>NC_089526.1:32656862-33856862 GCF_963924715.1 Thunnus thynnus | reverse complement strand
TTGGCCTTACAGTTATCTGTTACAAACTTTTCCATATGGGTATGCCAAAAATTCCCACAAAAAGGTGGATATTAAGAGGTTAGTTAAATCTCATTGTGCACGTGTATTCTGAAAAAGGAAAAACAAACTAACTCTATGGTCTTGTATCTCTCTGGAAAGAGTCCAGATCAGTTTCTTAAAGCTCAGACAACAAGCTGCAGAATTCCCACACAAGTAATTTATATAACTCACACTTCAAATGTTACTAAGTTACCATTATCATTTATTTGCTGAGTTACATTGTGCACATCCGTGTCTAACTTACTGTTTATCAGACAAAGCCTGGCGTGTCTTTGTTTATCTGTCTGACTACATCAGATACAACAATGCTACACTGCTCATTCACAAATACAGTAGACAGAGCAGTATGGTAATTTGTTGTGGTTCGTTGTTGTTATCACCAATTAATATTTCTAATGTTACAACGTATATGTTATGAATATGACAAAAATTCAGAGATAAAACAACACTGTCTCTTACCGTTCATCTGGTTCCACAGTGAAGAAACAGCTGAAAAAATTTCAGGAAAAACTTACAGAAGGCCAGCAGATGAATATCAGCTTGAACAAAGAAGTCTTGCAAGTTTCATTTACCAAAAACAGGCTCCACTGGAGTGGTGGGTAGAGGCAGCGGGTCTGTCGGGCAGCTGAGTGAAGTAGAACCTGCAGAGAAGTACAGCCGTCAGGCTGAAACAGTCCGCAGAGGGAAACACAGCCAGGCGGTGGAGGAGAAGGCGATGACACAGCTTGTCATATTTGCAGAAATGTTCATTTCAGGTCAATGCCAATATTTGATTTTAAAGCCTTTATCAGATGATACTGATGATATGCCGATACTATCATGCATCCCTAATTTACTGTAATAATCCCCTTTGCTGCCTCTCATAGGCTTCTCAGTTTGTTTTTATATGTCTTATATGTGTGTTCTTCTTTTGTTCTTTTCTTTAAAAATTCTTTATATAATACATTTTTCTTCTTGTATTCGTTTTGAATTCTTTTAGTGTGCCACAGCTTTTCAGAAAATTTCTATTTTAGTACTTTCTTTACTAGAGAGCATTTTTTTTTTGTAGAAAGTGATTATCATGGACAAAAATGTCTCATAGGCTTCATTTACATCTTCCACATAGACTTTATTCCAGGTCCATTAGGTCTTTTTTGGAAGAGTTACTTGCACCTTGTGTTTTGTGTCTACTTAGGTTGTAAGTTTTAACATCCTTGTTGGTCCTGATACAGCTCTGAATGACTGCAAGAACCGGCAGATGGTCACTTGTGTCATTTATAAGTAGTCAGCTTACTATTTTCTTATATTACAAAAACACAAAGTGTAGCACTGTGTTGTTATTCTAGTTGGCTGTGTAATTGAGGGAGTTTTCTTATTGTTTATGTCTTCATACAGCCCTGATAACTAAACCCTAAATGTATCAATGCATGATCCTGTTGTTCTATATACACAGCTTATTAATATGTTTTTTGATTTCTCAATCTCAATTCTACAGTGATACATTGTCTATAACACATTGTGACACACAGATTTACTTTGATAACTTTTATCAATATATAAAGCAACTCCACCCCTCACTTTTTGTGTCCTTTTAATAAAGAACATCTCATAACCCTCTATCTCAATGATAGCAGCTTGCTCCTCATTAACAAAGTCTCAAAGATTGCTATTACTGTGAATATCTTATCAAGTTGTTTAAACAATGTTGGATCTTTGAAAGGTTTGTATTGAGGCTCCTACTATTGAAATGTATTATTGATATTACTTCTTCCATTTTCACATTCCTATTAAATTGATTTTCAGTGTAGTATTCACAGTGATTATGCATGTTATTGTAAAAATTATTTTCAGGATCAATATCTTTTTCTATATCTTGTAGTTTAGTTTGTAGGTTTCTCACTTTTGTTTTTTCTGGGAAGAGGATGACATGCCTCAATATCTTTATTGTCCACGGATATGCCTTTGTCGTCAAAAAAAGCAATCACCTGTTGGTCAAGGGAGTCCAGTTCAGACACGGTGGGCTCTCCAACTTCCACTGCTGCAGCCCTTGCATATGACCAGGGCCTGGTGTCAGATATGAGTGACAATTAAGTCATTCAAGCTGATTAGAAACCTGGTTACGCGTGCACATGGCAAAGAAATCAGTAATCTCCAGGAAGTAAAATCTACCTGTGGAAACCAGGTTTCTCTAATCCCATACTCTGATTACAGAAAGCAGGTTTCTTGTTTACATGACAGTTAAGAAATCTGCTTTCTAGAGAAAACCGACTGTAACCTGGCTGCTCAAGTTAACACACTGCAAGATAATACAAGTCATGTTGTACAGGATGAATCTATAGCAAGCTTCTTCTACATGTAATGCCTACTTTATTACTTTATTATGTTCACATATTTATTTGCCAAGCAGCAGGCAGATATGATTAAAATAGCTTAAACTACTTTCCCAGTGAACATGGACACTATTTAAGCTATATTGTGGGCTGGTCTTTAACACTGACCTTTGAGATGCTAATGTGCAATGCATCCTGGTATACGGAGGCAGTGTGGCAGGCTCTCTGAGCTGAAAAAGGTCATTTCTCTGTCAGTAAGAAACTGTCTTGTAGAGGACTGAATAGACTACTGACACAACCTCCATAATTAATGGTGCAATGTTCCTTAAAGATTTAGAGCTGAGATGTTGAAGGAGCCTTTGGGAAGTGCTGCAGTTTTTCTGGCAGGGACTCAGCATCTGAGGCCTTGTTGTTGTAAGCAGTAAACAGTGGATCCACAAACAGTAGCTGTAGAAAACATAAATCAACCGATTTTTTCAACAGTCTGACAGTCTAACAGCCAGACAATTACGTGTTCACATTAGATCTTCTTTTTGAACAGATAAAGTACTGGTGTAACACTGTAACACTCTTGTATGGCGTGTTGCATTATGGGTTGTTTGTAGCCTTAATGTTGCTAGTCTAGCAAGTGTCTTAAAGTCTGTTTATCGTGAATGTGTTAGAATCAGTCCACCCTAAAAGTGTTTCATTAGTCCAGTTTAACCTGCAGGAGTTTCTGAAAGCTTGTGTTAATATGTTTTTCTGCCATGGAGGAAATAAATTCATGATGAGTCCAGAGTGTCTTCTGACATCTCTACTGCAGAAAGGGAATATGTCAAGCTGGTAAGTCATATTAAAAAAGTAAGATTATTTTTCCAAAAACAGGTGTTGGAAAAGTGGTTGCCTTATATTCCGGCCAATACGGTACTATCACTGTGCTGTACCAAATTAAGAACAGGCACCTGGCTGCCAAGTCTCATGGCAATTCATGAAATAATCATGAAATTGAATCTATTGATTTGTGTCCTGTAACGGGTATAGGATGGACCCAATAGCAGCACAAATGACACTGGTATAAACTTAGTAGTCTTTATTTCACACGATGTCAAGGCAATATAAGCACGGTCGGAGAAACACAGTTCTAAGGAGTATGACTCCACTGGAAATTGAACCCCGATCTTCCACTCCCACAGCAGACAAAGACCAGGGAACAGGCAGGCAGAACTCAGAGTCAGGGACAGAAGGCTGGTGGGTTTACCGGGGCAGAGACGAGGAGCGATGGTCGAAGACAAGCTGATCAGAAACCAGGAAGGCAGTCCAGTGAAGAAAGCAAGATGACTGAGCATAGTAGCGTAGACAATCTGACAAGAAGGGAGTGGGCCGAGGCAGCTTATATACAGGCTTGATTACAGATGATGAGCAGGTGGGAGCGCCAGGTGAAGGTGGTTGAACTAATGAGGGGTGTGGCAGAGCAGAGAGTGAGACTGAATGATTGGATAATTCCCACAGCAACAGGTGAGGGGGAGAGCAGACTCTGACAGAACCCTCCCCTCAAGGGATGGCTCCCGACATCCCTAAAAGGCACTATAAACAGGGCAGGAGATGGGCCTACAACTCCTGGGAGTCGGACCAGTCCATTTCCTCAGCCGGGTGGGTGGAGGGGGTCTGGTGGAGGGATTCTCCATCATCTGTAGCTTCCCCCAAGGAACGGTCCCCCAGAGGCCGGTCTGGTGGAGGCAAAGTGCGGGCTCCCCGACGGGCAGGCATCTTAGCTGGCTGGTCAGGATGACATCGATGAAAATCAGCAATGAGGTTGGAGTCGATGATGAAACGAGCAGGAACCCAGGATCTCTCTTCTGGGCCATACCCCTCCCAGTCCACCAAGTACTGAAGGCCTCTCCCCCGCCGGCGGGAGCGCATCAGGCGGTGCACCGTGTAGACCGGACCCCCGTCAACAATGCGTGGAGGAGGTGGTGGCGGTGCTGCAGGGACCAAGGGACTGTCATGGACCGGCTTCACCTTGGAGACATGGAAGGTTGGATGGACGCGCATAGAGCGCGGGAGCTTCAACCGTACTGCAACGGGATTGATGACTTTCTGTATAGTGAAGGGTCCAATGTGTTTAGGTGCCATCTTCCTGGATTCCACGCGGAGGGGCAGGTCTCGGGTGGAGAGCCACACTCGCTGACCCGC
Organism: Thunnus thynnus; assembly: GCF_963924715.1. NCBI lineage: Eukaryota > Metazoa > Chordata > Actinopteri > Scombriformes > Scombridae > Thunnus > Thunnus thynnus. The sequence goes on along the minus strand of NC_089526.1, from coordinate 33,852,321 downwards.
TTGGTAAGTAGGTGCAGGGGTGCGGCGGCGGTTGGCAGCGGCAGTGTAGCAGTCCACAGACCGAAGGAGGATGGAACGGGCCCGGAGCCAGGTTCTGCGGCAGCGGTGGATGAAGGCTTGGACAGACGGGCAGTAAACCTCCTTCTCCTGGGTGGGGAACAACGGTGGTTGATAGCCGTATGCACATTGGAAAGGAGAGAGGCCGGTGGCAGAGCAGATGAGGGAGTTGTGGGCATATTCTACCCACAACAGCTGTGAGGACCAGGAGGAGGGGTTCTGGGAGGCCATGCACCGCAGGGCCGTTTCCAACTCCTGGTTCATGCGCTCCGTTTGCCCATTGGTCTGAGGGTGGAAGCCGGAGGACAGACTGGCGGTGGCACCCAGGAGACTGCAGAACTCTCTCCAAAAAACAGAGGCAAATTGAGGCCCACGGTCTGACACCACATCGACAGGGAGGCCATGAAGACGGAATATGTGGAGCAGGACCAACTGAGCAGTTCTCTTGGCTGAAGGGAGCTTGGGCAGAGGCACGAAGTGGGCCATCTTACTGAAGCGGTCCACAATGGTCAGGATGACAGTATGGCCTTCAGAAGAGGGAAGGCCTGTCACAAAGTCCATGGAGATGTGGGACCATGGGCGGTGGGGAACAGGAAGAGGCTGTAGAAGTCCTGCTGGGGCCCGGCGGGAGGTCTTGTGTTGATTACAGACCGGGCAGGCTTTGACGAAGTCCTGGGTGTCCTCTTTCAAGCTGGGCCACCAGAAGCGCTGGAGGAGGGCGTGCTGTGTCCGTCGAGCACCAGGGTGGCAGGAGAGCTTGGAGGAGTGGGCCCACTGCAGCACCTCTGACCTCAAGGCTGGAGGGACGAACAAGCAGTTTGGCGGGCAGGAGCTGGGACCAGGCTGTCCCTCAGCCGCTGCTCTCACCCTCTCCTCGATGTCCCAGGTCACCGCGGCGATAAGACAGGACCCAGGGAGGATGGGCTCTGGCCTCTTTCCAGATTCCTCCACTCTCTGGAATTGCCGGGACAGGGCGTCGGGCTTGGCATTACGAGACCCAGGGCGGTAGGAGAGGGTGAAGTTGAACCGGGCAAAGAACAGGCACCAACGGGCTTGGCGGGAATTCAGTCTTTTAGCTGATCGGATGTACTCCAAGTTCTTGTGGTCAGTCCAGACCAGAAAAGGCTCTTTGGTACCCTCCAACCAATGCCGCCACTCTTCAAGAGCCATCTTCACCGCCAGCAACTCCCTGTTGCCAATATCATAATTCCTCTCAGCAGGCGACAAACGCCGAGAGAAGAAGGCACATGGGTGGAGCTTCTGGTCAGTGGCAGAGCGCTGGGACAGGACACCCCCTATCCCCACATCAGAGGCATCCACCTCCACAATGAACTGGCGATCAGGGTCGGGCATCTGAAGGATTGGTGCTGAGGTGAACCGTGTCTTGAGAGTTTGGAAGGCTTTGTCAGTGGAAGGTGACCACTGAAAAGGCACCTTGGAGGAGGTCAGGGCGGTGAGAGGAGCTGCCACGGAGCTGTAATTGCGGATGAAGCGGCGGTAGAAATTGGCAAAACCCAGGAAGCACTGAAGCTGTTTGCGGGACTCAGGAACAGGCCAGGAGGTGACGGCAGAGACTTTAGCTGGGTCCATCTGTAAACTGTCTTTTGCAACTATGTACCCCAGGAAGGACACTGAGGAGGCATGGAACTCACACTTCTCAGCTTTAACAAACAGGGAGTTCTCAAGGAGGCGCTGGAGGACAGCTTGGACATGGTGAATGTGTTCATCTCTGGACTGGGAGAAGATGAGAATGTCATCCAGGTAGACAAAGACGAACCGGTTGAGCATGTCTCGAAGAACGTCATTTACCAGGGCCTGGAAGACGGCGGGGGCATTGGTGAGGCCGAATGGCATGACGAGGTACTCGTAGTGCCCTGTCGGGGTGTTGAAGGCCGTCTTCCACTCGTCTCCCTCTCTGATGCGGACAAGGTGATAGGCGTTGCGCAGGTCGAGCTTGGTGAAAATGGTGGCCCCCTGGAGCAGCTCGAAGGCGGAGGAGATGAGTGGCAGCGGGTACCTGTTCTTGATAGTAATGTCATTTAGCCCTCGGTAGTCAATGCAGGGTCTCAGGGTCTTGTCCTTCTTCTCCACGAAGAAAAAACCCGCCCCGGCAGGAGAGGAAGAAGGACGGATGAGACCCGCAGCCAGAGAGTCATTGATATAAGTCTCCATGGCTTTTCTCTCAGGCTCAGACAAGGAGTACAGGCGCCCCTTGGGGGGTGAAGTCCCAGGCAAGACTTCAATAGTTGCTGGACATCTGGAGATGAAGTGCCCTGCTGCTCCACAGTAAAGGCAGAGGTTGGCCTTACGGCGATGCTCCTTCTCCTCTGGGGTGAGGGAGGTGCGTCCCAGCTGCATAGGCTCAGGATCCCCTGTCTGCAGAGCTGAAGAAGAGGCAGAGTTGGCTGCGACGGCACCCCCATGGGAGCGGGATGGCAGAGGGCGATGGCCTCATGCTGTTGAAGGACGCCTTCAATCCTTTCAAGGCGACTCAGCGGTGAGGGTTCGTGCGCTGGATCCATAATTGGTCAGATTGTACTGTAACGGGTATAGGATGGACCCAATAGCAGCACAAATGACACTGGTATAAACTTAGTAGTCTTTATTTCACACGATGTCAAGGCAATATAAGCACGGTCGGAGAAACACAATTCTAAGGAGTATGACTCCACTGGAAATTGAACCCCGATCTTCCACTCCCACAGCAGACAAAGACCAGGGAACAGGCAGGCAGAACTCAGAGTCAGGGACAGAAGGCTGGTGGGTTTACCGGGGCAGAGACGAGGAGCGATGGTCGAAGACAAGCTGATCAGAAACCAGGAAGGCAGTCCAGTGAAGAAAGCAAGATGACTGAGCATAGTAGCGTAGACAATCTGACAAGAAGGGAGTGGGCCGAGGCAGCTTATATACAGGCTTGATTGCAGATGATGAGCAGGTGGGAGCGCCAGGTGAAGGTGGTTGAACTAATGAGGGGTGTGGCAGAGCAGAGAGTGGGACTGAATGATTGGATAATTCCCACAGCAACAGGTGAGGGGGAGAGCAGACTCTGACAGTGTCCAAGGACGTGGATTTTCCAATCTTTTTGTGCTACTCAGCATGACTTTCAAACTAATGTATTTCAGTAGGACGTACCTTTTGTGCCTGCAGCATGTTTTTGATGGACTTGGGAGCACAGAAAATGTATTGTTTTTTTCTCAGTTGTAATTCATTTTTAAATTATAACTGCTATATTACTCAACAATTAATCACAGAATTTTATCCTTGTTTTTGTTTTCTTTCATTAGCCCTGTGTCGGGAAGTATTTTCCTCAATGCTGATTTGAATGATATCCTCAACAATTCTCCATACAAAAACACAAAAGTGTTTGTCAGCAATACAATGGGTTAGTGGTATGGCTGTTGGTTTTAATTATTCACCTTTGATTCTGAAAAATCTAATTTCTTTTTTTTTGTCAGTTTTGAAGGAAGTGGCTACATTAGCCTACCCATGATCCTCAGTGACCGTTACTATGGTGGTGAAGATGCTAGCTAAAGCTGTGACATAACATATATTCAGTATGACACATAATAATAACTGCAGATTGGTGGTTACAATCAAGAACAAAATACTGAGATAGATAGATAGATAGATGCCTACGTGTTTTTGTTTTTTGTTTTGGCCAATTCTCTTCTATTGGCCTGCATCCACATCACGTCCACTCTGTTTCTGTCTGCTCAAAGCAAACAAAATGGATGCCATTCCTTTTATTCTAAGTGGAAGATGCAATATTTTAAGATAGTTTCAGCATTAAAAATGCGTTTTGATAACATTTCTAGTGAGAAATGTGCAATTTATTTTCATAATATTAATTTAGTGAATGTATACGATATTTAGTTTGTCACTTATCACGGAGATTCTTGCGGACTTTCTATCTTTTCTATGGTGGTTGCTATGAACATTGGTATCATAAAACCTTGTAGTTGTAACTGTTTGATGATGTTATTTCAATGAAAAACATAGATTTTAAATCTGAAATCCTGAATTTTAAGTTTTGCAATTGGCTGACCAGAGGGGAACAGTTTCCTCCATGTAGATGTTACCATATAAACCACTCTGAGAGCAGGAAAGTTAGTTGTTATTCTACTGTCAATTTTTAACATATTGATACGCATTGAGGAGAGTGTTTAATAAATGCATGATGTGATTGAACAAATATTTTGAATCCATAACAAACAAGCTCCTTAAACACTGTTTGAAGTGCTGCATAACTCCTACTAACACCAACCCAAAACCCCATTTCTAGAATACTAACTATATTACTTGAAATAAACCAACATCTTTATTTTTTCTGACATAGATCATCTAGATGCAGAGTAATTACTAATTCAGCTGTACTAGATATTTGATATATTCAGTAGTTTTACAACCCTATATTTACAACCCTATTTTGCAAACTGGAAAAACTACAACTGTGGTGCTGATTTGTATCAAGCTGCATGACACGGTTCCAGGGAATTGTAGTTTTTTTGTTTGTTAGTTTTTTTTTTGAATTAGTGTTTTTCCTAGAACTGGAGGTTAAATTAGCCGGCAGATGTCCTAATTGTCCAACGTATTCTGGGTCATAACTCGCGTTAACATGTAAACATCAGCCACACTTTAGCATATCAAAATAGCGGCTGCACTCTGACCTTTTGATTGACACTTCACTTGACCCAATAGGAGCTTCCATGTCCTGTCCACAGCCCTCAGTAGCCAATGAGAGTCTGCACTGAAAGTAGGTCCCTGCCCCTCTTCTTTCATGTAAAAACTGAGCCAACAGCAACAGATTCTGCTGATGACGGGCACTTCAAGATTCCAAAAATGACCATATGCTGCTTTATTGCTTTATATAAAGCCACAACATGCTGAATGATTGTGACCGACATGCTGCCAATCAGTGTGGTAGCGGGTGAGAGATTGAAAGAGCTAGTTGGGTACCTCAAGCCTGAGTACGTTATGCCATCAAGAGCTACTGTGACTAAAAAACACTTTGAGGAAAAGACGGATGAGCTAAAAGTCAAGCTAGCCAGGACAGACAAGCTAGCTTTGACCACCTACTGCCGGACAGCGCTCACAAATGAAAACTACATCACAGCTCTTCTTAAAAATGAACCAGTTAGTTACCGGTTAATGGGTGTCAGTCCAGTATAAAAAGCAAATTAACTGAAACTGACAGCCCTAGTCCAAAATCCAACATACCATACATCTAATCTCCATACACAGATACTCACAAAACAGTGATTTGTCTTCAGAGCCTCTGCTGAGCCTTTAGCCAGACTAGGCTTGGGTTGATTGGCGATCGAATCATGTATTGATGATTGAAGGGATGATTGATGATTGGTTTTTCCTATGCTGATATTAAGGCAATTTTAACTAACTTACTATCACAACTAAAATGTTATAAAGTAATCTCTAGAATATGCACCCAGTTGTGCATTTAGAGATGTTTCTGGTGGAGTGGCAAGTCTGCCTGCTGAGCCCTATTAATCAGCATGAGTGACAAGTGTAAATCCTTAATTACAAACCAGTTTTCCATCTCTTTTCTCAGATTGACTATTGGAAATCTCAAGTAACCACAATCGGATGATATGAAAATAGAAATGATCGCCCAACCCTAAGCTAGACACACTCTTCTCTCTCAACATCCTTTCAAGTCATGGAAAATGGAGGACAGTCCTTACATCTGTTAATTCTTCCTGCTTTTATCATGCTAGAAGCTTCATCAGGGGAATTAGACCGTTCCTGACTGCAACTATTTTTCACCCTCTCAGTTTTTCCAGTTGTAATATCAATATGTTCAACTGACAGTTTTAACGGCTTTCAGTGAAACAGCTTTGGTCACTTTTATTTAACAGAAACTTCAACAGCTTTCATCTCTTATTCTTCAACCAACAGTTAAACTACTGTCAAAGCTTACACTTTAGCTGAAATTCATTTCATTGCCTTCATTTTAACCAACACTTTAACCACATTACGCATCAACTTAGATTTCAATGGATTTTAACGCTCAAACTGACTATTTAACTGCTTTCAGTGCTTACATTTATGCATTGTGGTCACTGCAGGGCTTAAAACCAAGTGAATCACTACTTGGACGCAGGAATGAGGCTCAAACAACATTACTTTATTAACTAATGTGACAACCAGTCACTTATCACTTGCAAACCTGACCACACTGCCCCAGCCTTCTCATCTCCCTGTCTGTTCACTTCTGGCGCTTTTTAAGGGCCACTCCTACCACTTGGCTGGCTAATTATTAACCATCCTCAGGTGCACTCCATCCTAAACCTCAGGAGCCAACAGTGGTAAAACTGTTGCCTGACCACTATTCCCAGCTGGCGCCAATGAGTAGATGGAAGCTGTGTATGGGCCAGATTGTGTGGGCCAGATATCCTCCTCCCCAGCTACTTGCTTGTGAAAGAAGCTGCAGCCCAAAGGCACTCATCACGGCGGGAGAGGGTATCTGCATGGCCATGCAGCCTTCCAGGACGATGCACCACCTTAAAGTTGAAGTTCTGTACCTCAAGGAACCATCGTGTTTCAAGATTTCAATTCATGATTTCAAGAGACTTCATTCCTATTTGTACAGGCACAGAGTACATGCACATTAAAAGATTCAAAACTAGGCAAAACCTGACAGAGAGAGAAACGTGATATAACACACTGGAGAGCACCATCTTGCTTGTCTATTTCTATTTTATTGCTAAACACTCCTTTTCAACTATGGCATAATTTCTCTCATGTTTGAGCAGTTTGTGGCTGATATGATGATGTTTTTACATCGACTATATGGGACAGAACTGCCCCTTTCAGAGACATCTGTCTGTATGATGAAGGGTAGGTCAAAGTCAATGTCAATGTTTGCCGTAAATTATGAGGTCAGTGAGGTCAGTTCCGTCAAATACTACAATACTGAGTGTCTGTTGCTGTTATTTTTTATTTTATTTTTATTTATCTTTTATTTGCCCTCTTGAAATAATGAAATGGCCCTCTTTCTTTTGTGACTCATTCTTCTTATTGTGATTATCTGTGGCCATCTATATATATTTATATTTGTCTGAATATAAACTACTTCATTCCTTGATCTTGAATTATTATTTCATTTTATTTATTTATTTATTTTTATCTACTTATTTTTGACCTGGGATAAATTAAGCAGGGCCCTCCTTTTGTTTCCTCATATAGGCTATGTAGCAGTCTGAGCTTGTGGCTGTTTGCTCTATATTAGTTACCAGCCATTCACCTTGTTTTTATGTTTTCATATGTGTGTGTGTGTGTGCGTGTGTGTGTGTGTTTGTGTGTGTTTGTACATGTGTCATGATTGTCGTTTTGTCTGTCTGTCCTGCTTGTTGCTCTCACTTTCCTCCTCCATCACCTCCCAACTTTGTTCTCTGACCTGCTGTTTCTATTTTTTCTATAGGCACAATTGAATCAGCCAAAGGTTTAAAGGTCATTCATCTCAACATTAGGAGCCTTGTTTCAAAAATTGATCTCCTCAGAGCCTGGGTTACTCTTTATAAACCCAACATCATTACTATTTCTGAAATGTGGCTACATAGTAATATTACTGATGATGAAATTAAAATTGACAATTTTGTTTTGTACAGAGCTGAAAGGGCTTCTAGAGGTGGTGGTATGGCCACATATGTCGCTTCCAATCTTGTCACTCAGTGTGTCATTCCTAATGTAGAGTCAGTTATCTTTGAATGTCTTTTTGTCATTTAACATTATTCTTCACAATAACAAACATTTAACTATTGGCAACATCTATAGGCCTCCCTCTGCTCTGACTGACTCCACTAAGTGTATTATGTTAACAATTAATTCTCTTGAGAGGCAGAATGAAATGAATATCTTGGGTGACTTCGATAGTAACTGGCTTGATCGCTCCTCCTCCAATGGTAGGATTTTAATTAATAGTGTAAACCTCACTCAGTTAATTAAGGAACCTACAAGAGTTGATTATCGGTCATCATCTCTGTTGGACTGGATACTTGTCACTAATCCTGAAAGAATAATTAATTCTGGTGTTATGTCAGACTGTTTAAGTGATCACTTTGTTATATTTTGTGTCTGGAAAATCAAAATCTCAAGTTTGCCCCCTCAATATATTAGACTGAGACAATGCAAGAACATTAATGTAGATAGTTTTATTCAAGATATCATTTCCATTAATTGGGACAGATTTCAGTTAATTCCTTTCGTTGATGATGCATGGAACTTTTTTTACTCTGAAATTTACGAACATAATTGATAAACATGCTCCCATAAAAACAATTAGAGTTAAAGGTAGACACCTACCCTGGATTAGCTCACAGCTTATCAGCCTTTTCAAACAAAGGGATAAAGCCTGGGCCAAATATCACTTGTCTAAGGATGCTGCTAATTGGGAAACCTACAGATACCTGAGAAATCTATGTAAAACCAAAACAAGGAATGCAAAATCTAACTTCTATAAAGACAGCTTTTCATCTATCTAGACAGTTCTGGAAACTTTCAACCGTCATTTCTCATCTATCTGTGGTTCCCAACACTTTAATTCTTATGATATGGTTGGTTCTTTAAACTGTACTTCTTCTAATGTTGTGTTCACACCAAACAAATGTTCCTGCGTTCAAACTCGCGTCGAGTTTGAACTTTGGAAACTAAATTTGTTAAACTTGCATGTTCATGTTCTATGTATCCCCTTGCTGATTTATTTAATGTCTATATCTACTTGTTCAATTCCCCTCATATGGAAATGTCCTCTTTTCAAAGGAGGAGATCCACTAGATGTGAATAACTACAGACCAATCTCTATTATCTGTACCATTGCCAAAATTTTTGAGAAACTTATCTTTCATCAATTATATCAGTACATCAATGGTAAATGGACTGTACTTGTATAGCGCCTTTCTAGTCTTCTGACCACTAAAAGCGCTTTTACACTACAAATCGCATTCACCCATTCACACACATTCATACGCTGAATGGGTACAGGGGCTATCATACAAGGTCCCAACCTGCCCATCAGAGGAAACTAACCATTCACACACATTCATACATTGATGGCACAGCAATCAGGAGCAAATTGGGGTTAAGTATTTTGCCCAAGGACACATCGGCACGTGGACTGGAGGAGCCGGGAATCGAACTGCCAATCTTCCGATTAGTGGACGACCCACTCTACCTCCTGAGCCACAGCTGCAGCAATCTGTGCAATATTCCATCTCCAACCCAATCTGGATTTAGACCTAATTTCTCCACCACAACAGCACTTCTAAAACTCACCAATGATGTGTTCTCCTGCTTTGATAAAGGCCTACTCACAGGTGCAATTTTTATTGGTCTTTCCAAAGCTTTTGCTTTGGTTTGGTTGATCACTACCTCCTCCTTTATAAGCTCTGTTCTATTGGTCTATCTCAAAATGCTCTCCTCTGGTTTAATGCCTATCTTCATAATAGACATCAGTGTGTTGTCTTTCAAGGTTCTCAGTCTGATTATTTAACTGTTGATAAGGGTGTTCCACAAGGCTCCACTCTTGGACCACTTCTTTTCTCTATCTTTATTAATGATTTAAAAATTGTCTTATTCATTTATATACTGATGATACTGTTACATACACCTCTAGCTCTGATATATTACAGATCCAGAACTCAAACTCTTACAATTTGACTTTAATGTAGTTAAAAAATGGCTTCATAATAACAGACTCATATTGAATAAGAAGAAGTTCTGCGGCATGGTGTTTTGCATGTGACAAAGACGTTCACATCCCTTTGGCTTTCATATTAATTTTGATGATGGATCTCCCCTTGAGAGAGTTGATTCCTTCAAATATCTTGGACTTTGGATTGACCCTGAACTCTGCTTTAAGCCCCACATTGATTTTATTATGAAATGAACATATGGTTGTCTGTGTTCACTTTATCGCTCAATTAATTGTTTTTCATTTCCTGTCAGAAAAAGGATAATCTCTCAGTTAATTTTACCTATAATTGACCTCTGATACTTATCTTAGACCCCTAAATGTATTATATAACTCTCTGTGTAGATTTATTTTGAGGTGCCCATATAGAACTCATCATTGCTTCATGTATGAATCACTTAATTGGCTGCAGCCTAAAGCTAGAAGGCAGTTTCACTGGGTTCATTTCATATTTAAACGTGTTTAATTTAATTGTCCTTCCTATTTGAAACAGTTTTTGGTTCCATATAGATCCTCTTATTCACTCAGACATATGCAATATCCCTTCTTTTCTGTCTCGAGAAATTTTAAAGAAGTCGAATGCAGGTCTTTTCAAAGCTCCAGCCAACTGGAATGATCTTCCTCTTTCTCTCAGATCTATTAACTCTTTTTGCTGCTTCAGGACTTCTTTATTCTGTCATCTTAAAACAACCCGTTCATGCTTTTAATCTGTGTGTATTTGCAATTAGAAGATGAATTGTTTCAAGTCCTCTCGGTACTGATGAAACTGATCTGATTTTACGGGTCATTTCTTATTTCTTGTATCCAGTTTCTTGTACAACTTCTGAGGGTGTGGGGTGTGGGTAGGATATGGTGAGAGAGCTGCCTATATCTGTGTACTTGTAGTCTATGTTTCTTATGTAACGTTGTCAGTTGTAAGAATGTGTTATATTCTGTATTTTGTGTTTTTTAGGACCCCTTTGAAAATGAGATGCTACACCTCAAGGGGCTATCCTATTAATAAATTCAAATTCAAGTTTTTGGCTGACAGGACAGGTTCATTGCGCAGGGCTTTTTGTAGTGTATGGAAGGCATTATCCGCCTCTTCTGTTCATCTGACATGATGTTGGTGTGCCTGCATCAGATCATGCAGGGGGGCTGCGAAGTCAGCATAATGGGGCACGAATTGCAGATAATACCCAGTGAGCAAAGGCTTCTACTTTTCTTTGCTATCCCCCTGCCAATAGTATGTCCAAGATAGTTGGCTTCTTCCAGCCCAAGATATGCCTAGCAGGTCCTAGTCTCTCAATAAATTCATTCACCAGTGGCATAGGATAAGCATCAGCACCAGGATGAAACTGTGTTCATGGCTGGTCTATGGTAGGGGGCCCACTACATCAATGGCAAGCTGATTGAATGGGGTCTCAATGATAGGCAGGATGTTAAAGGGTTCTGGGAGTGAGGTTTGGGAGCAGTAAACTGACATTCAGCACAGTGGTGACAATAATCCTGCACTACCCTTTTTACCTCTGGCCAGTAAAATCACTTCTCTCCATCTCGAGGTCTGCCCCCAAGAGGTATGTATGCAACAAATATAGGACTTGGGATGTGTTTGAACTAGGAACCAACAACTGTTTCATAATATCACCCCTAGATTTTACTACTCAATATAGCAGGCCAAAGTGTGGGTATGTAGGCTCACTGACTGCAACAATTTTTCACCCTCAGTGTTTTTCCTCTGCTTCCCTCTTTTGCTTTATGTGGGATCAGCGATACCTGTCTTCACCCTGCCATACAGTGTATCACTGCTGACCTCAGTATCCTGCTCCAGCCTACACTGTAGTATGCAGCCTTGGCCGCTCTCTTCCAGCTTTTATGGCTTCACATCAAAGCCCTCTCCTGCAGCCTTGCCAGAGAGCACCACATAACTCAACCAACATGAAAGTGCAGCCGAGTGTAAATTTTTTATGGAGAGAAAACCTAAGTAAACATGCTGAACCTTTAACACGCTAGATAATGGAGGGACAATACCAATGCCTTTAGCCCAGTTTGGCCCTGTGCACTCAGCTGCTCTTTGCTTTACTTTTAAGGTCTCTCACGGTACTTTTCCTGTGTTCTGTATGTAATCTGTGATTCCTTCTACCTACAGCATAGGAGCAGAAGTTTTGGATTTACAGGAATGCTCACAGGAGGCCAAGGAATTTTCTGGCAATATCGTTTTATTCTCAGGCTTCACTTTGATGTGGATGGATGTATTCTCCATTCTTTCTCTTACTGAGAAAATTAGAAGCATACATGTCAGCACAAAGGTCAACAGGGACAGCATATGATACAGTGCAGTTTCACTTTACAAAACTGGCCCAATGAAACTGCTCGATCTGTCCCAAAAGCATGATTGAGAAATAAATTATCCTGTTTATGGCCTTGTTTTAGCCATGAGTAGTCCCTCGCCTGCTTTCAAAACCTCTCATTCTCAGTAACCCCCATGCCCTCGTTCCCTCCACATTCCTCCTCCCATGAACACTGCTGCCTCTGTGGAAGTCGTCCTGCTGCTGCTGCATGAAGGCGTGGGGGTTGGTTTCACCTCATGCACAGGCCCATAGTGGTCGAGGTCAGATGTGGGGTAGAGAAAGCTGATCCTAGACCAGCACTCAGGGGCATATGTGTCTCCCTAGGGTGGTGGGGAAGCACCTGCTCTCCCTGGGCCTCCAATTTTACGATAACACAGTGCTTCTGCAGCTGGGCCCAACTTCACATCAATTTCCATTTAACTGGAAAAAAGGGGATGCTGTGTTTTCTGAGCTGTGAGACACTCCTGCCAACTTCCAAGAGTATTTTTGGAAAATAAAGGGTGAAGGGAGCTGGTCGTCCTGGCGCTTTGCACAGTGCAGGCTCTGCTTGGTTGATCTTGGATGAGGTGGACCCCTCTGGAAAGGATCTTTGCCTTTTGTTTGGACGGATGTGTCATAGACAGTGACTAGAGAGCAGGAATTTAGAGAATTGGAAAAGGAGAACTTAAAGAAATAGTCCTACATATTGAGAAATACATGTATTTGAGTATTGGGAGGTGTGTCTGTGTGAGAGAGTTAGCTGATGTGGTTGACCACTGAACATTTTATATTCCAAATATGAAATTCAATATTAGGTGAGTGTAAAACAATATATTTCTACATCACTGGACACAGTGTCTCCCCCTGATCCAAAGTTCGACTAAATCTAAAACTAACACAAGGCTTTGAATTTGAGTCAGGATCGGGTTTGGTTATTTCCAAATGTTATTTATCACAAATTTCTCTCTTTCTGTGCCAATCATCTGCATTCATGTGTGTCAGGTGTTGCGAGTAGTGTAGGTGAGAAGAGGGAAAGAGAGTGTAACCAAGGTGTTGCATTAGGCTAACTGGCTAATGTTATGTAATGGATGAAATAAAACAAAAATATAGCTTTAGGACCTGGGTCTCAGGTTGGGTTCAGGTCTCCAACTTGGCTCAAGTCAGGCTCAGTTGAATCATGTCTTAAAGATACAGGTCTGGGCCAGGTTCAGGTCAGGTTCAGAACACTAACAGGTATTCATAACTCTGTTAGTTGGGACGCGGATTAGTTTTTGTTTTGTAGATTATACACTTTTTAAATTTGCCTGATTTTTGCTCAACAAATTCCATTGGTTGTTAGATTTGGAGTTTCCCTTACTTGGGCCTGTCTGTGATTTTATTGAAGTCATATCAAGTGTAAACCGCTCAGGTAGACTGACAGCAGCTGGTTGCCTCCCACTTTGATCTCTGTCAGCACAACAGCTGCTGGAGATTTACAGAATGACATGGCAGGCCTGCTGCTGCTGCTCCAGGCTCCTATAGCATCCGCTTCAGGATTTCTATTCCTGTCACCGCTGGGCAGCAGGCAATGCTAACTGAAGCAGGGGAATCCTCCAGCCAGGATATAAAAGGATCGGACCCTAACTGAGCCCCGCTGCAACAGGAGGGGCTGAATTTCAAAGACAGAGGAGTTATGGCTAATGAGACAAACCAAAAGAAAAAGAGACAGAGAGAAAGGAAAGGAAGACAGATCATGATCAAGGACTGAGTTTTATGTTAAAGGATTATATTCAATGCTGAACAGCTATTGCTGAGAGATGATAAGATTTTTGCCAGATACCCCAACAACTAAAAAGATACAATAAAGGTCTATTCCATAAACCATTCACAACAACTGAAAAAGGTTTGACTGTGGAGTGTGGAACCAGGGCGTCATGCAGATGTGGTGTGTTGGAGCTGCAGACAAGATGAATATTGCTGCTGTTAATGTCTCAGGTTGAGGTGATAACTGCAGAGGACAGGTTGTAATTGCTGGGAATGTCTGGGAGTTCACCATCTTACTGAGGAAAAAGAAAGCAGCAAAGCAGTCCTGTAGGTGGACCTGGTGATTAATGTGCACTACAGGGCTGGCAGACACACAACCCACGCTCATACCTCTCACAGGAGAGAAACACGCTTTGGCACCGTAAGAAAAACACCATAGTGGTAATGAATAATCTGGTGTGAACACGGCAGCGAGTTGAATTTCTACTCCACCTTCGTTATTTTCCATCTGAAAATGTATTGAAAACATTCCAGCCCTGTGGAAAATGTGTGTGCTAAGTGAACAAACAGACATTGATTCAATTCCAGAGTCATATAAGTTAGAACATGATCCTCAGAGGGGCTGAAGAGGCTAGGATCTTGGGGTCCGCTGGGTATTAGAAGGCTCCTGAGTACATTTTTCAGCCCACTCAATGTACACTGTATGTTAGGGTCAGCTGTAGAACCTATATTGGTCATTTAATCAAAGATCAGATATTATCCAGTCAACATGTATAATGAATGCAAGGCAGCTTGATATACTGAGGAATGACATTACATATTTTGAGTACTGTAAAGCTAAATTGAAAATTTCATAACCATTTACAAAATCAAAGCATAAGTTTTTATATTGACAACATACTTTCATTTACTTAAGTATGCTATGAAAATCTACTTGGAGAGACTTGACATTTGATTGGTATTGCTAAAGTTCATTCTTAGTCTTGGGAACAGCTCTTAAAAATCTACCACAAGGTCCATTGAGTAGCTGTTGTAGAGCTTTTGATCTTATCATGTGATCTTCATCAGCAGATGGAGGTTGCCGAGTTGTCATGGAATTGTAGATGTTCAAATTTCAATATTTTTCAGAGCTGTTTAAAGGCTATGATACGATGGAAAACTCCAGAACAGGAGTGGAGTTTGCCTTTAAAGGGTAATGTCACGCTCCCTCCCTCCCGGCATATTTAAAGTTCCCTTACACTCAAAAATGTGTTTTTCTTCTTGTTCCTACAGTTGGATGATTGAGCTTTACTGTACAGAATGATGTATGAGCAAAGTTTGACACTAGAGGGCTGTTTTCATATTCATCTGCTGAAGGGGGAAAAATTTTCTGTGCTCATTGAAAATCTGAGTTTAAGGTGTGTATGAGAATGATTTGTGACATCATAACTAGTTTGGAGCCTAATCATGGTCCAAAATGCAACTTACACAAGTGTGATGTTGAAACCTTAAGCCTCCAGTGCACATTCTAAGAGAATGGACTTTATAGTGAAGAAGGAGACATCTTGTGTCCAGCAGCTTAACTTTTGACATGAACAATATTTGCATATTCTTAGATTCTGGATTATTCAATGAGGGAGAAGGAGGAGATGTAATTTTAAAGTTTTTAATGAGGTAATTGAACTTTTTGTGGAGGAAAAAACATATTAGACACATACTATTATTCCAAGTAGAGTATTTTATATATCTTACAACATGTCTGAAGGGGATCTTTAGAACATGCCACAGAGGACTGGAGAGCATTGACTGTCGGGGTGTAGCCTTATAACTAAGTAGTGTGTGACGCAGGGGGTCAGGGGACACCGACTGACCACCGCTCAGTGTAGCATGAACAGTGATGTAGAGCTGGTAGTCAGAGCTAACCAGCCATGAGCAGCTGCTTTTCAGACTCTTCGTGTCGGTGCTAGACAGTCACTAGAAGCACATCCATGGCCCTTTGCAAAAGTTTCTGTGTGGTACAGTGTTGTAGCTGAGCTAGCGACTCTACTATGAGAGGGGGGGGGGGGGGGGGCAGGCAGATATAAGCTAATTTTGAGCAGAAAAAACAGTTTTTACACACAATGTATACTGCTGGACAACATCATTTGCCAACATATACCTACTTGATTATGTAAAAAGTGTGTAGTTACTCTTAAGTGCACAGAAAAAAAGAAATTTGAATATTTACACTTCCATGACAGCTGATGAAGATCAAGAGATATGATCAAAAGCTCTGGAGAACTACTAAATTGAAAGCTTCAAAAGAATTGCAAAAGAATGCATTCTCAACTTGATGTTAAGCTTTGCAAAATGTTGGCAATCATGTGAAGTATGTACAATTTGTATTTATTGGGCTTAAATTGGTAGAACACCAATATTTCTTTAACCTCTAATGAATAACATCAGGCTTCACTGTCACTTTATTCTGAGGAAGGAGTGGGTATATACAGTGTGTGTGCAGCATTTCTATAACAATCCATTATCCATGTGTGCGAGATAGACATAATGAGATGGTAATCTTGGGGATAACTGATCTGGCAGCCTTTGACCAGCTCCAGCTAGGTGCTCATATAGAATCTTTTATTACAGCGGGGTGAAGGCTACAGTGTTTTAACACTTACAAGGTTCATTATGACACCTATAAAGAGAGACTTCGCATTTATAATTTGGAACTGAGAAATGCAATGTGGTCCTTCTTCTTATTGCAAAAAACAATAATAATGTACATGCCTTGTTTGCTACTGTCGACAGGATAACAAACTCTCCTGTGTCGGTAGCCTCGGAACTTCTATCCACAAGGACCTGCAATAAATTTGTCTCCTTCTTCACTGACAAAATTCATAAAAATTAGACAAGCAGGTACAGGGTACGTGTTGTCCCTGTGTCCACTTAAAATCAATTCCAGTAGTATGACACAATTTTATCGAATCAACCATAAAAACCTGGAGGACATTATATATATTATTATCTAAAATCCTTCTCCTGCTGCCTTGATATTCTGCCTAGTGACTTTTTCTAAAATGTTTCTAACTGCATGGCCTCAGACCTCCTACAAATTGTCAACACATCTCTTCTCTCAGGTGTCTTTCCACAGACCCTGAAAACTGCAGACATCTAGCCACTCTTAAAAAAGAACAATCTAGACGTTCCACTAATGAACAATAATAGGCCCATATCAAACCTCTGGTTTTTAAGTAAAATCATTGAAAAAGCTGTTTTTCAACAGCTGAACAACTTTTTGGCACTGATCAACTGTTTTGATGTCTTTCAGTCAGGATTTGACCACACCACAGCACTGAGACTGCTCTTATTAAGGTCTTCAATGACATCCATTTAAACAGAGACAGTGGCAGGATTTCAGTCTTTGTATTACTGGATCTCAGTGCTGCATTTGACACAGTCGACCACAACATATTACTAGACAGACTGGAAAACTGGGTGGGACTTTCTGGCACAGTACTAAACTGGTTTGAAGCCTACTTAAAAGACAGGGACTACTTTGTGTCTATAGGTAATTACACATCTGAGTGGACAAAAGTGAGTTCCCCAAGGCTCCATTCTTTGTCCTCTTCTGTTCAATATCTACATGCTCCCACTGGGTCAGATTATGGAAAACAACAAAATACGTTACCATAATTATGCAGATGACACACCAATTTACATAACTATATCACCAGGGGACTATGGTCCAAAACAAGAACTGAGTAAGTGCATTGAACAAATCAATGATTGGATGAGCCAGAATTTTCTTCAATTAAACTAATCTTTTCTGGAGCCAAGGAAGAACGATTAAAAGTCAGTGCTTAGCTTCAATCAGTAATGTTAAAAGCCACAAACCAAGCCAGAAATCTTGATGTAGTCATGGACTCAATTTCAACAGCCACATTAAGACAATTACAAAGTCAGCCTATGATTACCTTAAGAATATATCAAGGATTAAAGGACTTATGTCTCAGCAGGATTTGGAAAAACTTGTCCATCCATTTATCTTCAGGGGACTCAAGTACAGTAACAGTATCTTTACAGGTCTCCCTAAAAAATCAATCAGACAGCTGCAGCTGATTCAGAACGCTGCTGCTCGAGTCCTCACTAAGAGCAGGAACGTGGTTTACATCACTCCAGCTCTCAGATCTTTACACTGGCTTCCTGTGTATCAAAAATTGATTTTAAAATACTACTGTTGGTTTATAAAGCACTGCATGCTTCAGGGCCAAAATACATTTCTGATTTGCTCCTGTATTATGAACCATCCAGACCTCTCAGGTGGGGCAGGTCTGCTTTCTGTCCCCGGAGTCAAACAAACAAACACGGAGAAGCAGTGTTCAGTTTTTATGCTCCACACATCTGGAACAAACTCCCAGAAAACTGCAGGTTTGCTGCAACTCTTAGTTTTTTTAAATCAAGGCTGAAGACTTTTCTGTTGGCCTTTTTGTTTTTAATCAAATAATTTCTTAAACTGCAATGTAACTTTTATTGTTGTATTTTATTTGTTATTATTCTCTTTTATTTATAACTGTTTTTAATAGTATTTAAATGTCCTGGTATGGTGTGTTTATTTTGCACTTTATCTCAATGCTTTTAATGTTTTATGTAAAGCACCTTGAATTGCCTTGTTGCTGAAATGTGCTATATAAATAAACTTGCCTTGCCTTGCCTTGCCTTATAAGGTGAATAAGGAGATAAAGTGTCCTGTAAGCCCCAGGTGAGACACCAGTGGCTTCTGAATATATCAGAAGCCACTAATTGCTAGAAACTAGCAATGGCAGCCACTGTTTGCCTCAAAACCCACATTTTTCTCCTGTGGTGATGATGACACATCATGTGATCAAAGCCTGTGACTTGTCATAGCAGAATGGGACTTGACCTAGACTCTATTAGACTAAATGTAAAGTGGAACTGGCCAGACTTGGGCCAGAGGATGCTTGTGCTGTTCTGACCTTTTGCCACCATCACCCTGACACATGACCAATACCTAAGGATAAGAAGCTGGGTTACCAAAAGTACTTATACTGTACAAAAATGGATTGATGTACTGTATGTGATTTGTGCTAAATATGCTAACAAATGCAAAAACACTGACATGGTGGACATTTGTTGTTTCCATTTAATGTTTCTGTTTTAGTAAATCCTAATTAATTTACAAATTGAACTAGAAAACCCATTTGTGTCTATTCTACATTTAATTAATATAAGGAAGATATTTACACAGTCATATCATGCTTCCATGGTAGCAGAATGTACTGGAATGTATGGACAGTACTCACTATCACTACCTGTGGCTTTCACTGTTCCAGTGTTCACCTCAAAGTTGCTCCCTGCTCTGAAGTTTGAACTTTGGATGCTCTCATTCCTTCTCTCTGACTCCTGCTATGGAACAGGCTGATGTCAGGCTTCAGTGACTAACACTCCCATGGAGAGCACTGTGATCTGACAGCTCTTTCTACTCTTTCTCATTTCTGTCAGAATGACCTCATCTAACACCATGACATCACTTCCTACAGTATGTTGCTCCTAAAGAACAACCAGTCTCCAGTCCAATACATATCCTATCTTTTAGGTACTGACCAATCCAGTGATGTGTACACATACAGAGGCTACAGAGGCTGACAACTGACAATGTTATATATGTGGATAACATTATAGCCTGCCTATGATGCCAAATGTAAGTGCATAACTTCATAACTTCTTGCAAATAATATGATTACATACATAGGGTTATTACATTTGGTAAAATACCTACATTATTATCATGATCATTATTGTCATTATGCTCTCCCCCCAGAGTCATAAAAGTGTTTTTTAAGCATTACACTTGATAAGTATTCCCACTGTGTGTGCTGGCACTTTGCTGTGCTGTATAGGAAGCATGTGAGGGATGATGTCCTGGTTTGAAAAATGAGGGTGAATGCAATTTTAGTATTGAAAAATATTGCATTAAAAAACCCAGTAAAAACATATTTTTCCAGAAACAATGTACCTTGGTCAACTGTGAGTTCCTGTGTGTCCTCCTTCTAGTAAGGCACCCTTTATATAATTTATGAAATGTTACCAATGCAGGTAATAAGAACAACTTTTAAGTTGCCAGGTTGTGAAAAATCTCTTCAGCTAGTGTTCATCCTCCTCCAGTAGGACACTTGCTTCATCTTTTTAGCTCTTTCATACACCAGGAAGACCACTCCAATGGACCATTTGACCTTTGATGTTCTTGATAAGAGCTGCAGAGCATTTATTAACATTTATAACTGCAGATTGGGTGGATCATAGTAACAACACTTCATTAATGATTTATTAACATTTATAATAGCAGATGTAACTTTGGCAGTTATCTTAATAGAAAGTGAGAAACTTGTAACAATTTGTTAATAACCTTATTAACATTTTTAACAACACAATATGTTGTTTATTAGAAAGGTGGACAAATTCAACTTTATTAACTCACTGACATCTATTTATTATTAGAAAGTGACAAACTCATATCATTATTTTACTACTAAACAGAAACTCACATTCATGTTTCTACTAAAAGCTTATTGAAACAGAGATGCAACAGAGTCTTGTTTCAAACAACACAATGGGAACCTCCTGAGTTAAAAATGTAACAATAACAACTCCAACCATAAACATTTCACCCGTACTGTACTGTTCTCTCTACAAGTGTTCATCAATAGTCAGCCAAACTCTGTGAGTCATGAATTGAGCAACCATGCCCCTTAGATTAATTTTCCAAGTAATACACCAGGCAGATAAATGAAGGTGAATGTGTGCGAGATAAAATGAAATACATACAGCATATGGCACAGTATAAATTCACATTATGTACTGAGTGTCATAATACACACTGTCTCCCATGCATGGTGTAGTCATTGTTGGATAAATCATCACATCTATGTCACCCGATTCGTGTATGATATTATTGTGTTTTGTTCTTTGTGCATTGGCGTGCTCTATCACACTTAATGAGTATCACTAAGGGGGAAAGGGTTTCAATTAATGTCAGCACTTGTAAGGAATACAGTTCCTTCAGCATAGCAGGGTCTGTTCCAGCAGTGGGAGGCTGAGTTCTACTCTATTATGGGAAATTATTAGAATGATCATCTACTGTATAGAGTGCGGGAATAACCCTGAAGAACATCGAGAGAGGGACATCCAACCTGCGTGTGAAACAGTCCCCCACTATCCTCAACTGTTTCCCCATGTCATGATGTCATCCTCTGACCTCCAGTGTTGTTCCACAGAGGACCAGCTCCTGCCAGCAAGGCCAGGAATGTTGAATTGTTTGTTGTGAGGTTGTGAAAAACACTCACAACACTGCACGCTAAACTCTGCTTAAAGGCACACACACTGTTTCGGATGGTTAAGCTGGGAGGGAAAAAAAAACACTTCATGTCTTTACTGTGGAGTGTGCTCAGAGGAAGTGGGCTTACATTAATCTCTGAAATGTATCATGTCAACTATGCACAGCTCGAGTGTGTTTTGCCCATCAGTTAAGCAGTGAGGATGCCTCATGGCAATGCTGTGCTAGGTGAGCAGGAATATCCTAATCACTCCATCTGATTTAACTATGGCCCTGCAGAGAACAATCTTCTATTATTCTCTGGTGTAAAGGAAACAGCGGATGCATTCAGATAGAACGATTGATCAAAGGTCTAAATCTAATGAGAGACCAGCAGTATGCACGCCTGCCTGGCGGGAATATGATGCTGGACGTTGCAACAGTGAGGACACAGCAGCAACAGTGTATTTTATATCCTGAATGTGTAAAAAGGCCATTTGCTTTGTTATGATAAACCATAACAGACCATATAGTCATTATCATCACAATGCAAAAAAACAAAGTTCTTTGCAAGACTGGGCCTGGGAACAGCAAGATGTAGCTGTGGATGACTCTGTGGATGGATAACCCTGACAAATGTCTTCACTTGACCTCATCACATCCCTTCTTTAAGTAAATAAAGTAAATGTATATATTTTTTTTTCTATTTTTTTTCCCTATATATATATATATATATATATATATATATATATATATATATATATTTTTTTTTTTTTTTTTTGGAACAAATGTCATCCATTGAATCCCAACTCAATATAACTCAATATACTCTGGCTTCAAATCTGCTTTCTCATTTAACCCTCCCCCCAAATAGGCATGTACTGAGGGAATATCAGTGACAGTTATTTTGTAGCAGCTCCAACACATGACTGATGTTCTCTGAATATGTATGAAGATATATATGCAGTATGTATGGGTTATGCCAATTCAGCCATGGTGGGAAATGGAACTCAGCCTCTATGTTCTATGTAACATGTTCTTTATTTACAATAAAGTACAGAATAATAGGGTCTTTATTTGCAGTAAATGACAAACTTTTCTCTCCACATTTCTCATGATTGTGTATGGGTAGGTGGGCTGTAATGAGCTATATACAGTAAATTTAAGCTGCATAATGAAAGTCTTGTTAGTAACTTTGGAAAATGAATATAAAGCTACATTTCACTTTAGTAATCTGTGTGTGTATGGCAACACTGACGTCAGTGTCTCCTCATTGCCTGCTGAAAAAGTGTGAAGCCTTAAATCACAAATCTCCTCGGCCCTTAAAGCCACAACCAATAACAAACATGTTATTTTCCAATCAGCTTAATTAGCTGTTATTAAAAAGTTCCTTTCACATTAATGATTGGTTTGATGATTTATTGCTAAGTGGAATGGACTGTGCCAAGTGGACTATTAAGCAGCTGTAATGATTTCTCCATTTTTAAAAACTTTTTTTCCTTCAGCAATGCCTCAGACTCTACATGTACAAGTCTATTAAGTCCAGAGGCAACACACTGTGGTTGAGTCTGTGTGTGTGTGTGTGTGTGTGTGTGTGTTTGTGTGTGTGTGTGTATACACACACTCAGAGTACAGGAGTTACAGTAATGTCTTTATATCATTCATTAATTCATTATGTCATTCTAGTAGATCATTCTTATGCACACAGTATAATTTGAGATTTAATTACAGATTGCATGAGCAGTATTGCATTTGCAAGGCTGGGCCGTGTATTTGTGTGTGTGCATATGTGTGTACACACTACCGACACAGTGGCCTTCTCTCTGTTAATGTAACTTCAATGAACAGACCTCCTCTGTGTGTGATTCCTTGGATACTGCCGCATTCAGACCTGGTTTGGGGGGGTAGCATGGGTTGGAGGTCCTTAGACCTCCTGGCCATTTCACTGAGTGGAGACCCCCCTTGAGACCTCCCTCTCCCCCAATCCACCACCACCACTTGAGGCCCCACTCCTCCCCCAGAGTGAGTGAGTGCGTGCCTGGGTGTGCGGGGGGAACAGGGTGGTTCTGTGTCACTGTGGTGATGTAATCTCTGTATATTTTTGGGAGATATAAGGCCTTGATTCTGCACACACGGAGCACATTGTGCAGAAATGAATGGAGCCTAAACATGAGAGTGATTGGAACCCTTTGGCCTCTTCTACTACTACTGATGAAAACAATAAGAGAAACACTAGTTTGAAAACTGTGAAAATTTGAAAGGGACAGGTGATTTCACAGTAACAGGTCACACACAGATATGACCGTTTCGTGATCTGATGCATTCAGAAAGCTTTACAAATGACCGTTAGTTTAAAGGATGGGCTTACAATTCTGTCTTAAAGTCTGTCTTAAAACATCAGTCAGGTGCCCAAATGAACATTGAAACATGTTTTCCGTGCTGCAATCATTCTTCCTGTTCATACTGACCATTAGAAGATCCCTTGGACAAATCCACAGTCCTTCTGTGCAAAAATGTATTTAAAAGTTTATCTGAAGCTAGTATGAAGCTTCAAATGAGTGAAACCAAGTAGATATCTTTCAACGTTACAGTGTTTTTAGTACCAAAGTCCCTCTTTTTGTTACTATACTTCCACTACAGCTCAATAAGGAAACACTGTCTGAGGAAACACAAAGAGGGAATTTGATGCTAAAAAGACTGTAAATGTGGCAGATATCCACTTGATATGATTAACTCAGACTGCTGAAGCCTCATATAAGCTTCACGCCAATTTTTAAATGCATTTTTACACAAAATGACTATGTGGACACACTGTGGATTTTGGCCTCCTTCACTTACATTGAAAACACATTTGAAGGGAATCTTTTAATAGCCAGTATGAACAGGAGGAATGATTACAGGGAGGAAAACCTCTTTCACTGTTCATATGGACACCTGACCTTGTTTTTAGAAAAATTGTGAACCCGTCCTTTAAGATTAAGCAATTAAAAGTGCTTGATTAAGGCTCAGGAAAGATGGTGGTCATGGCTGACAGAAACCAGTGCTGATCATTGACTGTAATGACGTCATGACGCCTCCTCAAAAGTGAAGCCAAAACATATGGATCGCCCCCTGGTGGCTGGATGCAGTATAGGTCATAAGTCCTGCCCCCTCCATGTTAGCAGATGGGACAAGAGCCAAACCAAAAAATCAAAGTACACGTCAAATAAATTTCTCCCATAGATGGTTTCTGTCATTTCGGTCATTCTTATTACGCTGATGTTTGTCCAAGTGCTCACTTTTCTGATAAGGTTGTTTTTAATTAGTTATTTGACAATATATAAAGGGGATGTGACATCATGATGGAGTGCTGTGACAGCCGCTCTCAAAACTCTGTCAGGTGGCAGGACGTCTGTGGGGGTGTGTCCTGTGGGCTGTCATCCCGCCTCCCTAATCTATTGCACAGACTCTGGCTCCAAATGATGTCCCACAGGCAAGACTTTTGCATAGCGAGGGAGGTGGAGACAAGTCATCCATATTTATATATAGTCAATGGTGCTGACTGTTGGAGGGAAACAGGATATCATCTCCAGCATCAAAGTCAGACACTTTGTATGTCCAGTGATCCATCCCTAGTTGCTCCCTTATGGTCTGTATTTGCAGATTAGCTACTTGCTGTCTTTGCAGGAGTCACTTGTCAGGAAAACGTAAAAATAGGTTGTTTAAAAAGATTTTGAAAAAACAAGCATAAATGTTTGTCATGACCAGTGTTGAGCAGTATTGCAGTACATTGTAATGTGTTACAGTAATGTGATTATTTTTTTCAGTAATAGTAGTGTAAGAGACTACAACTCTGTTACTTCGACAATTTGGGGATCCTACTGATTGTTTGATGGAGGGTTGATATCAGTCCGGTCTCTTATGTGTTCAGTGGTCTGGTACGTGTAACATGTGGGGCTGGAGGTGAGGCAACACAGTTAGCTACCACCAAGTGCAGCGGAATTTCTAGGAGTTGACAAGGTCTGGGGACAAGCCCAGACCATCTGGGAATGTGGCCACGGTGCACTAATTTTTTTTTGAGTGGTCCCTGCTGTTCTGCCTGGAACACTACTGTCTAAATTCTATTTAATTTCACTGCATTGTATGACTGCTGCAAACATTACATTTTCAGTTTTGAAATTTAATTTTTAATCATGATGTTAAGACAATTGCTCTGGACAAAATGGACATCTGCTGGGAATTCTCAAACCCATGGCGCCAGTGTCTAATTGCTATTTTACTTTTTTATTCTGCTTTTACATTTTTATTTGATTTCTGTAATGTTTAGCACTTTGTGTCGTACAAATAAAATAAACCAGCAGATGACAGTAGATTGAATTGAAACACTTGTTCGTTTGTACAACCATTTAGGGAATATCAGGTATTTTGACCATCTCGCTTTTCTCCAAATTGTGTTACCAACTCCGCAAGTATCCTATACCCTTTAACTCATGTCATCTATGCCTACATGACAAAACACTGTTACCCTATGCTACTCAGCTTGTTGACATGTGTAGCTGAGTCAATATGTTGTTCATGTCATTTTTATTTTGGTGAACATTCTCAAAACCGGTGTAATATTTTCTGCCATAAATTTAAAATTTCTATGTATTGCCAACCTTATATTGAATGAATTAATGTATCTTCATAGTTCCGGTTTACCTGTTGTGGCAGGGGGGCTTTTATTAATGACACACAAAAGACACATGAATGAAGTAGCTACAAATTCCCGGCAAAAGTTGGACAGCTTTTGTGCTGGTAAGATGTGTTGTGATGCTCCCATTGCATTTTTGAGGGGCTCAGGATGCTCAAAAACTCACAACAATTGGCACACATGTCAGAACCGGTGAAAATTGCAAAGTTCTGTAGTGACTGGACTCAGGCGTGGCCAGTGGGCGTCATAGCGCCCCCAAACTCAGGACCATTTTGGAACGAAGTTTCTTTGATGTTCATGAAATTCAGTGGGTTCATTGCTCATTCTCGACATAAAACATATCTTTTCAAATTTTTTTGCCCAACAGGAAGTCAGCCATTTGGGATTTTCATTTTACGAACACGTTTGAGGCTTTTAGGATGCATGAAAACTCACAAAACTTTGCACCTATGTTCAAACCAGTAAATATTTCTACTAGTATCACAACTTGGCTTGGGCGTGGCTCTTTGGCGCTATAGCTCCCCCTAATTACTTTTAACGTTTTTGAGGTGCTAGGGGTGCTTGAAAACTCACAACACTTTGTACGTCCATCAGCAGTGGCATAGCTTGATATCTGATATGGGTCTTGGGTTGGGGGTTTGGCAAAATGGCTTGAGGGCGCCCCTAGAAATTTCAAAGTTAAAGCCCCCACCTTTAAATTTGATGTAGATGTACGAAATTTGGTAGGCAGATAGCCATACCCCAAGTCCAACAGGAAGCCATTTTCAATCAACTTCGCTTTTTTTTTTTTGCAAAGTGAAGCCATTCACAGGTGTTGTACTTTAACAAACTACTCCTAGAGATTTAACCCAAGTGACTTCAAATTTGGTAGGTGACATCTAAAGACCGTTGTGATGCTAAATTGCAAAGCTTTTTAGTTTCATGGAATGCACTTGGCGTGGTGTGCCGGTAAACTTTGCCCAAAACATGTTTGGGGCATTAAACAGGAAGTTGTTGTAACTCTTATATTGAGTCATGGTCATAGCACCACCTACTATGTGAAAAACATCAACCGATTTACATGAAATTTACATAGCGTGGTCTATAAGTGATACAAAGCAACATGACGTATAATTATTGGTGTTCTCTATAGCCACATAGTGGACACATATTGGTAAATGTATTTCTGCATTAATATTTCACTTCTGTAGTATTGGCATAAAAGGCATAAATGACACATAGTTCATCAAATGTATACACAATTTCCAATATGTCATCTCAATAGCCATGTACTGCAGACAGGAAATAATATTTCACCCATTCACACAGTGTCCGATAATCCTGAAAGTTCAGAGCTGTGTCAACAGACCTACAGTAGTGATACCACAGCTGCCGCTCCCTTTGACACGTGCAAACAAACAAAAAGTTGGACAGCTTTTGGGCAGGGGACTGGGAGAAAGCCTGCCACTGTCTGTCTGTGTACTGACTGTGCTCCATGCTACTCTTATAGAGAATAAATGTGCAGATTCTGATTCCTGGTGTGACTGGTGTTCTTCGCCCTGTGAGTAACCATCCTACAACTGCTATACATGCACTTGTAATGTTAGTTGAGCCACGTTGTCCTGCAAAAATGAATGTACCAGCAGCAGATATCACCGATATCACAGATAGCTACGTTGGTCAACAAACCAGTGGTTCTCAAATCTAGGGGCAGCATGGTTGCAAGTGGACTTTTGTCTATACCTTACCTTTTTGGTGTAGTGTTGGTACTGCTGTGTGAGCCTGACAGCTGAGCAGATAGCATGAAGCAGGAGCAGCAATGCATGCCATGCGCCCATGCCACAGGTGAGGACAGGAGCACATGCGCAGCACCTGAGAAAAGAGGACTGCAGATGGACAGAGCTTCTATACAAGAGGATGTTACCTAGCCCTGCTGGTTGAGTAAAAACCAAGTAACCAACCAAAGTTAAATAACAAGTAATGTAACTAATTACTTTTGCTGTTGAGTAATTAGTAAGGTAATGTAACTAGAAGTGATTTTGATTCTCATGTTTTTCATTCATTGAGTAGGTGTGTAGCGAATTTACTTGATTGACTCCTCTTCATTCATCATGAATTAAATTCCTCCATGGCAATAAAACATGTTACACGAGCTGTCAGAAACTCCCGTAGGCTGAACTGGGACTCCTTAACACACTCTCTGTAGGAACACTCTTTCCATTTAAAAAGGAAGGTTATCTGATGTCTTGAATAATGTGTAATTGTCTAGTCCTTAATACAACCCATCCTTTCGAAACTTAAAATATAGCCTTATTTTCGGGCTAAGGATCTTTTCAGACAGTACGCGGCATTCTGCCTGCGTACCCGCTTGGATCCGCAGGGTCCCACTGTGCTCCTCATGCGAATAGACAGGCAGACAATCGCTCCGCAAGTAAAGGCCAGGCAATCTATGTGTGGTAAGCATGGAAACAGCCTCTGTGCAGTACTGTATCCTTGCTGGTACAACTGTATTTTCTTTATAGGTTATAGCAACATATTAAAATATATCTTTTAGAAACATTGAAAGAAAGACTCTATAACTAAATAACACAACTACTAACTTTCAAATTAGTTCAGTTAGTAAGTTTACTAGTGAGCCTAGCTTAAAGGAGCAGTGTGTAAGATTTAGTGGCATCTAGTGGTGAGGTTGCAGATTGCAACCAACTGAATAGCCCTCCCCCCTCCCCTTACAAGTGTGTAGGAGAACCTATCATTCTTGACCTACGGTACTCAAGAAAAACGTTAAAGGCCCTCTCTAGAGTCAGTGTTTGGTTTGTCTGTTCTGGGCTACTGTTGAAACACGGCGGTGCAACACGGCAGGCTCTGTGGAAGAGGACCCACTCCCTTCTAAGGTAATGAAAACACAATGATTCTGTGATTATACACTAATTATAACATACTTATGAATGTTATCTTCCATTTCTGCCAAGTCCATTCTGCTAGATACCACTAAATTCTACACACTGGGTCTTTAAGTTAAAACTATATGTCACATTACCTGAAACACCCAGTCTTGCATTGATGCTCTGCCATGCGAAAACTCTCCTGTTTATGTCCCGATAACTGTTTAGAAAACAATTATATCTCAGGGAACTCACAAATGTCAAAGATCAGTCTCTCTTCCATTGATTTGCACTGCGCGTCACATAGAAAAAAAGTCGAGACAATTCAACTCTGGCAGTGGGCAGGCATGTGCATGAGATGAGCACGACCGCAACAGTTTCATGTTATTGCTCCTGCTTGTCGCTGCTCCTGTCAGATTGCCCGCACTTTCCTACCTGCCCACCCGCCTGCCATTAAAAATGAATTACTTAGGCATGTCAATCACTCCTTGTCTGAGAAGACCATAATATGGTATTTTTAGAATATCATCTTGGTCTTGTAGTACCACATTTTTTTTCCCATATGCACGTGCATTGTCACAGTCCATAGATACTGACGGAAAAAAGATTTAATAGGGACAAAGATAGGTCAATCAGGTATGTGTCCATTTAGTAATCACTTAATTTATTACTAATTGGACTGATCCCTATTAATAAGTGTTTTTCGATGAGTAATGTATAAGTGATTATATTTTCAAGTAACTTGTCCAACACTGGTAATGATGACTGAAGAAATATGAGCCAGTTGCCATTTTTGTTTAGAATAGATTCTGGCTCTGGCACAGGATGATTATGTCCCCATTCTTAATCCTGCCTACAAAGACCTCGTTAGCTCAGCTTTCATTGGCTTGCTGGACCTATTTCATTTGTGGAGACAATGGGAGATATGGGTTGTGATTGAGAGTTCTGGGACCAGGCTGCTGTTTATGCTGGCTCCATCTTACTGGCACTACTGCTGTAATGGCATTATGATTGGTTATTGGTATGCATGTAGACAACCTGATTGATAGTGGGCAGTGTGAGACACTCTGATCACATCTTTTTTCTTAATTTCTTAATTTTTCTGAAATGCTTATTTCTGTACTTATAACTCTGTATGGATTATTGGGAACTGTAAAGCTTTGGCTGGGATCATCAATGCTAAGCCTTGATCAATATGCATGAATCTGAGAATCAGTTTGATTTGATTGTTAATATTCTGCCGCATTAAGAGGGTTTATTTGGATGTCAAACAGATGCAGAGCAGTAAATGTGATCTGACTCCAGCATCAGATAAAAGCAGGATCAAGTCCCTGCAAGAGGTCTACATATCTCCTTTCACTCAGCACCTCGCCCTGCCAAATCCAACCACCATCTTCTTTAAATGTGCGTGTCCTGTTGCAAATTACTCATCTCATCAGGGTGATCAAAATATGTTTTTTTTCATTGGAAACCACAAGATTTCTATCTATGGTCTATGCAAGTGTTGCACTCGATGCACCCTGTTCCACATGCATGTCTCCATCCGCTTTTTTTAACCACCTGCTCTACCTGCATTTTCACTGCTTCTTTTTTTTCTTTCTTTTTCCTCAACTGCTTCTTTTCCCCTTTGCTCCACCTTTACCTCCACTTCTCCTTCCTCCTGTCACTCCATTGCCTTCTCTCCTTTTATCTCATCATTTCTTTGTCCTCTTCTTCCTCCTCCTCAAATTTTTCTGCCCTTCTTTCTCCTCCTCATCCTCCACTGCCGCACCCTGACCGCAGCACCTCCTGGCACACTATCATGTGTCACATCACATCATGTAGTTGAATAAAATACACAGCTTTCAAGCTCCGACACACATCCACAGCTCTCCCCTGAGGGTTACCTAATCTTTTTCTGTGTAATGAAGGATTTTACACTAATCGTCTCTGAAAGGAGCCAAGCAGACAATCACACAGACATCGGGCCCTGCGGCTCTCTTCTGTCCAGTCAGCTCAGAGTTGCATTCACACAGGGTGTGAAGACGCCAGGAGAGGCTTTATGAGGGGAGACAAGGACACCCATGGGTGACTGCTGGTGGGTGTCAAATGGAACACCCTGAGGCAGTTGGACTGGCATGCGAGTGGGGACACACCTGAGCTGAGGTAAGCTGTGTGAGCAGCTGAATGGTAATGAGGAGATCGTGCAGAGACGAGCAGGATTTATCCTGGAACAGAATGAGCCTCAGTCTGAAAAGAACACACACACACACACACACGCACACACACACACACACACACACACACACACACACACACACACACACACATGCACGCACACACACACACACACACACGCACGCACGCACGCACACACACACACACACACACACACACACACACACACACACTGATAATCCCATACTGAAAACATACTAATTAGCACAGAACCCCTAATAGAGACAGTCAGTGAGAATGCTGGGATTAAGTCTAGAGGAGTTTGCTGTAAGAGGAACAGAGCAGCTTTTCTGATCACAGCTGGTTAATATTTACTATTATTCTTATTAATCTAGCAAGTCCTGATCAAACAACTGGATCCAGGGTAATATGGGAGGACTTTAGTCAATGGCTCCAAGGTTATCACTAAAGCTGGATTTCAGGTCACAATATGAGTGCAATGAAAGGCTGCAATAATATGAATTGTATCAGCAACTGAATACCTGTTTGTGGTATTTAACCACTACTGAGTATTGGGTAACACTTTACACTAAGTCCCCCTATTAAGCATTTGGTAGTAGTGTCTATTCGTGTATTTGTCTAACTCCTCCTGTGGGCATCCATAAGTGTTTGCTGCTGTAACAACAGATAATAAATGACAATATAGTAAAACAAACTTGTAATAATATAAAATACATGTTCATAGGAGAAATTATAATTGCTGACAAATACTATACATTAATAAACACTTCAAATGTGCTTATATCTGCCTGTAACTATATTACAGTGTGACATTTGTGTACTGCTTATAAATGCTAAATAGGGGGAATTGTAATTATAATAAAGTGTTAGGTAATGATGAAGTTTCAGATAAATTCAGATATATGATTTTCATAGTAAAACATTTTGATGCGATACATTTCAACATTAAGTACTCAGCAGAGTCTGTTCCATGTGCTAACTTCATTTGGAAGGTGATTTTTAATTTGTAGCAATATGTGATGTCGTAGGAGAAGATAATGAAGAAAAATAGGTAAAATACAAAGTATGGCAAAATACCGATAAGTTAAACAAAATTTAGACTTATTTATTTCATCTTGTAAGTCTAAAAATAACAATAAAATTTGCCTCATTCTCCACTGAAGAAACAGAAACAGAAAACCACATTCAAAATCATTTTAACTTACTTGTATGTGATGTGGTAAAACTTTATTTTGTCTAGACCAGGATGTCATTTAAAAAAATGCAATATTGCTGTTAATGTAATGTAATGTAACAGGGTTAGCTGCCTTTAATGAATATCAAATCCCATAAGACCAAGATCATTGCAGGTTAAATTATGCAATAATGATGAGGCAGCTTCTTCAAATTTATCAACTGCTTTAGTTGACCAGCAGAATTGTATCATCATCAGTAAAACTGGTCTATACTGGACATGGATTATAAAATCCATGTCCAATATTGAGACAGCAGTTATAGCTAATTAAAGGAGAATGTGAAGATGTGCTGTTTCAGAGACAGTTTCACTCTGATCAGAAATAGATTTTGGGGACAAGAAACTAATCACTGCAATTGTGGAAGAGAATTAACATCAGCCTTCAAAACTCCATATTGTTTAAACAGCAGTCAGCTCTTCCTCAGATAGAAAAGGACACAGCTTTGAAATGGAACATATTAGTGATGACAAACATCTCCAGAGCTACATACACATTTGACAAACTCACGTGTTGCATGAAAGTGGTGTCTTGATTCACTATAACTGAGAATGAATGGTTACAACCATCTCAGTGTGGGAAAGTGCCTCACCAATCCAGTTTGTAAGTTTTCTTTTCATTATTGGTGGGAAAGTAGGCCGACTTTGACAGGAAATGGAAACTGCAGAAGTGTGGTGGAGCAGCTACGGTCATCAGATTGCAGAAGGAAGTGCAGCTGCACTTATCGCACATGGCTATATTTCAAACACTTTGGGAAAGTTAGTCAACTGAGTTAACAAACCTGAAAAGTATGGCCATTGAGGGCAGGCTTTTCATGTTCGGTTGGATTTCATGATCTTCAACATGTTAAATTCATCACAGTTAAAATGAAAGAAAGAATGAGAGAAAAAAAGACAAGTCAGTTTTTCCATTCTCTCATTACATTGACCTCAGCTTTGGTGAACTAGGCGCCCATACTGTAATGTAGAACAAGGGTGGAGTGAAGCTGCTGGGACTTACAGGATATCTGCAGGGTCTTAGCAGGGGAGGGGGTTCAGGATGCCACTGACTGTGGATTTACAATCAGTATAAATTTCATAAACTAGGCCAAAAAAATATTCCTCAACAAGCTTTTTACACAACAAAAACACTCAACACTAAAACTAAATAAAAAGTAACCTACATGAACAAAAAGTATGACAATTGTCCTCAACATGTGAAAACTAAGTGATAATGTGAAAGATAGATGAATGGAAAAATAAATTAATTACTCTTTTAATTAACTGTTAATGCAGTCTTATTCAACAATTAATCCCATTTGTGACATCAGCATTCTGTACGTTACTTTGTGATTCGGTCATATGCTGTGTGCAAAGCTTAATGGAAACATCAAAATGTTATTTTCTGCCTGTTATACAGCAGCAGGTTGTATCTTGAAAGGTATTTTAATAATGCCACAGAAGTCTGTTTCTGTTCAAGTGACAGTGCCCTCTAGAGACCGTAGTTATTATGATGACGGAGGTCACCTAACTTTAATGAAGTGGTAACTTTAACCCAAACCATGATCTTTTCCTGAACCTATAACCAAGTGGTTTTTGTACCTAAACCTAACCAGACCCTAACCCTAGCATTGTCACATCATAAATGTACAGTATTTATTTTTCATCAGTGATTTGTAATGGTTTTGGAAGGCACAGACAAATTATGTCATTCTGCAAATGACTGCTGTAAGGGCATCAGAAGAAATTTCTATGTGTTCTGGCGTGAATTGACCAACCACAGATTTAATTTGGAGAACTTGTTGCTACTAGGGGTGTGCCTGAATACAAATACGTTATTCTGCAAAGCACAAATAGTGTTTTTTTAATGAATATTGATTTCATACAAATATTTTTAAAGTTATTTGTCTTTGGGAAGAAAAAAAATCATGTCAAATACCAGCACGCAGTTCGGTTACATCATTATCTCAGTCTCTGTCCTCCAATGTTACATCTATCAGCAGGTCTCAACAAGGGGAGTCACATCCACCTGCTACATGATGCACATTTCCTAATTTGGACATCACTCCTGGAGTTGGGAGTGTTCCCCAAAGATAAAGCTGAGCTACTGACACATGCAAAGTGCCCCATAACCTCTTGTTCCTCTTCTCCTTTCCACAAAGTTATGTTGAAAAAATAGGCAATAAATGAAAAGTGCAAAGCAATAATCGCCTTTGAAGTTCTTCTCTACACGTTACACAGTGTGCTGTCTCTGTGTTATGGGTGTATAAATCGGTAGAAGTCTGTCTGCAATGAGGCAATGAGCAAAGTTTTAGCTCAGTAGTCAGTGCGGTCTTCTGTGATCTGGGAGACTCCAGTCCCAGACCGGATGCAGGGACCTCCTTCGTAAGGTAGTTAATTAATGAACAGTTATTATAACACTTTAATATCCTAAAATTAGAAGTGTAATAAAAACAAAAACAAAAACAAAAACAGGATTTTTAAGCTTCTTTCCACTTTTTTTCGATTACAAATATAAATAATTTTGCTGCCTCAACAAATATAGATACAAATACAAATACTGGGCCCTCTGCACATCCCTAGTTGCTACTGTCTACTCTGTGATTGACTGTCCAAGGTGTATCCCACTTCTCACCCAATATCAGCTAGGATCAGCTCCAGGCTCTGCTTAATAGATGCATGGATGTTGCTAATGATCAAAATTCTGTGCAGACGGGGGGAGTTATCAATGTTGGATTTAAACTCTGATTTGTTCCAAGGAGAGCGAGAGAGGAGAGAGTTGATCATTCCGGGCACATAATAGACATCAGTGAGATAATGAAAAGGGTAATCATCTAAAAGGGTAATAGATAGCATTTGACATTGACTTGATAACCTGCATCCATTTGTGAAACCATACATTGTATGCTCCTGATTAGTAAAACAGTTTCCTTCACCACCCAAAAATATCTTTTTTTTCAGAAGCTTTAGCTGCTAAGACTTAGATGCTTGACCTGTTGTGCTGATAGGCAGCAACTTTTGCATTTTTAGTAACATCTCTACCAGTAATGTTAGTTAAAGATCCCTCAGACATGTTTTAAGACTTATAAAAATACTCTGTTTGTAATAATAATTTGTGTCTGATGTGGCTTTTCCACAAAAAAGTTTTTAAAAATAAATAAGAAATGACCTCTTTAAAAATACTTGAAACAACATCTTGTTGTGGAAAAATCTTCAAATGGGCCAATAAATATTCAGGTCACTCACAACTTAGTATTAAACTCAAAACTTATGAGAGAAAGACTCAAAAATACACTGGAAGCTGGTAGAGTTCAATGTGAACAGATTTACTGTGCATATAAAAAGATACAGAGCAAACTGAGGCCTCCTTGTCCCGGGACAAAGAAAAAACCTGATGCAAAATCATGAAACCTCATGTTATATACTTTTCATAACTCCTCCTATTATGGAGCTTAGTTTCTAGTTTCCACCTCATTTTTAATTATATTCAACCATCTGGTCTTTATTTCTGAGGTTCATAAGTGACCTTGATGCTTTGGTGATAATACAAGTGTGACTTATCTAAAAAATTACTGTCTCAGCATCCTCCACCTTTTTCTCGCACTAAAAATGGACCTGGCGGCCTTTAATCATTTCACACAGAAAACCAAAATGCTATATCACAGATTAGCCTTCTTGCTAACTCCCTTGGAACTGTCTCTTATTGGCATAATGCTATCTTTGCACTCTCACTGGCACATTTGTCATGGGAAGTCAGTTTTCCACCACAATCTCCTTCTCCATCATGTAAAAATAATGCTCGTAGGAACACGCCTTAAAGGACCAGTGTGTAAGATTTAGTGACATCTTGCAGTGAGGTTGCAGATTGCAACCAACTGAATATGTCTCCCCCTCCCCCTCCCCTTCCAAGCTTGTAGAAGAACTTACAGTGGCCGCACAACCCACGAAAAACATGAAAGGCTCTCTCTAGAGCCAGTGTTTGGTTTGTCCGTTCTGGGCTACAGTAGAAACATGGCGGTGCAACATGGCGGGCTCCATGGAAGAAGACCCGCTCCCTAGGCAGATATAAAGGGCTCATTGTAAGGTAACGAAAACACAAAGATTCTTATTTTCAGGTGATTATGCAGTAATTAAAACATTACTGAATATACTGAATATTTTATTCAGTTTATGCCAAGTCCATTCTGCTAGGTACCACTAAATACTACACACTGGGTCTTTAAATTGAGATCGAAGGTGAGCACAGAGAAGCTTTCTTCCTTCAGCAGACAAACTCTGCACATACATCATTCTGCACAAAGAAGAGAACAACATTCAACTGAAGGAACAAGAAGAAAAACTCATCTTGGAGTGGAGGGGGACTTAAATGGATCTTGAAAGAAGTAAAAGATTTATGGACTAAATTCTCCACAATCCCACTGAAAATTAGACAAGA
The DNA here is from genome assembly GCF_963924715.1 of Thunnus thynnus. NCBI lineage: Eukaryota > Metazoa > Chordata > Actinopteri > Scombriformes > Scombridae > Thunnus > Thunnus thynnus. Next base: position 33,815,859 of record NC_089526.1, on the reverse strand, counting down.
AAAAGTGTTCTTGGTGCATTCTGTTGTTTGTAGGCTATCAGTAGGAATGACTGCAGATGTTTTCTAAAGAAATATTACTTAATTTTATCTGATGCTCATCTCAAGCTAAAGTGAACAGTATTTTAGTGAACAAGTGAGTGAATCTAGCTTTGCACTGTGAGTCTGTTGTATTACTACACTGCAGAGTGACATGGATGTGTCTGAACCATCACAGTCTGATAGGTAAACTGCCTTTTCCACCAACACCTGTGACCTGGTAAATGTGAACATCAAAGATGGCCACAGCTTCAGAATGCTTATAAGACATAAAACTTTTAATTGCACAACAAAGATCAGACAAAAATTTTATTGATGAAAACTAAACTAACTTGTTTTTAGTTTTTGTTGACTAAAACTAATATACTGTATATTTTTGGTGCTAAAATTAAGCCTGCTCTCCACAGTCACCAGCTCATCACCTTCCTCCCTCTGACCACTCTTTCTCCCTCCATCCCCACATGTCTCTTTCTGGAATAAAATCCACACTGCATACCTCTAATTCCTGATGCATGTGCTCTAAATGGTACTATTAAAAGATATATCCAACAAGTGTGTCCTGCTCTATGATTAATCTCTGCCTGATGCAAGATCAGCTTCCTAATGCTGCCTGGGAAACCTCACTCCCTCCTGTAACACAGCAGATTCCATTGGTGGATAATAAAAAGATAGATATCTGTGTTGTTAGATGGTATTTCTTGGAGGCTGCACTGTTCCTAGTATTACAATGTCATATTTTCCACAAGTGCAGTCAGTGGTATGCTGTCAAAGCAACATTTCAGGTGGAGGAAGTCTTTGTTTACCTCACTAAGTAGAGCACATGAGAGTGGAAAGGTATTCTAAAGAGTTGGTATTATGGCCCTTTTTGACTCATTTTTATAAATACTGAGTCTATTTTAAACATATCTGTAACATTTTATTCACCAAAAGTGTTTAGATTTAGAATGTTTATATTTTTCCATCCATCTTTCCTTACAGCCCAGAGTCCCCTCTGTCCTCCAGCGGGCTGTTTCCAAAGCAATATACATAAAATCTGCATTATTAATGACAACCTACTCCGATTAGCTGGAGGTGTGGCCCCACCTTTACCCCAAGCCAATCAGAATACGATGTAATGAATAATGCAAATTCCTTTACATTGCATCTTTACCTGGAAAAATGGAGACATATATTACCTGGAAAAATGGATATATATATATATATATATATATATATATATGTATAGCAGTCTATGAAGCAGATGTCACATCCTGCCAGGACTTTCTGTTATGTTTGGATTCTTTGTGTTTGTGTTCTTTTGGGTTTTCTGTGTTACACTTATGTTGCCTGGTCATTTGGTTGAGCTTGTTTATGTTATTTTACTTTGGGTGACTTTCTTGCATTTTCAGTTAAATTGTGTTGTGTGTTCTAGGATTTGGTTTTCTCTGTGTTTCCCTTGTGTGTTTCTTCACTCCTCCTGTGTTCATGTGCTCCTCGTCTCACCTGCCCTGTATCACCCTTGTTAGCCATGCCCTGCTCCCAGTGTCTTCCCCAGTCTATCAGCTCCCAGTCTGCCCTTGTGTTATGTCACCTGTTCCTTGTCTGATTACTTTAGTTCCTTTTTAATTTTGAAATGTTTTCTCCTTGTGGTGTAACCTTTACTTCCTTTGTTTTCCCGCCTTTGTCAGTTGCCTCATGTGTTTCACCTGTGTCTTGTTTCACTCACCTGTGTTCAGTTTGTAATCAGACCCTGTGTATTTATAGTCCAGCTTTCAGTTCAGTCTTTGTCGAGTCATCTGCGTTTATGGTCAGTGTTCCTGGTTCCTGTTCTCAGTGTCTTCTGTGTCCTTTGAGTTGTTCATTAAATATTCTTCATCTTATCCTGCCTGCTGTCTTCTGCATTTGGGTCCACCTGCTCCACTCACTTCATGACAACGAAGACTGATCCTGAATGAAGGGGAAGAACCTGCTGTTGCACAGTTGAGACTTCAACATGATGTTTCAGAATGGTAAGATCAAGTCTAAGTTTCTTCAGTTATTTTTTCAAATGTAGGTGAAGATTGCTAGCTTAGCTTTAGCGCAGATATATTCCTTTAGCTGAGTAACAGAAAGAAACCATGTGTAGGAGTGCGCTTGTTTTAAAACTTAATCAAAACAGTTATCAGTGTTTAATATAAATACAACAAGTCATAAACTTAAATTAATAAATCTCTCAGGAAGATTACTTTTTGATATTTAAGGACTTTGAATTTAACCCTCACACAGTGCTATATGACAATCAGTCCTATGTCATATAAACTTAGTGTAGCAGAATGGAAATGTATTCCTGTCTGGTCTGAGCAGGCCTGTAGTCTCAGTCTCTTGATTACTCTGTGATCAGGAACCAATCATTGTCTGTGGGCACCCTATAAAGGCAGGTAGTAGTTTTCTGGGCACACCCTGCCTCCGTTCACCAGACTTCCGCAATTGCTGCAGGTATGGGTGTAGTTTCTGTGCTGGTCCTCAGAGTGCTCTCATGCTGTTATGTTAGTGGTTTATGGTTTTATAGATCCCTCTGTGGTGACTCACCTCCCTCAGAAGTGATCTTCTTCCGCAAATTATGTTGTGTGTCGTAATAGGGTGTTTTTGTTTCTAGGTCCCCATGTGTAGTAGCAGCATAGGCTCCATAGACTCTCTCTTCCTGAACTTACAGATGCTGCCTGATTGGTATGTAGCCCACTATGGTGCAGGTTCATCTCTTTTTTTTTTTTTTTTTTTTTTTTTAAGTAGTTGTCATTCTTTTAATTTAATTTTTTCATTATGTATCACAGGACTGTGGGCCCTGTTCAGCATTTAGCAGCTTAACCCAAGAGCTGCTGCACCAATTCTGGCCCACACTGCAAGAATGCTGCTGCTTTGCTTATAATTAGTGTTAACACTCATCGTCTTTTGTTTGGTCAAGTCCGCTGCTGTGTTATGGGCTGGCAGTACCGTGACTAGTATTCTTTTAGCTGAGCCGTTTTAATGGTGTGTGTGTGCGGGGTTTTTTCTTTTCTTGTCATCGTTTGCTTTTTTTTTGCTTTTTTTAGGAGCTGAGCACCCACAGTGGTGGGGTTGGTGATTTTAGGTGGTGGTTCCACCTTTTTCCTGTGTGCTTTGTTCAACTGAGCATCCCTGGGTTTGACCCTGGATACACCTCCTACCTCCCCTCCACTGGTAAACCTCAGCCCTGAATCTGCCGCTCTTTATACTTGTGTGGTTGGCAAGCTTTTTTTTTTTTTTTTTTTTTACCAAATTTTGCTATTAAAATAAAGAATTGATGTTTGGAACCACGTCTCTCGCTTCTTGGTGTAACGAACCTGATTGCCTTTTTGGGTTATTGATACTGGTCTGAGGTAACATTTGTCTCAGGGTGGTGTAGTTGTATTCTTGTGATTACACTGGTTAGTGCCCTTCATCCCTATTCTCTTGCCACATTAGCACAAGAAGTAAGGAAATTTGTGATTTCTTTGTAACAATGCTTCTTGGCAATAAATCTTATACCGTTGGAGAGCCTGTTTATTTCCCTTTTAAATGTTGCCACATTTGTAAGGAACATGCATTTGTGGGATGAGCAGCTGAGTATATGAGTTGCGCCCATGAGAAATTTGCCAAATCTTCTCTGTTGTTGTTGCTCTGCTTCCCCCCCACCCTCTTCTCTCTCAACCAAACTGGTCAGGGCAGATGGCCACCTACCTAGAGCTGGGTTCTGCTTGACGTTTCTTCTCGTTAAGGGAGTTTTTCCTTACCGCTGTCACCAAGCGCTTGCTCATGGGGAATTGTTGGGTCTCTCTCTGTAAATTAAAGAGTGGTTTAGACCTGCTCTGTGAAAAGCACCCTGAGATGACTTTTGTTGTGATTTGGCACTCCATAAATAGAATTGAAATGTTCTTTTTGTGCAAGATTACATCAGTCCAGTGGGCAGACCAGAGGATCTGCTGCCTGGAACTTTTATGTACTGTTATATCTGGGTCAGATGACATGGCTCACAGAAAGGCATTATATTCTGGCCGGACTTGGTGCGTTCGACTCCTGTTTTGGCCCATCTCTAGAATACTAGCTAAAATATCTGACATAAACCAACACCTTCACTTTTTCTTAGCATTGATCATCCAGATACAGTGTAATTACTAGTTTGGCTGTACTAGATATTTGATCTATTCAGTAGATATATCGTTTTACCAGCCTATATTTACAACCCTACTTTGCAAACTGGAAGAACTACAATTGTGGTGATTTGTATCAAGCTGCATTGCATGTCTCTAGGGAATTGTAGCTTTTAAAAAAGTGTTTTTCCTAGAATTGTAAGTACTGAATTGAGAGTACACTTAGGAGTTTAAGAGGATGGTAAACACATTTCTTTAATCAGATTTTAAATATGTAATTAAATGGGTGAGAATTTTTAACCATATTTTACCATATTTGACAGTGCCCCCAGTTGTTGACTACACTCACATGATAGCTGAAGTCAAGAGCTCTATAACAGTTGGTGTAGCATGTCTGGAGCCCCTTTTGTGGCTGAATTTATAAGCCTTCAAACATGCACTGAGGTCAAGGTTCAAAGGTCAGTATTTCAAAGCAAGACCCATGTAGAATCTTCATACTGACTGCCCTTCAACATGCCCTCATTGACTTCCCCTCAGCAACGGCCCTTGGGGGAATCCCCACTGCCATGACAAGTGTCGCTCCAGTTCTCTGAAAAACTCAACTGAACTTTGAGACTGACCCCTTTGAGGGCTGAGGGAGCAAGTGACCAATGATGGTCACTCAGTGCTGCAGATTAACCACTGTGCATTGCAGTTTCTCATAATTTCCACTGCTGACATCAGCAAGGTGCTGATTTACAATATTTAAAACAGATGTTATGTTTTGGAAAGAATTTGCTCGATATACTTGTAACATTTCTGTTCAATTTTGATTAGCATACAAAGATGTGGTGTTTGGTTTTTGCGATGTCTGCAATTCACAACCAAAAATAGTGTTAAGTAAATCTTTTTATCTTAGCAAAATGTCACATTCAGAAAAATACATTTCATAATAGCAAACCTTTATTTAAAGTTTTTATGAATTAAATGCAACAATCCATACAAACTATTCAGTGCTCTACAAACCCCAAAGACTTTGTTGGGCCTCAAACCATGCAGTCACACAAAGGCCTGCATGCAAGCCACAAAGCCTGATAAGGCTCCCATTGTCCATTTTGGACTCCATTTCCACTGATGCTTTGCAAATTTGGCACCTAGGTGCTAAACAGGAAATAGTCTCAACAAACAGTCCCTCATTAGCGGAGATGCTCCTGCACAGAGGAGCATCATGGTGACACAGCCTTGACATCACCACCCCTTTAAAAAGTGAACGCACCCTGAAGAACACGCATTCATTGTGAACTGAGCTAGGAGGAACTTTGTCCTTCTGTGAGTCAGCTGCGGTAACGCAGGTACCCCACAGACGTGTTTTTCCCTCACTGAAGTCCTTCCCCTCGCTGAACGAGACGAGACTTCACCTGAACACCATCCCTGGATCCAAGAGAGACTGCTGCAACCAGCGCTCTCATCTCCTGCAGAAGGAAGAAATGGATTGTCGTCACAAAGACACGGACAACTCTAACCCGCTCTTCTTCAACTGAGTCAACTATTTTCTCCGCCGCACCGCCAAGAAACAGCTGCTGTGAGATCTGCCGACAGCGTGAGGACAGCACCGTCAGCATCTGAGCCGAGGAACTGAGCCGGACCGACAGACTTAACACACACCTTGCTTGCTTTCTGAAGCGACCAAGTAAGAGGCTTAAGTCTGGGCAGAGGCAGTGTTATTGTGTGTTAGTTTCAGCATCAATGCTGTTTAGCTTTTAGCTTTTTTAGCTATTACTATTGTTTTGTTGTGTGGATTGACGGACCGCCGAGTCCATTTGCTCTGTTTAGTTGTGTTCACCTTGCTAGACTGTTTGCGCCACCGTGAGTGGTAAGTAAGTTGCTTTCTCGGTCAGAAACCAGACAACGTGCGTTACAGACTGCTGTCCGTACGCACGTTCTCTGTGGACAAAAGAACCACTTCTCTCCCTCTCACGGTTGCTTTCTCTCCTCCTTCTCTTTCGACTAACCCACACACTCGTGCACACACACATGCATTGACATCTTTTTATACATCTGATGGTCAGATAACGTTGGACAAAGCTTTGCTTTGTCTTTCCTTATCAGCCATCAGACACGTGTATTTTTACGGAATTTGGTGAGTGCAAGACGCTAACCACCAGGTGGCGCCATCTTGCTATTGTCTAAGACACTGCCGTACTTCCGCCATTCGGTTCTCGCGTGACATGACTTCCCCCCATAGTCACGTCTGCGTTCCATACCCACGACGTCATCACGTCAGGCCAAGTCGCCATCTTGTCACTCACACACACACACACACACACACACACACACACACACACATACATTCACCTGCATGCGTTCACCTTGTACATAGCTGTTTGTGTTTGCTTAGGTAGACTTAGATTTTAGAGTAGTAGTATACTGAATGGGGTATTTGTTTACTTTGTTAATTTTGCTAAGTTTAATAAATACTGTTATATCTTAAAGAGAAGTCTTTTGTCATTATTGTGTTTAACTTATTGTGAAAAGTGGCTGATTGAGGGAGTCAGAGCTCGAATTCATACCTTTGATCACCTTTTGAATGTTTATCTCTGATATTAACATTCTAGGTAAACTCTTTTATGAGACTACCTTGTTTTGGTTATTGGTCCTGGTTTCCGAGTGGTGCCCCGTAATTGTTAATTCATATTAATAATTCTATTAATTTTTATGATTAATTAATTCTCTGATAATTATTAATTATTCTTAATAACCAACCATGCTCCTCACAGATCTGACAGTTTTGTCCCCCCATGTGAGGTTCTTCAACAGTTGGTGCCCGAATTATTGATTGATATTAATAGTCTTTTATTTCATAATGTATTATTTTATTTAAAATTAAATTATTAATTATGAATTAATTATAATTATTAATTCCTCCTTGTCTGCACCAGACAAGGAATCAGAGCCAAGTTGACCACCACAGTGCTACTAATTTCAATGCAGATGGTCAGAGGGAGGAGGAGCAGCCTTGCCAGCAACAGGTGCACAACTCACAGCATCAGTGCCATGAGGAGCCACCAAGCACTGAACCCATGAGACAAGGAAGAGGGGAAGGGGACCAATTTGATGACTCAAAATCAAGTGGCCCAAAGCAATGACAAAGAGTCCTGGAAAACCTTTGACCAGAACCTGCACACAATCCTCGAGGGGTCACTACAAGGCAATGCAACCACCGAGCTGCACTTCTTCAGCAACATTATCTATGAGGAAGGCAAGGAGAGGTTTGGAGCGATGGTCTAGAGGGAGAACATCCCCAGGGAGATGGGGAGGCAAGAGAGGGGGATACTCAAGTTGGTGAAGAAGAGGCGACTACTCAGGACTTCCAGGAGGAAGGCAAAAGAGAATGAGAAGGAGGTCCTGAAGGCACTCTGGGACCAGATCAAAAGCAGGCTTGCAACCCTGAGGAGAGTAGAGTGGATCTGGAAATGTAGAAGTAAGAAAGAGAAGGAGAGGGCAAGGTTCTCCCGGGACCCCTTCAAGTGTGCACGGAGTCTGCTGGTGGAGAAGAACAGGAAGTTGGAAGTCATTGAGCAGAAGCTCGAGGAGTACATCAAGAGTCAGCCTGGTGACCATGACAAGAACATCCCACTTGGCTTGCCAGGACATGTGCCTTGCCCTGCTGAACAGGCCTCCCGGTTCAACACCACACCACCCATAAGGGCTGAGATCAAGTAGGTGGTAGACAAGGCAAGATCTGCCTCAGCTCCTTGACTGAATGGTGTACCCTACAGGGTATATAAGAACTGTCCCATGGTGCTGAAGCTACCTGGGAGCCTGGGAGGCCCAAGCCATCCCATCAGAGTGGAGCAGAGCAGTGACCACCTTCATCCCAAAAGAACAAGATTCCTGCAACATCAACCAGTTCAGAGGCATCGACCTACTGAACATGGAAGGGAAAATCTTCTTCTCACTGGTGGCAAAATTAGTAACCAGTTACCTCCTGGAGAATAATTACATCAACACCAGCTGCCAGAAGGCAGGTGTCCCAGGATTCCCCGGCTGCATGGAACACTCAACCATGATCTGGGAGAAGATTCAGACAGCCAAACGTGGGAGGTCAGACCTCCATGTAGTCAGGCTGGATATAGAAAATGCCTCTGGCTCTGTCCCCCACCAGCTCATCACCTTTGCCCTGAAGTTTTTCCACATCTCATCCTGTATCCAGAACCTGGTATCAAATTACTTTGGCAGTGTCCATGTCTGCTATAAAACACAGGAGGGTACAACTGGTTGAAATCAACTTGAGAAAGACATAGCGATGGGTTGCACAATGTCTCCCATCCTTTTTATAGCAGCCTTCGAAATCATCCTGATTGGCGGGAGACAAATGGTTTGAGGAGTCAAAGCACAGTCAGGCCAATGACTGCCAGCCCTGTGGAGTTATATGGATGATGTTGCAAGCTTTCTCCAAACAGTGGCCTGTTCTGCTCAGCTCCTAAAAAGGCTTGAGGAACTCCTCGCATGGGCCAGGATGAGAATCAAACCGTCCAAGTCTCAGCGTCTCTCTATCCGGAAAGGAGCCAGGGGTGACCTTATCTCTTTCACGGTGGATAGAGAAGGGGTTCTGTTGCTGGTGGAGCAACGTGTCTGAAGCCTAGGAAGACTGTATACAGGCGATCTGTCGACAAATACATGGCTGCCATTGTCATGAAACAGCTTTCTGGAGGATCGCCAGAAGCCATCTTCCCGGGAAGTTCAAGGTGTGGTGCTACCAGTTCACTTTATCCAAGCATCTGATGTGGCCCCTGAAAATGTGCAAGATCACCACACCCACAGTACTGAGGATGGACTCCAAAGCCTGCAATTACATCTGTAAATGGTTGGGCCTACCTCGGAGCCTCTCCAGCATAGGCCTGTTTAGAGGGAACACACTTCAGCTGCCACTGAAGTCTATCAACCTGGGTAACAGACAAGAGAAGACAAGGCTCATATCAGAGCTGGGAGACTCGTCAGATCTGTCTGTACAGAACACCAAGGCCCCTGGTCTGAACCGGACACAAGTGGAGGGCCGAGCAAGCAGTCAACCAAGCCATCAGTAGGCTGAGGTACTGTGAGATTGTCGGCAGGACACAGTCAGGGAGGGCTGGCCAGATCAGATCAGAGCAGTCAGTTAGCAGCAGCAAGGAAGCAGGAAAACCTGGGAGGGAGTGGTCAACAGGACCATAAGTTGGACTGACATGTGGAGGATATCTCAAGCCAGGCTGAGCTTCCTCATTAGGGCCACTTATGACATTCTCCCAAGCCCCAGCAACTTGTGTCTGTGGTATGGTTAAAATTGTATGGCGCCACGACTGAGTCCTGCGGAAGCTGGCTGAAGTTCTGGACACATGCAGGCTAGAAGCAACCAGAAACCACCCATCAACACCGCAGTGGCTAATCCACTCCATCGGACAAGGAGGTGGGGCACAGAACATCACCTGGCTTTTTGTATCTTTATGATTCTTAGTTTTGGGATTTTATGTCAGCATGACATAGCCCATTCATTCAGAATCTGTTCTATTAGCTAATGCAAGCATACAAAGAATGTGTCTCTGCTAAGGGGTTAATTCAGGAGGCTGTTAACCTCTATGCAGCAGGCTAGTGGCTGAGAAAGAAGCAGGGTGAGGCAGTCAGTCTCCGCGTTCCCTGCAAGATGATATCTTGCCAGTTACCGTCAACCCACCCAGGTTTTGTGGGTGTGGCAGCAAGAGGGCACAGCGGATGATTATCTTCATCCTGATGTAGCAAACTTTTTACCTTTAATTCTCAAAGGGATGTTAATGTTAGCCAGTGTTACCTTACACTGCCATGATATCTCAACTTACCTAGCTAAATTTAGCAAAACTTTGTCAAACTCAGTTGGATCACAAGTCGTCACCTGATGACACAGAGACACAGAGAAGCAGAATAATAACAATGACAATAATAATAATAGAGATATGACTAGCAATAACAAACAGCAGCAATAGCCAGAGAAGGACACCAACAGGACTGCGCCACCAGAAGTAGATGGTAGAAATAGTGCAGCTCCTTCACAGTCAGCCTTGGTCACTGTCATTGCACAGAGATTTAGTGTCACAGGCGCACGGACAGATTTTTCACCCGCACCCCGAGTGACTGGCTCTTTAGGCTTGGCATGTTAGAGGTTGAATTTGAATGAGTCAAGTCTGTCTTTGAGTGTGATTAAGACTACTCAGAGTGCAAGGGCACACATTCACTTTATGATTGCAAGTGGGGCTTGTTTGAAAGATGTGAGGCTTGAAACATCATTTCGTTTCAGAGTTCTGCTGCAGATGTTGTATGCTTCCTGCATGATTTATTGGACAATGGTAAGGCCTTTTCCACTGTCAAGGCTTATTGGTTTACCATGTGCCATATGTGTTTTGGTGATTGGTCAGCATTCTCTGATAAGGAGATTTATGAAGGGAGCTCGCTGTCTGCAACCTGCATGTAAATCCTTAGTTCCTCCGTGGGACTAAAGGTCCTAATGGGCAAGCCTTGGTCTTGTTTTGGAAGCACTCTCAGGATTGCCTTTTTAACCCTTGTCCTGACTCAAAGGTGCTTTCTCTCAAAACTATCCTGTTGTTGGCACTGACATCAGCTAAGTGAATTGAGCAACTAAGAGAATTGCATGCTTTGTCTGTGCATGGATCCTGCTTGCAGTTTTTTGATAATGGGAGGATGATGTTGCACCCTAACCCTGCATTTGTGCCTAAGTGTCTCCTTATAGCTGCCCCACACTGGAGTTGCTTGTTTTTCAATCTCCACCTTTTGCAGAGGAGAGCAAGAGGTGGATTAATTCTCTCTGTCCTGTTTGAGCCTTATGCATCTATTTGGACAAGACTAAGGGATTTAGGAAGAGTAACCAGCTTTTGGTAACTTGGGCCTCTTTTCACAGAGGAAAGGCTCTATCTTGCCATTGTCTGTCACACTGGGTGGTGGAGGCTTTAATTTTGGTTTATAAGAGGGGTATGTCACCTCATGGGCTCTGTTCAGGGGTATTTATGTGCCACTGCTAGTTGGGCATCCCCACACACATTTATTCGGTTTTACCACCTGGACATGACACCTTCATTGGTGCACTCAGACCTTAGTGTGGGTTCATCTTAACTGTGTGCTAGCCCATGGGGAGAGTATGTTGTGTTGACCTTTTTGGGTCGAGGTGTTATGGGCTTCAAAGCATGCAATTCAGGAGTGGGCCACGTCTTCCATAGTGAGATACTGAGTGAGGTTTGAAAGGGAATGTTTGTTTTCCAGGGTAACCCCAGTTCTCTGAAAACCAAGTGAGGTATCTCACAGCACTGCCCTGCTTACATGTTTAGGGTACATGGAAGAAATAGGCTTGGGAATACCATGTGGGAGGCCATAAGTGGTTATAAAGGGGGACAGGCTGGCCTGTGCAACTCAGATGATTGGTCTGTCTTCTTAAAGACATGGTGGCAGTGGCGCTTCTGTAATTGGTCATACAAGAAGTTTTCAGAGAAGCTGGGTTACCCTGGTAACTAAACATTTTGTGGTCACAAAAAAAACATTTCTTATTATTTTGTGATCTCAGCATACTGATCTGTTGAAATCACTGTCTTGTGATCATGAAATAAGTGTTTTATGATCACAGTTTAACAGATGTTGCGAAGAAGAAATAATCCTTTCGGTAGTGTATAATGCAAATAAAAGACAAATGGCCCAACAGTTCATTATATTTTGATCAGTGTGTATCATGTCCCTGTAATATTAAACAAAACTTTGTTTAATATTACAGGGAAAGTCTTCATTTATATAAACATGTCCCAGTAAGCAATTTGGCACTGAATGAAACAAAGCAGTCAAAAGAAAACTGGGTTGTAGCTGCTACATGCACCACCAATTAGTGAATTAAGCACATGGGTATTTTTCATTTTGGTAAGTCCAAAGCTGCTTTAAAAAAATCTTAAATCTTCAGCTTGCATGGCAAGAAAGATGAGTTGTGTGTTGGAACTATTTCTTGACAAATAACATTGTATCTATTTGCCTACTACTTCTTTCCAGCATCTCCAAATATACAGTACCAGTCAAAAGTTTGGACACACTTTCTGATTCACTTGTGTCCAAACCTTTGACTGGTACAGTATGTCAGTTGCCAGATGCAGATGGTACCAATCCTGGTAAACTTACCGTGATGTAAAGACTCCAGGAAGCTGTGCGCAGTCACTGCACCTGCCACCTCCCTCCCCTAAACCACACATTTTATTTTTACATTTTTATTTGTGTATAGATTTAACAAATAAGGTCCTGCGTGTTAATTAGTGAAGTTTAGAGGTGTTGTATTTTAGCTCCTTGGAAAGGCTAGCTGTTTCTCCTGCTTTTATCCAATTTCATTTTTAACATAATTTATTTTTTTAATTTGTTTTTTAAACTTGACTTAGTGAACCACACAAGAATTCCAATGCATATGTACCTTGTGTCTGTGCAAATGGCAATAATGAATCTTGACTCTCAGTCTTTATGCTAAGCTAGGCTAACCATGCCTGATTCCAGCTCTGTACTGAACACACAGACATGAGAATGATATCCATCTTCTCTGTCTACTACTTATATGTTATGATCATGAAATGTATGTGCCACATTTTGTTTGAAGTTGCATTTAGCCATATATTTGGACAACAGCAAAGTTTTCTCCTCCATGTAGCACAGGATGATGTGTCAGCAGAGATGCACAGTTTGTCAGGGTGGGTGAAGCCCAAGGGCCCACAGACAAGTGCAGAGGTGTTGGGTTCATATTGGAGCAAGTGTCTGCATGTCCAGTGAAGGCTGTTATTTCAGATGTGGAATGAGATATGTTTCACATGCTACACTCCCAAATCATCATTCTGAAGAGACTTTTTATTCTCTCCTTGCTACATCTTGTGTTTGGTGTTTCTCAGTCCAACAGAGTGCAACCCATAGAGCTCATCAAGGGTTAATATATATCTATTTATATTAGATTTAATCTTTTAACCCAAAGATCTATGCTTTTCGTTGGCTGAGAACGCAGAAGTACAACAGCTTTGAGTGGCAGCATAAAACCTGAAAACGACATGAACAGCACAAGATGTGAAATGTTGATAATATATGACTCACACATTGAACTACAAAGACAAAAACAAGAAAAGAAAAAAATAAATGAAAACTACAAAAACCTACATCTACTCGCTATATTAGAGTGCTGTTCCAGAGTGACAGTTCTTTTGCCATGCAATAAACCTAGACTAAGTACAGACAGTGGCTTGCAGAGAGCACATTAACCAGAAAACAGCCAAAAGTTGAATTCTGGCCTAACTTATAACATTACGGTTATTGGCTACAGCTGATATAATTGGCAAAAGATAAAAATTAGACATCTGATTACCTGAATGTTATAATAATAATATCTGAATGTGATAATGTGCTCTTGGGCACTGCCATTTGTACCTGTTGCTTCTGTTTGCTCCACGGCTACTGTCAGATTTTTTAAAATTATATGTTGTCAGATATATGAAGATTGCTGCACACTTTTTTTCTAACATAATGTGTAATCTTTGGTCTGACTGGAGTCCAAGTCATGTGACTTGAGTCCACACATCTGAATTTTGAAGTTGAACAAGATCATGGTTTGCAAGCCTGATGGCCACTGACTGGGTAAACAGAGAGGTCTAGCACTACATGGACTACATGGTAGTGCTGAATGCAAGTTGAGTCACAAAAACTATCCAGTGTATGAATTCCTGTCTGCATCTCTTTTGGTTTGTTTGTAATATGTCTGCATGCTCACCAAGCCGAGCAGAAACAAAAGGCAAGGATCATTTTTTCCTGTTCTGGACCAAATGAATTGAACTACAGTGTGAAAGTGACATAAATGACATGGACCAAAGAGTTGGTCTAGGGAAACTTTTACCGGATGGTGGTGCAAGACAAAAGATCAATTACTGTATCTATAACATGTTTCATGGCAGTAGTTGTTCAAGTTAATTTTTCTTGGTCAAAGACAAAAAGACACATATTCTATAACATTGCCAACCACACTGCTGAGAACTGTTTGACAAAATGCCAAAGGACCAAAGACTGGCTGATTTTCTGAAAAGTTCAGGGCTCACATGTAATGTACTCTAGTCTACCTGGCCTCTGTGTGTTTTTTTTGCTTTACACCCATCCATATATTTTTAGTTTCTGTCTTTTTTCCTTCATCATTGTCCTTTCTCACTCCTTCTCTATCTCTCCTAAACCCTGTCTTCCTCCTCCCTTCCTCTCTTTCTTTCTCCCTCTTTTACTGATAAACAGAGGTGGAGTGGCGGGAAGGAAAGGCCACAGGCCAGGAAACCATTGTGGCTCAGTCAGGGAAACTTTTGTACTTGAGACAGGAAACTCTTGTGAATATAACTGTCTTTATGAGCTGTTTTAGGGTGTAGAGAGTATGTATTGTTGTTTTCCTCTGACCCCTGAAAGTCTTTTGTCAAGCATACTTCAAACAGCTGGTACAATGTTGTTGTAAAATGTGACATGTGGAAAGTGGTAGTTTGTTTTGCTTGCATATTTTCGTTTCAGTTGAAGTATAAAAACCTCTTAATGTGTTGAGAGCTGTGGTGAAATGTAGCAACAGTAAGTACATTTACAAGCACTGCACATAAGTACAAATGTACTTTATTTTATGCCACTACCATTTATTGATGTGAACATTTTCAGTCACAAGTTTTCAGCATTTGCTGCATCAGTGAGCATAGTTTTTAAGAGATGTCTGGATCTCTTTTAGCTCAAGGCTAAGCTCCCGAGAAAGTCACAATAAGAACATTTTCAGAATACTGTAGGCCTACAGCGCACACACACATACTCATATATATATATATAAAATTTGGCTTTGGTGACCTCTTCAATTTGAACATTTCTACATATTAAAAGCAATGGCTTAATTTTTCTCCTTCTTGTTGTTGTGGATACTGTTATACTTTTAGCTCTGTTTGCATTTAACACTGTAAAGTCATTTGATAGACATTTGTGTGCCTTAGTTTGTGAATCTGCTTTTGCTGTGATTGTTGTGTCATCTGCTAACATACATACATTTAGCTAAAGCCAAAGGAAGATCATTCGTATAAATGATAAACAACAACGGTCCGAGGCAACTCCCTTGTGGGATGCCCCAAGTAAGTATACAAGGTGAAGAGTAGGAACCATTCACATAGATAGATTGCTTTCTGTTGCTTAAGTAGGTTTTTAACCAGTTAATAGAATGTTTATTGAAACCATAATGAGTTAAGCAATGTTGTATGGTCAATCAAATGTAAAGCTGCACTGAAGTCGATAAAAAGCAGGGACACAAATTTTCTTGATCAAGAGCCACTCATGTGTCATAGTTAACTTAGTGATGAGAGCAGGCTGATTGGACAGCTGTTCCATGCAGTAAAAGGGATTTTTGGAACAGGGCATCTTTTTGCATGTTTCCCCTCTGTAGGAAACTTTCCTTGTTGCAGAGATAGGTACATAATCTGTCTGTCTATTGCTCCTATAAACAATTATTTTGAGACATGGTTTTTCATATCTGACCTCAAGTTTTGTATCTTTGTCCCAAAATGATCAGCAGTGTATTTAGTGATATATTCTTCTGGTTTAATTTTGATGTCATTTTGATGACATTTCTAGCAAGAAATGTGCATTTTATTTTCATTGTTCAGTGAATTTATATGATGTTTAGTTTGTTAGTTATCATGAAGGTTTTTTCAGGTCTTGCTAGAAAATTGTAGGAATGCAACGTTTTCTGTCGTTTCTATGGTGGTTGCTATAGATACTGCCGTCACTGAAACCTTTGCGTTGTGTAGTTGTCTGAGCTGTTATGTTATTTTATTATATTATTTATATTATTTTAGAGTGCAGAAATTAATTGAATTTGAAATCCGGAATTTGAAGCTTTGCGATTGGCTGACCGGAGGAGCTACCGCCCAGAAGTATTTCCTCATTGTTACTGTATTAAGGTTTTCTTTTAATGATATTTTTAATATTTCTCAACACAAAAACATGAAAGTGTCTTTGATAACTCAACAATAGAATAGGTTTATCTTAAGGCCATCCATTTTAATTATTTCTTCTTCGGTTCTGACAAATAAAGGGTTTTTTAGTCACTTTTTGACAGCGGAAGGCTACGGAAAAGCATTGTGTTGTGGGTGGGTGTGGTACATTTGTCTTCTGTTTTTGGTTGTCTGCCATCAGTTGGCCTGTCCACCGCAACCCGAATCCAAACGCCACTATCTCTGTTAAGAAAAGACGTTTTACAGCCTGTGATTTTAAAATGTAAAGTTCCTCATTTAATTTTATATTTCCAAGAATATGTGGCTGAGGATATTTAATATGAAATCATCTTTCTTAAAAAATAGTCTTCCTCAATTAATATTGAGCCACGTCATTCTATAAAGCACCACCGTCACTTTCATATATTTCATCAAACTGGACTTTACATTGTGCATTGCATTCAACCTCCACTGTCACATAATTGAACTATTTATGCACATATCACATTTAATTTTTGCTCTTGTCACCTTCATATATTTCACACACTACTTTGACCATAGCACAGTCCATATTTCCTTTGTACAGGTAATATTTCATTTCAAGTCTTGTATCCCATTTCAAAACCATTACTGTTCCATTCTGTAAATACATTTTAAAACTTCAATTCAATTTTAATATTACTTTGTTTATTTCATTATTATTATCACCTTATTTTTGTCTATTTTTATTCTTCTGTGTTGCGTGTTTTTGGATACATTCTTTGTCTGCTTACATTGGCTGATAAAACAGTTTCTGATTGAATGGGCTACTGTATGTCATGCTGACATAAAATCCCAAAACCAAGAATCATGCACGCATGCATTGGAATTTAATGGAAATGAGTATGGGTTTATATTTTCAGTCCTAAACCTAACTCTAACCCTAACCCAAGCACTTCAGGCCTTCCTCATGCCCTAGATTGTCAGCAGTATTGTAATATCTGAAGGTGACTGATTTTGGTCATTATTTTCACTAAAATAGAAAAAAAAAACCAAAACAAAAATAATCAAAAAGCTTCATTTTATATACTGGTCCTTCAAAGTGCTCTCTGAAACTAGGCCTGGGATGGTTTGTGTCCATGAAATGAGAAAATTAAAACTTTCTTGTAGTACAAAACCAAATACATTGTTGGACAGGTCTCGACCTGGAGAGTAACATATGTCAGTATGAAGATTCTACTATTCTCTTCTTGAAATACTGACCTTTGAACCTTGACCTCGGTGCATGTTTGAAGGCTTATAATTCAGCAACAAAAGGATGTCTTCAGACATGGGACCATCTGTTATAGAGAGCTCTTGATCTCAGCTATCATGTGAGTGTAGTCAACAACTGGGAGCACTGTCAAATATGAGTAAAATATGGTTAAAATTCATTTACACTCATTTAACAATTAAATATTTAATATCTGATTACATAAATGTACCATGTCCTTAAACCCCACAGTGTACTCTCAATTCAGTATTTACAACTTCAAATTCAAGGAAAAATTCATAGAGCTGTGCCATGCAGCTTGATACAAATCAGCACCATATTTGTAGTTCTATGTTAAGAAAAAGTAAAGATGTTGGTTTATTTAAGATATTTTAGCCAAAAAAGGAGCCAAACACGCCAAGTGTATATGTGTGTGTGTGTGTGTGTGTGTGTGTGTGTGTGAATGGAGTGGGTTTGGGGAACTCAATGACCCAGCTCCACACAAAAATCTTAATCAGTTTGGAATACATTCAGTACTTAAAAGTAAATAGCATATATAATAATAAATAAAAGTTTTGTAGTGTGACACAAAGCGGAATTTCTTCGTCTCCATAATAACAGTTGATGAAGCTCATGGCTTTAAGCTGATGGCCTTAACATTAACCTATCATATTGTTGAATTATCAAGGATGCTTTTGTGTTTTTGTGTTGAGAATGTTAAAGATATCACATTGACAGTGAGGAAAATACGTCTGATTGGCAAGTCCTCTGGTCAGCCAATCGCAAAGCTTCAAATTCTGGATTTCAAATTCAATTCATTTCTCCACTCTAAACTCTACTTTTTAAAATTAAAATAACATCATCAAACAGTTACATAACATAACACAAATAACATAACAGCTTGGATAACTACATAACGCAAAGACAATGATTCAAACAAAATACAACTACATGGTTTCAGCAACAGCAAGATCCATAGCAACCACCATAGCAACGATAGAAAACATTGCATTCCTACAATTTTCTGGCGAGACCTGAAACAACATCTGTAATAACTAACAAACTAAACATCATATACATTCACTGACCAAAGATTATGAAAATAAAATGCACATTTCTTGCTAGAAATGTCATGAAAATGCATTTTAATGCTGAAACTTGACAGTCACGTGACGTGGACGCAGGCCAATAGAAAAGAATGGGCCAAAAAAACGTAAGAATCTCACAATTTTACAGCTGTTATTGTGAAATTAATACGTTTTGCACTGTGGACCAACATAGCTATTACACATTTTGATGTGAGACTGGGTTGCATCAGAAACCAGTTTGAACCTGGCTGCTGCAGCTTTTGCTTCATGTCTTTCAAATATTGCATTCTTTTCTTAGCTGATTTAAAGAAAAGACAGAAAATAACATTTTCTGCTATATTAACTGTTTCTTAGTAATAATCACTGCTGAAGACTGGATATGCTAACACCATGAAGCACACAAATGGATAAAGATCTTTGATCTAAATCCACCTTTAAGGTAACATGGCTACTGTTTAAGTATGGATAACCTGTGTGAGATTCCAAACCCTCAGCCGAAGTGTGTTAGTAATGACATGATGAGCTTTTGCCCCACTGTAACTTTTTAAACCAGCAGCAGTAACTTGTGTTTTAAGTTTTACAATGCAAATATCTCAGTTTTCTAAATGTATCTCCCAGGCGTGTCTATGATGTGATTTCTTTTCAGTCTACTGTTGTTTGATTTTTTAAATCATTAACAAAAATGTATTACTTATAATGAGCCCCTTTCTCCTGAAACTGGGTGCGAACACACATGGGTGTCATTTTTGCACCTGGTAGTGCAAAATCAGGTGCAGGTCAGAAAAAAGTTTACCTCCTTAAAGTACAGTGAAGTTCCAGCACACAAAGACACGTCACCGCAAATGTGATGTTACTGGGAGATGTAGACTGTAGACAAATATTTTGATTGCATATTGTGATTGCAAGTGGCAAAACATAAACATAAGACACTTAATTGTCATTGTAGGCATACAACAAAATTACATTTGGTAACTCTCAGTGACCAGCAGCAATAGAGGACAAGATAAAAATAAGCTGTAATAATTCTCTTTACAGATAAAAACAATTTGTGCTTTCGATGTTGTGATATTGTGAATATTGTCTTTTCTATGTATGAAAACTTGGACAGTTAAAACCAAAACTATAAGTGAGGAAATATGTTTCCTATAATTTGAGTGGATCAATCCTTTTACTGAAAAACATGGATTTTAGCTAAGATAAAATCTTTCAACATGAAAACAGATTTTATTTTATTTTTTATTTTTTTGAGTTTTTGGGCATTTCAAAATTTGCATGAAAATGTTCTTTACAGTTGGATGACAACATGATCTTTCTCTCTGTATGTGTGTGTTTATGTGTGTGTGTGTGTAATAGAGCCAGGATGACATGGGAGAAGGAGAGAAAGCAATGTGTGTGTAAGTTAGTGTGTTTAATATACAGTCTGTTGAGTCACTGGTCATCCATAGGGACTGCTGTCTGTGCCATGACTCCCACACTTCCTTGTTGTTCTTCGTCTGCACTGGGTTTTTCTGGCTCTCCATGATAAGAACTGACATTTACCACCACAGGCACCGCCCCCCTCCCTCCCCCCCAATCCCCAACTCCCCCACCCTTCTGTTCCCAGACAGGGAGACAATGTGTCGGGGAAGTTATGGCACCCAACCCCTACTTTAAAGAGCATGCATACTGCAGATTCCTCCTCCACGGATGGTCTTCATCGCTTCATTTTCCCCTCGTCTCCCCACCCTCCTCATACCTGCTAGATTATCGCCTTCAGTATGAATGTTACAGATTTTTCACATTCTTTCCCCCTCGTTTTCATAAGGCTCCGGAAAAGGAGCCTGGAAGCTGAGTCTGGAATATGCCGCTGCTGGTAACCAGACGCTTCAGATGGGAATTTCTCCGTTCTTTTTTTTTTCTTTTCTCCTTTTGTGTATCTGTGTATGAGTGGGGTTTTAACCATGCTAGCAGCTCTAGATTGCTATGAAATTTAGTACAGACATTCATGGACCCCAGATGATGAATCCCACTGACTTCACTGATCCCCAGAGTTTTCCTCTAGTGCCACCAGCAAACATTTTTGGCTTTTAATGAAATATCTCAACAACTATCAGATGAACTACTATGACATATCATACTTCCCAGATGATGTATCCTAACAACTTATGATCCACTAACTTTTCTTCTAGCATCATCATGTTAACATTATCATTGTGAGCATGTTAAAATTTACGTAAAAGCACTATCTCACAGACCTCTTGTTGCTGTAGACTCTTAATCTTATTTTTTGTAGTTATAAAGAGCCTGTAAACTTGTGATCTGGAACAGTCTGAAAGGAAGGGATAAAAACAAAAAAACAAGAGAGACTCTAGGAAGACTGAAGCTGTTTGAGAAAGAAGGCCATGGCAAGGGCCAGTATGTGTTTGTGTGTACTGTTTGAGACTGTTCAGTATATACATTGGCAAGCCAGTGGACGATTCCAGCTCTGGCCTCAGTTGCACTGTGGGGCTGGTTTATTAAACATCACAAAAACAGCAATAAGAAGCCTAAGGCGTATAGAGGGACTCAACACAACAACACAGCACAAGCTCAGGGATCCTCAGGTCACATGTACATTGCTCTGAGGGGGGATGGGAGCTCCAGGACAACATGTGTATGAGTTTAAATGTTTGGTCAATAAACTGCCGATACATTTCTGAGTCCCACAGTCCTCTTGCACACTCATACATGGGCTGCATGTGTGGGGATTTATTTGATTAGTTTTACATGTCAAAATCAATAAAAGAGGAAATTATCTCTTGTTTCAAATTGCAGCTTGCATGTTGCAACAGCTACAAAGTATCACATCCATCATCATCATCATTACTTTTTTACTTACTAGATATTGAACACTGGTGCAAAATGCCCATTAGCACCAGCTTCAGTCTGACTACGGTATATTATTATATATTATTATTATGTTGAACCAATGTGTATGCTTATGTGTTTGTGTGTGCGTGTGTGTGTGCTGGTCTCCTATTAGTGTGGCTGTGATAAGTAGTCTCAGTCTGTGTTTGAGGGGTCTGTACATCATCCGCTGCAGTGCACCAGGATAAACTTTGACCTCCTCACTTCCTGTTAAACACCCAGTCACAGAGACTCTGTTCTTGACACCGGCTCTGGTCTGGAAATGTGTGTTTGTGTGTGTGTGTGTGTGTGTGTGTGTTGAACATGAGCTGTGTCTGAAATCACCCTCTATTTCCCACTTTTTATTTGAGTGTTTGAATTTTGAGTGTGTAAATTTTTATGGTGCCCTCAAAAATTCCGCAATGGAACACGAAAAGTAGTGTCCATGGCATGTACACTATTTTCTGCTAACAAACCCACTATGAAATTTTATAGATGTGAAAACTATCACTGTGCAACTCTACCCCTCCCTCACCTCCATTTAGACTTAGTCTGGCAACCTGAATTGGTCTTTGCATTGTTCAGACTGGAATAAGATCCAAATCCTAATCAAAACAAATAGCTGGAGACATGTCTCAGTCTGGATCAGAGCACAGTCAGCTGTCTGGGACTGCAGCCTGAAACATGGCTGCATATATCAACCTCTCTGGGCACTGATGCTATCTGTTGTGACAGCGGATTAATGGGAGTGAAATCTTCTTCCCATCCTGGCTAGTCCTGATTTTCTTTCTCCCTGTTCCTTCCTAGTCCTGCATCTACTTCTGTTGTTTCCAGTACTAACCAATCCCAAACTATTACGAAGCTTCCACCCTCAGATCCAGGGTAAATCTTAACACAATACACAAGTCTGTTAAGTGTTAAAAGATCAGTCTGGTCTTATTCTATATTTATATTGTCATCAAATCCCACAAAAAGACCAAAACCAGCAATGTATTAGTCCGTCTCTCAATACTTTCTGACTTTTTTACTGCATTAGTCTGTCTGTAGATTCACATGCCTGGTAGTTTTTGGACAACTGTGGAGTTGTATGGCACAAAGGAATAAGACTGTATATCAGGATGGATACTCACACAATACTTGTTAGTAGATCAGTTCATTGTTGGTTTAGGTCTTTTATAATAAGATTTGTTCACAACATGAAAAACATAGAATATCACAAGATTCAATATTCGCTAGAAACTGGCCAGTTGTCAAAAAAAATGGAACTGTATGTTTGCCATGCATCTTACATCAGCCACCACCGCAGATGGGTTAACACAGCCCAAAAACTAAATGCCCAAATCTGACTAACCACTTCACCCCTGTCCTAAGTTGTTACATCTTACATTGTTTTAAGCGGTTAATATCCTGTCATTATCTAGCAATCGCTAATTAGACCAAGTAAATCATGCATGATTTCATGAGTCTTAGCAATGACCCCAACGATGGATACCACCATTATCCAGGTGTTGTTTGTTGGATATTTATGCTTTACGAATGAATGAATGAATGAATTCACTGAGGATTTAAACACAATAAAGCCCAAAGACTTACTTCCATTGTGGTCCTGTAGTATAACACTTAACACACCACAAGATAAAAGCAAAACAACAAGACAGCGAGTGAAGACAGTGCAATCAACAGTGGAGGGGTAGCTATGTTAACATCGTCAAGTTTTCTTGATCATAAAAAGTTGGAATCAAAATTGGATATGGTATTTTGTAACCATTCCTTTAAGGCCACTTTAAACAAGTTCTTTGAAACACTTAATTTAAGAATTGTGGGCAGATTATTCCACTGTACTGCTGCACTGTAGAGAAATGTGTTTTTGCCCATTGAAAAGGTATGAAGTCTGCTGAACTACTGTAAAGTAGATGATTGTCTCTTAGTAGTGAGAAATAATTAATTAAGTGCTTTGGTACCATATTTATCAGTGTCCATCCTCACACAAAGCCCTCCACCATTTTGATTTCTTTTAATTGTATAGCTTCTAATTCAATTTCTGAGTTGTTCACAGAGTATGATGACGATGGCTTTCAGATATAAATAGAAGAAAACTGGGAGGTTTTGAGTGTCCAGAATGAACTTGTCATCCATTTTACATTTGCCAAGCAGAGCTACTGTTCATGAAACCCAGAGATCTGATTGAATCTGCTCCAAACTGTAAGACGCAAAAATGTAGTGTTAGTGTTATCCCTGTGAAGCCAGACTGTTCACATACCCTACACAAAGAGCCAGGAGGTGTGTGTGTGTGTGTGTGTGTGTGTGTGTGTGTGTGTGTGTGTGTGTGTGCGTGTTTGTGTGTTGCTGGTTCCCATGCTGTGGTCTCTCCCTCCTCTCTCCCCCTCCCTCTTTCTTTCTCTCTCAACCCAACCAGTCAAGGCAGATGGCCGCCCACCTAGAACCCAATTCTGCTCGAGATTTCTTCCTGTTAAAGGGGAGTTTTTCCTTGCCGCTGTCGCCAAGTGCTGCTCATGGGGGAATGTTGGGTCTCTGTAAATTAAAGAGTATGGTCTAGACCTGCTCTATGTGAAAAGTGCCCTGAGATAACTTATGTTGTGATTTGGTGCTATTTAAATAAATTGACTTGACTTGACTGTGGTCAGTGTTCACACAGAGTGTATGCTAACTTGCTGACAATAAAGCAGACATACACCAGCAGCTTTACACAAACACACACCCACGCATGGTGTCTATCACACACTATCCCATACCCTCCCACACACATACACACACACACTCAAAATGCCTAATAACTTGCAATGATGTTTGGGTTTGTTTATTTTTTCATTTAAGAGGTCTCTTCTTTGAGATGAAACAGTGATGTGAGAGTATATCAGTCTTTTTGACCTAAATATTTTATCCCCACCCAAGTTGAAACACACAGTGAAAACTTCCTCGCTGCTCTTTATGTTTAAACAAAAACTCTGCTTCCGCATAAAACTGGCAGTTGTAAAATAAATGTTGAAAAAAATCATTTGTTATACTGTAATTTTCCTACCCAACAAATATAGCTCTTAGTGGTTGAACAACCTGTTTGCTTATGGGATAAATAGATTACAGAATAGTGTATGCTAAAATAAGTATAGTGACATTCTTTATTTTTCTAATTATTACTAAATCCCATGTTTAGAGTCAAACAAACAATGAATTGATCAAGCTAAAATTATGCTTCTCCAAAGATACAAATAAACCTCTCTGTGAACCTTCACAGAGAAGGGTGTTATGGGTAATGTGGATTCATCCGCTGCTGGAAATAGTCCCCACCAAATGCACTATTTCCTCTTGTTTGAGTAACATTTGATAAAAACTACAGTAACCAGCTGTTTTAGTAAATTACTTAAAGGATAATTCTGGTTTATTTCATCTTGGCATATTTCTCATAATTGTGTCCATTGTGACTCTATGGATCATGTTAACTTTGTACTCAACATGTCCATTATACAAATTCAGGGAAATCAGGACTGTGAAAAATGACGGAACAAATTGGAACAAGCTATGTGAGCCTCCTACAGCTTTCCGAATAAACATGATTCCTACATGAATAATTTTAAACACTCGTCTCTTAGTCAGAATGAAAGTAAACAGAGTAAATAGTTGCCTGGCTAACAGCCTAACAGCTAACTGCATAAATATCTACATCCAGGGTAACCCCTTAAACATTAGCCTGAATATTTCTAAACAATATGATTTAGTGTTATCAGTAAATAGTTTCAGCAAGTAACTCTCCCTAAAACCACGTGTCCTTTTCGCTTTTCAGTGCGTGTATGGATTTAACAAACGAGATATATCATGTTAACAAGAACTTTAAACTCCAGACTCCAGCTCTGTACTTAATGCATAGACATGAGATTGATATCGATATCTCATCTCATTCTCATAAAGAGGGCAAATGAGCCTTTTTCCCCAAATGTTGAACCATTCTTTGAACTACTAAACCATATCAGTGTATTCTTTTTGTTATTTTTTATTGTCACATACTCATATCTTTTTCTTCTTTGTACGGTATGCAGTATTTTCTTTACTGTAAACACACATTTTAAATTTCCCTATTTTTCTCATTTTACTTTCCCTCATCACCTTATCTCTCATTTTCCTTTAATATGCTCCAGAAATACTGAATTTTTCAGCTGCATTATTTATGTTTTAATTGATTTCCCTTTCCACAATGTTACTCATAATTATTCTACATATATTTCTACATTACCCCTACCCCTACCTCTTCCCATGCCAGCCATACATCAGTACCCTCTGCACACTCCTGTGCCCCCCTCTGCCAGGTCGTTGGGTTTATCCCTGGCTCGGCTCGTCATACTGATGGACAGGGACAGTTGGGTTTCCTGGCTCCAAATCAAGGCCAGTGCTCGGCCTGAGAGACAACGCTCCATTCAATAAGGGGGTCCATTCCACAGAGGAGAGCTGGGAGTTATTCAATCCACTGCTGCAGCTCTCACATGGCCCTACCCAAACAACACACACACACACAGAAAAAGAGGGGGAGAGAGTCACATACGCTTACAAACAGAGGCACACAGCTTCAATGCATGCACATTACACACAGATCAAGATCAAGTAAAATAGAGGTTGGCAGAGCTACAAAGATATCATATGTGAGTGTGATCTGAGTTTTCATCTGTCTCATTTAGATGAGTATCAGGATCCTAAAACAATAAACAGCAGCTATGCTGGGTTCACAGAGGAAGATACACATCCCCTCAGTTCCACAGATCCCCCATTCGGCTCTGGCAGCAGCTATTTATCTGCATAATGATGCAATCATCTCATTTAAGGCAAATTTCATGCAGAAATACTTTCTGCATTACTGTCATTTGGCTTGTGCCAGACCAATGCAATAATCAAGAGGAGGCCAACAATGTCATGTTTTTTTGATAATACTCAGTGAGTCAGATGTCAAGTTAAAACTCACATAATACTGAGGCTGTTGTTGTGTGTTCACTTCAAGGGGTGTAGTGTTACTGCTGAGCCCTGGAGAGCTGAAATCGGCATCAGTGTTAAACAGCTGAAGTCAACACAGATACAGCAGACTGGAGTTTGAAAGGACTTTATGATAATATCATCTGGAATAAAACTGCCACTAATCATAAAGCACTGAAAGTCCCAGTGCAGTCATTGTATTTTTATATTTACAACATAAATATAGGTAACAAATGAAAGGACAAACCAAAAGGGTCTTAGTAAGGAGATGTTCAACCACAAGCATCCAGAGCAGCTTTGGTACATCTTGTCAGTCTTATAGGGTGTTTCCACCACAGGAACTTTTCCAGGGGACCAAGAACCTTCTGAAGAACTCAGGAACTTTACCTATGTTTCAATTGGAGGAACCATCAACTAAATTTTGTTCCTGTGCGATACTTCCACATTCCAAAAAAATCCCTGCACTGGATAGAATGTGGAATATTCTGATGGTTGGTAGGGCTAAACATCACTGATTGTTCAAACACAGACACTGCAACATCATTCACAAAATAAGTACTGGGTGCTAATAATATCAATATTAGGACGAGGGGTGGACATTTCCTGTGATGTTTTATTAACGTTAAAAACAAAGTTATGTTATCGGTTTCCCAAATGAAAGCACCAGCAAGCTAAGGAGTGAATGAGTAAGATGGAGCAGTGATGACAGAACAGTGAGCAAACAAGAGAAACAAAATGTTATTTACTGATAGTTTCATGGTGGATATGTTCTAAAGCAGAAAGAAATAATCATCAAACACTCAGCAGATAGTCTACTACCACCTCTGCATGTTTTTATTCATGTTCTGTTATTGGACTATAATGTCTAATCCTAAACAATTTGTCAGACATGGTGGAAACACAAATAGGAATGCACAAAAGGGACTGGTTTCATAGTTCCTGGATCTGGAACTGGTTTGGTTGAAAAGGGCTACTAGAGTGTGTGGAGCTCTACTAGAGTGATAAACATTATTCTCACAAAAGATGTTCCCTCATTTGGTGTTTTGATGATGATGTATACCTATGAATTAATTTTATATTGTACAAATCTGCTAATGTCCAGTGCCAATGCAAGAAGTACTGTTTCCTTTATGTAGCCAAATGGAAAGTAAGGGTGTGGAGGTCTGACTTTCATGCAGGAGACCACGTCCCGTCATAATCCAGCAGTTAAAATTCACTTTTTATTTCACATTGTAACTGAACGTAATTGGGGGTCATCCAATAGCCACGTTCTGTCTGGAGATAGGGTTGGTAAGTACAATAGCATATGATTCACATAATTTTATCAAACTTTCAGTGAGGCTTGATGAACTTTATGGAAGCATCTATAGTAGCAGCTATAAGGTTTCTACACTCATTTATTCAGGGATTCCCTTCAACTTGTCACCCATCTGTATCTCTTGGATCACTCCTCATAAGTGGGTCTGATTTTAATACTGTATGGGTTTTTCAGCTTTTAACATGAAATAACCTGGGAGTTATCTCATGCTAAAAGCTTTAGCCAAAAGAAACAATAACAATTCATCTGGACAAGAAAGCAACAGTAATCTGTGGTGAGAAAAGAATCAGCTGTTGCGATGCATCACAGATCTTACATACTATCTCTGAAAAGCTCCATTTCAAAGCACTTTAAGACGTCAGCTGAATGGTGCAGTTCTGAGAAGTCCCATGGCATATACACTCACTTGTCACTTTATTAGGTACACCTGTGCGATCTAATGCAATCAAATACAACAGCTCTGCCATAAATTCTACATTTATGAAGTTTATACATTTTCAGTTTTTGTTGATATTGTCAGAAATGTTATAACCACACCATGGGATTGAATTAGATTGCATAGGTGTACCAAATGAAGTGGCCGGTGAGTGTACATAGGATATACTACATACAGATGTGCATCTATCAGAGCAAGTGTTAGTTCCAAATTAAATATAATAATTGGCAATAAGTTATAGCATAAGTTATATAAAAACATGAATTTGACCTGACTGGAAGAGATTTTAACTTTTAGTTCAAATGTTCAGGTTAAGAGCTTCACATATTTTTAATGTGTCACTGGTTGCCTGACTGGTGATTTCAGCTTTAACTTTAAAAAGGCCAAAACCGGTGCGAGCAGATCAGAGGTAATGCTGGATGGTCCTTTGGGACTGAGAGCTTGGGTAGAGGGTGGTGGGTTGGTGGTTATAAGTAACAACTTATAAGGACTGATTCAGGGAACTGCTATTCCTCAAGCAGGGCCAGCGACAGCTCGATTACAGCCAGCATTACAAACCATTAAGCACTATTAATCTTGCAGGCTGGTGTACTGTAAGTCACTGTGGACCATTCATCTCATGAGTGTGGGGTGAGTGATTAGGTATCATTAATCTCTGCCCGCCGGCTGTGGGGCAAAGGGGCTGAAGGGGGCATGGGAGGGAGCACAGGAGGAGGTACTGTTCTCTGAGATCCCTAAAAGAGCTGGTCTGCAGGTCTAACATGAGAAACACAGAGCATTCATCAACAGCTGCAACACAAAGGCTCTCTGGTGGGTAATTGTTTCCTTACACCGTATAGATGTCAAAGGGGTTAATCTGAGAACTGCAGTACCCAGCAGGTCGGGCATTCAGGTGGTATGCCTAAACCTGCATCCTATAAAAATGTGGTTCTCAAGCAGCATGTCTTATGGCACCTTCAAATGGAACTCATCAGGCTCATATTTGAAGTTGACTACACTATACTTTGATTTAGTAGTGTGATTTGCCTTAGCTTAACCAGCCCCTGTCTATGGAAATGGCGGCTCAGAAAACAGTCATATTGCAATTTTAACGTATTAAAAATCATTTGGAATGGTTTTGCCATTCCAATGATTGCTTCATTTTGGAAGGCAGTATGAGGATTTAAAGATTGAAAACAACAGTGGGTCTTTCAAATGTACTGCTCACAAACACAACAACTTTTAAGGGCACCATTTGTTTTGGCCTTGGCACATGTTTCTGCATGTTTGTAGGAAAAATGTCCATACAGTATATGTGAAGTAAGAGATGGTACAGTTTAAAAACTACCTCGCACAAGTCCATTCAAATTTCATTCATAGACATTTTTGCATTTGTTTTACCATATATTTACTAAAATGGAATTGCAAATAGGATTTACATGATAAGGTATTTAATCAATTTGCAAATTCAAAGTAAGGTCTGGAAAACAAGTGAAGTGAGTGCACCAAACTGTCTCCCTAAGATGTTAGGAGTAGAACAGGGCAGTCATAAAATGTAAATACATGCCCCACAAACTGAACAAAAAGTGAGACATTTTCCTACCACAAAAGGATTATGTGAATGAGGCATGACTTGAAGAGTTAGTAGTGTGAAATTGAAAAAGTTCGGTGGAAAGTTAGAGTATTGTGGTCGCAGTGGTGGATAGGTTTGCCACTAAATCCATTGACCCATCTTCAATTCCTGACTCATACCAAGAAGAGCTCAAATGAAAGACAACGCTACATATTACCCCAAAGCTGAACCCAAAGCTTAATCAAAGATATTTAACCAGACTTCTCACCACCTAAACCTAACCATAAGCTTAACTTACTTGTCTAAACTGTCTACTGTCATTGTCAGCTACAACCATTTCATAGGATCAGCTACAGTTTAGAATGTTGATTTCATGCAACAGTCATGTTACCAAAGTTGTAGAATACTTTAGGCAAACTATCATTTCTTCAAGCTGTGCAACTGCAGAGGGGTCTTATGCCTCTTGGGTGCTTAAAAATGCAAATTGCCCCTTCAACCACAGCCACAATGGAACAATGTCGCACCATGCCCAGGTGCTAACTCTCCTACAAGGCCCATATGTCAAACCAAATATTAACTCCTTTACTATGAATGTGCACTCTTTTCAACCACTGTCATGGTGTCTTGGTGGCTAAGGATAAGGGAACATGCAGTCACAACATCTCCAGTTGGTATTTTTTCCCCAAAAACAGGTATTTATTCTGAAAAATATCAGAATCAGCCTTCAAAACTCACCATGGGTAATTTATGTATAATTGCAGAAGTCCCCTCAGGTCATGTAAACCCCCAGATTCTCAGAAACAAGTATATGACCTCACTGCCCTTAAAAGTAGTAACTGCCCTGTACCTGCCCTTACATTCACCTATTTTTGGTAAGTGAAAGCTTACTTTTTACTCCTTTGAAAAGCTAAAAAGAAAACAATCCATAAAAATGAAGCAAGCACACATAAATCAGGAAAAATATTTATTTTAGGGGACAACAATTTTAGCTCTGCATGCCCAACTCTTCTTTTGTTCTGTTTCAAATGATAACTTTGATTAATTAAAAAGGCAATGTAGACAAGTCAAATGTGCCTGGTGCAAGGCAGGGCATCAGACTGTGCTTCGCTAACCTTTGGAGTTCCATAAGGGTCTATTCTGGGGCCAGTTTTATTCTTCCTCTACATCCTCCCTTTAAGACAGTCAGTGATTGGATCCTTGCATTTGCACATTGTAAAGCACATCGTTCTTCCTCCTCATCATCCTCTTCTTCTTCTTCTAATATATCATTCAGTTTCATGGATGCACAAAGCTGGTCCACAGGCCAGTTTAACACATCTGCATAGTCTGTAATTGAAGCATCATGCATTATGTGTCACATCAATGGAAGGACTAAACAGGGTCATGGGCACACACCTGGGCAAGGCCTGGACCCTGAGAAGATCCTCCAGCGTTTCTGACCAGGCAGAACACCACCTCTCTCCACCCCCTGCCTTCATGTCAACCCCCCATTCCCCAACAACAACAACAAAAAAAGATCCATAAAACTATGGGAAATTCCCAGCCCTGTAATGTGACTGTGTAAAACATAATACTATGTGCAGGACTGTGACTGTGTCCTGAGTCCTGAGCTACTACAACCCAGATGTTGGAGCAAGCATCCAGAAACCCTGGCGAAGTCATTTGCTTGGAAAAGGGGGAAGGAGTGTGTGTGTGTGTGTGTGTGTGTGTGTGTGTGTGTGTGTGTGTGAGAGAGAGAGAGAGAGAGAGAGAGAGGGCGAGAGAGAGAGAGGGGGGGTAGAAACACTGACAGTGTTTCCCAAATGCCAATACCAACACAAATATTTGATAGATTTAAGATATTCTGTACCAGTGTTCAGTATTTTTACATCCAACCTTTTCCAAAAGCATCCAAAAGTAACAAGAATTCAGTAATGCTTCCAGAATTTCATGGCTGAGAGTAAATATGGGAATATCGGCACACACACACACACATACGCACGCACACACACACACACACACACACACACACAAACACACGTACACACATATCAGTCCAGCAGGAGACCCAGCTGAGAAAAGTGTAGCAGAGCAAAGCTGCAGTGTGTGTTGGTGAGGTATAAGCACGTGAGCAGGAGAGACAGCAGCCTCATGGAGTTTCCATTCAGCCATGTCATATTCCAACACACTTGGTCTTTCCAGCTCCTCTCTCTTTTATACTGACTGCTGCTCCTCACACTGCACTCACGGTCCTGTGCTAAAAACTACGCTCCTACTTTTACTTTGTCTCACCATCATTTGCTCCATGACAACATTTTGGCGTTGAATAGATACTCATACTGCGCTCAAACTGTAGTGGCAAAAATTACTGATGTCTCTATCAAATTTGTTTGTATGCCAAGCATTCTACTTTTCATCAGCAAAATGTTTTTAATGTTTTATAAGATAATGTTTTCTTTGATATCTCATACAGAATATTAACCTGCAAAATGTTCAAAGCCAGCTTTTTACAGTATCTGTTTCTACAGGATGGTTAATGCATGGTTTAAGTTAGGCTGTCCAGAATGGTGCCGAGGCTTCCAAAGTAAAAGTCTGATTCATTTTCTGCATAGACACCTACAACCATTATAATTGTTGGAGCACTTCAAGTTTTGGATAGACTTGAAAAAGCCCTGCCTGAGTAGTACACCTGTTAAGCCCAGTTCATGCTTGCTGTGATGTAAAATTTGTCATCCGCCCATGTCTGTGTAGGTTGCACCAAATTTTGTGAAGCGCTAGAAATGCAAAATAGACACTTGTTTTTATGCTTCTCATCTCTTGCATTATACTGTATTCCCTGTGGTCCCACTCTCACTAAGCAGACACAATTCTTTTTTTTCAATTTTACTTGTTCAGCTGTTCAGCCAAATACAACTAACAGAGGAGCTCTTCTTCTTGCTGTCTTGAGGTTGCCATCTTGTTTTCTAGTGTGCATGTGTAGAACACTTATACGTATGCAAACCCCTGATTGTGGGATGTATGGACATAGTGCATGTCCACCAGGCGTGGAGCTGAAGGCTCATTGTAGAAGGGGCGAGGACCTGTAGTGGGCCCTTATACAGCCTATAGGCCGTATGGAGATGCAAGACAAATCCAAGAGGAAACTTAGGGAGATGGTGGGGCGAAACAGAGAGAAATGCAGATTACAATGAGGTGTGCTATTTCAGCACCATGGACAGTGCCATGGATTTATCATTTAACGGTCACCTGCTGATATTTAAACAGCACAACTACTGATAGGCAACCCAGTCTCACATCAAAATGTGTAATAGCTATGTCGGTCCACAGCGCAAAACGTGTTAGTTTCACAATAATGGCTCTAAAATTGTGAGATGCCTTTGTTTTTTTTGACTATTCTTTTCTATTGGCCTGCATCCACGTCACGTGACTGTGAAGTTTCTGTCTTCTCAAACAAAAACAAAAAAAATGACTGCCATTCCTTTTATCCTCAGTGGAAAATGCAATCTTTTAAGATAGTTTCGGCATTGTAATGCATTTTGATAACATTTCTATCAAGAAATGTGCATTTTATTTTCATAATCTTCATTCAGTGACTGTACATGATGTTTAGATTTTTAGTTATTATGAAGAAGATTTTTGCAGGCTGTCTATGGCTGGTATGGTTGTTGCTATGGATGTTGCAATTGCTGAAACCACATAGTTGCATGTTATTTGAATCATTGTTTTTGTTTTGTGTAGTTATCTGATATATTATTTGTGTTCTTTTATGTAACTGTTTGACAATGTTCTTTCAATAAAAAAATGTAGATTTTAGAGCGCCACAGGGATGAACTGAATTTGAAATTCAGAATTTGAAGCTTCCCAGATAGCAAAATTGCTGTGGCCCAGATCTGACTTTTGGCACTTTCGGCACTTTCATCCGGCCCACATACCGTGTGGAATGATGGCACTTGGGCGGTCCGCTCCTGTTTCCCAGATCTGGGCCATAAGCAAGTCATATGTCAACCAAGAAAAAAACAGATAAACCAGAACTGGCCCACATCCAGAATACACATACCTGAGAGCACTGCTTCTTTACCAAAAAAGGCCCACATTCGATTTGGGATATTTGGACCATATTAGCTATTTTATATGTGGGCCATTTCAGGCTCACATCCATTTTATCCAGGCCAGAAGAAGGCCAGCAGTGCCGCATCATTGCCTGAAGTGGCCCACTTGCATATGCTACCTGGGTTGGCCATTGGCTGACCGGAGGACCCGCCACCCTGAAGTATTTTTTGACATTGTCACCGTGTTAAGGTTTTCTTTTAATCATATCTTTAACCTTTCTCAACACAAAAACACAAAAGTGTCCTTGGTAACTTAACAATACGATAATATTATGGCCAGAAATAGTGCTGTTCCTGGCACCAGATCAGTTCCCCCTGCATATCATGTAGACTTTTCAGAGTATGTTAGCATAGAAACCACTCTGAGATCAGTTTCTAATTGCATGAAAGGTAGCTGTTAATCTACTGCAATTTTTAACATATTGGTAAGCATTCAGGAGTTTAATACATGCATGATGTGGCTAAACAAACATTTTGAATCCATAACAAAAAACTTATTAAACACAGTTTGAAGTGCTGCATAACTCCCACTGACACTCAACACCAACACAAAATCCCATTTCTAGAATACTAGCTAATATATTGATTGATTTTGATTTATTTATTTATTGACTGGGATAGTGTGCAGTTTGAAACATTAAAGATGCACTGCACCAGAGTTAGCTTAAAGCTAATTTGCTTCATATTAAATATCCTCAGCCACAAATTCCTTGAAATATAAAATTAAATGAGCAACTTCACATTTTACAATCACAGGCTATAAAACGTCTTTTCTTAACACAGATAGTAGTGTTTGGATTCGAGTTACAGCAGATGGCAGCAATTTGAAATGGAATGAAGCCAACTGATGGCAGACAACCCAAAACAGTAGTTGAATGTGCCACATCCACCTACAACTCAATGCTCTTCCCTCACCTTCTGCTATCAAAAACTGACAAAAAAAACCCTTTATTTGTCAGAATCAAAGGATAAATAATTAAAACTGGTGGCCTTCATATTGTTGAGTTATCAAGGAAACGTTTGTGTTTTTGTGTTGAGAAATGTTAAAGATATCATTAAAAGAAAACCTTAACATGTTGACAGTGAGGAAAATACTGCTGGTCAACCAACTGGTCAGCCAATTGTAAATCTTCAAATTCTGGATTTCAGATTCAATTAATCTCTGGGGCGCTCCAAAATCTATGTTTTTTATTGAAATAACATCATCAAACAGTTACATAAAATAACACAAATAACATAACAGCTCAGATAACTGCACAACACAAAGACAATAATTCAAACAACATGCAACCATGTGGTTTCAGCATCCATAGCAACCACCATGGCATTGATAGAAAACCTGCAAAAATCTCTGTAATAACTAACAAACTAAACATCATATACATTCACTGAACATAGATTATGAAAATAAAGTACACATTTCTTGCTAGAAATGTTATCAAAACTAATTTTAATGCTGAAACTTTTTAAAAAAAAATATTGCATTTTCCGCTGAGAATAAAAGGAATGGCACCCATTTTTGTGTTTTGTTTGGGCAGACAGAAACTTGACAGTCATGTGACGTGGACGCAGGCCAATAGAAAAGAATAGGCCAAAAAAAAAACATAGGCATCTCAAAATTTTAGAGCCGTTATTGTGAAACTAGTATGTTTTGTGGATCAACGTAGCTATTACACATTTTGATGCGAGACTAGGTTGTGATATTTCAGAACGATGGCTGGCTCCATGGATTTTACCAATAATTTGCTCAAATCTCTGTCAAATAAAGGATAAAAAAGTAAGACAGACGACACTAGTAGGGCAGGCAGCCAAGGATAGAAGGCAAATGAATACAGTTTAACATTCAGTGATGTTGAATGCCTATACAGCCATACAGCCATATAGCCTACTCAGTCAAGCCACATATCAACTCACACACAACAACAAACTACAGGTGTGCAAGCAATGTATGGCCTGCCGTTAATACAACAACAAGCAGACACAGTGTTCTACACCTAAAAAGAAAAAAGGCCAGATAGCCAGCCTATGTCATCACAAATAATGAATATGAAACAACTTACCAATGATCTTTTCATCCAGTGGCTGACAGTTTGAATCCAATCCAGCAAAAATGACATGGAATCCATTGTAGTCTACATGAAATGTCTAATGTCCAAAAACTCCAACATTTTTGAACAGACTAAACTCAAATGTAGTCCCAAACTATATACATTAATGTGACCTGATCTTATAGCCCCATCCTACTCTCCTTCATCCTAACAAACCTTTCAGCCACCTTGTCCTTATCAATGACAATACCGATCTCTATAGATAGTAATGTAGCCCGGTTAAAAATATGCGTATATAAATAGTTGTCTGTGACAGATAAATAGATAAATAGGGTTTGTTAAAAGAGTATGGTTAAAATTCATATTTCTCATTGTGTGTTAAAAAAAAGGTCAAGTTCATGAGTAAACATGTTGAGGATTTTAAAAATGCATATATGTATTTTATTTTATTTCTTTTGATAAAAAAGCTGCTTATTTAATAGAACGGTATCCAGGGCCGCTGCTAACCATTTGGAGGCCCTAAGCATAATTGGTCATGGGGGCCCTGAGTCAAGTCTGAGTCGAGTCACAAGATGGCTGGGAGGGGCGCTGGCTTTCTCTGCGCTGTGTGTGCGACTGCATGTTGTGTGTGGCAACAATGTCTGTGTCTCTTTTTATATATTAGGTAAAAACATCTAATTTGCCTGAATTGAGTGATAGGGTACATACAATGAAAAAACCAAACAGTGGGCCTGTCCATAACTAATTTATATATTTTTTCAATTTGTGTGAAAATGTAATAATGTGATAATTATGATATTTTTATCAACCTTAATTTTGTGGGCCCCCGCCTGGTACTTTAGGCCCCACGCGCTCCGTGTACTCTGCATATGCGGAGCGGCGGCACTGATGGTATCTTTCTAGAGGGGTGTATATAGTCAAATAGGTTTATGTGTGTTACTTGGCTGATGTGTGTGTGTACGCAGACAGGGGGAGTAAGAGAGAGAAGTTTATATGTAACTTACCTGAGCCTTAGATTGTCAGCTCGATAATCTGTGAGAGGACATGTTTTAGGAGTAACAGGTAACTTACCCGGAGTTTGCTGCGCTGTAGCCAACTTGAAAGAGGCTGCTCATTAATGAAGTGACTTAACAATGTGACTGTAGGCTGCTGCTAGCTAACCCAGCCCGACAAAGTAGCTTCGTCTGGACTTATTCCAACCTGGAAACGAGAGACAACAACCAGATAACGCTCTGAGCCACCCGGGGATGCTCAGGGTTCCTCTGGCAATGCTGGATAACCATCAAACTCCGTGAAGATGCCCGAGTGCTGCCATCCTGCTCATGGACAGAGACTTGTGGACTGTTAGCGTTCTCTGGTGGATCCCATAACTCTGAAAAAGGTACTAACCTGCTTTATTTATTTTATGCTAAAACTCCCAGCAGCCAAATTGACTCAGAGTGGTGGGAGCCCAATTAAGGAGGTACTAAGGGGGTGGAATCAATGTAAATACAAACAGGCCACAGTGCCCCCACTGGTGCTGGCAGTAGTGGGGCCTAGTCTCTGCAGAAGATAACTGAATAGAACTGTGGGCCCTGGGACAGCCCCCATCCTGCCCCCCTGCTCACTCCACTACTGATGTCCACTGTCCCTGTGCATGTTTGCATTTGCCCTCATCCATATTAAAGTCTGTATAAACCTTTAGAAAATATCTGGTTCTTTGATAAAAAGTCAAAAATACAACATAAAAAGGAGGGACAGAAGTGAACTATGACTCCCATGGAGTATTACTGCATGAAACATGCAATCACAGAGCTTAAAATGGTATGTGCAGCGATGTGACAGCTAGCAGACACTCCTGTTACATTAGTAACAGGGGCACTCAATGTCAGTCATTAATGTCAGTT
Organism: Thunnus thynnus; assembly: GCF_963924715.1. Lineage (NCBI taxonomy): Eukaryota > Metazoa > Chordata > Actinopteri > Scombriformes > Scombridae > Thunnus > Thunnus thynnus. Next base: position 33,778,241 of record NC_089526.1, on the reverse strand, counting down.
TTACTGCACTGTTTATCTAATGTTTGCTAACATTAGCTAACATTAGCCATCATAAGCTACTGGTCATTCCAGACCATGTAAGACTGCAGCAGAAAAACCCTTATGACCTTATAAATTCAATTGTTCATTTGTAGGAAAATGATTGTGTTCTTTTTTCTTTTTCTGTTATTCATTCCTCAGCTTAGGTCACATGAAGACACTTAAGCCAGCTCCATTAACTGAATGAAGACCATTAGATTAGAGATTAGGGTGGTTGAAAACTCAGAAAAGCTAATAAATGGACCTCTGAGTTTAGAATATTTTGTTATAAGTCTCCAAATGTCTGGTAGAGTTGTTTATTTTGTATTCATTGAACTTGCACAACCTGCATGTTGCTATCGCATAAATGCTTACAGGTTTCTGCACCTCACTGTGAGGGGTTGCCTTCTCACTATGGAATCAACTGCTATCCTGCTGTGTTTCTAGGAGAGTGTTTGTGTATGTGTGTGTGTGCTCCACGTGCAGACACCCTGGCCGGCTCAGCTGAACCTGTGTACTGATGTGGTCTGACCGCAGAATGAAAATGTGTTCCTCATTTGAGCAGAGCTGAGTGTTGTTCAGTGCAGCTCAGTGCAAACTAAGAGTTAAAAGCGTACAGTGGTTTGCTGTGGATGTGTTGGCCGGCACCCCATAATGACAATACCAGATCGCTATTATCAGAGGTAATAGTATGAGTACCCAGTGCAGAGTAGAAACCCCCTCCATAACATTATTCCTCTCTCCCCGTACACCTCAGTGCACCAATGGGAATCTCTAGCTCTATTTCAACCCAGATCTCCTTTTAATTATTATTGGTTATTATCCTAAGTGGGATTTTACACGCACAGCTCTTATGTTGCACAGGGTCACTGAACCAATATGGAATAGTGGTTACTCAATCTGCATGTTCTCATCCCTGACCTCACACACACACTCCACACAAACATAGTGTATATTATATTCAGCCCGGGGTTAAATCTCTCTCCCATGGCCCACCCACACCACATCCTCACGGGTCTCCCTGTTACACTCACCATGGGAGAAAATAAATCTAAACACTATAGCAGACTCCACCGTGCACTCAACAACTGAACTTCCATTTCTCACAACCGTAACTCACTTCAACAATAAACGGCAACTATCATCTTAAAGTGTTGCTCGGTCAGTGAGCGATATGGTCTGTGGGAAAAAGTGTGAGTCATTGCCCTGCTCTGAAACTTGAAATGGTCAAAGAAAAGTGTGTGTGTTTGAGGATTGTTTGGGGGACAAGGATGAAGGTGGGGAAGAGGACAGTGCAGTAGCACTGTTACATGTTTGATATAGAAGGAGAGCTGACACACAACCCAGCAAAGAATACCGACAGGATATTCCTACAGGTGAGTAGTGGTATTCTCTGAGAGCATTTTCAAACTTATAGTTGGTTTGCTCTGGTCCAAATCAGTTGATAAGTTGGTAAACTTGGTGCATTTTCCCCTTGATTTAGTTTCTTTTCACACAGAAAAAACAGGCAATGCAAAATGCAACATTCACTCCACTCATTGGTCAGATGTGTCTGGGATGTGTCAGGAAGAAGGTCCTGAAGGAAGTCCAAGTCTGCCCAAATATCTAAAATGCAATGAACTTTGTTATGGTAGTCCAGGTCAAACCTCAATTTATGCTCCAGCTAGCTGCTAGCAACTGTTGATTTCACCCATCGGCATCCCAGCATACAAAGCACACCTGGCTACAAGAGCCATTTAGCTCAAACTTGTGGAGCATGCCTAGAAGTTGGGTCAGATTGAAGTTGTAACATTTTCCCACCACAAACAAACCTTTTCAGAGTTCCTTTGGGACCTGACCGAGACCACCTCCTCTCGGTACTGTTGTTTTGGTCCGAGTACGATTGCTGTATTCAGACCAGCCCAAACAAATCACACCAGGGGGGAAAACAAACCAGAGTCCCATTCAACCAGACTAAAAAGCACATGCCTCAAAATGCCCCAAGTGACTTAACCAGAAGCTGGATATGGTGCGACCAGTCAGCCCCAACCACAGTAAAGCAACCAAAAAATCCCATAGGCCACCACTGTAAAAAATACATCAGTAAAACTGTTGACAAGACACCTGCATTGGCAAACAAGGTCATAATTATTCTTGGTTATATGAATTTTTACACCATGAAGGTTTAATAATGGTACACCTTTCCTAGAGCTTAGAAAAAGTAAGGTATGCACTGACCAGAGAACGGTCATGAAGACTTTTTTGGTTTATATGCTGGTTGAGAAGCTTTTATTCGAATGGAAATTGTCAAATTACATCCATGCCTACAATATGTGAGCACACTGCACAGACAAAAAAAATGAGTTTGCAGCATTACTGACAAATTAACAGTAATAATTGTGTACAGTGGTTCCTAACCTGGGGGGTCAGCTATAGAGTTTAGAAATTGTCTAACACTTGCTTTTTTCTTCTGAAATTTTGGAGTACTTTTATTTGATGTTTACTGCAGTTTACTCTAGTCTAGTCTCCCCTTTCCCTGCCTACAGCCCACCTCATCTCATTCAAAAAATTATTGCATGTGTTTGAAACTTCTCATTCTCTGTGATGCTTGTCTTGGAGGCTTCCACCTCCACCCCAACCCCACCTTCCAACAGAGGGCTCAGGAGTCCTTGTTGGGGCATGCACTCTTGCAGAGCACTCTGCCACTTTTTCTACCAGCTTCAGTCACGCCGTCCATGGAGTCTAAGTTTGCAGCAAAACTGACCCCAATAAATCATATGGACCTTATATTTATGTGTGCTGAAGTCTCTCCTGGCTGAAGTAATACGCTAAAACATCTGCGCACTGTAGTTTTCACCTAACACGAGAAAATAGTGTGTTTGTTGTGGACTGTTTTCTGTGAATGAATGATGCACATTTGGTGCTCTTGTGAGTGTTTTGCAGCAGGGCAGTGTGTGTAGGACTGACCCTTTTTGGATCCTAAAAATCCTTCAAATTAAACTCTGATAAGGACAAAATCATTGCTTTATGCATTGCAAGTGGATAGTGCATCATTTTAAAATGATCACAAGCCAGAACGGTTGGGTACCAATGCACTACTACATATAGTATGAGACTATTTAGTGCTAGTGTTACCAGTATTGATACCACATTTCCTTGAAAAATAACAAAAACAACTATGTTTTGTGTTTTCTCTTACAGGGCTATGGCCTGTACATGTCACATGCTTAACATATTATATGGGCTACTACACTACCATATGTGAAACATGTAGGCAAGTATAAAATATTATGACATCTGTACAAAAGTGGACATAATCATATAAGACAAAATACACAAGCATTATAGTGTCTTCACATAGAAGGCTAAATAAAGTATGTTTAACAATATATATGATTCTTATTTTTATATGTTGTATTGGGAAGATTTCAGACTGAACGCATTAAACATTTAGTCCGTCCGCTTCCGTTATTTCAATTACTAGTGCAGGGCCTGTTCAAAACGTGCCTGTCCAGAACAGTCCATTGATGATTATTTCTTGAGTGGTTGCAGTGCCGCGTCCAGACACTTGCTGAATGTAGTGTGGGGAGTAGCTCAACGGTAGCCTGTTGTACTTGTAGGCTATCCCCTGGTAGACGAAATGCAGGAACTTCCTGTGTTTCAGCATCACCTCAACATTAAAAATATGCATTATTCAGGTTGATGGTGGTGAACCAGTCACCTGGTTGAATCAGTAGCAGCAATCTCCTGATGGTCAGCATGTGGAACATCTTTCTGGTGATGCACTGGTTCAGAATGCGGAGATCCAAAATAGGTCTGAAACCTCCCATCTTCTTGGGAACCAAGAAGTACACAGAGTAAAACTCCTTCTGTCTGTCATGAGTGAGAACGACAGACAGAAGTAATGCTGGCCAGTCTGGAAAATAACGGTACCGGCAAGCACAGCAAAACACAAACGTGCTTTTGAGTGTCGCTATGGCGGATGTGATATGTGTTTTTCTCACCACATTGTGCCTAACATAGTGCTCATAAATCGAGTGGTGTTGAAGGTGGCTGAAGCAGCTGAGGCTGTTGGTGCTCTACCCTGCTGCTCTCCTTCTCGCTGTGGAGTTGCGGAGTTGTGTCCTAATTGACTGGCTACGTACATGCAAATTTCAGTGAGCGATTGTGTGTGTGTGTGATTGGAGAGGAGTATCACCCATAGAGTCCAGTAGAGGGCGGAGCCTGTGTGAGATAGAACAATAATAGAGTTTAACTCTCTAAACTTTTTCAATTCATTCTCTAAGGTAGTTCTCATCACTACCACCTCTGACCACAATGTGGGTTGCAATGGCAGAGTGGTGCTGTCCGTATTTCTGCTCGTTCACTCCACGTGCAGAGGAAGAAGGAGAAGCAACGTTGTTGTTTCTGAACGTGCCTGAGACATCCAGAACTAAGTCTTGCACGTACATGCCAAGTTTCATTCACAGTAACGTTACACAGTTCAACAGTAGAGTTTAAATCTCTTAAATGTTTTCAAGTTATTAACACTACGCATGTAATCCCACCTCCGACCACAATGTGGGTTGCTTGATGGTGATTTTGATAATCATTGCACCATTAACAAGATAGAAAAGATTCCCAGTGGAGTTTTCTTAAGAATTTAAGATATTTTTACATTCAATGTTTCTCACCATAACATATTGTGTGTATCTTTTTTTTTTTTTTTTTTTTACCTCTGGTGGCCGTCATCTTTTTCCCTTCCGTTGGTGGTGCATTGCTACTTCTCTCTACTTGTATGCTTTTGAAAAACTCCACAGCATACGCATAGGGCTTAAGGACAAATATATTTTGGGATGTTTACTTGATTGACAGGTAGGTGTCTCAGCCTATCACAGCTTCACCAAGGCTTGACCAAATTCGGAGTCAAAGTGGTAACCTCGTGGTGATGTCACAGACTCTGCATCTACTGGTTATTACCAGACATTTGATGGATTTTTTTTAATGTTGTCTAAAACTGGAGATGTACGCAGACATATACAGTAATACCACTAATCTGTTCCACACTTTTTTGTTTTGTTACTGTATATCTTTATTTTCTCTATTTTCTCCTTTCACATTCCAAGGCACTTTATGTGAAAGTGTTTTGTGTTTATGACTCAATATAATTAAGTGAACTTGACTTAAACATCAGACAGACAGGCAGGCAAGCAGACTGGCGCTGTACGGATTGAATGTCTGGGGCTCCAGGGCTGCCTTCCTGCCTAACTCTCTCTATCGTGACATCTCCAAGACGCCTGTCAAACTTTAGAGGAAGGCTGCAGAAAGGAGAAAAGAAAAGGAAAAAAACCCTCACTTTGTACTGAGCTTGTGAGCGATACTTCTGGCTGCCTTTGTGCCCCCCTTTCTGAGTGAAACACAAAGAGAGTCACTAATCCGGAGCTCAAAGAGAGCTGGCCTTCCTGTGTAATTACAGACGCAATACAACACTCTGTCTTCTGAGCTATTACTGCCGCCACACGAGACGCACAGCGAGGGGAGTCAGAGGTGGGGTGGGCAGGCACAGTGAACCAAACCGAGATGGTATCAAGTTCGGTCAAATTGCTGTCAAAGGAATGCCTTGGCTGCGAGCATCCAAACACACAAACACACTGGCTCACACATGCATTAACGCGGTTAGACATGTACGTTCTGTCAGTAGCCTAGCCTCTGAGATTTTTCTCTCTGCTGATGGGAGCCAGCACATTGCTCGCTGCTGATGTCACACTTTGAGTGCCTCTCTCTGATTTTGTGTTATTGTGTGCCGCCAGCTGCAGCTGAGTAACCAAAATCTCCAAATCGCTTGTCTCCCCAGAGACAGCAAGCCCTTTCACCCCGAAAATCCTTGTTCTCCTTTGCTGCAGACTCTCAGGCCTCTCACAGGAGCTGCGGAGGACAGAGGGCCCTTCACAGGCTCACCTCACCCTCTGACTTCACACTAATGGTGGTTATATGTGTAAGACAGATACTGAAGAAATGTTCCACCAGCCTCAGGAATCTGATTGGATTCAAGATTCAAGCCAAAGACAACCGGTTAGACTCCACGATCAGTTCCAGTCCTCTTGTGGCAGCTTGTCTCTGTCTGCAAGAACACTGAACATGTACATTTCAAACAGTCACGTTTTAAAACATCAGCTTTAAACTGAGAGGAAATGTAGGGATTTGGATGTTTGAGGCCAGAATTAAAACTAATTCTAAAATCAAATGCATCTTTAGATTCAGTGACACCTTAAAACTACACTGATATTTAGCAACCAATCAGTGCCCCCTAAACCCTAGAATTCTCCCACTGCTCACTTTTGATGTGTTTCAACCCAGCTGAGATCCATGAGGAAAAGTGGGGTTTGCGTGGCACTACTGTGTGCAAAAACACTTCCGGGAAAGATTACCCAGTGTTAAGAAACTTCCACAGCAACACTAGTTAAGAGTAGCAAGCTACATCACAAGCTAAATGTAGCTTAACACACTGAGTCTTTTTCACATCAAGAAACATCTGCTGTTATAATAATATAACAAACGAATTCACCACAAGTCAAACCTCAGTCACCGAACCAGCTGTAGCCACGTCCTGCTCTCTCTCTCTGCTCCATATTGTCACACCAGCTGCCTTGTTTGTTTCTCTACTCAATCAGAGTACTGGGAGGCATCCTCCAGATAATCTGACAAAGTGCAAATATCTGTTTCACAGAGTCTGACCCACAATCTTTAAATCCTACTTAGTAACTGCTTTAAACAAAGTGCTTTTTGTTTTTTGTTTCATTAACTCACATATGTAACTGATAGAACTGATCATGTTCGTCAAATAACAGATACAGTGGTAAAATTCAGAGACCTTTTCCTTCAGGGCTGATTCAGTTTCACATAACTTTCACCACCATTTGATCTATTATATATTAAAAATATTGATCACTGCATCTTGAAATAAATAACAACAGTTTATTTGAAGCTTTAAATGCTCAGTGGTGTGATTTTTGATTGTTTTGTGTTACTTACAAAATCCTCCAGTGCTTTCTGTGTGGATGTTCTACCACTACCTGTATTTATAGAGACAAAACATTCTTTAACAACCATATTTTTACAAAATAGGGCATTCCTCTGTTCTGCACATACATAACAGCTACATAGTCAAATTATACTGTAAATCAGGAACAATGTAAAAAAAAAACAAAAATCAAAGACACAATCAATGTTAAAAAAAAAAAAATAGATAACAAAACCTCAAAAATACTCTTTGATTACAGACATTGTTAATGGATTGGATTGTTAGTTGTTCTTTATTCATGAATGTGATGTTTTCTTAGCAGGCAAAGAGGTTTTATACAGACATCAATCATTCTGTTATCAGTATTAACAGATACATATAAAAACATTCTGAAAAACAGATTAATTTTCTAAAACTAGAATCAAAAACTACAGAGAAAGAGTTTAAACATCATCACGTTAACTGACTGAATATTAAAAGGCTGATATTGTGTGTGTGATTGCAGCTCTGCTCTGCTCAACATGATCATCAATGACCCAGATGATGACACACTTCAATGGTTTCCAGCTGAGATGCTGAGTTAGATTTCGTGGAGGTCCAGATTATGACTGGAAGCCAGTGCCAGGCTCTCCTCTGGTCTTCTCCCCTGGATAGGAACCACACAGAGCCGGGACCACACTGTCTTTATTTATCACTGGTCCGCCACACAGACCTAATCCCTCATACAGAGCCTGGTGGAAAGCCTCATTCCAGAGCTGACAAAAACCTCCCACACTGTTAATGCTGCTTTCCCTCCCCTCTCTCTCCACCCATCTGTTTCATACTGACAGCATCACGGTTTAGAGAGAGTAAATGCACCCCAACATGATTTACCCGCCTTTTGGATTTTGAGAGATTATTTACGCCTTATAGAGTTATGGAAAGTTTATAAACGTAAGTGATGTCAAACTCAGTCAGGTTGGTTTTAGAAGTGGTGGTGATACAGTGAAGTCAGAGGAATCTTTGCCTCTCAATGCTGTATACTGTAGTGCACAAAGCCACCATCTTCCACTCTAGTTGCACCAGTCAGTCATGTTGGTAGCTGAAACATACTGTAAACCACAAGTCAAAATGCCAATTGTTATTAAATCAATTGAAATTCAAAAAAGTACACTCACAGTTTTTCAAGTCTGTCTTAAAACAACAGTCAGGAGCCCAAATGAGCAATTTTCTTGCTGTTTTTCTTGCTGTAATCATTGCTTCTGTTCATACTGACCATTAGAAGATCCCTTCATAATGCACTTACAATGTAATTGATGGGAGACGAAATCCAGTCCTTCTGTGCAAAAATGTATTTAAAAGTTTATCTGATGCTAATATGAAGCTTCAGCATCCAAATGAGTCAAATCAAGTAGATATCTTTCAACATTACAGTCTTTTTAGTGCCAAAGTTCCTCTTTTTGTTACTATTCTTCCACCACAGCTCAACAGGGAAACACTGTCTGAGGAAACACAAAGAGGGAATTTGATGCTAAAAAGACTGTAAATGTGTCAGATATCCACTTGATATGACTAAGTCAGACTGATGAAGCCTCATATAAACTTCACATCGACCTCTGAATGCAGGTTGGCTCAAAATGAAATTCACATCACACTTGTTACATACTTGACTGTGATTGGCTCCAAACTGTTTGTGATGTCACAAATCATGCTTGTGCGTAGATGCCTTTAACTCAGATTTAAGGTGAGCACAGAGAATCTTTCCTCCCTCTGCAGGTGAAGGTAAAAACAAACTCTGCACATACATTATTCTACACAGAGAAAAGAACAAAGGAACAAGAAGAAAAACACATTTTTGAGTGGAGGTGGACTACAGTTGAATTTTACATTTAGCCATTTGGCAGAAGCTTTCATTCAAAGTGACTTACGAGTGAGGCAAGACAATCAAGAGGACAGTGTCAGTTAAAAGGGTCGTGGCACAAATTCTCAAGTAGCTGACCAGGTACAAGTGCAATGAGAACATTTTTTAATTTTTTAAAAAATTATTATTTAAGTAAGAAATGACTGGAAGTAGACAAGAGCAAGAGAAATACCATAGACAACAAGAAAGTAGTGCAACAATTACCAAAGTGCTAAAAGGTTAAAGGGGCTCTTTAAGGTATGGTTGGGGGTTAGGCAACTGAAACCCTGGAGGTTAGAGAAAGATTATGGATTCCATTGGATCATTTCCTGCTACACACCCATCCACCACCTGAACCTTCACACCCTTACTCTTGTGAGGTGCAGAAATGTCCAATATGGACATTAAGTATTTCTCAGGAACACTGGGCTGAAAAAACATCTTACACCTAGCTTTAATTCAGTCTAAAGCCAGGAACATGCAAGAAGAAAGACATTAATCTGGCTTTTCCTAACATATTTAATTTTGTTTATGCTGAGGGTTGTTTGCGTTACGATTAGCCACTGGAGGCCATACCCACATTATTATTTAGCAAACAATAACAGTTTGGCATTAGCATCTACATCCCCTCCTTTTGTCTCATGTGCTGCAGTTTTGTTTGACTGTCTCACAAAAGATTCCTCCTGTTGCTCCTTTGTTCATATATCATGTTATGAAGCAATATTGCATTGCATATGTGATGGAAACATGAGTCTCTTATTTGTCTTTGTGGCTTTCTGTAGCCAGAACACAACAAGTGTAGGAGGAATTAGACTTTGCAGAGAAGAAAGGACGACACGCTGCTGCAGCAGACAAACAAATCAGCATCTGAAAGAACACACGTAACACAGAGTTCCCTTGAAACTTAAATAATTTATTTACCACTAGAGCACCACAACAATACTGTGTTACAATACAGCATAGTGGGTAACAATAACATCATCATCATCATCATCATCATCATCATCATCATCATCATCATCATCATCAAAACAACAACAAATACACATAAAAAATAACAGCTCTATCGTGACAAAGTTGGTGCCTAGCTCTCTTTTTTTTCCTGCTATTCAGTAAGTCCACTGGCACTAAACGCCCAAATGGGGCCGGGGTCAGGGGTTAGGTCACCTACATCAACACTCCTCATTTTATAAAGGGTGGGGGAGTTTCAACTAACTAAAAGGGAAAAAAAGAAAACAAAACTATGTATTTTAAAATAGTAAAATAAAACAGCATCAGTGCAATTTGTTTTTATTAAAGAAACAAAAAGATCATTACTGACAGATTTTACACATTGGTGGGTGAAATAAAAGCTTTATGTTGGCAGGAAGACAACACACTGATGACACTACTACAGGCTACAACAGAGTGAAAGACTTGACCACTATTGGAGAAGTTTTAGAATATTTTTTGGCTGTAAGAGTATTTTTGGAGGTCATATCTACTCTTCATTACACCTTCTATAATCTTTCATCACACTAATCGCCCTCAGCATTTCTCCATACATAGCCTCATCATCACTTACCAAAAGACAACATCTCCTCTCTCTGAACCCAGACCTTTCATAGCTAGTGTGGACTGAATGTGTGGCTGTGCTGAGTGCATGACATGACACTGCTGTATTTCTTAAGTTTATGAAATTTCATCACTTCTTTGAGTTTTCTCTGTGTGTGGAAAGCCTCTAATTGTTAACCATTAATCACTGCTGGAGGTTCAACTTAGTGAAGCTAAACATAACCCATATACAGTGAATGGGACATGAAAACCATCTTTGTTCAATGACTATTTATGTAAGCTGATACCATAAAAGGATCGTTTAAATTTATTACAACTTGGGTCTTTTTGTAGTTTTGGCAATTCATACTTGTGCCCCATCATATTTTTATAGGTTTACAGTGTGACTACCAGAAGCTCACACTTAATATTTATAATTACTCTGCTGATTTACTCATGCCAGCACCATTTGCTGCTGCAGCTCCCTCCACCTCCCCAACTTGTACCCAAGTTGTAGACTTTATTGTAAACTTTACTGAGATTTCATGTTCATGCATGAGTTTACCTTAGGGGAATCTCTACTCCCTCAGAGAGTCTTTTCTGCTGAATTGGACTGTATAACCATTTGTTAGAAATGGTCAGTTCCTTGAAATTCACGCTAATCAGCATTGCCATTTTAAAAGCATCAATATAAATGTGCCGGGGTTAGCTCAACAGCTAATTTGAACCCGTAGTCCCAACTCAACTGTAACTGTGTAATTTTGAAATCTCATTCACAAAACAACATCTATATAATTTTATGCTTAATGTTTCGGTTTTTAACACCTTTTACCCACAAGCCCAAGACAAAGAAGGACAAAGAAGAGCAACCTGTGTCGTTTTTAAACAGTGGGAATTATAGCACAAGAGTTGGAAAAATGACTTTAGAAGAGGACATCAGTGGATATTGTGAATAAGGGAGAAACAGTGTTCTGGAAAACTAGTAAAATTTAATGGGAGCTCTCTAACGTTGTTAAAACCTTGAAGGGTTCAAATTCCTGTAGTGTTGAAGTGTTGAAGTAGATACTGTGTTATCTTATGGAATATGGATTATATCACCTCTGTTCCATCACTTTCTGTACTTCAATGCAGCCTCTTGTTGAGGGTACTTTTCATCAATGTCTGAAAAGGTGAAATGTATTCCCAGGATTTACTGTCCATATTCTACATATGTGAGCAGGATCTGCAGAATTCTAACCCTATATAACAACAATTAATTTATTAGCATTCCAAAAACCAGAGATCCCGTCAATTTTAACTTCATATAACATCATAAATTCCAGTTTCTTCCACATACATGACATCCAACAACACCCTCTTCCTGTAAGTAATATTTCCAATTTTTTAGCTGTAATCTCTGCTGTGTAAACACATCTATACTGTTCGGCTCTCCCTGCCCTGCTGCTGTTACAGCTGCTCGATGGCTTCTTCTGTCGAGCTGGTCATGTTCAGCCTGCAAAGGTCTTGAGCTTGTAGGAAATGTGTTTATTAAAGGCTGCTTGCAGATATGTTATATAAATCATATATATACATTCTATTCTTATCTTGGCAGTGGAGTGAACCACACCATTTACTGTTGGGTAAAGTCAGATTGGACTGGATTTTTAGTATTTTGTGTTATTATTAATGTGAATGGGATTAATTTCTTTATACTTCTGGAACAGGACTTGGAAGTTCTTGGAAGATCTATCAAAACGGACAGATATGATGGCCAAAACTATGAAAATAAGACCCAAATTATAAAAACACTAAATTATCCATCAAGGGACCTTCCATGTGACATGTTATTTTTTCCTCTTCTGGTGGGTTTTTCATGCATCTATAAAAATGAATAGTTCAACTTTTTCGACACAAAATTACAAAAGGGAGTAGATATTATATTTCATCAGTGCGAGGTTGATTCTGTCCACTTCTCTACCAGGTTCAAAATTTGTTGGGTGCTAAACCATGAACATCTTAAATAGCAAAACAATGAATAAATTTAGAAAATAACGAAGGATACGAAACAAAGACAAACATAGAAATGAGGACATGGTGTGGCGTGACTGTGAAAACTGTGGAGGGGGTGAGGTGAGGGAGAGGGGAGCGAAGGGGTGGGTGAGTGTCGAGGGTGGGGCTGTGTTATTAATTTCACATATAGACACTTATCACTTAAACTTCCAGTGTTTGCCTTACTCTCGTGTCTCGTGTGACAAGTGTGTGAGGTGATGCATGTTGACAGGGCCTTCAAAACGCAAAGAAAGGACATAAGCCATATCTGTGTCACTTTACATGTGTGTGATCATGATCCAAATTGGCATGACTTTGATACCATTGCTAAAGATTATCTTACAAACATTTGATATTTTCATCAAGTGTAAAAATTAATGTCAAAGTCACCTCTTTGCAGTATAAATGTGTGCACTGGAATACTGGCCAGTAACTGAAAAAATAAGCATCAACCACACATGACATGGCTGTAGCATCTAATGATGTCCCCTGAAACTTGTATTTGTATTTGTAAGATAGTTCAGAAGATAATAGTAGTAGTATAGTAATAATATAGTAGTAAGTTTGATACCAGGTCCTAAAATTACTAGTCAAAACATCTACATATGTGCAAAGAGGAGGAACTCTGGGGACAAGTAAACTGCAATAACATCGCTGACTATAATAGGCTAAGACATCTGTCAATCAAGCAAACCTGCCCCAAAGCATATGTCTCTTAAAGCCATAGTAGCTCCATAACAGAGTAATGATACTCAAACTGAAGTGAAATCAGTTAATGAGACACTTAGTCCTTGTGAACATCCATTGCCTTTCTATTTTGACAGAGAGGTCAAGACCTTTTAAAAGAAATCAACCAATACTAGATTTTTGAAGCTGTTACCGATATTTGAGAATTAAAAAAATCTCTGATGGACAAACTCTGTAGTGTTTTTCCACGTGTTTCTAAATGACCTGGCATTTCTAAATTGAGATTTCTTGTTAATTGCTAACATCAGCCAGGCATATTGGCCCAGCAAATGTATCAGTCTAGCTCTACTTTCTGAACAAATTTCAAAACAGTCAGATTTTTTGGAACCAGAGCCTAGTGGATACTAGAGTTACTATATCTTAAAGCACAAGTGGTAGTAGCTTTTTGGTGTCCACCGCATCATAAACTGGATATCAGTCTATTTAAACTGGTTGGCAAACTGATGCCAGGAGCCAAAACTTGAACTATTTCACTTAAAGACAGCAGTGTACCTGTACTACAAGTACTTAGCAGTGGTATCAAAGTTATGTTTCTGGTATCATGACAGCACTGGTCCTGTATGTTGTGAATGAGCATTGCTGTCTTAGCTGAACTAGCACTGAAGTTGATTTGTTCTGTACCTCTATTCTCCAACACACCACACCTGACTGTGTGTGTGTGTGTAGGAATATTGCTGTGAGTATAATAGCGCTTATAATGCCTGGATCAGACTACATGAATTCAGCCTGATTTTGACACAATTTTGTCACAGCCAGCAAATTTCCAGCATTGGGCCTGATTATGAACATCGGGAACGACGAACATGGCCTTGTAGTGTGACATAATCAACAAACAGCGATGTGGCATCCGGGACGCCCCACGACACCCCAACGAAAAGTCTAGCATGTCAGAATTTTTTGTATTTTCATCTAGTTTGACATCTCCTACGATGTGTTCCTTAACATTGACCAATAGGATGACAGAGTGCTCTCTGCTGCACATAAGTAAACACCAACACATAAAGTCAAAGCTGCCCAGTTGCTGTCAGTGTCTGTTTTGATTTCATATATACATATCACTATGTAGTTTTACAGTTATTACTGAAATAAGAAAACAGCACTGATGACTGACGGCAGGTTCTCCTGCCTGAATCAGCCTGTGGAGGAGGCAGAGATGAGCCATTGCTCTCCCCCCTGTCTGAGACACTAAATGCGGCTCAGCTCAGCTAGACAGCTGCTGGACAGCTTTGACTTTCTATGTTGGTGTTTACATATGTGCACCAGAGAGCACTTCAGTTGTAGTGATTGTCAAACCACCTGATATTAAAACATATCTTTGTATCTACCAGAGTATACAATTCCCAAAAACCCAATCATTTTCCCTCCACAAGACCTGTTTACATACAGTGAAACTGGTGGCTTTATGTTATGTTCTTGACATGTTAACACATTCGTTATCTCAAGTTGTTTTTGAAGGATATACAGCCTATACTGTTCTCTTTGTGACACCCAGGAACAAGTCCACGATCGTTTTTCCTTTCTTTTCTTTTCCTTTTCGGAACACGACAGCCAGCATCACACATAGTGCTTCTGTAGCCGTGATTGACAATTTCTTGACCCTCATCCCTGACAAGCTATGAACTCGCACAAGGTTGTGAACAATGATTGGTTGGGGTCATAGTTGTAGTGTTGCCAGTCTCCTTACTAAGACATGGCAAGAATTTATTGTACTATAATTGTCTAATCTAACATAGTGACCATTGTGAAAGACAAAAATGTCGTGTAGTCTGATCCTGGCATAAGAGATGGCTGCGGTTTGACTGCATGTATGCCCAAGTCCACTGCATGTGTGTGCGTGTTTGTGTGAAGGAAGGAGAGAGAGTGTTTGTGCTGGCTTGTAAGAGCTTCTAGCTGCACTTGCAGGACTTGACCTTCATATTGGAGAGCTGCTCTATTTTGGGGGTCTTGCCAATGTAGTAGAGGATGGTGAGGGGCTCCAGGTCCTGGGAGACACAGCAGGGCGATGCTGATGCTTCAGGGTTGATGGTGTTATACAGGCCTAACACCTGGGAACACAACCATACAATAAAGAAAATCTTACCTAAAGATGAAGATTTCAGAGCATAAATTCCCATGTATGTATTTTAAACTGTAACTTTCATGCTCAAGTTACTAACCTTTCTAACTCAGACCCCACAGATTGTTTAACCTTTGACCCTGTCACCCATACAGTACCTTGGAATGCTGGGTGTCTGCACTCCACAGATATGGACAGGCCCCAGCGCAGAAGTTGGCCTCATAGCCCTTGGGCTCATGGATCCACCTCCAGCCCAGGTCCTTCTTAAAATCGATGTAAAGTGACCGTAAGCAGCAGTTGTCCTGAACATTTCTACAGATTATACAAGATACAAAGAAGAGAGGTGAATTGTAGTGCAGCAGGGACAGAGTTTCACAAAGAATTCCTCTGGTCTCATCTGACTTTTACAGTATGTCATTCAGTGGATCAAAGAAAATAACAGGGTTGTGTCTGAGATCTCTGAATATTGCAACTTTTACTCATCTATGTTGAGGCTGAGAGATACCAGATAGTTCAAACCATATACTCTAGGATGATTTTCTAGATTTGGCCTTCATTCCTAACAGTCATAATAATATAAACACTAAAACTTCCAGATTAGTCAAACGTATTTGGAAGAGAAAACAAAGGTGAAAATTAAAATTATTACACAAACTGTCCCTTATAAACATCAACCATTTATAGTCCCACTTCCCGCTTCACCTTTGACCTACTGTACCTACTGTAGTTGTGAGTGCACAGTTTTCCTGTGCAATGAGGGACTATCAGCAATATCTCAGGTGCGTTCATTTTCAGTTTGACATCCAATTAAAGTGGGTTAGCTGATGTGGATAAATGGTTGGCTTGTTTACAACCTGATCATCTTACTGCTTGTGTTTCTTGCCCTATTAGACCTACTTTGAGCAAGTGAATTACTGTCTGTTGTTAACTAACAAGTAGGCAGACTTCCTACTTCAACTTTGACCTAGAGTTTTGCTGCCTGACCCAAACCTGAAAGGGGCACAAAGTTTTGGGGCAAGTTCAGGCCATTTTGTTGTTTTAAGCTTCAGGATTGGGTCAAGTTTGGTTATTTTCAAAAGTAATTTATTAAGAAATATCTTTCTCTCTCTGATTGCGCCAACTATCTGCATCCTGCAAACAAGCAAAAGAGCGCAACCAATACATTACATTAGCCTGGTGCACTTGATGAAATGAAACAAAAGCAGCACTTTGGGCCTTTGATTGGGCTCGAGTCTCAAATTTGGCTGTAGCAGTTGGGTTCGGGGGGTTTGGGTAGAAATGCGGGTACGGGCCTTGTTTTGGTCTCAGTTTTAGGCACGTGGAGAAGTCTGCTTTGACCTGCTGCACTTATTGTAGTTGTGCACTTATAGTTTTCCTGTGTAATGAGGGCTTATTTGAAAGTGAGCACACATTCTGTTTGACCTCGAAATAAAGTGGTTTTAATGATCTGGATAGATCCTGACTGCGGATGATCAGCTGGTTGTATGAAAATTTAAACACTGATGTGCTTTTATGATGTGATGAGTAATATTATAGTGGCATACATTACAAGTAGTACTATATCATTTTTTATCACTTGTGTGAGTAGAGAATTTCTTCCAGTACTCTGTGGGAAGATTTTACTCAGCAGCCTATAAAAGTTGTAATGAAGCCTACCTCACTCTGCCTTAAGGAGCAGCTACCACACAATGGAATTTCATTACTATGGCTTTCCATGGAGAGTTTTATGCCTATAGACACAGACTGTGTCTTTGTGTTGTGTCAACACAACTAACGTCAGTTCAATGCAAATAGCAGGACAATGCGTCACTATCCAAGAAATTCTAACAAACTGTTGCCATGGCGGAAAAGCTCATAATCACTGTCACTGGATTTTGTTGTCTATATGACTTTACAGCCAAAGTATAAGACCCTATGTGCAAACATCAGGGGAGCTTTTGGCTGCTTATCACTAAATAAAAATAGCTACTAACAGCTCATATTACAGGAAAATTTAAGCATGATTTCTGACACCTCAGGCAGACCTTAATTTCTGGGCCTCTTCTGCTGAGGTATGTGATGTGGACGAGTGTGAGTCTGGTCTAATTCTAGCTCAGTACCTGGAGCAGTAGGCAGCGTCCAGGGCTCTCTTGGATCGATGGTTCTTATGCTGGGACTGGGACTCCAGCCGGTATGAAGGCAGCAGCATAAGGAGAAGGTGTGGAGCCCGAGCACTGTGCCGCCGCTTCTTAAATACCTTCAGGTCACCACCACGGATGAAGCTGTCATCAATACCTGGAGACAGGACAGAGAGATCAACCAGCGGCATGTTACTGCATGTAAGTATTGGTGTTAATGGCAAAAGGAGTTAACAGATCAAAACATCTGATTTAATCTAATAATAATCTAATCATATCGAATTCTTAAGACTATAGGTATTAATAAGCTTCAAACAAAGTGTTTTTCAGGATGTGGAACCATGACCAGGTCTGACAATTTCTATTGTAAGCAGGATTTTAAATTGAACTCAAGCTCTAATATTTCATCATTCACTAAAGTACTTTTGTCATTTTTCATGTGTACAATCGAGTGCGACACCATGAATCCCTTTCTGGAAAGCCTTAAGAGTCTTCAGCCATGCTAGAGGCTCTGTAAGACTGCAGCTAGACAGAGTGGCTTTGTTAGCATAAGCAATATTATTAGCAGTGAAGACAAAGTTCAGCTGAGGCTGATGGGAATGTCATTAGTTTTGCAGGTATTTGGTCATGAACCAAAGAATTGGACAAATAACAGTTCTGATCCGATTATGATCATAGATGTAAAATCAGGGTCACAAAAGCCAAATAAAATTCATCCTCTGGGGACCATGTATGTCTATACAAAATTTGTGCCAATTCATCATATAGATTTTTATATACTTCACTGGATATGTGAAAAGTTTGACCTGCTGGCAGAAAGAGGAAATGTCAAGGGATCAAGGCAACTCAAGTCATCAAGATGCATCCTCTGGAGACCTTCAATATGTACTAAATTTCATGGTAATGAATCCTAAAGTTGTTGAGATATTTTAATCAGAACCGAATAGCTTAACCTGCTGGTGATGTTAGATAGTAAGTCAGAAGTTCATTCATCATTAAGATTAATCCTCTGGGACCCATGAATGTCTGTACAAAATTTAATGTCAATGAAATCTAATATTTGTTAAGATATTTCAGTCTGGACCAAAGTAGTGGACCAAGCCACACCAGTAGTGTGGCTAAAAACATTTACTGGTTTAAACAGAATACCCAACAAGCTAACATTTACTCATTCTTAATAGAACAGCTAAGAGTTTTGACTGCTGATTAGAAAGAAAAAGGCCATTCTGATGTAGCCCCAGTAAACCTGTCAGTTCAAAACACTAATATTAAACACTTTAACCCCTGAGAGCATAAGCCTGGCAACATTCTAAATTCTTTTTGTCAACAAATCCTATGTGTAGACTCAAGCCTAATCACTACTACTAACAAGTTTTACTTGTGTATCCAAAGCCTGATATATCTTATTATATCTGTGCCATAGAGCTCCATTAAAATACATTTGTGTTTAGTTTAACTGTAGTTTATTTTGACTCATTTCCACACACACTGTTCTGCTGCTGGAAATACTCACCAGACCACCAAATGTGGATTAATCTGCTGCTGAAAATAGTCCCCAACAAATTTACTAAAATGTACCAAACCAATGTGAACCAACAGGCAATTTCTCTTGAATGCTGGCAAAGCCCTTCTCATCTGATATGTAAGTCATTATTAATTATGAAGATACGACGAGATACTAATAATATCTTAATACAAGAGAAATATCTGCAACTGAAATTAACCTGGATGATAAAGAGAAACACATGTTGCGCTAATGCAAGCCAGGCTGCCCATATCACCAATGAGCAAGAGTTTAACTGGGTCTATAGATTTCATTATGATATGAACAACCATAAACCAAGTCAAGTAAAGTATCTTCTAGTAATCAGCTAAATAGGATACATGAGCTAACAGACAACCCTCAAAATTACTCCAACCTCTTGGGGAAAATGTGCCTAAAACCAGTTCAGCCAATATGGCCATCACTTGTACATTAGCAAGAAGGGAAGCACATGCCCGACAACATCACAAGAAATGAGCTCAACTGCTACATGAGTTTGATTGATTAATACCTATGCAAATTAATTCACATTGCAAGTGAATACATGCTTATATGCAAATGGATACACATACAGTACATTGCATGATATCCAAAAGAGTACACAGAGTTTCAAAAGCAAACAGCAAACTGAGGAGTCGGCAGCACAGCATCACCTGCAAGCATGTGGAAGCCATAAACACCAATAATTCATACTCCTCACAAATGAATCTGAACAGCAACAGCACAGCAGTGGAGCTAAACAGGCAACATACATAAAACTATGCAGCCTTATAGTTTACTGCAAATGGCAAACAACACGGTCTGTACTGAACCAAAATATGCAATGCCACTGGCAATGAAGGATGTACAAGCAGCTCAGCAGCAGATACTTAGCTCAGACCCCAGCATAATGGTGAGTTGAAATCCAGTGAACAGACCCCTGATGGAGTGGTCATGTTCCGACAGCAAACACAAGAAAACTCGGCTTCTGTCCTGGTTTCTGAACTGACAGCTGTTTGAGTGCACAGACAGTGGCGCCACTCACCAAGATTATTTACTCCTTTATAAAGTCCAAAACCAGGGGCACCAACTTGTCAGCTGCAGCAGCAAACTGCATTGGCAAAAGCATGAGTAATGTTTTGTAAAAACTACAGTGATCAGCTGTTTAAGGAATTGACTGAGCCCTTTTGAAACTATATATTTGTGAGTCATTTTTAGAGATTTACATCTTCAGAAGAAACCAATGGACTTGGAGCTGGGGAGGTAGGGAAGTCAGAAAGCATTACTGAGAGATGGACTAACACGTTTTTGGTTTTGGTCTTTTCATGAGATTTGCTGACAATAAGAAAATATAGAACAACACCAGACTAACCCTTTAACATTCCCTAACAATTTTTCGAATCAAATAACCTGCAAACCGTGCCTCCAGCTCCTCACTCTTGTTGGGAATAATGTAGTTATTTGATGGTACAAACGTGCAGCATGGGCAGTGCAAGCTGATCTTGAATCCACTGTTTCTGTCTGTGGAGAGACAAAAGTCATGACAAGGTGATGTAACAATGTAGCACATGTAATAAGTGATGAGTAATGGGCTACAGTACATCATAGGAGGAACATGCACTCACCTCTGTGGTTCAGCCATTCACTCACCGCCTCTGTCACATCAAAGGACAGCCACTCCCCCTCCGTCTGTGTTCGTACCACCTTGCTGTCAATATATCGCTGTGTTGGGGATGTCAGGTCTTTGTGTGCTAAAATCTGTGGACAATAGAGAGGCACAAGAGGAATGTGTGAAACAAATAACAGATAACTGCACTAAGATGATTAAAAAAAGTTTCTCTCATGGTCTTGAAGCTGTCTCAGTTGGTAAGAAGATGTAGAATACCCAGAGCTATATTGACCACAGTCCTGTCCAACAAGTCGTCAAACCTTGATGACACAATAGGTTGTTTGTAATTGAGTGTTTTCTGATCTGGCACCCCTATTGGTAGGATGTTGTTGTGTTACTGTACCTGCCAAAATACTTATCACCGTTATAAAAACAATTCACACAAGCATCAGCCATGGCATCTCTTTGGTTAATGTTTGGTTAGGTTTAGGCAACTTAAACTAATTGGTTTACGTGATCATGGTTAAAAAATTCAAACGTTATGTTGGTAGGAGACATGATACTAACTGCAGTTTGCATTGTCAAACTCAGACATTTCTTGCCATCCACCTTGTCTTTCTCCCTAAGCGATTTTGAACGTCCACCTTGATTTAATCCCCCTCAGAAGTTTTGCAGCATCACAAAACATCACATTAAGTGGCAGTGAATGTAGGCAGTGCAGCCAGTGCAGCTGCACCAGGTCGTCCATTGGCCCATCATGGCATTGCCCCTGCTGTCCCATTAATTCATATTGTGTGCTAATTAAGAACACCAGTTACAAATGAAATTAATTTGTTTGATAATTGTATTCATAATTGAATTCACCACCTAAATCTATATCTTAAAGGACTGACAACTTAATAAAATGCTTGGACTACACTGTTGTCCAAATTCAAGCAGATATTAATGATGCTAGGTTTCTAAATAGATGCCTGGATAATATTTCAATAATATTCTATGCCTCTACATTTCTATGCCTGCTGTCATAACATAACTTACAATACATCAACACAGAAGGCACACAAGCGGCAACAGTAGCCTTGGAGGACTGTTGGTTGAACCATCAGTTGAGGTCTAGCAGCCTGCTCTTTTCTCTCTGATTGATTGGCCAGGTCTGGGAGGAGCAGTGAGAGCGGAACCAGATGCTGGACAGACCTCTGTTATTCTGCAGTCCTTCAGAACCATGTGTTTACATTGGCTCACCTTGCCTAATGTGTAAAACACTATTCCTGCTGCTTTCACTGAGATCTCCTGTTAGGGCCGCTGTAGTAACCCTGATAGAGGACAGTGAAGCTCAGTCACAAACAGTACATCAGAGGTAGAAGTTGAAGATGAAAAGCACTTTGATGAGAAGTAAAATGAAGTTAGTCAGATGCTATGACCGTAACAGTCAGATCCTTAACCTAGCTGAACACTTATGGGAGGTTTTGAGATTATGAAGTGAAACTCTCCACCACCATCATCAAAGCACCACACGAGGAAATATCTGTTTGAAAGATCTTTGACAAGGAGCACAAAAGCCCTCTTTAAATTTAATACATTTCACAAAATTTCATTAAAAAACATTTTCGATGCTATTTATGGTATGTTCTCTGCTGCAGTCATTCTGTAGTCGTTGTAATGTATTTACATTCAGTAATTACCCTTCTACATACTAGTAGTCTTCATTGTTAGTGGTGGACTTCGCATGTAGTAGTATGTAGTATGTAGTATTTGTAGTAGTAAATCCTGTCATATCAGAGGTGTATTAAGTTACTGTTAATGCAAACCCAACATTTACTACTGCTGTTGCTTCACATTAAAAGCATTTAACTATTGAAACACAGGGTGGCTTTTATTGTGAGGCAGCCACAGGAAAACAATGTATTTGTCACAGAGGTTAGCGTTGACAGCCATCGTTCATCAATAATGCATTAAGTAATAATTGCATCAAGTCAATGATCATTTTTAGTGAATCAGATTTAAATATTGCAGGGACCAATGGAACAGTCAGGTGCAGCCACAGTGAGCCGTTAGATGAAGAGCTGCAAGTGACAGGCTGCACACCTCCAACTCCTGAGCAAGGTCACCAGAATTCTGTGACTTGTAGAATTAAAATGTAGTAAAATACACATAGTATGCTCATGATGAGTGATCAACTGCAACAAATTTAATGTAATTTAAAGTTATCTTAACCAAAGTGTGTACTGAATTTTGTAATCTCATAATTTAATGTTTTAATTTAAAACTAAAACCATTACAGTAACTATTTACAGTTTTACCTTGTGGAACTATGTCAGAAATGGTGCTTCACCTTGATGTAGAAAAGAAAAAAAAAACCTTGTGCACCACACATTTAGGTCTCAGGAGTCATTTGGCTGTAAGATCTATAGATACATCTCCAGGATATTTATCACAGCAGAGTCCAAACTCCACCTCAGGGGCTGAAATATTTCTAGATGAGGTGTTACGTTTTGCTATGTATAGACATGAATAAGTGAGTGTGTGTGTGTGTGTGATGAATGTGTATGAGGTCGATGTTATCGGGTCTCCCTCTTTGTACCGGTCTGTCCCTTCCTCCCTCACACATTTACAGGCGCTGTGTTTGCGTGAGAAAATCTCCCTGTTTGGAGCTGTGTTTAGCCCAGCTGTCATCTCCTTGTCTGGATGTAAACATAGCATTTGAACTGGCTGGTGCAGACAGGCTGACAGACAGACAGCCCAGGGTGACTACAGGGCCAAATCACTAACCTGAATTCTTTACTGTGTTCAAAACACCATTATCATCCATGGACCCTTGTGAACAGTACCACACTCACATTTAGAATGTGCATTACAGTTGTTATTCTAGTATTCCAGACCCTGGCGTTTCTCCAGTTTTTTTTCTTCTGGTGCTGCATAATGCTGTGTTATTCATGCATACTGCCCTTCCTAAAGATTACTTGCCAATCAAATACGCTGACCAAAGCCTTTTCTTTGGCATTTGATGAAGCTTGAGTTTATGTAGGTGCCTGCAGCCACAGTAAGTGTGTCTGTCACTGCTTATGCTAATTACTGTATCCTGTACACCAAAACATTTTTTTTCTAAATATACAGTAATGCTCTGTCATTTTGATGATCTCATCTGTGTTTGTCAACATAGAAACAGCAGTATCCTGGGCAAAATATACATCCTATAGGTTTATATTGTTGCTGTCAATTTGTTTTTCTCAGCTGCCATTGCTATGGAGAAGAAGCCAGTCAGAGGCACAAATCAGGTTGCCAGGTTGTAAAAAGTCTCTTTATCCTCTGTAGAGATGTAACAATTAGTGGATTAATTGATTTGTTGATCAACAGAAAATTAATTAGTACCAATTTTGATATAATTGAAAAGTCATTTTTAAAGCAAAACACTCAAATCATTTTCTGGTTTCAGTTTCTCCAATGGGATCTTTAGCTTTTTTCTGTTGTTTAATTATTAAGAAAATAATTCAGCAGATTGAATGGCAATAAAAACAATGATTTCTTTTAGCCCTAACCCTTTTATTTTGTATTATTACAGCTATAAATATGGATAATCCACTGATAAATGCTGGTGGGTCTGTAGTATTTACAACATTCCACCAAGTCCGCAGTTGTAAATATTAATAAGTTGTTAATAAATGGATTATGGTCCAGATGCCATGCAGCTGTTTTCCAGTAGGTAAGTGGTTGATGAGTCAATTTGGACATCTTGCTGACGAATGAAAGAATGTTCCTAAAATGATTAATGAATCATCAGTAAAGCCAATTTATGAAGCCTTTATGAAGAGTGCCTTATTAGATATTCACAATGTTCATCTTTTGAACAGATAATTCAACCAGAAGAGTTTCATGCCCATCTAATTTGTGGGTGTGCTCCAACTGTCAGTCACCTAACACTGATAAACAGACATTTACTTCTAGAACCCTGGAAGCCCAAAACACTGTAACTTCTCTGATGGAGGTTTATATAAAATGCTGTTGTTTTATTGACATTTCTTGTACTGTTTCAGTGTAAAATGGGAAAATAATGTCTAAATATTATTATTTATTTCATTATGACTCAGAAGTAAATCAACTGTCCTTCCTTGCCTGAATTGATCCCAATAGTAACTCTTAAATCATTTTAGAGAACCCAGAGGAAAGTGTGTGTGTACCTGGTATAGCTCAATGCGCTGCTCAGACACTCGAGCCCCAGGGTTTTGAAGACGGAAGATCCTGAGCTCAGCCTTCACCAGGTTGGAGGCGTTCTTTTCCATGGAGGACACATCAAATGTCAGCCGCCTGAAGTAAGGGTTGAAGTGTGTAGGAGAGATGACATCTAAAACAAAGGAGAGAAACAGGTGATTTCTAGATACTGAGAAAGGTGAAAGGTTCAGTTTGACATGTAGGCATTAAGCTGATGTTCTTATCAATGTGATCTACAGTGAAATAACATCCACAACAACAATGTTGACAATGACCATATAAGTAGGTGATGAGTGATTTTCTGTAACTCATACTAAAAATTTCATAAAAAACAGAAACAGATTTCACTCTTCAACTAAAGCTTTAGAAATAAAAAAGCTCATATAAAATGCTTTGCAAACAGCACACCTGCATTTAGATTAGACAGGTATATAATGTGATATAAAGTAGAGAACTGAAGTTAATCCCCACTTTCATCGTTGTTTGTGTTCCTAGCCTTCATTGCACATTTTTGCTTTAAACTCTCTCTGAATAGTTGAAATATGACAATGATCCTCTGTGTTAGTCTAGTTACAGTCTAATGTAAAACAGTATATTGTACTTATCAGTATTAGCCAAATTAGAGCACCCTGTTATGTTAATGGAAAAGAAATTAAAAAAAAACATTTAAAGACAAAACAATGACCATTTTTTTGGCATATGCATTTAATCCCATTAGTCTTGGCCACTGTTTTCTAAATGAACCAAATGAGCCATGAACTAAACTATGAGCTAAATGAGCAACAACAGCTGCATTTTGACGCGCATCATAGGTTGGTGTACGCCAACTGTCCAAATGTTGATGCGCGTCAAATCTTTTTTTTTCTCTGTTCAAAACAAGCTTAAAAACCTTTTTATTCAAAAAGGCTTTTTTTTTTTTATCTTAACTCTTGTTATTTTCTTTATTTTACTGTATATGTTATATGTTTTTAATGCTGTGGCACTTTGAGTTTCACTGCAAATGAAAAATGCTGTACAAATTCAATGCTTTATTATTATTAACTCTCTATAAATGCAGCAGTTTGATCATTTCGCCAAATGTATGTTTAGATATTAATCTCGACTACTTTGTCTGTCCGTATGACCTGCAGAGGCTGAGATATCCCTAGTACAAGTCAAGTCACATATTTGTAGCCTCCAAGTCCAAGGTCAGACTGATGACATCACTATGACATCATTGGGGTTATTCTCTTGACAAAGCCCCTCTAGAGCCACAGAGGACATTATACAACTGTTTTCACAGAATAGTACTCCCAAAGACCAATAAACTGGTCTTGAGGTGTCAAATCTGTGGAGTGCCTCTTTAACGATCAGTTTGAATGCTAAATATTACTACAGGCATCAGACTTTTACTGTGAAAGCCAGACCAGTGGAACCCTGACACCCACACACTCCCTCAGTACAACAGCAGCCATGCACAGTAGCAGCAGCACAATCCCCCTCATACACTACTTAGAACCATGTGTGTGGAAGTGTTTGACAGACGCTTACACAGGACTGGGGTGACACGCGCAGCACTGACAGCCATATGTGTTGCCATGTCTGACAGATGCTGCGGAACACACACACATGAACAACGTAATACTGGAAACCATGTGTGTGGTGAAGGAGTGTTTGACAGTGTCCCACAGCATGGTGAATTAGGAGGCCCGGAGGTCTTAAATTGATGGCTGTAACGTAAGGCAGAAGTCAGGGATTAGCAAGACACTGTGGTTTGTTTAGAGAGAGTATACAACCACAGCAACCAGCGAGACAGATGGACTGGGACCAGCTGAGAGAGGCAAACACACAGAGAGAGAGCGAGAGAGAGAAGGAAGAAACTGTTTTTTCACACAATTTTTTAATATGGTTGAATATGACCGTTAATATATATATATATATACATATATATATATATATATATATATATATATATATATATATATATATATATATGTGTGTGTGTGTGTGTGTGTGTGTATGTATATATATATATATATATATATATGGAAAATAACAATGAAGGGAGAAAAAAAAAAAGGACAGAAACAATCAACAGCAGTACTGTCTCAATCTGATGAGTATAAGACAAGTTCTGAATTTTTATGTACACATATCCTCAATGGAAACAGTAAGTTATGTATGATGTGATGCAAATTGTGTCAGGTCAGTCAGGTGACCGATTAACTTAGTGGGGTAAAAAAGTATTTCTACACAAATTCAGATGCTGTTTGCACCTGTCGAGAGCACATGCTCTGTTCTTATATGAATACTTCCTTTACACCACTGTTATAAAGAAAGACTGACATAAAAGCCAATAATTATTCTTCCAATATCCGTACTATATCAATAGCAGTACTGTACCTCCTGCACATTTGTGTGTTCCCAGAATCACTTGTCATTCACTTGTCTTGGTGTTCTCAATTGGAATCCTTTTTATTTGCTTGATATGAAAAAGTTTCACACTGAGTGGATTTAAAGTGTCTATGTGAGAGACTAGACAGCAGAAATCCACTGCAGCAGAAAGGTTTACTGTGTCTGATTCAGCATCTGACTGTTTGTCCAGCCAACTCTCAGGATTCTCACAGCCACCTGTGAAATACCTCTGCTGCTGTTGTGTTTCAGCATGGCTGTCTCCAGTGTCCATCTCTCTCCCTATCTATCCTTACAGTTTCTACAGCAATGTGCAAACCTGGGAACGTTTTTCAATCTTATTTTTTTTAAATGTTGCACCACATTTACTCCACCCAGGAGTTGTAAATATAAAACAGCCCTGAATCTCCCGAAAACCAATGTTTTGTTTTTATTATTCCTCTATCCACCTATTCTAGAAACCACCTACCCTATTCAGAGTCAAACACCCTGGACAGGCCTCCAGTCTATCACAGTGCTGACACACACACATTCACACCTACAGTAATCTGCATGTATCTGGATCTGAGGAGGCTGGTCCATAGAGGCAGAGGAGGTTGATTCTCCTCTATTTTAAAACCATTACCAAATATAATAACAAATATAATTCATATAAACCATTACCAAATCTCAGAATCATTTATAAAATAATTTTTCTCTCTTCTTTGGAAAAGATCCATTTTTGAAATTCTGATCAACAGTAATACATGCAGTGCAGGGAAGAGGAGAAAGGACAGTGTGTGTGAAGCGGTGAGAGGAGAGCAGAGGAGGACGGGCTCCTGCTGTCCTCCTAAGGGTGACATCTCTTCTATCAATTTAATGTACTTCATTTTTTCATGCTAATCTGTTATTGGCCAAATCATGTAAAATGATGCTCCAACAGAGGACCTTCCTCAATAACCACTCAACAACCAGAATACTATATTGACATTGCGTTGGTGCAGTGACAGTTTCCAAATTTCATCTTCAATTTTCTACCAATGTATGCAGTAAAGTGATAGATAGATTAATACAGTAGCATATTAGAAAAGATATTATGTGCAAATTGTGAACTACTTTTAAACACATCACTGAAAAATTACATTTTATTTGGGCCTGTTCAACAGAGTCCACATGAGATTTGCAGAGACAAAATGTTCTCTTCTTTTGACTCTGGGTAGTAACCAAGTATATTTCCCAACCTGTGAAACTGTTCCATTAAGTCCTATTGAAAATATGTCCAAAAAATCTGTATGCAAAATCAAAATCAAGCACGTTAGTAACAAGATGAAGGGGGCATACCACTTAACCGCAACATCCCTGGTTCGATGGCAGCTGGGGACCTTTGCGGCATGTCAGAACCCCTCTCTCTCCCTTCATTTCCTGTCACCATACTGTCTACAAAATAATCTTAAAATATACAGCTATACTAGCAGCTATGCTAACATGGTCACAATGACAATGCTAACATGCTGATGTTTAGCAGGTGATTGGTGGTTGCCATATAACCAGAACTACTCCTCTATGGGAAGCTCTTGACCTGAATGAACTCTAAAGCAGTTCTTTGATCAAACTCCACATAATCACACATCAACATGTTTAATCCCTGTGTTCCTTCCGGTGCTGATCAGTGGCCAACATTAACCAGTATGCAGTGCGAGCAGTAGAGGCATGATGAGCCAAAACTAACGATGCTCTTGTTCGTTTCCTTCCCATCCGTCAACAGAGAAAGTCACACTTCCAGCTCCCGGAGGACCAGCTGAAGGAGGACTGTTTACACAAACTGCAGCACAGCCTCATGAATGAGTCCGCTGTGCTTTAACACAACACTGGCTGCATTGAGCAGAGGTTCAGGGGAGAGCTACAGCCACACTGACATATGCTGTGGATGGAACACACACACACACGCGCATGCGCATAACCACTATACCTGATAGACATTCACAAATATAGCTCACTACCTTTGTTGGACTGATATCTGCCTTCTATAATGTGACACTAAAACCTTCACTGAAACCCAGACTTAGCAACTTCTTATGAGAAGTGAGATGTGACACAGGTTTTACTTTGCTCACTGAAATAATCTGTGTGGTCTGATCATGAATGTATTAGGAGAGCTGGATATGGCGCCGCCACTCAGACCTGCTGCTACTTTTTCCTATTGGTTATTGTGGTACTGCAGAAGAACATCCACTATGATCCAAAAGAGCATTTTTACTATAGACCACCATTATAAAAGTAATGGTAATGGTGGTAAAACTGTTGACAGGACACCTCAAACTGCAGTCAAAGTCAATTATTACTCTGTCTACTCTGAATTTTTAATCCATGAAGGTTTTACATTTGTAAAACCTTTCAAGAGTCTAGAAAAGTGATTTAAAATTCTGTAACGTTATCCCAAGGAACTTGTGGGCAGGGCCAGAGAGAGAAACACTACTGTGCATATTCAGGTTCTGTATGCATACTAGGCTAGAGCTGATATTTCAGTGTGTCACATCCATTGGTAATCAGCATTTCATTTTCAGGTTGCTTCTTTGGCTTGTAAACATTATCTGTCACTGTAAACAGTAGTGTTTCTGAATTTTAGTTATTTCTAACTTGGACTAAACCCAAACAGATTTGATAAGGGATTGAAAATGGTTTCAGATTCAATACTGGAATTAGATTCAATAAAATGCTATAGAAACCCAACTCCACTCTCTGACTGATAAAGTTTGCAGTCAGTGCCAGCTTGGATATTGACTGTCATCCTGTTATTTGCGTCTATATGTGTGAACATTCCATTCAGCATTTATTAGAGGGAGTGATAGTTGGATCCTCAATGGGCTTCATTTTAGTAAAAGGCCAATTAAGTAATTTGTTGGTCTATTTATTATGGACTTCCAAAAAAATAATACTGTACTTGTCATATATTCATGAATAATATTCAATAAAAATAGTTTGCTGAGCAGTAAAGACAGTGCAGTAAGTGGACTGTCATTTGAAATACACTTGAGTGTTCTAGTAAAGTGAGATCAACAGGGAAATTCCGGGGGTTGGTTGAGGGTGTGGGGCATAAGCATGACTGCCTGCAGGCAGCAGAGTCAGCCCACATTACCACTGATTTATCCAAACTTGACATGAAAATGATCCAGTACAACTGGCGCCGCTGTGGTCTGTCACACACACACACACACACACACACACACACACACACACACACACACACACACAGCAACATGGATGCTGCTCTTTCATGCAGTTCCTCCCTCTGACAGAAAAGCTGATGTCACATGAGAGCTGTCACACACAGCCGACACAGGGCCCCTGACTCCTGTAATCAGTCACTTCATTACTCATCACTCCCATTACCTCACATACCAATGGCAAAGCACTAAAGCATGTGCTATGTGGACAAAACACAAGTACTACAGAGTTTATGTGTGGCTGCCCTGTTGGTCAACTTAATTGTTAAATGATGAGAACATGGATACCGAATCTATCTACTGTATGTGTCCTAATTCTTTGGCTCCAGGGCTTCATGTTAACACTTAAGGCCAGTAGTTCCCAACATGTTTGGCTTATGACCCTTTAAAAAGGTATGGTCAAAGTGTAATCCCCATCATCATCAGTTGCATATCTACCCATTGTGAACTGTTACCAATTCAACCAAAGACATTTTGGTCTTGTTTTGTTTTTAAAAGACCTCAAATGCCCAGGTTGCTATGAATACAATTTGCTGCAAAAAGCACCAAATCTTATGCCAGTTACTCTCTGTCAACACCAAATGTGTAACAGAAGAAGCACATTAACAACTTGCAAAAAAAAGAAGAAGTCATAACTCTTCCGCAAACACCAGCCGCACTTCAGCTGCATATTCAGATGTATTTTGGCAAATATGCTTAATAAATACATGTCAGCGATACAATAGAGAAAATTGTTATTTGGTTGAGAAAGCTGTGTTGAAGTATTTACGATGCAAAATGCCTTGTCTAGGGATTGTTTGTTATTTATGAGTGGGAGGAGGGGGTGCAAAACGGGGGAGGTACATCACATAATTTTTTAAGCACTGTGGAGGGACTTGTATTTTTTATTTTGGCTTAGAGGAGGGACTTACAATTTTAAATGGCTGCATTTTGTAGTCATTTTAAAAACATTTTTTCTTTTGAAACTTCATGTTTTACTGCTGTATGGTGATGGGACTCAGAAAATAATTCAGAGGAAATAAACCATTCACACCTGCCTATTCAGCCTGTGTTGGAATGTGAAGAGTTAAATGAAAGAAACCCCTTTTGTCAGCCTATCAGAATTTTGCACCTCCACAGTTGCTGGGAAGAAAATGCTGCTTTCAGCTCTGTGATTGGCGGTCCAGCTATAATTTTCATTCATTCATTCAAATTGACCAATCATAACCATATCTTCCCTCTAAATGGGCGGGTTTTATTGTTGCTACTTTATGACAAGTTCAGCCCACTGTGCTCTATGAATGGGTCCACACCATCACCACGCTGGTAAACCTGTGGTGCACCGAGTAGGCAGAGTCTGTACAATATTGGACACAGTTGTTGTTGCCGGCAGATCCGATGCCAAATTTCAGTGGCCAGAGCAGCGTTCACGTCACCACGACTAAATGTGCCACACAAGTCAAGGGAGATTGACAAGACAGTGAACTGATGAATGTCATTCAGGTTTACATAAAATCATATTTTGAACATTACTGTCCATGCTGGCAATTATTTTATCTTTATTTTATATTTGGCTTTTGCCCTGTAGGCTGACATTGTTGTTTGTTTTGTCAGCTGATAGTTACGTGGTTGCTGCTGCTGGCTGACAGATTACACTCCATTTAAATAGTTTTCCTGGCCTTAGCTGTTACGTGTCAAGCAGTGCACCAGTGCACTGAAATGGAGCGGACACAATAACAAGCTAGCAGGAAAAAAACATATAAACAAGCTGGGAGTAACCATGGCTAGTGAAGATTATCCATGTCTTTTTCAAGGTTAACTTTTAATGAAAAATTGGAGTTAATCGGCAAAGGAAGACCTACACCAGAGATAATTTGGTGCAGAAAACCAAGACTTTCTTCAACTCCAGGATTTTGTTTTCAAGTAACTTTCGTTAATGCGATCATCAAAGGCAAAATTTTTTAAATCTATTATTCTGGCTGCTGCTGCCACTGTTGTGCATGTTATGGTTTATTTGGGAAAATGGTCATTAATATGCACATGTTGCTAATGTTGACTGTGCGCGCTGTGTTGTGTGTGCGTGTGTGATGTTTAGGCTTATTAATTTTTGTTAGTTTTGTGTGGTAAGAGGGGTGGCTGTCATGCACCCATATTCTGCTGAATGGTTATTTATGGTGGAAGGAGGGGTAATGCATTTTCTCCCAGTCACTCAGGGAGGCTCAAGGATAAATATTTGTAGCTCCTGTGACGGTCAAGTTAAAAAAAAAACAAAACAAAACTAAATCATACCCCAGCCACCACCCTCCCTCTGATAAATAACGGACAGTCCCCTGGTGGTTTTAAATCAAGCGTTTATGTGTGCATGTAGAAAGAAAATATGTATGACAGTGGTAGGCAAATCAAGCCAAATCTGGCCCTCACCTGACAATATTTGGCCCCCCGACAAAAGGAATTTTTACAGATTGCATCCAATCGTTTACATGACTCCTCATAAACCTACAGTAGAAAACAATGTAAACACAAGGTTCATGTAAATTCCTATAAATATGACCTTGTAACACCTTAAACTTACAAGATGTATGACACAGCTACATAACATAATTTGGCTTATCAGAACAGAACAGATTTGTGTCAATAACGGTACATTGTTTCAAACCATAAATGAAGCAGACCTCTGTTTATTGTGTGTAGAAAAGATATGTTAACATAAGATATGCTTGCTAAATGTCATATATTTAGTTAAATAGTTAAGTTCAAGCACTTTTTTCAGTATTTTTGGGGGGAGGGAGGGAAGGGATTAAAGAACGTTAAATTTTTTATAGACCAGTGTCTAATAAACCTTATCTAAAGCTTATGTAGCCTAAATGCATGATGTCTTCCAAGAGGTGGTAGGAGACAACGATGGAAGCAAGAGAGGCAGCCATGCAGCCAGAGGAAGTGCAGTATTGAGCTGAGCTTCTGCAAGTGAGGATGTCAGAGGGCAACAGTTGGTAAGAGTTGGGCTGGTTAACATGTGAGGAGAATTTACTGAAAATAAACTTTACTTCTTTGCATTTATCATGAATTAACTGTCATGAAACACTGTTTGAACCAACCTCAGTCATGGATTTGTTTTAAATACATACATTTCAATATCCCTTTTACAGTATCACAAAAGTATTCATTCCAGGCGTATATTTATTTAATCATTTGCAAAAATTACCTTTTATGAATTTGGGCCCCTGCCCCTCTAACATCTTCTGCATTCCCACTTACTAATGGGACATCTGCCCTCACATACAACCCTAAAACAGTTTTATAAATGCTATTCTTAAATGAAACAAAATAAATAAAAAAATATATTAAAAACATATTTGGTGGTTTTCCCCATGCCTGTGCAATGTCGGTCCCAATAAGCAGGGCTGAGAAAAATGTGGTTGAACATAGCTGCTGACCCCTCCCTTTAATGGATTTGTTTAAGTAGAAGCATATCTGTTCTGTCAGATGGACGGCTGGAAAACAGACACTTCTTGACATTGGCTGTAAAATGAACACTAGCAATGTCCATTCAAATCCTATTATTTCTGTACCAAAAGAACATCCCATGTATTCCAATGAGCCTTGTCTGTGGCCTGACTGGACAGCCTGTTGCATAGTAATGTAATAAACAACACAATGCAGTGGTGCCAGATGAGGCTGAGACTTGACCTTTTGCTGTCTGTCATTGTCTTTAACATTTCATCAAAGAAGTGAATGACATGTTGGTTGACATCATGATACTGTCTCCAGCAACAGACTTGACCACAACAACATACACTTATCTGTTCCTTTGTCAGATAGCATAAGCTCCATAAGAATGTCTGCTTTTATCATTTGTTTAATTCTCCCAAATCTTCCTGTGCTATCTAAACTATAGGTATATGTAATTCTGTCTATGAACATAAAGTATCAGGCATCAAATATTTTCTGAGATGGGCTTTCATAGGACAAAATCCTTCGGTAAGCTTTTGAGGTCTGACCTGCTGCATATCTTTAAGAAACCTTCACATGACATTGACACAGTACGATAATAAATTCCCCAAGCACAGTTTAAATAGTGAGCCGGAAGCAAAGCGAGGCCCATCTGTCAGTGACCAATCTATTTCAAATAATAAAACCCTGAACGTCTTCCTGCCTGAAGGACTTCGCAGTTCATAGGAAACCTGTGTGAGGATCCATCAAATGCAGGCTTCCTTCCTGAGGGGAGAGGGCTGGGAGTGCTGTGCTTGGCTGCTCTCAGCTCCCCTGGCCTGCTAAGTCTATGACTGGTGGCTTTGTCAGCAGAAACCACTGGCTTCATGGACCTCTTCCGCTCTCCAATGACAGAGTTAGCACCACTTTGAATGCTGGACTTCTGGCTAATCTGTCATTACTAGGCTACATGTTTTCCACATGAAATTCAATGTGAAAACAGCATTAAGCTACATTACACATGGGGGGATGATATTGGTGGGAGTGAAACCTATGATTAGCATAGTCAGTCTTAAATAATCTCTAATTGGGGTCATTTCTAGTAAACAGAATCACAGTATATTAAACTATGCCCTGGAAGGACATTAAAGTCCCCTGGGCGTCCCCAGTTTGGGAACCACTGCCTTTAGAAGCAATCTTAATCCAAGCAGCAGCTTTCGCTTTATTCACTCCTGAGGGAAAGGAGTCCATTACAGATGTATGATGTGTTTTTTTTTTTACAGGTTAAAGAAATTGTTTAATATTTTGGGAAAATCTTTAAGAGTGAGTTGGTTAGCCTAGATTGGTATAAAGAAGCAGGGGGAGACAGCTAACCTGGCTCTGTCCAAAGTTCAAAAATACACCTACCTACACAGAACAGCATTACATTTCTCTGTGTGTGTACAGATTTAACAAATGTGATATATGTTCATTAGTGAGCTTTAGAGATGTTGGTAGGCATATCTAAAAGTGGTTTGTGAAGAATAAGAGATACAATGTATCACTGAAAAAAATGAAAATGGATAATTTGATACTTAAGTGCTAATGAGTGATGGGCTAATGAATCATAGGAGTGCCATAAAAAAGAATAAATCTGTAAAAGAATATGAAAATAAATGTGGAAATATACAGACAAATTACAAAATATAAAAGATAATTATAAGAATTTTCATATATTTTCACATTTATTTGTTCATTTATTTCTGTATATATTTATTTATATATTTTTTTCAAAATATATATATTTATTTATTTTGCATATAAATTACTCATTTTTTCTGTACATTTAATTTTTTTTTTTTTTTTTGAAAGTTAATCAGGGATCCTTTGTAAGAAATTGAACAAAATACTAATAGCTCCATGGTAAATATCAGTTTTGTGGTGCACTGGGTGTTTGTCATCATATATGCATCTCCCTGTTTGTCAACGGATAAGTACAGACTTAGAGTTAGAGTTTTGATTGGTAACTGAGTCATCTTTGGTAACAGTTCTGCTGTGTAAGTGTAGTAATACAAATGTTTTTTCATTCTGTCATTGACCATCACAAAATATATTGCAAATTAAGTAGCAGACTCATAGCAGAACTGTAGTCAGAGCAGACTCTAGGTCTTGAGAAAGTAGTAAGTGGCTGGTATATATTAAATTTCATTATTAATGTTAGTATCTGTTTTAACTTCTCAGGTCAGCTAGCAACACGAAAGGATGGGCATCCAACACAGCAAACAGGCAGAAAAGAAGTGAAAGTTAATATAGAGAAAACAAAGATATGCATGCTATATCTTGGAAACATCCATGAAATTCTTATATATAGCACAATTTATAAGATTGATTGCTTTGTGAATGTGAAAAATGTGTTATGGGAACAATGTTTAAGGTAATACATGATTTTGTCATGTAGGCATAGATGACATAAGTTGAAGGATATAGGCAGTGTTTCAACTGTCATTAGGCTGCTGGTTTATTTGTACAACACAAAGAGTTAAACATTATAGCAGTCAAATAAATATGTAAAAACAGACTAAAAAAATAAAGCAGCAATTAAATACTGGTGCTATGGGTTTGAGAATTCTCAGCTGCCCTGCAGATGTCCATTTTGTCCAGAGCAATTGTCTTAACATTACTATTAAAAATTAAATTTCAAATAAAATGTTATATTTGCAGTAGTCATACAATGCAGTAAAATTAAATGAAATGTAGGCAGTAGTGTTCCAAGCAGAACACTAGGGACACACCCTGACCACAGCCCCAGATGGTCTGGACTTAGCCCCAGACCTTGTCAACTCCTAGAAACGCCCCTGGCCCACAGTGCTAACCAGCAGCACAGTTTCAGTGCAGTGACCCTCACCATGCAAAGTTTGTTTTATTTCCCGTTTTGGACAGAAGTGCAAGGGAATTCTGAATTGCTACGACAACAGCATTTGATTCTGTCTTCAGAGATTAAACAAAAGAAACAACCCATGACCACTGAGATGTAAGCTGTTACTTACAAGAGAACCTTACACTGACCAAGAATTTGAGAAAAAGCAAGGAGACACTAAAGCAATAGAAGGCCTCTAGCAGGGATGATCCAAATTCAACTAAATGGGGCGAACAGAGAGGATTACTATGGTGGGTTCTGTAAGAATATATGGTTGACTATAATGATTTTAAATGAGACCTTTCTCAGCACAAAATAGTGCAAGCTAACAGCTTAGCTTGAATGCAGGTTCTTGAGACTTTAAACTTGGCATGTTGAACTTGGGAGTCCAAGGAAGCAGTACACTCAATTTGAAAATGGCACAATGACAAATGGCACAATGGCACTTGTCATCTTCGCTGTAATGTATATTTACTGTGCAGTAAAACAAAATATATCATATCATCAACACACTGGCTCACTTTTTTCATATATCTATAAATATGATATATATATACATGAAATGGACATATGAATCAATATATATTAATTCATTCTTTTTGCTGTGTGGCAAGATCTGGAGAAAATCTGTTGTACAACATCACTGCCCACGAAAAACACAAACCCTAGCCAAAATAATTTGGCAGTAACAAATATTAGACTTTAACTCTAATACTTGTATATATATGTATATTATAATCAAAATGCTACAGGGACATCAGGACCAAGGGCTGCTGACATAACTGTTCTCCTTAGGATGACTATGAAAAGCTGACTGAAGATATTGTCAAGGTCACACACACAATTCAGCTCCAAAACCATCCTGGATCTAATTGGCGGAGCAAAAACACTTCTGGGCATTTGGACTATACTTTGCTGAATGTGAAATTTCACATTTAGTACTTGGTGTGGATAACGTTTCACAAATCCATGAAAACACATGAAAAGACAAGAAGGGGCTAATGTAACATGACTGAAAACAGTTACACATGACAGTCAGTTTATTGATCACGTTTAGTACAAAAGAGAGTAAAGATATTTGCGTTGTGGGAAAGGATCCAGTGTTTTTGACTCATATAAATGAATCTGCATTTTCAACTTTTCAACCTTTTTTTTTCAATCTGTCTCTTGTGAGTTCTCTTGGGAGTACTCCTTTAATGTGACTAAGGCCTGAAAAAATCTATCTGCAATGTCTTTGATTAAATGGGGTCATAATATCACAATCTGTATACATTTAATGCTCTGATAAGGACAAACATGCCAGAGGGAAGGCAACAAGTAAATCCATGACATACCTACCACTGCATTTTTTTAAGACTTCATGTAGTTCTGGAGAGGCTCTTCACATTTTTAGATTAATACTGTAACTAATTAATGAAACCAGCAGGTTTGTGGAGCTGGGGTCATGACCTCATGAAAGCTGCAGTTACAAAATCTAAGCAACAGCATTTCAGGACAGCCCCTCCCATCAGCCTCCTGACCTCAGCTGACCACAGATAAACTTCCCAAGTTGTGGATGTGTTACAGGTTGCAGCTGACCAAACTGGTGAGCCGGACTTCACGGTTTCTGAGGAAAAGATGTAATGATTCAGCTGCAGCTGGCCTCAACTTTACAAGGCTACTTTACGCACTGTCAGGGAGTTGGAGGTTGCAACATGAAAGGGTCATTATAGTTTTGGCCAGGGCTGAGCGGGACACCTGCAGTGGGCAAACAACTGACCTCGAAGACAAGAAGAGACAATTTGAGCTAAAACTGTTTCATTTGGAGTCCCTTTGTGAGGATTTAGCCAGCTTCAATACTCCACTTCAGCTCTTTTTACTAATACTAGTCCATGAAAGGGTTTTTACCATTCCCAATTTTATTTTCCAAACCACAGTTCTCTTCAATGACCTGAACAGGTGACAGCCATATTATTCGGCTCAAACCATGAACTGAACAAAAACAGATTGAAAGTGTGGGAATACATAAATGAAAACATTCGCTATGAAATAATTACGCTGTGATCCTGAGCTGTTAGGAATTCAGCTGTGACTGCTTTTGCAGATGTACTGGAATGAAGAAATCCACATGTGCACATGTGTCTCCTCAGTGCTGGTAGTGGCTTCTGGCACCGACATCATCATCATTATCATCTCTTTCTCCTCACACACATATGGTGAATTATTGGGTGTTTTGTGAAATAATTTAAATATTTCAGTTACCATAGAGACCTTTATGGCAAAACATGTAGCAATAATAAAATGTAACATTAAGCGGTATATATTTTATGAGGAGATATTCTGTTTTCCCCCCCTCAGAGTAGGCATGGTGCAGTGACTATTTCTGTTTGTGCAAATTTTCCCAAAACTCACTAAAAAGATTTATTACCGGATGCAACTGTTTACTACCTCAGAATCACTTTTACCATTTCAGAATGGAAACAGGGACTAAATATTGGTCTGCAGGGCTGACTATTTGACCTACTTTTGAGTATTTCCCACCTCTGTAAGACATGCACAGGGGAAGAGAAGGTTAGGAGTGAGTGAGTTGAGTTAACTTAAGTGTAAAATCATTTTGTGTGGAAGAGGACAATAATAGCATGAGAAGATAGTAATAATGTACATTACATAAAAACCGAAATACAACAGTAAAGTTGGTGGAACTTGTACAATTCAGTTGTAAGAGAAAGAAAATATTTCTACAGATTTTACATCTCTAGTACAGTCTAGATGAGATGAACACATGAATGAAACTTTGAATGAAACAGGTGAACTTGTGCCATGTGGTAGACATGATAGAAATCTACTTAACTGATATCATTCAGTGTGAATCCTGCCAACAATGCAGTGAGGGTGGTATTTGACAAATAAAATGATTATTATTTTGGTCCAACAACTCATGATTTCTGTTTTCTGTCCGGCAGGATGGATATAAATATGAGAGTCATCTGCATAAAAATGAAAATTTACATTTCATCCACAGAGGATGTTTCCAAGTCGGAGCATGTACAATGAAAAAAGCAGTGGTCCTAAAACAGAGCTTTGGGTTGCCTCACAGAGAACACAGAGAATCCAGTGTGTGTCATCTGCCAAGCTCATATGAACAACTCCACTGAAATGCAGTCAGTGATGCTAACATCAAACCCAAGACAATATAACAACAAGTTGTGGTCAGTGGTGTCAAATGTGGCATTCAGATCAAGCAAACTAGAACAGAGGAGAGGCTGAGGTCACAGGTACGCAGCAGGTTATTGAATACCTTGATGAGAGCAGTTTCAGTAGGATGAAATGGCCTAAGACCAGACCAGTCTCCAGAAGACAATTTATGCTAAGCAGTGAGCTGAGTTGCAACTATTCTTTCCAGTGTTTTGGAGAAGAATGAAAGATTGGTCTAAAGTTATTAAATGTATCTATAGAGAGACTTCTGGAGGATTGGTTTGATTATGGCCTCTTTGAAGGCAGAGGAGATGTTAGATGAAGAGAGGCAGCAGGGATAAGAAGGAAAAATCAGCACATGAAACAACAAATTATAAGACACACAATGAAAGAATCCTAAAAAAAATGATTTTCGTGGTGACAGTGAATCAGATCATTGTCCAGCATATAGAGGTGATTTATGGAAAAGGAAACTGGACAAATTGAGGGAGTGAGGGCGACAAAGCAGAGGAAGAATGATAAAGAGTGGAGAAGATAGGAGCAGACGGCTACAGACACACAGCAGCCAAGAGGAAATGAAGGAAACAGCAAGGACGGGGGGCAGGAGGAGGGGAGGGATGTGTTGGGAACGAGAGAATAAAAGAAAAGTCTGAGAATAAGAGGAGAGACTGAAAGAGAGAGGGGGGGAAGGATCTACAGCGGGGGAATGTGAGCTCCCGCCTGTCTGGTTCCCTGCAGACGCCTCCGCCCAGCCGCTCACCTGCCAATAGCAAATTGAAAACAACTCCACACATAATCCCTGGGAACTAAAAATACCCAGCGCTTTGAGGGCCCATCCACCACGGCCTGTCAGTCTCCACAGGCCCAATTCCCAGCAACAGATAAACACACATATACACAGTACAGACACATGTGTGACAATGCAGACACATGTTCTTTATGCACTGTGTGACTGGGACCATCCAAGCATAGATACAGCACAGTCACATAGAAGCACACATAAGTGTAGAGTGATGCAGATTTACATATATCATGTGCACATATGTGGGAGACAGGCAGTGATGGAGAGCCTTGGCCTCCAGCTTTGCAAAGCCAAAAATACATAAACCTGACTTAAATGAAAGTCACCTACAGGTGCCACTAAATCCTTCTACCAAATCATGATTTATATGTTTTAAAAGCTATCTTTAAAATTTATG
Source organism: Thunnus thynnus (assembly GCF_963924715.1). Classification (NCBI taxonomy): domain Eukaryota; kingdom Metazoa; phylum Chordata; class Actinopteri; order Scombriformes; family Scombridae; genus Thunnus; species Thunnus thynnus. The sequence continues at coordinate 33,737,276 of NC_089526.1, read as the reverse complement.
AGCATCATATAAAAATGGTGCAAGTAATTTGCATTTTTTTTAAATTTCCTTCATAGTTGGAACATAAATGTACCAAATATGGTCAAAGGATACTAGCCTTTTATGTAGTTGTTGGCTTCAGCAAAACCAACTCATTGATTGGTTTTAAGAAAAATGACAAAGACTGATAGTAAAGGCAAACCCAGAATTTTTCTGATAGAGCCACCTGTAGCTTCACACAATGTCTTCACAGCCTGTGTCATGAAAACAACATGTTATCAGAGCAGCAGCAGCTAACTCTAGTTTTGTGGTAAAACAGAAGTAAATAGACTTGTAAAATAGGCTTGTGGTTACACATGTACGCCGTAAGTGAGACACAAGCTGTTAAGCAGCCTGTGTAAACAGCTGTATTGATTAAAATACAAGCATATCTGTTCTGTCAGACACAAAACCTTTTGAAAAGCTAATAGCTTTGATTTCCTGGTTATCTAATTTTGTTTATGGTATTTATAAAAACCATTTGCATGTCTAGAAAATTCAACAGTGGTGTGTTTTTCCAGGAACAAGGTCAACAGTTTTCATTGGAACTACTTTCTACCAAAAACATACTCATTTACTTAAGTAGAAAATATTTTATGAAAACATTAGCAGCGAAATAAATAAATGCACTCATACCAAGTAGCCCAGAGTGAAATTACTGATGAATTAAAATGGAATCAGGTTTTCAAAGTTGTGGCTAGACCAGGTGGTGCTACTTTATATAGTATTTTGTAGTTTTTTATAGAATATGCCAAGAAGATGCCAACTGCACAATTTTGTAAAGTACCAAATAAGTGCTACTTTAATATGGATTTGACTATGCCATAATAGCACACTGTAAAATTTGTTGCTCATGTGGGCTGATGGTAAACTTGGCCTCCTTCTGCATGATGAAGGCTGTTAAATACTTGCTGGGATGGGACACTTCCACTGTTGCTGTATGGCAACAAGGTAATCAGAAAGCATGGCAAACACACACACACACACACACACACACACACACACACACACACACACAGAATACTTGTGACTCAACCACATGCATGGTGTGTGCACATGCAGAGTGGCAGCAAGGCAGACAAGTGTTGCCTCATTACACAGTGACTGACACACACCATCGTGACCACAGTTTCAGCAGGCTCTGCTCAACCAGCCTGTTGCATAACCTGATTTTGAGCACCAGCGCAGCCACAAACACTGTCCAAGTTCCCATCCAGCATGTGAGCCACACCACAGCCGAGCCTGTGCACCAAACATCCTCCTCCCCTTCCTCCTGTTAAGACTATCATCTTACACAGGACTTGTGCCGCTGCTGTAAACAATACAGAAAGTGCTGGAGGAGAACTTGTTATTCTTTTAACTCTCTCGCTCAATCGCTCTCTTTCTCTCCCTCTGTTACGCAATGCTACTTGGCCACAGTGGCTGAGCAGTTCAAATGGCAGCAGCGTCCAGGTCTTGCGTAAGTGAACAGAAAGCAGGCTCTCAACAACAACCCTGTGGTGAAGTCCGTCACTCCGGCAAATACCCAGAGGTCTTAAAAGTTTTCAGCTCTCCCTGCAGCTGCCTTCTCTCTCTGATCACTCCATCACAGGAAAGAGGATTTCAGCTGAATTTGCAGGATCCTGATTAAGAATCTGAGACAAAAACAACAATCCCGGGCTGCAGTCATCACAGCTGGCACTTTATAAAAATGAAAAATGATGGTCAGTTACCATGCAGTCTGTTTGCAGCAACCCAGTAACAACACTATGACTGTGAGTTCTATTACTTCTCTGAAAACTACGAGATCCATCATAGTGACAATGACATAAGCTGAAGAAAACACACAGCTAAGAACGAGTTTCAACGCCTGGAGAGCAGAGGACTCTCAGTTCCAGTCTGCTTGGATAAGATGGAATCAGAACACAGTGTGACAGGCAAAAAACAGGCCTGAAGACATTCTGAACAGCGCTTTGCAGATTATCTAATAGTATCTGAAAACCCCTTTCCAACATCATCATCATCACCAGAATTGCAATTTTTGTAACTTTCTGAAACTGACAACACAAGCATTTCCACTTCATAGTGATTGGCCAGGTGCGTGGACATTCAAAAGTTAGCATTTGAATATCTTTCTTAAGCTCTCAACACATGATTGTCTTTGAAAAGAGACCGTAAAGGTATATGTTGTTATCCCCATTTGTAGATTCACTGCATTTTGCCCTTCTCTATGAGGGTGACCTTTTTGCCCTGTCCTGGAGTGTGGAGCATGATGAGTATACAAAGCTCAGGACTTTTGGAGACTGAGATTACATCCTGTATATTCCACACATTGTTACTGTAGGTTTACACCACTAAAACACTGGGGGTTTCAGTTATTAAATACTGTCAGGTCAATGCACCCTGTTATCAGGGATGGGCAGTATTTCTGTTACTAGTATTTGAAATACAGATTTAAATTACTTATGAGTATTTTGTAATTGGTATTTGACAGGGCTGAAAAAATTCAAATGTAATTTGTAACAAGGTACTTTAGAGTGGAGAAATTTGGTATTTTCAAAATACTCAAAATGCTTTCTCCATGATTCATAAAACACAAAAAACAACACTAGGGGTACATTTCAACTCTCTTAATTGCATCCATGTTTTCCTCACTTGCGTCTTTTCCTTCAGTCTTAGTCCATCCCCATGAAGATGCATGGAGAGACGCAAGGAAACCATGCAAGGAGAGAGGAAATGAGGAAATATGTTTTTAGAGAAATGAGACATCCTTTCCTCTGAAACATCACGTGAAGCAACGTCCGTTTCTGATGATGTTTCAGCTGGAGCAGTTGTCAGTCAGCTTTAACAGCTGTATCGACTTCTAATGGAGTTTTTGTCTGCACACGTGCACTGTGCTGACACTAATAAAGGCGCAGCGTTATCACTGCCAGCAGCTGTTTTCTCTCTGCAGCCTGTTACCTGTTTAACAAACTCCTGCACATGAATAAAAACCTGCATTCTGTATTTATACTGTGTACTGTGTCCTGCTCAGAGGCACAGGAACCATTTCTAATGACAAAATATATTTATATCATTTTGCGTCTGTATTTATTGATATTCTGATTGTGAATTCATTATTTAATAACCCAGAATATGATCAGGGTGTCTTTTGAACACTGGCAATTATTTATTAGGTTTAATGTTTCAGGGAAAATTGAAATTATGTAACTCATATCAAACCCGACACTCAAGAATTTTCAGTCTCACATGTGACTGAATGGAAATGACGACAAATGATAAAATAAATGTGTTTCAAAAGTGTTTCTTGCTGGCAGACAGACTCTCCCTGACTTTAACTTTATCAATAATAAAAGTTAATGGGGGAGATCAGATCATCTTTCTAATAAATGAAGAAAGTTTTTTTGGTCCTTAAGTTGACCAGACCAACAAATAAATAAAATATAAAACTTGGGAGTGATACACTTGAGTTTGATCTGTCATCTGTCTTCACTCAGTGATGTTGTGATGTATCAAATCAGTTCGATCAGCTGCAGTTGCCAATCAATAACTGTATATTCAATATTCAAATATTCAATGAGATTTCCTTGAAGGCTGCCTCTGGTATATCCTCACTCATGGCTCCTCAGAGATCCTCCTCGCTCCTCGATCCCCAGAGCAGGAATAAGAGACTTCAAGACACGGCCTTCAAGATGGCGGACCAGAATAACTTCTGGTTCAAGCGAGGATCGAGGAGCGAGGAAAGATCAAATAACAGACGTGTACCCTGATGTACCCTAGGTCAAAACCTTGTGTATGGCTGGACAATGTATGAAACGCTAGAGGGCTTTTAATTTGAAACTAGATCTTTTAATTTTAAACAGATACAGGAAGTAGCGGCAATCAACCAACCAATGGTGTGACTTCATCACTCAGTCAAGTGGCGTTTGGCCGACCAATGGTGTAACTTAGTGGTGTAACAGAGGGTAGTTGATCTGTGATCCGTAGAGACCACTCCACGCAGTTCGGCACAGCAATGAATGACCACAGATTAATTGCAAAATTGATTTGCTCATTGCAGACAAAGTAAACAAACTACTGTAGCTACAAATCATGTGAGTGTTGCTAATAGGGCTTTTGAAGAGCAGCAACCAGCTGCTAACTAGCTGAGAACGGCATCTAACAGTCCGAAGTGAATAGGCATGTTTATGCGCACTTTAATTTCCTGCAACTGAGCAACTAATTAACTATATTGCTGCTCACTGATGTTAGCTGTGCAGTTTTCCCCAGTGAATGTTTGCTCGTTCATGTTGGCTTGTTCAACAAACTAGACTGCAGGACAAAACGTGTTCATGTTTGTATGTTATTATCAAGTTTTTATGTGGACACAAGCTATTTTTTCATTCACTACCATGTTTAGGCGTAATGGCAGAATGGATCATGCCTCATATTGAGTACTTAATATTTTATATATTTTAAGATTTATTTAAATATTGGACATCTTGAATGTTGCAAAAGTGTTACAGGATAAATGGAAAGCAACTGGTCTCCCTTTTTTTTTTTTTTTTTTTTTGCTGATCCTTGACTCCATGAAACCATGAGTTTTGTGATCCATTGCATCCCTAGTGCAACTTCATCACTCAGTCACTCACTCACTCAGTTACAGACTTTCACGTTTAAAGGGCTGGCCCCGCTGTTGCAGTCCAGCCATAAAAAAAAGTAGTAGTAGTAGTAATAAGTACATCTTAAAGTGAAGAACAGTACATTTAGACACACTCACACACCATGAAGATGCCTGGAACTCTGACAGCTACATCAAATTTCAAAACTCACCTGAAGAGACTGCAACCTGAGAGTCTTAATGATTTTGAAAGGCACAAGACAGAGTTTACATCTAGTGGTAAGAAGATACAGACCCCTTATAGGCAGACACAGACCTGCCTTTTTGAACACACAATACCATGGGTAAACTAGATTCTCTCATTACTTCATATGTAGTGAAGAGAATGCATCCTTTGTCTACAGTTGAACAAACTGATTTTGTTGAACTGATTCATGGATTAAGCCCCAATACAACAGTGATTTCCAGATTGACACAAAAAAATAGAAGAAGTGCAATGTGTTTGCACCACTGCTGACATCTGGTCTACTAGTAAGACTAGCTTCATGACAGCACACTGGATCAAACCAGATTCAACAGAATGTGAATCAGTCGCTCTTGAATGGGCGGTTGACCAGAAAGGTGCGATATAAGTGCAGTCCATTTAAGTTGATTGGCTACAGGGTCAGATCTCCTGCTACTATGGTGAATTCATTCCCACTCTTTTTGCTATGCAAGCCAAACTCCAGGACCTACAAGCCTCAAACCTAAGGTGCACTTCTCCCTTTTTACAAGCCATCTTGGGGGGCTTTGAGGAAAGGTTCTGTGGTTATCTGGAGCTGAAGATAGTTGTGAATGAAGCCATCTTGGCAACAGCAACTACCACCACAATTGTCAGGAGAAAAAAGGCAAATTAACCAGCTCATACTCCACTCAGCTGAAGAGCTTGACCTGGTGGCAGAGAGAAGACTTCAGCCTTAGCTGAAGAAACCAATGTCTGGGAAAGACCAGAGGCCTGTACTATGAAGCAAGTTCACCATACCCAGGATATCTTTCCGTTAGCTGGCTTCACTGAGCCTAAAATTGGCTATCCAGATAACCAGTTCTATGAAGCTGGCTAACAACCTGTTCAGTCAACTCCGGGTTTTCCTATCCAGCTACAAGCATGTTCATGTGAAAGAGGCAGGGTTGTTAATTACAGAACCATGAATGAAGTACTTCATATGATATGAGATGAAAGACACCTGTGGAAAAAATCTGTTTTAAGGACAGCAAAAAGTCATACTCAATGAAGTGAAATGTAAACAAGCCTGTAATCATACATATAAGAATGATGTAAAAATGCTAAAAATAATTTCCACATATTAAAGTAGGCTAATAAAGCTTAAAATACATGTAGGTATTATTATATATGACTTAGCATGTAGATATTATTATATAAGACTTAGCTATAGAGTGAGTATTCTTTGCTATTTAGTTGGATGATGAAGAAACCATTCAGAATATGTCACATAAAAACTTAAAAGTAATGCCAGATTGTTTCTGCTACCAAAGCAATGAGTGGAAAAGTAGTTAATGACTGATGAGGTCTATCTGACCAAAATGTTGCATTTATAATCATGGAAGCCAATTACCAGTGTGTGGATTATTATTTTTTTATTTATAACAATACAATGCAAATATATATTTCTCCTTTGATGTTCCATTCAACAGATTAAGGTAACGGGCAAATTAGGCTAAATAGCTTACAAACAATAAATGGCAACATGATAAAACAAAAATGAATGAATAATCAAATAACTAAAAATAACTTTTACACACAATGTAAAAGGCTAAAACATCTTCATTTGAACACATGATTATATGTGTTCCTCAAACACACTTTGGGCAGATATTCAGCACCTTGACTGTGCATTTTCCACAGACAGTTTTCCTGCACTTCAGGCACTTGGCAAAGGTTTTTCGCCAGTCATTTTCCTCTGCTCTTTTTATCATTTAATTATGACTTGACGTAGATGTCAGATAACACACTCCAACGAATGCTGTTGCCTAGCAACTAAAACAGCATGTAAATTAATATATTTCATACACAGGTAAATTTTACGCAGCAGCAGTTATAGGTATAAATGTCTGTGTTTTTGATACTAATGCAGTGTCCATTCAAAACATGAAAGAAACAAACATTCTTAAGTTCTCTTTTGGAACCTCCAGGTGGTCTGTCACTTCCTTTTACTTTCCATAAAGATCTGGTTAATTGAGCTACAAAGATGGTCCTCCTGACACATCCTCACTAAAGCCCTGTTAGTGATCACTGGGTTCTTGATCATTTCCCTGTCTAATGATCTTCAGGACACTGAGTTTGGTCAGCTTTCAAACTTGGTCTATTTCAGTGATGGAGCCCTATGGCTCCTGGGGACTTTGAAATAATAATAATAATAATTTTAATACAAATTTCCTCAAGACAATGATATTCTACAGACAATTCTTTTTTTACATATAACAAATTCTTACTTAGATAGGTGTGTGCCTTTCTAAATCATGACGTTTGTCATTTGAATTTGCCACAGGTGGACTAATATCAAGTTCTAGAGACAATGGAAGGATAATTAACGGATGGGCTACAACAGCAGAAAACCATGGCGGGTTGCACTCCTGTCAACCAAGAACAGAAATCTGAGACTGCAGCGGGCTCAGGCTCACCAAAACTGGAGAGCTGAAGACTAGAAAAATGTCACCTGGTCTGATAATTCTCTATTTCTGCTGAGACATGCAGATGGTAGGTTCATAATTTGGCGTCATTAGCATGAATCCATGAACCCAACCTGCCTCATGTCAACAGTCCAGGCTGGTGGTGGAAGTGTAATGGTGTGGGGAATGTCTTCTTGGCACACTTTGGACCCCTTAATACCAATGGCCACAATTTACCATCTTCTAATGGCTGCTTCCAGCATAATAATGCACCATGTCACAAAGCAGAAGTCTCAAACTGGTTTAATGAACATGAAAATGAGTTTAGTGTACTTCAGTGGTAGTCAACAGCTTTGGGATGTGGTAGAACAGGAGATTCGCAGCATGAATATGCAGCTGACAGATCTGCAAAAAAGATGTGATGCAATCAAGTCAACATGGACCAGAATCTCAAAGGAATGTTTCCGAGATCTTGTGGAATCCATGCCATGAAGAACTGAGGCTCTTTTGAGAGTAAAGGGAGGCCCTACTCAGTATCAGTATGGCGTTCCTAATAAAGTGCTTGGTGAGTATATATTGCTGTCTTTTCTGATACTACAGGTAGTAGTTGATAAATCAGACACAGTATTCTGAAATTCACACAGGGGCTTTAAGTGTTAAATCAAGCATCAACAGAGTGACCAAAATAATATTCTTTCATCATCAGAAATACTGTCAATGTTCAGTCACTCTTAAGCTAGTAAGATGCTGAAAGGTTCCTTCATGTTTTCATCTTAATAATTCACTTTTCACTGGTCTTAATAAAGTCTTTGACAGGCTTCTACTTAAACTGAATCTTGCTGCTAGACTGACGAAAAACTCCTTGTATACTGTACATAAAACTCTAAAGGGTTCAAAACCAGCAGACTCCCTGTTGCTTTATGTGCAACATTTGCTCAGATCCTGACACCATTCCAAGGTATCAGTGAGTAATTCAGTAAGAACTATTGCATTTCAGCAGAATCATCTTGTTGTCCAAATGAATGATTAAGAGCAAGCAGTTTTACTGTTAAAACACAATGAGTTGGTAAAGTATTTGTTTCACACATATAAAGAGTTTGGTTTGGTAATGTGGAAAAGTGGCATCTGGTTTATTCCTTAGTTTGACTACATGGTGTATGGTATATAACAGTGTGGATACACCAATAGAAATGATGGACAAAACTAAGAAAATAAAACCAAAGTTGTAATAAAGTGGAATTTTCCTTTCAAGACAAATTTGTATCTTGGTGTTTCTGTCAGGTCTGGACCTCCTTCCAGGGTTGAAACGTGCCTGATCTCTGTGTGTGTTTGGCTGTTTTTACAAGCCTCCCTTCACAAACCAACAGCCGCCACAAGACTGGGTTTATTTAGAGAAGTGAAGGGGAGATAGGCCAGAGGTTTCACTAAGACTAACTAAACACGATCCATCACACGTAGGCTCAGCAACATGCACACTGGGCTCTCCACATCACAACACACAAACACAAGACTTAGCAATGCAAACTAACAAAGAGCCACGTGCCCATACCTACATTTTCACTTCAAGACATGAACACACACCCTTAATTTTTCTCTGATTCCACATAGTCTTTTACAAATACACAGCACAGAGCAGGGCCCTCTAGTCTCTCTGAGAGGGCCTCTATATCACAGTCTAATTTTGTGAAAAATCAAGCAAAGGAGTTTAGCCACATTTTTTTTTGGTGCCCTTGCTATCACAACTAAAAGAATCCACAAGGTGCCATTAAAACTAACCATTCATATTTAACCTCTAAAACCTCTTTCACACATAGTTCCCGGTAAATTACTGGGATAACCTGTCAGACACTGCTAGTGATTTTTACTATCACACATGCAGTTACATTCAGGAACATTCCATCTTGCACCTTTTCAGAAATGGCATGGCAATGCCGGTATAGATTGGCAAGAGACAGTCCAGCAGATGGCGGTGATGCAACACTTGTGGATGCCAACCGCCATAAAACTCAACAGAAGAAGAGGGCGAACCTCTCATAACTCAGATCAAACTTTCAAACTAGGCAGTCCTGATGAAATATGAATCAAGATTATGTTACTGCATTGCCTATTTCAAATTTTTTTCGGAAATATATTTTAGTGTACTGTTTAGCCATAATATGAGAAAGTTTGTGACACGGCCACCATGTTGACACCAGACGAGCTAAAACCAAGCACTGCCCAACTCGCAGTACGTCACCCACATGTCGAGTCTTGTGATTGGTTTGTTCGCTCCACGTGAAAGCGTCTTTCGTCAGATGGACATAACCCTTTACGTGCATGTCCCTGCAATGTTACTGCTTTCATTCACAACACAGCCGTATCGGCATTTTTCCTGACATGTTACTAGGTCATGAGGTGAGAAATTCGTGGTATAGATTTCCCTGAATATCGATCCCTGCTTCCATTCACACATGACCCCATGCAGGAAATGTTCAGGAACATTTCAGGGATAGACTGTATGTGTGAAAGGGGCTTAAGAGATATGGTTCTTTTATCCATTTATATAAAAATGATTTTCACCAGCTGGAAGTCCTAACGGAAGCAAAAAATGGCAGTGGCTGCTACAAATGAAGAAAGAGGGGTTATTGCTGCTGGCTTGTTCATAACACTTTTTTCATATTTACGAATAGGAGACCAACATCAGCACTGCAACATATGACTGCAACACCTGAAGACATTTTCCTTCAATAATTATCAAAGATACCAGTAGATGTCACAGGAAAAGTCAAGGAAAAGGGTGTTTTGTTGGAACTGCTTTCTATTAGTGCAGAAAAGAGTTTTACACGGCTCTGAGAAGACTATTCTGGGCTACAATACCAGGATGAGAATAAATGATAGTTTTGGCTTTCATGATGGTCACTTTGTCACATTAAGGGATCGTAGTGTCATTAATTCTTGCTGTGACTTGGCTTGGATCATATATGTAATTGGAAAGAGGTTCCTCGGACCAACTGTACTTCACTGTTCCACCTGACAAAACCAACATCATTCCTCTTTCTTCTCCTCTCTGTGCTTCTACTGGTCAACAGCTCAGAAGTTGTCAAATTTGATGATGGCCAGGTGGCCTTGGGGTTAAGGTGCTGACCATAAATCACAATGTCCCACATTTGACAATGTAGACAATGTGATTTGGTTTAAAGCTGTAAAAAGCTTTTAGGTGGACCATTACTGACCTTATTATAGGATAGGTTAGCTTTTTTTCAAGTCTGTCTGTCTTATAATACAATACTGACGTGCCATTGTGGAAATGGGTCCTCTGGTTATCTGTAGCAATTCCTACTCTCCATAGTGACCCTGAAGCTATTCTCTGAACGTGACCTTGGCCAGGGACAACCGATGAGAATTAGCCTTCTAGGCTAACTCTGGCTCATTTAGAGTTGATTTCTGAGCATTGCCACTGTCAAATAGATGAATAAAATAAAAAAAATAAATTATATACCATTTAGTTACAGTATCAGAATCCCTATTGGAAGAGAAAAAGTCACATCACTGCATTGCTGTTAATACTTCAGTCCAGTGGTCTCAATTTGCCACCGCAGACACATGCCATTAAGGGACTGTTCGTTATTTATCAGAGGGAGAGGGGGGACTGGGGTGTGACTTCATTTTTTATGGGGTTTTTTTATATCTTGACCCTCCCAGGAGCTACAAATATTTTTCCTTGAGCCTCCCTGAGTGACTGGGGGAAAATGCATGACCCTCCCTCCACCAGAAATAACCATATTTTAATATATTCACACCAAAGGTAGGTAGTATTGGAGAAAATAAAAGGCAAAGGCTGACCTTTTCCAACCATTACATTTAATAACAAGTCATGACTTTTAAACCAAACTTACTGTGTCCTCTCCTTTAATACTGCAAAAGTTAGCTGTCACAATTCCAGCTCTGAAATAATAAGACTAACTTAGTCCAGCCAATGTAATGGGCAAACAGCACGGAAGGATTGAGAGTTATCACCAAAACAAACAGCTGATTTCAAAATGCAAATCCTCTGTAAAAATAATCATATCATCACACAAGCTGTGTGTTCACTTCAGCAGAATATGGGTGCATGACAGCCACCCCTCCTACCACACAAAACTAACAAAATTTAATACGCCTACACATCACACACACACAACACAGCGTGCACAGTCAACATTAGCAACATGTGCATATTAATACAGTGGCAGCAGCAGCCAGAATAATAGATTTAAAAAATTTTGCCTTTGATGATCGCATTAACAAAAGTTACTTGAAAACAAAATCCTGGAGTTGAAGAAAGTCTTGGTTTTCTGCACCAAATTATCTCTGGTGTAGGTCTTCCTTTGCCGATTAACTCAAGTTTTTCATTAAAAGTTAACCTTGAAAAAGACATGGATAATCTTCACTAGCCATGGTTACTCCCAGCTTGTTTATATGTTTTTCTCCGCTAGTTTGTGATTGTGTCCGCTCCATTTCAGTGCACTGGTGCACTGCGTCATCTAATGGCAAAGGCCAGGAAAACTGTTTAAACTATGTTTAAATGGAGTGTAATCTGTCAACCAGCAGCAGCAACCACGTAACTATCAGCTGACAAAACAAACAACAATGTCAGCCTACAGGATGAAAGCCATGGTAGCTTTCCTAGCTGACAAATAATTGCCAGCATGGACAGTAATGTTCAAAATATGATTTTACGTAAGCCTGAATGACATTCATCAGTTCTCTGTCTTGTCAATCTCCATTGACTTGTGTTAGTGTGGCACATGTAGTCGTGATGATGTGAACGCTGCTCTCACCGCTGAAATTTGGCATCGGATCTGCTGGCTACGCTAACTGTCCAATGGTGTACAGACACTACCTATTTGGTGCACCACAGGTTTACCAGCGTGGTGATGGTGTGGACCCATTCACAGAGCACAGTGGGCTGAACTTGTCATAAAGTAGCGACAACAAAGCCCGCCCATTTAGAGGGAAGATATGGTTATGATTGGTCAATTTTACTGTCATTCGAATGACTGGGCCCTCTGTAAAATTATAGCTGGACCACCAATCACAGAGCTGAAAGCAGCATTTTCTTCCCAGCAACTGTGGAGGTGCAAAATTCTGATAGGCTGACAAAAGGGGTTTCTTTCATTTAACTCTTCACATTCCAACACAGGCTGAATAGGCAGGTGTGAATGGTTTATTTCCTCTGAATTATTTTCCGAGTCCCATCACCATACAGCAGTAAAACATGAATTTTTAAAAGAAAAAACGTATTTGAAAATACAAAATGCAGCTATTTAAAGTTGTATGTCCCTCTAAGCCAAAATAAAAAACACAAGTCCCTCCCCAGTGCTCTCATAAATAACAAGCAGTCCCTAACTCTCCATATAAATTGGACTAGCCCGCTCAGTCTTTCTTCTTCCTATTAAAAAAGTGACACATCCTTCCTGTAGACTCTTTGAAGGCCTGATTAGAGGCTGATCTGAAACCTGTGCCAAACAACACTTTCTGTCTTGCACCCCTTCGGCAATTTACACACCACAGGAATGTTTCTTCATACTGCTAATACCTGACCAGACAACAAGTCACTCTGCTGTAGTTTATCAAATTAGCAGCTTTCAAATGTTCAATTCAGAGCCATCAGTTCCTTTCTCTTCCTTTGCCTCAGCTAGTGCTCAGACTGATTTCTTAGGGTGTTCATGCTGCAGACTGAACTGTTAGTAACCACTCCCATAATGTTTTAAAGTGAGTTAGCCAACACACACACACACACACAAAAAACAGGTTCAAAGTGTGTAATGTGGTGAATTGTTACCTGATGGGGAGCTAATTACTGCCTTTGAATTCAGCTCACTAAATAAAAGCAGAGAGAAACATGTGGTCCACATTTGCTTTGTAAATAGCAGCAAATCTTTGGCTCACTGTGTTCACTCCATGTAACAAACATGCTTTCTTTAAATTCTGTTTGAAATGTTTGCCAGGCTTATTAGTGTTTTGACAGGAGATTTACAGCAGTGGGCACTATGTGTCAGATGCACTGATGCTGGACTGTGTGTGTGTGTGTGTGTGTGTGTGTGTGTGTGTGTGTGTGTGTGTGTGTGTGTGTGTGTAAAAGGCAGAATGGGCTTGTGGCCTGCTGGGTGTGTGTGTGTGTGTGTGTGTGTGTGTGTGTGTGTGTGTGTGTGTGTGTGTGTGTGTGTGTGTTTCCAGGGCATTTCCAAAGCAAACAGCAGAATAAATCAGATGCCACATATCATTAAAGACAAACACTGGCTGTGAAAGAGCAGGTTTAATCAGTGGCTGAGCGAAACAGTCGGAGTCTGTTCAGCCATGCTTAGCAGCTTGTCTGCCTTTAAGGACAGATCTGCTTTATCAGGATCTCTCATAATGTTACACTGCTGACCTCAGCAACAACATCAATCTGCTATTTTGACATCTTCTGCAAACGTCATGAGCAGCATCAATCTTTCAGTGTGTGTGATAAAGCAGTGTCAACTGGAGTATGAAGGACGCTCCCAACACATGCTGTACGAACTCTGTGGAGTTGGTAGTCTGGAGGTTAGAGAAGCAGGCCTGTGACAGAAAGTCACTGGTTTGAAACCCCAGAACTAGAGCTGAGAAAATCATACATACATACAATCATACATCATATAAATCATACAGTATGTCCTAGGAATTCTGGTCATATATATCTAATGCTGTCTGGAATACAGCCATATTTAACATATTAAAGAGAATGTTCATATTGAATGTATCTATAAAATGCTAATTACCTACATTGTTCTGTTGGTCAGTGCCCTGTATACTCACAATCAGCAGCATACAAAGCCCAACAGATAACTGCTACATAATTAAGAGAGATTTGTGTGCATGAATTTTGTTGACAACTTTGTCGTCCTATTTGTCTATCAGTTGTTGCTTTCAGGTCATGTCTGTGATGTGGATTTAAACCTTGCTGTGTGAAGTGTGAACCTTGAGCTCAGCTGCAAGTCATAGAAACCATGCAGCAAACAACACCCATGATAGTGCTTCAGTGAGGCTCTGCATCTTGGCTTTCTCTCTAGTAAACCTGCACAAAGCCATTCTGCTGCTAGAAAGGCTCTTACGGGGTGTTCAGACCAACAACAGCTAGATTTATTTTTTTGTTTTATCTCAATTTAATCTCATTGAGCTAATGATCTCTTTTTTTTCAAGAGAGACCTGAGAACAAGAGACATTCATAAGACAAGAACACAATCATAATTCAGAACAACACAACTACACAGTCAATAAGCACTTCATAAAAACATGAGTCATAAAAAAACAGGTAATAAAGCTTCAAAATCTCCAAGAGGAGTGAAAGACTCCAGTTTGAGGCAGTTTGCAGTTCATTCCATTTTAAAAGTGCTGCATACCTGAAACCAGATCTGCCAACATTAGTATGAACATATGAGATATCTAAGGTTAAGTAGTTACTGGATGGTGTTTCTGTAGTCACTGGATTTAAATGAGAGAAGAGATGTGAGGTGCTTTGGAAGCTTCAACAGTAGAGCTTTATAGATGAATATTATGAGATGATTATCTCTACTTGTCTGTAAGGAAGCCTTGTGATCGGTGTTGGGCAGTAATGCATTACTTTGTAACATGTTACAGTAATATAATTACTTTTTTCAGTAACAGGTAGTGTAAGGGATTACAATTTGAAATTCAGCAATTACATCACAGTTACTAATCCTAGTAATGCTTTGTTACTTTTACACTTGTGGGTCAGCATGCTCACTGTCTCACTGGGAGGGTTGATATCAGTGTGGTCTCTGTGATCAGCTGACAGACTGCGGAGGAGGAGGAGAAATATAACTCACAGTAATTCCAAAGTTGTCTTATTAACATATTGTGTGTTCTTAGCTGGCTTGCTAACGTTAGTCAAGGGTACGCCTATATTCAGGAGTCACCTGACGCTAGTTTAATTTAGAGTTGGAATCCTGTGAATCGTGAATTGTGCATTCATTGAGACACGCAAACGCTAGCTGTTGGATGGTCAGTAAATCTTTCCAAACTGTTTTCTGCCTACTTGATAAACCACAAACGTCTCATTTTCTGCTTCTACATGTGTTAAGTACAAAAGATGCAGTGTGTGGCTGTGGAGAATTCTGAGTTGTTTAAAGGCTTTGACAGAGCTGACGGCTGAGTGATGAAAGTAAAGTAATGAGTAATGTAACGTTACTTTTGCTGCTGAGTAGTAAGTCATGTAATTACTTTTACAATGAGTAATGTGTAATCAGTAATCAATTTTCAAATAACTTGCCCAACACTGCTTGTGATACAGAGATCTAAGATGAGTATGAAATTTGTATTTGGTGATAAAGCGTAATGCATAGCGGTGCAACAGATTACAAAACTCATGGTTTGGATCATATCACGGCTTTGAGTCACGGATCCACCGGGGAAAAGTGCACTTCTAACATCAGTTAGCAGCTACGTAGCTAATTAGCTGCTCAGCTGCAGCACATTAAACAGCATGTAAACATAACTGCAAATGTCACTGCAGACCCGTTAAATGCTGGTTTGGTCGCTGCTCTTCAAAATCCTTGTTAATGACACGCTGTCTGTCCATGACTTGTACTTATAGCAGTTTGTTTACGTTGTCTTAAATGACACATTCAATTTTGCAATTAATCCGCGGCTCACATGTGTGCCGAACCGTGGGGACACTAGTAATGCAGCGTTTAGTGAGTGATGATGTGGCAGCATGACAGTACAAATGATCTCCATAAACAAGGACAGATATTGAGGTTGACTGCACAATAGTTTTACAATTCAAAAAAGACAGACAGCCTTTAATTCTAAACAAGAAGCCTAGTTTAATTTTTAATTTTTGCATCAAATGTTGAATATGAATAATATATTATAGTTATGGTTATATCTCTATTCTATTTTCATTTATTCTATTTATTTGATCTATATCTATGTTTATCTATCTTTATTCTATCTTTCTAATTATTCTACTATTTATATCTGTTTTTATATTTGAGTTTGTCTATTTAGTTATTGTATATAATTTAGCCTTTAATTGTATTTGTTTCTGTATTTTGATCTATGTCAAGTGGCTGCTGTAACTAACTAACTGTAACTAACTATCTAATCTTAAATGATAGTCTGCTGTAAAGCCAAATTCCTAAGTATTTGTATGACTCAGCAAGAGTAATGTGGGTTGTATGTGTTGTTGCACGGAGCTGTAGCAAAAATTCAGTTTCAATTTTTTGCAAGCGACCCTGCACCATCACCCCCCCCCCCCCGGTTGCAGTGACTGAGGCAGCAGTGCTGATGCCTGTATGATTTAAGTAATACTCCACACAAACTACATCTTTTGATGATCAAACACTTGACCCATGGTGACTTGAGTGGTGGTTTTATAAAGTTTTGTGTTTTATCCTTTATAGCCAACAGAGACTGGCTGCAGCGGGTTCCAGTAGTTTTTGTGGTAAAAAGAAATGCTCAGAATGAAACCACCTTGGCAGCTTAGTGTAGTCCTGCTGTTCATTTGTACGCTCAGCCACTGTTTCACCAAAATATTTTCATATAAACACACTCCAACTCATCTGGAGTGTGGTGACAGGTACCTACCTGTCACCAGATGCTGCAGTCAAACTCATTACATGGTAGTAAATGATTGTCTGAATGTGAGCTCAGTTGTCTTTCCTATTATAAATTAAATACACACATGCCAGGCTAGACAAACTCATAATTGCATCTTTTTGTAATCTGAATCTGAACAGAAAACTAAGTTCTAGTGTAGACATCCAGTAGGAGCAGATGCAGCACACAGTGGGGTCAGTGTGTTGGAAGGCTGCTGTGGGGGGATGGGGGGGTTGCTCTGGAACTCTAAAGTACTCCAGAGACATACAGTAAGCTGGAGGGCACACAGGCATTCTGTCCACTCAGCTCTATTACGGACACACAACTAGCCCAGACTGTTAGATTGAGTCTTTTATAGGTGATGCAGACAGAACTATGACATTCATACATCCATATACATATACACAACAGCAATTGAGCTGATACACTCCTGAAGAATATTCAAGTCTTCATGAAATTATAATTACTGATGAGTTGTGAAACATCTAACTGATCAGACAGAGGCTTGATCACAAAGCTCAGCTGTGTATATTAATACCAGAGAGCAAGAGATCAAATGGGGACAAGAGTATTATACCATTCTTACTGCTTTTGGTCCAAGAGTTCCTGTAAAACACCACTTTCAAGGCCTGTTTTTTTGACATTTTAAACAGAAGTTGGAAAGTTTGACTTGCAACAAAATACGATGTCCAAAGTGTCCAAATTGTTAAAATATGCATGTGTTCAAACAGTGACATTGCTCTCTTTGAGAGAGTAAAATGAGAGGATTGAAATGAAAACTGGAAACAGTTGGAAGCAACTCGGCTCAGGCTGGTTTGTAAGTACAAACTGCCTAATGCTTTTTACAAAAAGCAATATCCCTTTAAAGGGGACATATTGTAGAAAGGGATATTTCCATTTCTTTTTGGATTATAAAGCAGGTCTAGGTGCTATATAAATACTGTGAAACTAACAAAACACTCAGTCCATGGAGAAATGCATTCAGCCCATATTCAGAAACTGTGCCTTTAATTGAGCCGTTTGGACTTCTGTAAGGTTGTGATGTCACAACTATATGCTCAGTGTTTCCCCTACCATTGCTTTGGACGCCCACCCTGCCCTCCTGAAAGAAACAAAATATGTTTATTTGTGTTATTTACCTAATTTGCAATCATAGCAATCATCTCTTAGCTCCTCAACACACACACGGAGCGGAGCAGAGGAGAGACAGACAGTGGAGGGAATGCTACACAGTTGTTGGATGTCAGGAAGCAAATTTGTTGTTGCACAGGTTGGATAACATTATCCTCAGCAGTGGCCATCGCAATTTACCTGTGAGTTTTGCCCAGAGCCCTGGTTTTTCCTAGCCAGAGTAGACTACAATCTGTTACCTGTGGTTGGCCTGGACATGCGTCATTCAGAAAACAGTCAGCCAATTAGAAGAGAGAGGCATTGAGCAGACCCAAAACAGCCCAAGCTGAGTGAAACAGAGGGCTTGCATCCATGGTTTTACAAGTGTAACTTGGTGCTTTTTGACCATAAAAACATGCAGATGTTGGTAAATAGACCCCTACATGAAAATGGGAAAGATGCATAATATGACCTCTTTAATTTGAACAGCACTCATTGGCCACAGCATGGAGAGTTCCTCAACGTGATGCCTGTAGCACACGACAAATGCATCCTGCAGACAGAAGAAGTAGTCAAGGTATTCTAGACCTTGTGTTGTGTTCTGCTCAAATTTGACCAATTTAAAATCTCCCACTGTCAAATACATTTTTTTTTATTTGATTGCTTTAAAGAAAAATGTGCTCTGGACTTCATAAATATAAAGAACAATAAAAAGGTATAAATTCAGAATCCACGGTCAGTTGAAAGAATAATGCTGGACATGACTAACTTGGAGGGCAGATGTGTGTACAGTGACAGGTGGAGCGAGCCTGACACAACAGACTTGCAGGCATTTGTTGATCTGTTCATTTTATGAACATGTTATTCTTGTTCTTGTGAAAATGTGTTCTTTGTGAACAAAAAGGTTTTGACTGTAAACACAACAGATGTTATTCTGTCACTGAACTGAAATATTGAGAATAATTTCAAAGGAATAAACCTAATAAACTTTGATAAACAAACCTCTTTAAGAAAAAAATCTTCAAAAAATTTTGCTCTGATCTTAACTTAAGTCAAATTACTAAATAAAATGGTTCTTTCACTCACAGGTGAACAGTGCAGTTTCAGGGAAAAGATCATTTAAAAAATGTAGAACTTGTAGTCAAGAATGGGAATGAAGCAAAACATCCATTTTTGGACAAAAACACAAGTAGTGAAAGTGTGAAACAAGCACAGCATGAAGGCTAGATGTGCCAGTCTGGGAAATGAATGTGATAGACATTCTGCTATCATTGCTATGGATGACAGTGACCTACCCTGACAAGCTGACATGCAGCATTGTTGGTTGACCTCAATATGCTGAAGGTGTGCAGGCTTAAATAGAAAAGAGTGAGTCTGTGTTTTTAAATGTATTTTACACCTGGTACCTCCTCATCACAACTTCATAGCTTTAAATCTAAAAATAACAAATGATTGGAGTTTGTTTGTTAGTCAAGCCTTAAGAACAAGCTGACAGTTTCCTTTTTTAATGACTATTTGTAATGAGGAGAGATGTATAAGGATCCTCAGCTGGACTGGAACAGGGGACATTGCAATTCATGGTTAACATCTTTATCCTGACTGGGGCACCCCAAGACAATTTAATTATAACATTATCAAGAAGATGTCAAAAATGTTGAGATTTCAAGTGAAATGT
Organism: Thunnus thynnus; assembly: GCF_963924715.1. Lineage (NCBI taxonomy): Eukaryota > Metazoa > Chordata > Actinopteri > Scombriformes > Scombridae > Thunnus > Thunnus thynnus. The sequence goes on along the minus strand of NC_089526.1, from coordinate 33,717,624 downwards.
CTCGATACGTCAGAATATCAGACGTCTTTACAGCCATGAGAGAAAACTGTATGCATGTTACAGTATGTTAACATGAGAACCACTGTTTGTTATCTCTACATAATGAGATCATTAGATTGTTATCAGGGAATTGTACCACAAACCATAACTGGTCATGGTGAAAGACAATAAGATGATTAAAGGGGTAATTCTACAATTAAGTATTGCACTTCCATTAAGTTGGGGGACTCACAAGACACAGATTAAAAAAAGAGTTATCAAAATCTGTGCAGTAGAGGCTGACATATCCTGACTTTTAGACCCTACTGTGGCTCAAGCTCCAAAAACACAGGATCCTACATTTCCCATAATGCAACTAATACCATCTTTGCATTAGGCCCGGTAAATGCCAAGCAGGGAGGGTTTTTCAAACTTGATGCCTGTTTTTGATTTATAAATCTGAATCTCCAAACTGAGGTAACATCACTATGACATCATCAGGGTTATTTCATTATATCATATCATACAACTGTTTTACAGGCTGAGTAGAACTCCCAGTGACTAGTAAACTGATATTTATGTGTAAAATGAGTTTATGTTATTAGCAACCATGGCTAGTCTGAGCTCCTGCAAATAAATGCCAATGCAAAGACAAAAGAACAGGATGGGAAGGAATAGTATATGTTGGAATTTTCCATGGAGGAGTGGCAGAGCAGAGTGGCAGGCAGGGTAAGCACAATGCCTCACAGCTAACTGGGTTCAAATAGACGACTGACGTCTGTGACAGTGTCTGCAGCTACCCCCACCCCCTCAACACACACACACACACACACACACACACACACACACACACACACCACACCCACCCCTAACCCTCCTGCCAACATTTCTGTAAGGTTTCCAGTGCCGTTGTGCCCCACATTGCTGTCTCTGAGGACTTCCTGGCGCCCAACCAAATAAGGCTGATACCCTTGTGTTTGTGTTTGTGTATATATATGTGTGTGTGTGTGTGTGTGTGTGTGTCTGTGATATTCACTTTCACAACGACTCACGCACACGTCAAGTGAAAGAGACTAAATAAATATGGCCTATCAGCTGAAGGGTTAACTGCCTGATCTCTCTCCTGTCAGCATGTCTCCAGATGTGAGGACCTGGCCAGTGTCACCAGTTCACATGAATGGGAATCAATTCTGGCCTCTTTCCTCCCCGTGTGTTGACTCAGTATTATTTATACCCTGTAAATGCTTCCCTGACTGCACTTGGCATCCAGCCCGATTTATTCATATTTAAGGTATTTACGCAAGAGGCAGGCCCAAGGATAACATTTAACACAAAATACACCTCAGGGCATACAAAATGTCGTGCTAATTTATTTTTGCTTCAGTTCATGTGCTCACATTTCTGATGTGAAGGGAAACCATATCTGGGTTAATGGCTCCGCAGTTTCTTTTAATATGATTATTTTGTTTATACAGCCATGCCTTTTTTTCTAATGTGCTTTTGATCCGCTGAGGGGGAAATTCATCTTCTCCACATGGGAGGTCAAAGGTCAGGGTCAGCTACAGAGCAGCAACACTGAAGGAAAAGGAACCCACACCTTCTACTTGAATGATTATTATACAAACATGGCTTCCTCTGCAGTCAGTGTATATTACTGCTTATAGCAGATAAACACACGTCATACACACAAACTCGAAGGTTTTTTACACACAGCCTTTTGGTTTGTAAGCACACATTTTAGTTCAGTCAGTGAGGATTGGAAAACCCCTCACGCTGGGCATTATTCTACACAAGTCCATACATAGGAGTAGTTAAGTTGTAACAGTTTAATCACATTTTAGGGTAGACATTGATGTAAATTAATAAAGGCACACTCCACCATTTTTTTCAGATAAAATCTGAAAATTTTAACAAAGCGTAGTCACACCACATGTCAATGACTCGTTGTTATGTCACCTTGTGCAGAAAACATATTCCAGGACGCCAAAGGGAAACAAGCTGATAAGTTGGAACAGCTACATACAAACACTGTTCACAAGGACAAATGGCTCATTAACAGTATGGAATAGTAATGTCATTACTTTTTCAGTAATGAGTAGTGTAAGGGATTATTATTTGACTTCCGGAAATTACAGTTACTGATGCCAATAACGCTCTGTTACTTTGTCATTTTGAGAGTCGGTTGGTTCACTGTCAGATGAGTCTGGTCTCTGTGTTCAGTGGACAGACTTTGGAATGTGTTAGCTTGGCTCAGCATGGGGGCCAAATTGCATGATTTTCTTCAAAAACTGGAGGTTGTGTATGTAATGGAAGATGCCCAGATGAAAATGTACTTGGTTTAAAGTGTATATGATAGAAAATAAGAAAGCTATTAACAAAAAAAACAATGACACTGCACAATTAATGAAAAATGGTGAAGGATGAACCTTTGCTGAATGTCTGAATATCAAACTTAAACTACCTGTGCTGATTCTAGCATAGTGTGTGTAGTGATGTGATATTTGTGATATATTGTGTCAATCAGCTGAAAGGTTGGAAGGGGACAAATATTACTGACAAAATATGGAGCACATTATCTGTGCACATCCAAATAAAGTATTTGTTTTCCCCTCTAGCCCTGCTGTATATAACATGTATGAAATGCAGCCATTGTGTTTGCATATTTGTATTGTGATATTTAAGTCAATACCCTAACTAACTAACTAACTAACTAACTGCGTTGTGTATTGGACTCTCTGACTTGAATGTGAAACTGCTGTAAATAAAAGCTTGGGTGAAATGAGATTGCGTGAGTTTGTGTGATTGTTGAAGACAAACTTAAATTTAGGACAATTCTTGGATCATTGTGGTCTGTGTCTAACTGCTCACAATACACAGTACAATAACAACTTGTCTTTGCAAGTCATTGTTGTGATACCACCATTCTGATGTCAGTACCAACATTACATTTAGAAATCTGAAAACAATACTGTGTTTAGTTCACTCCCTTCGTCTTTTAAAGCTGCAATATGCAGCCGCTTCTACATTAAATCACCAGTAGAATGATCTCCTCCATGATGCTTTACCTTAACCTTGCCGTGTGAAGTTCAAGCACAGAGAAAAGCAGAGAGACAGACAGCAGTGTACTGCAGGGCTGGTTTGTCCGGTATATTGCACACAGCTGTGATGCTGGTGCACAAGGGACTGAGTCAGCTGAGTGAGAGTTTTGGGGATGGAACTTGATCAACTGAGGGGAGGAAAGTGGGAGTAAATATGCCTTTACGTGATAGTTCACCAAATTACAAAAAATAAAATCTCACTCCCCTCTGGTGGTATCTATCCAATTACAGGGTTTTGTTTTTTTATTGTTCAGGTTTTTAGATTTCTGCCTCCACCTCAGTACAACGGAGTTTAATTTGTGGTACACTTAAAAAATCAACAAACATCATAATCTTCCCAGAACCAGAGTCCTAATAACTCTGGACAATCCACAGACCTCACTGTTAACAGTTTTCATGAGGACTATTATTTTGGTATAAATTAGTTCTAAACATAGGGATGGAGGCAGAAATTGAGATGGAGGCATAGTAGTAGTAGAGGCCAGGGCTCTCTAACAGGTCAACAAAGCTTAAACTCACAGTCTGAATGCAGCTTTCTGGAGGTGATGTTAAACATTTTAGTTAACAGATCTAATGCTGCACAGTACTGAGCGTACAGCTCCGGGATTTATTGAACATTTGGGGGCTTCTGGCTCTGGTGATGGCCATGCACTTGGCTGCACTCTGAGGAAGAGGAGGGGAAGTTCAGCTCAGACTGCAGAGTTGTTGATGCCTGCAGTTCAGCTCCAACTCTCCTTTCTGGCTGTTTTCCCCTGCACTCATCCAGGAGAGCATGATGGGACGGATTTTCCAAAAACAATTACAAACACACGTGACCACGCACAGACGCTATTTGGGACTGTGTGTATGCAAGGCTTTTAAATTTCACACTCAAGTAACATCAGTAAGGGCATTTAAGGGCCTACACGTGTGCGTGTGCACATACGCGCGCGCGCACACACGCACACACTCACACACACACACACCCACACACACACACTTACTCTCTGACGGGTAGAAAGGCTGCATGTCGATCTTGTGCACCTCCTTGGCGTAATACTCCTCCTCGCTCCGCTGTCGCTCGCACGTAGCCGCCCGTTCGTTCGCCTTCTCCTGCAGCAGGTCCCGGGTGCTGTTGTAAATGGCGACAATGTCTCGGGACACCTCCTCGGGCTCGGGGAAGTCCTCCGGGGGGCTCGTGAGCTTCAGCTTGCTCAGGATCTGCCCTCGGATGGCCTCGATGCGCTTCTTCTTGAACTGATCCATGTCAAGCGTGCTGCATGTGGACAAACTGAGCGCCACGGTGGCTAAATCCAAAGTGAGGAGAAGACTGACGATACACAGGTTCATCTTCTCCGCCAACGTCTTCAAATCTCGATTTGAAAAAAACAGATTGAGGAAAATATTCACCGGGGCGATTTAAATGTCACCAGGAAGACTCATTTCTTGAGCAAAAATCAAAACGGTTCAAAAGTAGAGAGCATTTACGCACACGAGCCAACTGGCCCCGAAATGATACTTGAAAATCGTATTGTTCTGATTCCCCAGTTTCAGTCAAGTGTATCTGAAAATCCATTCAACTGAGTAGACACAAAAAGAAACGGTCAGAAGAGATCGCACCGACCTATTCCCGGCTGGCAGTGAACGCACACCGAGAGTGCGTAAAGATGCAGCTGAGTGTTGGCAGAGCTGGACGTGCGGCCATCAAACGGGTCTGAAATATCTGGTTGAAAACAGGAGAATGAAAAACAGCTGAGGGGTTATCGTCAGCGAGACGCACAGCCGTGTAGCCTGCGGGACTTAGCACACCTCCACCACATCAGAGCGCTCAGCTCGCAGCTCTCCAACCGCACTTCAACCGACACCAACCCGAGCTCTGAGACTTCTGTCTGTTAAACTTCAGAGTCTTGGTAAGCGATTCATTGCTTTTTTATGATCAAAAACAGATCACAAACGTGTTTTAGAAAAGCAAAGTCCCAAACGCAGTCCTGGCGTTGAGCAGGGACGCAAGGTGCGAACGTTTTCTGTGGTGGCTTAACACGTTCTGGCGAAATCAGAGATCCACATAGAGTTGAAATTTCACGATGAAAACGTTTTCCTTTATAAGCCACTTGGTAAAAAAACAGTTCGGAGCTTCCCCTCGATGTGATGCAGAGCGCTTTTGCGCGTCGTCCCTCACCCCATCTAGTTGGGCAACGGCTCGTCTTTTACGCGTGCCAAGCGGACAGCAGTGGCTGCTTGTAGGAGATTTATAAGGGACTAATGTTACCACGTGCTCCCCCCTCCGCCCGCTTCAAACCGAGGTTGTGGTCATGCACTGTCGGAGCAGGGGACCCCTTCAATTCCACGTTACGAGACGATTTATTGTAAATAGGAGTGCTCGCTGTGCCCATTGGGACAGCGCTGCAACGGCTAATGGCTCATTGGCTCCTGGTGCGTCGTGACGCTGGGTCTTAAAGCCGGTCAGACCGAGACTTCTGGAGATTTGTCAGCAGAGAGAAATATCCCTCTCGTTTTCTGCCTCAGAAATTCGTAGAGGTTCCTGTTACATTTTATAATTCCATCAGAGGAAGGTGAACATGGTAAGGAGAGGCTATTTTATTAGTATGTACAAGCTGCTATAATCTGTGTGAACGGATATGTGTGTGTACATGCTCTCACCTACCATCATATTCCACTCCTTAGTATTGTGTTTTTGTTTTGTTGAAGAGTGTATCTCTAAAATATTGATTAAAGACAGGCAGGTTAAAACATGTAATTACAATTAAATCTTCATATTGTTTCCAAACTCTCATGATGTGATTACAATTAACAAGAAGAAATACTGATGGCATTAGCTCAGTGTCCTCAGTGGTCAGTACAGCTCTGGAAGTGTAAGCTCAGTCATTTCTCAGTGCAGGATCCAGCAGGATCAAGACCACAATGGAATTACACTCCATTACAATAAAAGTCCTGCATTCAAAATCCTAAAAAAAGTTCAAAAGAATAGTCAGCAGAATGTGGGCTAATATAAGTTTTGTTTTTTTACTTATTTTTAAATTGTTTGGTAAAAGAAAAACTATTATAATGCATTGTATTGATATAAAAGATGATCATATGTTTTGCATGTAAAACCTGAATCTGCAACAACAATTAAAGTTGTGAAATAAATGTTTTGGAGGTAAAAGTGCAAATATTTCCCCCTGAAATGTAATGACAAAGGTATAAACCCACTTACCCATGTGCCTTTCACTAGCTCCTACACACACACACAAAATACCCTTACCTTTAATTGTAATCGGCTATTTGTTTTGTTTTCTCATTGTTTATTTGCTCACCCATTCATTCATTCAATCTTCTCATTCACTGTCCTCCCTCCCATGTCAATTCTTGTCATGTTTCAAAGCAACAGGTGGAGCAGAGCTCTTAAACATGTTAAAAGCTGATTGGCTGCGGTGTATGTTGCAGCACAATCAGAGCTCCTGATCGGAGTCTGGAAACACTGTTAAGCCCACAACAGGTGCCTCAGCGAAGACTCAGCCAAATCCATGGAGCAGGAGGTCTTCTCTGTCTCTGTCAGCTGATTGGCTCATGTCAAATATCACTGGGCAGGACTGTCTCCACTGTGTGCACCTCCACCTTCTCCTCTGTGCGCTCTCTGAGCCTGCTGTGTACCAGCTTGATTTACACTCACACCCCTCAGAAAATCCCACTTTTTTTATTATTTGCCAAGGTCTGGTGCTGGCCCTCCACACTCTGCCCAACCACAGCCGGCCATCCATCAGCTCTGACAGCCGCTCACTGACTCTATGCATCCAGAGGCTGCTGTAGACCAGATGTTGTCACTAAATCAGTACCCACACAGACAGATGTAAGATTACTGAGGTGTGTGTGTGTGTGTGTGTGTGTGTGTGTGTGTGTGTGTGTGTGTGTGTGTGTGTGTGTGTGTGTGTGTGTGTGTGTGTGTGTCTCATGCAGAATGTCCTTTCCAACACCTGTTCCACACAAGGAAAACTGCTTTAGCAGCACACAAGAAGACCATGGGACTAGCATTTTATGTTTTCAGCACCTGAGTTGGATGAACTCAGTCCCAATCAAATCTGTGCAAAGGTTTGAAATGATCAAACCAGCATTATTCTCAGTTTATTACAACTTTACTAACATATGCACTTCTAAGACTCTCTCTCCTTACCACACAGAGTCTTATGATGAATACAGATCTTGGATTTTTGACTCAGTGATTTTTAAATTTATTTTTTTTTATTTTCAACTCAAGGGCCACTTATTGACTTGTTCTGGAGCTTTCAACTATAACATGCAGTCTTCATGGGCAGATCTTGTTTTCTCAGTTGTCATGCCACCGTGAATGTACAAACTTTTATGCTAATTACTATTACTATCTAAATATATGTACACTTTTAAATGTTGAGCACTTTGACGGAAAAATTCAACAATCAATGATTCAACAATTTTCAATTCAATTGGTTGAAAGTTTCACACTTGTTTCACCCGTACATCACCCCCCCCCCAACCCATTTTGCTCAGAGCCCCATAAAGCAACCATCTGCCACATGGGAGCTGCACTTCTGCAATTATATAATTTATTTCCTCTTTTTCAGTTTATGTAATCAAATCAAAACACTGTATTTGCAATCCATACATGCTGCCACCATCTGCGATGAACTGTATTCCTACGCTGCAACACCCAGTCACAGATTTGCTGTGTCAGATTTTGGCACAGGGCCCTAGAAGACAGATTACCAGACTCATCTGCTATGACAGAAGTCCTTGTCCTTACCGTGTTTCCAGATCTCAGCTATTCATGAATTACTGATAGAAATGATGATCAAAACCACTGAAGTAAAGGTTCAGTCACATGATGCTTCCGCCCTTCAAACTATTGGCTTTGTTGCCTGTTCACCAATATTAAAGCCTGCACGATGGAAAAATTCAAGCAGGCATTTCCTGTTTCGGTGTGATCTCCAGCGGACTCACTTTTGTTCAACTTTGACCTGCAGATTCACACTTTCGACCAATTGCAACACTGATGCACTGTGTTTAGAAATGGAAAGGTCATCTTTCAGACGGTGTGTCATCGCATTCCTCTCTTACTGAACAGAAGGCTAATGTAACCATACCTTCAGAGCCAATTTATCAGCCAAATCTTACTTTGACTCAGGCCTTATGTGACGCCTTCAAGTTGACCTGGATTTTTCAGCTTTTGGTATTTTGTGTGAGAGTCACAAAGTGAGTGAGAAGTCAGTGTTTGCTGGTGGCTTTGACCAGAGTGAGGATACTAAGTGTCAGAGACAGAGTGGAGGTGGTAGATGAGGCGAAACAGCGGCCCGTTCCCCAGGATGTGTGTGTCAACAGGGCCAGGATAAAAGGCAGCATACCAAAGTGGCAGGCCGCAGTGTTGCCATGACAGACGAGCGTCCAGCGTGGTGCAGACAGCCCAACGCGTCGCCTGCGTCCCTCTTCTCTGTCGATAACACCCTGTGCAAATATTTCCATGGGTTGTGCTGCCGCCGAGGGCCAGACACAGGAAGCTCCGAAGTAAAACAAGTCAGAGAGTGAGAGGAGTGAGCACAAGTGAGCGCCACGTCACCTCACTGGGTCACTGCCAGAGCAGCAACCTGCTGATATTCAAATACTGCATTCACATGTTATACCATACTATCACATTACAAACAACTCTGTTTAAAGTCATCTGGTGAGACCAACTATTAACTGATCTACTAACATCAAAGCCTGATATATCTTATTGACCCCCATTGATTAGTCACACTGTTGCACTGGGTAACATGTTCCTTCATCACCATGAACACACACACACACACACAGTCCTGCTACCAGAAATACTCACTAGAATATCAAACGTGGATTCATCCACCACTGAAAATAGTCCCCAACAAAATGCATTATTTCCTCCTGTTCAAGTAACATTTGATAAAACTACAGTGAGCAGCTGTTTAAGGAATTTACTGAGACTTTTTTTTAAACATGTTTTTAAGGATTTATGTCTTCAGTGGGAACCAATCAGCTTGGAGCTGGGTGTAACAGATAGGAAATCAGGAAGTATTGAGAGACAGACTAACAGCAGTGGTTCCTAAACCCCTAAAATGAAACAATGTCTGTGATACACTTCCACGTACAGGTTGTATTCTGTCAGTTTATCAAAATAGTTTTTAGAGGCCTAAAGATAATAAAGAGATAAAATGATCGAGTAATTAATGAGGGGAAAAAAGCAACAATTATAGAACAGTCTGAAATATAAATTTTGTGTAGCAGACATATTTGTTTCTGCACTCCTGTGCTGTTAATCATCACACAACACCTCAGATTTATGTATCTTGTGACCTCTTGTGAAGGCTCAAACCCAAAAAAGAGGTTTAGAATTCTTCAAGAACATCTGAATACAGTACTAACACGCTGTATGCACATTCAAAGAGTTATGGCTCACCGTTATTATTCCTTCTCTCCGTTCTGACCATGAAGAGATCCCTATCTGACACAGACGGAGGGTGAGCTTCACGGCCAGCATCACATGTGGCATGTGAGAACTGTATCAAGACAACCAACATACATGTAGTCAATCAAGCATTACATTCCTTTACTGAGAGCAGGACTGACTCCAGTCAAAAGACAATATGTGAATTGGCTGTTTATTCAACCAGCACTGTACAAAACATTCCTATTTACAGGGTTGACACAGTCAAAGCTCTTCCAATAATAAAATAGTTGTACACAAAACGGGAACAAACGGAATCCACACAGGAGCTCAGAACCTGCAGCTCCACAGTGAGGAGCTCCTTCACACTTCCTGCTCTCTCAATATATATTTTACATCCTGTTTACACTCTTTTAGTGTACCACCTCTGCAGGATACATCAACAAATATCAGTAAGGGACACAATTTCCAAACTTTCTCCATCCATTCTATGCAGAACCCAAACTGATAAAGAGCTGGGATTTACTACATTATTTCCCCAAGTATTCATTTCCAGATCCAGACATGTGAAGGAGGAGGAGGAGGACACTGTTCAGGGATTGAGGGCATCACAGTCCCTTCAGTCTGTATGGATGGTGTCAGTCACTGTCCTCTGCATCTCCTCCTCCTGTGTGGGCCTCAGCCTCCTCTCCATCGCTGTCTTTGTCCCAGTCTTTCATAGTGGCTCCCATCATGAAGTCGTCTCTGAGGACGCTCCAGGCGGGCTTCTCCTCTGCGGCCGCACCCTGCATGCACACACACACACACACACACACACACGAGACACACAGGGTCAGCAGCACATAGAAGCTATTTGAAATGTTAAGAGCGTGTAGTGAATGCTTTAGGTTCAGCTGTGTTACTGAGTTCTTCCAGCTCTGCTTACATGTCTCATCAATACTTTCTCAAAAGGCAACAGTGACACCGTGTGAGCGCTGAGTGAAATCACACTCTGTGAGGCGGTGCCATGTTTGACAGTCACACTAAAACAGCCAATATTTTTTTTCTCTTCCTGCTTTGCTGTGTGAGATCTAGAGCTACAACTCATTTTATTGATTAATCTGTCAATTATTTTCTTGATTAAATCGAGTCTTTGTTTGGTTTATAAAATGTCAGAAAATGGTGAAACATGTCAAATGCTGTTTCCAATAGTTGGTGTCCTCAAATATCTTCTGTCCCCAAAAAATATTCACTTTACTGTCAAAGAGGACCAAAGTAACATAATATTATATAACAAAATATTGACATTTCAGAAGCTGGAACCTCTAATGTAAAAACGCTCCCTGCAAGACAAAGCCCAGGTTTCAGCTGCCCTAACTGCTTTGTTTGCAACGTTTTTTTACTTTCCTGATGAGATGATGTCTCGTTGCTCATGTACAGAACTAACACTGCCATCTGTTCTATAATCTTTGTTGCTGAGGTCGTCCGCTCTCATATTCTGGATAAGGATCCAACATGATAGCTCCAACAAGTACAGATGGATGTGAGAAGTTTTCATTTCAAGTAAAGAACAAGAAAAGAAAAGTAAAATTCTTTTGCTGTTGTTTGCTGACGCAGTCTCAGGACCCACCGGAAGTCTGCTGAGGGGCAGCTTCCAGAAGCTGGCCAATCAGAACAGAGTGGGCTCATCATGAGGGGGATCTGTTTCAGACAGAGGCTGAACTGAGGGGCTGCATGAAGGGCTGGTAGAAGATAAATAAGGCAACGATATTCCTGTAGAGCTCCGGAATATAAATATAGACCTGCAAATATGCATGATACGTTCAAAAAGTGATATGATATGAATGAAAGTTGAACAGAGAGATTCTGACGCAAAATAATCAGTGACATTGTTTGAGAGAGAAAGAGGGACATAACAGTGAGTGCTCATTGTATTTACTGCCAAATCAGCCTTCATGTTAGATTATTATTCATTTCTTCTTTTGGTGAATCATATGATCTCCTCTTGGCCGGTAACAAATGTTCTGAGCACTGGTGGAGCATCATGGGATGTTAGGCCTGGGCTCTCCGGGGGGTCAGCTTGTGAAAGGTTTTTGTTGGCATACCTCAGTGTAACGATGGTTGTTTAATTAATCATTGATTTAATATACCACCCCCAGAGCACGCTAGGTGAGCCAAATCAAACACAGTCAACCATCAGCAGCCTCCAGGTGCAATCACAAGTGTCAAACTGAATGAAAAAGCACCCAATGCATTCGTCCAAAATGTCACAGCCTTACAAACACAAGAATGGTGCTCAAAAGAATTCCAAAAATTGAAGAAATTGGATTTTTTTTTTTGCTTGTTGTGCTCCGTGGTCAACCTGTAGAAAGGTCTACTCTGACTTTCTACTGTTTATGACAATTCCTATCACAGTGTTGTGACTGTCAGGTGCTCATTTGTATTCAGACTATTTGAGGATCGCAATGGACAGGTTGAGTGAACGGTAAACCATCCACTGAAAACAAAAGAGCTAAGAAGTTGGACCTATCAGTCAGAATGTGGAGGAGTTGAGGGAGTGAAAGGCTGGCAGAATGACATTCAGATAGGTGTGGAGGCTACAGTAGAGTCTTGTTTCCTGCTCACTGATGGGTTGCAATGATATGATCGTTTTGTGTGTGTTTACATTGTACATTTTTATAGCGTCAGAATCTCTCTGTTCAACTTTCACTCATATCATATCACTTTTTGAACGTATCATGCATATTCTTCTACCAGCCCCTCAGTTCAGCCTCTGTCTGAAACAGATCCCCCTCATGATGAGCCCACTCTGTTCTGATTGGCCAGCTTCTGGAAGCTGGCCCTCTGCTGCAGACTGGGCTGCACCAGCTGTGGTGTTCATATTGCTTATACATCTCCATGTATGTATGAGTATTCTGTCTTGGTGCTGCTCTATTCTGCTGTTGGTTATTGAAGCTATTTCTGTATTTATGCATGTTGCACCTGCCACAGAGTCCAAAGCCTCATTATTTCATTCATTGTCGGTCAGTTTGTTAGTATTGTGCTCTCTTCTGAGTAATTAGAAGGCTGGAAAGTGCCCATCTACAGACACAGGATTATAGTTTGGTTTGGACACATGACCGTTAGTGTGGAGTTGCATTCTTCCACTACTGGTTCGGAGGCTGGTACTGGTAAAAGGACTGGGGGGATTGGGAACCCCTGCTGTGCTGGTAGTTTGTTTGTATACTCAACGCTCCAGTGGATCCTTCTAACTCTGAAAAGGTTTTTAGTGGAATTCTATGAGATTTTTAATATCGAAAACCAAAAAAGAATTCTTGAACTTACGGTGTCCTTTTCAGTCTTGACGGTGACTCCGCTGCTTCCTTCCGTCCTCCTCAGGACGTCGATGAAGTCCTTCTTGGAGACAGAGGAAAGGATCTTGGCCTTCTTCCTCTCTGAGCCTCCAACTTCCTTCACCTTGTCATCGATTGTTTTCTGGTGCTTCCTCACAGCGTTGAACAGCTGCACCACTCCTCTGAGCGGAGAAATAAAAACTGGGATCAGGAATCGCACTCATTTCTAGATGTTTAACAGAGCTTCATGGGACAAAGACACACATACCTGGTAGCGATTCTCTGAAGAGCTCTTTCAGTCTCACGGTCCTTCACCAGATCAGGTTTCTCTCTGCACATCATCTCCCATGCTCTTTTCTTGTCAAACTGTTGTACACAGACACGAGCACATTCTCACATTCAACTCCAACAGATGTACCAAATGTTGCAGTAGATCTGCAATGATTACTCCATTGACAGAAATTAAATCAGCAACTATTTCGATAATTAAGTGATAGTTTTTGTCATTTTTTAAGCCAATGCCAAAACACACGGGGGAGCAACAGTGTCTGAATAAAATGATTGTTACAATGTTTGTAACTGTTAAATGTTTTGTTGAATCCCTGAAATTTGATATCAGCCACTGGTTTTGACAGGAGGGACTTTATTTTGAAAAGCACACAGTTATAGAAGTGGATATTCTACTACCATGGTTCCCAATGTGCAGGTCGAGACCCTCCTCAAGGGGTTCCAAGATAGATGTGATGGGTAACAAGGTGATGGAAAAGAAAAATATATATTAAAATTTCCTCTGGCCTCCAACAGTGTTTGGATGAACTACACAGCTCATTACCTGTGACTGCTTTGTTTTCAGAGATCACACTGGTTTAATCCTGCAACTAACAATCATTTTCATTATTGATTCATCTGTTGATTTTTTCTCCTCAAATGTCTTGTTTTGTCGCGACCAACAGTCCACAACCCAAAGATATTCACTTGACTGTGATAGAGGACTAAAGAAACTAGAAAATATTCACATTTAAGACACTAGAACCAGAGAATGCTGAATGAAAATTTTCTTTGTAAAAAATGACTAACCAATGAATCAATTATTAAAATAGTTGGCGATTACTTTAATAGTTGGCAACCAATCAGTTAAATGGTAAATGGACTGTACTTTTATAGCACCATTCTAGTCTTCCGACCACTCAAAGCGATTTTACACTACAAGTCACATTCAGCCATTCACACACATTCACACACTGATGGCACAGCCATCAGGAGCAATTTGGGGTTCAGTATTTTGCCCAAGAACACATCGACATGCAGACTGGAGGAGCCGAGAATCGAACCACCGATCTTCCGATTAGTGGACGACCCGCTCTACCTCCTGAGTCACAGCCGCCCCATTAATCGACTAATCGTTGCAGTTCTGCACTGGTTGAGGATCACTTGTGTGCCAAATTTACTGGTGGATTTTAGTGATTCAGAAGAAGTGTATTACATATCTGCCAACATTTATGTTTGAACAATTTGAACTCGTTACTGTAAGTGCAACAAAACCTTTGTGAGTAGAAGCCAATAAGTACTAGTAAACATGTAGAAAAGCAATATTTTCAACTGCCTTGCCTGACATGTCCCATCCACCACTGGTATGTTTTACACAACCACAGTGCACCACAGCAAAAGCTGTCTGTATGTAGCGTTTATCTGAGTTTGCCATGTATCTTAACATTAGGCAAATTCTTGTAAACTGAACTGCTGGCTGAGATAAACCAGCCCCTCCTCTCTCTACCAGCAGCACCTGCAGCAGTGAATCACATCAGCAGCAGAGGACAGGATGAAGGACAGGATGAAGGACTGGCTGCACAGAGAGCAGCTGTGTACACATGCTGTACAGTACCAGAAACTGGCTGTGATAATGAAAAGGTAAAAAACATAAAATCAGGGGATTAATGGGAGTAATTGCCAATTGGGAGCACAGCAGGAGAAAGTGTTAAAAATAGGGAGACTCCAGCATAAATCAGGAGTGTTGGCAGGTATGGTATTACTATCAAGAGTCCTTCACTGTGTTTATTACCTGTTTCTTTCTCTCCTGCTGCTCCTCTCTTTCCTTCTCCTTTATCTTGTCCAGCTCTTTGTTCTTCACCAGGATGCTGGTTTTGCTTTCTGGGGTTTTCTTCCCCAGAATCTTGGCCATGGCCTCTGCCCATCCAGCGTTGGCGTTGCTGTCGTCACCATCTTCCTCCTCACCCGCATCTTCATCCTCTGCCTCCTCTCCGTCACTCCCTCCATCACCATCTGTGCCATCTTCTCCTGCATCATCCGACATTTCACTGTTGCTCCCTCCTTCACAGTCACTCTGCCCACTGTTGTCCTCTGAGTCTTCTCCTGAGTCACACAGAGAAGCACGTTCATTCACTGGGCCAACTGCTGTCTCACACTGACATTATGGGACTGATATCACTGCCATGCTTCAACAGGACTATGGTATTACCAACATTAGACAAAAGACTAACGTCAATTCACATGAAAAGTTAGAAGTAAGGTTACCACTTTTTAAGGAATGAAAACTTACGTAGCAAACACAACATTATAAGTCATCTTTTCTGAGCATATCGACAATTAAAGATGTTTAAATCGACGGGTTTTCACATTTTAAAGATGTAATCATATCTAGCCAGTCCTGATATATGTAATACAGCTGACGATTTTTGCCAAATGAACGCTGTGTGTTCCTGTTGCTTTGACATGTACTTAAAACTTAGCTAACATTGCTACATTGGTTTCTAGCTCATACAGCATAAAATGCAGCGAGAAACAGCTAGCTTACAGCTCCGAGCCGAAAAAATGATTTTTTATCAGGCGTAACAACGAATTCACGATACCTAATTCAGCAGAAGTCTGCACATGTGTCCTCAACACAGCTGCCATCGTGGAGTAACAATGAAATAGTTCCGCAAAGTGCAACTACAGTGAACGTTCCGGGCACAACTTCCGCTAAATAACGGAAGTCGGCCAAGATGCATTGTAAATGTGTAATTTCCGATGTTCTTTTTATAAGACACTTTGAAAAAATATTTATAAGCATAAAATAATTTAGTAGATGACGCATTAATGATGTTTATTGAAAAGCTGTTGCTGAGCCTGTTCACATGTTGCTCGTTCTCACAGATGAGGAAGTTAACCAAACATAACATTACCAACCCAAGCAGTTGGTTCTTTTCCTTTAAGTTGTTTCTCTTGTAAAGCCGAGAACTACTGTTTGAAAACACGTATGATAAATCTCACCTTTGCGTCGTATGGGCAGAAATATGTGTCACTAGAGACTGAATTTAAATAATTTATATTTGAATTTTAATCGCTGAACTTGAAAAACTGAATATGAATCACATAATTTGAAATTGAATTTATTAGTTCAGGATTGAGTTCAAATAAACTTGAAACTGAATGTCATATTATGAAATTGAATTAGTTTTCTCTGAAACTGTATTTGACACTTCCACATTCGGTTCTCACAATTCAAATTCAGTTTGTTGACACATTCACAGAGCTCCTTTTCACTACTGTAATGATTGTTTTCTCTCAACAATATCAACGACCAATAGGAGCTATATATTTTGAAAGCCTAAAGTGTTTTCTCTATTCTATATAAAAACTGTAGTTTCATGTCTTGCCATTTTGGAGAAAATTTAGTTTATTTGAATTTTGTGTCTGATCAGTAGCCATGGTAACATTTTGGCCTGAGGTGGGCTTCTGTTAATACTATGGTATGGTGCTCTTTTAGGGGTGATGTCAGTTTGTTTCTGGGAGGCAGAAAGAGCTGAAGCATCTTTTTGGATATCTGTCTCAGTGATTCTATAGATGACACATGTCTTCACAGTCTCACTGAGTGGTACCTTGGAACAAAGGAAGAATTTGGACTAATATCAGGCTTTGCTGAAGCCTGAGGGGTCTCTGGGATTTATCATCATATCAACACCAAACTGACTTTGTTATTATGCAGTACTGGTATTGGGGGAAGAGTTGGGGGCCTTTTTGTAAAAAGAGTTACTGCTACCCAGTAGTATAGCTGTGTCTATGGCTTTGTATAGCTGTGTCTGGGACCTGAAGGACTTCTGGGAGTTATGCTAGCCATCCGAATTACAGTAACGAATGCAACTGATGTGTTCCATGAACACTAATAAAGTCATCACTTTACCTGATTACAAAGATTTTTCAAATTGATTTATGCGTTTGATTTATAAATCTATCCTGAAAAAAATGATCTGCATGTGACAGAATCATGGTCAATTATAATTACTATGATAATAAATGTCTTTATAGCTCCAGAAAAATGTAAATGCTTAGAAATGTGCTTTTTCCAAAAATATCATCAGCTATTTATACATATGACTTATATATACCTTATGGGACTAATCATATGAATACATTTACACATTAAGTTACAGTTAATATAAAGGATGTAAAATGTGCATAATGTTTGCTTTGTAGGTCAACACAAGGCAGGACATACCTCAAAAATGTTGTCATGTGTAAGGATCTCTAAAACTACTTAACAGCCTGCTAACTACCCACTCTGTCTCTTGAGAGGTCCCCATCTGGAAGTGCAACACTAAGGAGTATCCCTTTAATTAAACAACTCAGTAACATGTAATGATACTTTTTAAGTTATAAGTCATGGATGTATGAGGCATAAAAACAGAAAGCAGATTTGGGGGCAGAGTTTGGTGGTATAATAAAATGAGGAGTTCATCTTTGAGATTAAGTGGTAAATATTTTGTGGGCCAGGCTCCTTTAAAACACTGGTCATATGTGAAATTTTAACTTCCACTTTCATTTTCAGCCTACTCATAACTTCTTACCAACTGAGTTTTTGTTTTACTTTTGAACTTGCTTACTGGTAGAGTGCAGACCAATAAAAAGCCACCGGAATGGGTAAGTTATTTAGCGAGGATATGGCAATGGAGAGACTTACTAAGATTAGATTTGTTGATAACAATTTAGATTACAGCCTGAAGTGTACGCTTTAATTCTTCTGTGTACAGTGTGATTTGTTGTACTCATGGTGTACAGTACATACCGCTACATACATGTAGGCACAAGGGAACATTACATATTTGTCAATAAAAATGTTGCTTTGTGTCTCCAGAGTTAATACTGGGAGTGCTGCTGAAGGTGACTGCTGCAAGCTTTGCACTGAACCTGGCAGCAGAGAAAGCAATGGAGGTGATAGCTGTGACCTGGTATCCTAAAGCTCATGGTCTTGTTAGAGTCATAGGTCTGGATGGACTGTCATCTCTCTTGGGGTGTTTTGGACTTTCCCTGGCCTTCCTGTCTGTAGCCTGTGGAATAGTGATGGGATCTGGTGCTGCTATGATGAAGCAGCAAACTCGACCTTTCTTGGAGACAGGCTGTGTAGGGCTAACTGCATTTATGGGATGTGGAATTGCAGGAGCACTCCTTGGATCAACCTCCATGACAATGATAACTCTGGGACTAAGAGGTCTCTGTGTGATGGGCTTTGTCCTCAGCCTCACCTTATTCCTCATATATAAACAACAGCGGCAAGTAGCAGCTAATCCAATACGAATTCTGACCTTTCTTGCTGTGACATTCATGACAATGCACCTTGGAGTCTTCTCAGGTCAGGTTATTGATCCTAATAAACTTGGAATATTTATTGTCATCATCATTTTGCTCCCAACAGGATTTCTGATGGGCTTCTTGACTGATATAATAGCCTTCAGGAAGCCCAGTACATACATAACACTCAGCTTTGTTCTGCTGGTACTCTTGACAGGACTCCTCCTCGGACGAGGGATTGAAAATTATTCTAAAGAAGACCCATTTTTTAATGAAACTTTTTACACAGTCCAATCTTTGATGTACATGCTGGAGATGCTAACTGGACTGATTGGTGCTCTTTTAGGAGTGATGTCAGTTTGTTTCAGGGAGGCAGAAAGAGCTGAAGCGCTGTCTTTGTGGATATCTGTCCCTGCAGCTGTGATCCTATACACTCTAGATGTAGATGCCCAACATATACCTCTTCTCAGTCTCATTGAGTGGTGTTTTGGTACAGGAGGAGTATTTGGACTAATATCAGGCCTTGCTGGAGCTTCTGGGGTCTCTCTTGGACTTGTCGTCATGTCAACAGGAGAGCAGCTTTGGTCTTGTACAGCGGTGGTGTTTGGGGTTGTGTTCTTGGCTCTTCACAATGATTTATTCTCATTCAATAATATCGTCGTACCTCTGGCTGTGCCATTTGCCCAGGAGCTGCTGAAAAGTTCAGAGACTCCCATCGAACAAGTCAGTGGAAGCGAAGTGATTGTGTTACTGGAGGCTGCACTGAGTTTTGCAGTTCTTGGTGTGGTGATGATGGGAACCGCAGTGTTAGGGGCTGCTGGACTCCTTACAGCTGCTCTGGGTTCTGAAGGACTTTATGGAGTTACTATAGCAATCCTAATGGCAGTAATGAAGGCAATTAATGTGTCCCGAGGATGCTAATTATATCCTTTTGTTTTTCTATAACGTCTATTTATAACTTTTTCATAATCACCAGGATTTTACTTGTTTCAAAATATAGATTAATGTATGTTTTAATGGAGCAAAAACAACATTCTTTTATTTAGTGGTGATGTTAAAACAGATACTTCAGAATGATTTTGTTGTAATTATTGATATTTTTCCCACTACAGCTTCTAGTTCAGATCTTGTTACTCTTATGGACAAGAGTGACAATATTGTAGTAAATTATAATTTCTGTGTATCTCTGGAAAAGTGTGAATGCTCGGAAATGCACATTATCCGAAAATATCATTACCTCCTACTATTCAAAATTTATAATGTAGAAGTTACATTGGATATAAAATATGCTAAATGTTCACAGTTTTTGCATTAATAGGTCTACAAAAGGCAATGGAAACCACATGTGCAAGATAAGCTCTGCTAGTGTCCACTAGTGGTGGCAATCCACAATATAAAAGTGTTGGACAGCGTTACTGATGTGCAATCTGTACTGCTAAAAAAACAGCTAAAAAGCCATCTGTTCAGACAGACATTTGGGTAGCATGTGGTATTTTTATGTTTTAATTTGTCTGTTATGCCTGTTCTTCTTGTATATTTTATCTGGTGTCTTTGTTTTTATTTATTTTGATTGTATTTGATTTTATTTCTTTGACTGTGAAGCACTTTGTGACCGGTGTCTGTGAAAGGTGTTATATAAATAAACTTTGCTCACTTACTGTAAATTATAAGCATGATTTCCTATTATTGCAAAGTTTGAAGACAGTTTCTATTAAAATCTAAAATAAATAAATAATGTGCACTCTGAATGCTTTCTGTATGAGTATGTAGTCCATGACCTTTTCAACTGAAACACCACTATCTCTGACAGCACTTCATAAGATAAATCACTCAGTATCTTCTGCAGTCTGCTCACAACTGGTGTAAGAGAGTGATTGACAGGATGGAGTCAATGAGAGAGGATGTAGAGAAACCATGACAGATGACAGATAAGTAAAGGAATGCTGCCACACATGTGACACTGAATACCAGTGTGGTGCAGAGATTGTGGAGATTAGGACAGGATCACCTGGAGGGAGGATACAGAAAGGACAAACTGGTAGTGGGTGTGTCCTGTATGGGCAGCTGTCATAAAAACAGGAAAAAAGGAGGACTGCATTTCATGACACACATGTCCCTTTGGAGACAGTTCTGTAGAAAGCCTGATACAACTTCAGTGGAAGAGGATTCCTCAGTTTGCTATCCATCTCAGCAATATGGGACAGACTAAACTGGGTAAAGACATCCCCACTTACCAAATCTGCATCTACATTTATCTCTGAGTTAATGACTGATGTGTAATGTCTTGCTTTGATTGTCCTTAACAAAAGACAGTTAGCAGTGTAAAAGTGTTTCTTTTGTCATTATGCTTTGGGTGCTTTCATGTCCTTTATGTCTTTTACTGATGTTATGGTGTTAGAATAATAGCATGAAAATGATTCCTACCTTATTCTATTGTTTCTCGTTCCCTTGTTCAGCCCTTACATCCAGAGTTTGACGTCATTAAGTGTTGGAGTCACATGCAGAATGTGAACAGATAGAAATCATGCAGCGTGGTCTCTGCTAGTTAAACCTGGTCAACCGGTCTGTTGAGAGTCTCTGGCCGCAGGCAATGCATGTCATGCGTGACAAACACGTGGTGACTTTACTCACTCACAAATCTCTACCAAAAGGCATTCAAGTAATTAAGTAGTACATTTGAATTGAATGAATAAGAATTTTGCTATTCTGCATCATTTAATGCATTAAAGACTCAACCTTTATCCAGTCTTTGAAGGGTTTTACATTTCATATATTATCGTGTGAGCAACCACTCAAAATCAAATCAAGAAATCAAGAAAATCAATACATCTTTATTTGTCAAACACATTTTTTGTACAATGTGTAGTAAAATGCTAGATTGCCATGGTCCAAGATTGTGTAATAGCGTGTAAAATCACAGTCTAAGCGTCCAGACACGGTAATGCCATCTTCTTCTACTCCTGCTAATGACGTAAAACACACACACACACAGAAAAATATTATTAAGGACATAATAAGTACAGGCTACCATTAAACAAAAGAACATGCAACATCATTTTAAATGGTTAAACAGTTTTGTTCTTGTCATTTTTTTAGGAGCTCGGAGCCCTGTATTGGAGGCCGCTGTAGGGTTTGCACTGGGAGCAGTGGGAGGCTGCATTCTTGGAGCCACAGAGGACCCAGTGGACAAGACCTTGTCTGTGATGACCTCATCTGGTCTACTGAAGCCAGTGATAGAGGAAGTCAGGATGGTGGGTGCTCTGGGATTGGGGACTCTTATTGGAACCACAGCACTGACCACAGCGATGACCTCTGTAGTAGCTGGTGTGATTCTGGCAGCAGCAGTAGCTTCAGTGTTTGTGGCCACGAGGAGCTGCGGAATGTCCCACACTGACTCTGCTGGCTTGTGGGCATCAGCAGGATTGGCTGGCGCTTTCGGGACAACACTCAGCGGAGCCACACTTGGGGTCGCTATTGAATGGATTGTGAAGAATTACGGCATGGTGGGCCTTTTGTGGGCACTAGGCATTTTCACTGTGCTCAAACCACCCCTGCACTTTGTATTTAAGCTCCTCTGGAAGCAGGGAGAGGCCTGTTGCACGCTGGGATCTGCAGATTGGGTCAGGGAGAGGGAACAGATTGAGATTACAGAGTTGCAGCAGAGACAGAGAGTGGCTGTGCAGATAGAGCAGAAGATCCTGACACTGGAGAAGGGAGGGAACACCAGCGGGAAGGAGCACATGACGACGTGGGTTGCTGAGCGAAGGCAGAGAGAGGAAATAGAGAAGAAGAAGACAGAGAGTGAAGAGGCACAGATGGAGCAAAGAACCATCCAAGACTGGATCAACACAGTGGTGGTCAAACATGTGGACTTCTTGGCTTTCTCAGGGATCCCTATGACAGTGGTTGCCATTGTAACATCAGGGTTTGGGGTGTTTGGTTATGGAGGCCACCAGTCTGTGTTTATAGTGCTTCTGGCTTTGGTTGCAATCATAGCTTATTTGCTTCTGAAGTCATCTGACTTTAAGTTCTGGATGTTGGTAGGATGCATGGGAATGCTCGCAACATTTGTCATTGCCATGCTCACCCTACATGCTGGACAGGTGGTTGTAACAACTGCCATGAAGATGCGAGCGGCAGGGCAGAGTCAGTCCAGAGAAACCATCAGTGCTCGCATGAATCACCAATCCTCTCTGGAAGCTTTGAACACAGCTTTCTTTGGGGCGAAGCTGTGCCAGCTGGGTCTGGGGGCTACTGTGGGTGGGCCACTGGTGAGGCGAGCAGCTGGAGACAGCAAAGTCATAGTGGGGGCAGCTTTGGTGGCGGGGGGTTTACTGGCTGGGGTGGAGACTTTAGCTCCTGTGCTGGGAGAAGGAGGGAAAGCTGGAGCACTGCTGGGGGTGGTGGGGGCAGTAGGGGTGTCAGTGGGTGCAGTGGCAGCCATGGCGGGGCGGTGGTCCTCATGGCCAGGCACTTTGGGTACTTTAGCAGGGTTGGTTATTGGAGCATTAGGCATGGGAAAATGGCATATTGTCAACATCGGACTGCAGTTGCCTGTGGCCTACGTCTTTGCTATGACCAATCCATTCTGACACAACAGACGTTTAGATCCCATAGGCCTCGTGTTGATGCACTGAGTTGCCAGTTTGTCAATGGTACTAGTGACCTGTTTTTAGTTGCTTTACACTTTAAAGAATGAGTCTGATGGTATTTAAAGTTTTTCTTCACCAAATCTCATGTGCAGACCCAAACTGACAATGAATTAATCTACTTACAAGTATTGTGTGTGGATCAAAGCCTGATATATCTTATTCCTCTGTGCCATAGAGCTCTGTTGTTGTCCAAAAACTATTAAAAACACATCAATGAGTCACACTGTTGCACTGGGTGACATGTTCCTTCATGAACCATGAACATACAAGCTAGTTTATTTAAATTCAATCCCACACACTGTCCTGCCGCCAGAAATACTCACTAGCACACCAAATATGGATTCATCCGTTGCTGAAAATAGTCCCCAACAAATGCAGTATTTCGTCCTGTTTGAATAACATTTTCTAAAAACTACAGTGACCAGCTATTTTAGGACATTACTAAGACTTAAAAAAATGAAACCATATATCTTTGAGGCATATTTGCAGATTTACACCTTCAGTGAGATCAGAAAGTATTGAGAGACAGACTAATACATTGTCTAAAACTAATGTAACAGAGATATCACGAAATCCAAAGCCTGTCTTTTAACATATATTGTGAACACTACATATTTGAATTACACATATTTTTGAGAACCTGGGTGGCTTAATTAGCTAGGATCCATGCATGTATCTGCAAAGGTCAAAAATCTATTTACTCCAGAGGTCAAACATTTATCTGAATGGGACAGTCATTCAGGCGATTTAGCTCCAGAGTGGAAGAGTTGATGAGACTTCAGAATGAGCTTGTAAAAAAGAATAAGATGGGACAAAGAGGGTCTTGGTAAAAAACGGACAGAAGTTAAACTTTTAGTGTGTTACAAAAACTGTACTGCTGTAAAATATTTCATGTCTGTATACATAAGTTGTCGAGATACTTATCTTGAGAACAAGACAAGAGAACAAAATGTCAGAACCTTTTTACATAAATAAATATTTTTGAATTTTTTTGAATATTTTTATTTCTCTGATTTATTTTTGGTCAGCAAAGGGACCGCCATTTAAAAGACATGCCACCAATAATAAGAGCACAGTTCTCATGTGGGTCCATGATACATCCTAAGTTGTACACTGATATCTTGCAAGACTAAGATAACATTATTCTCAAATTCTAACATTCACACGAAAACTCTCTCTCACATTCCTTGGCAAGACGAACGGACCAGTTCAATCAGTTAAACAACCAGCCACTCCATTCATGTTGCCACTAGCATATTAAAGCTCTCACTTCTCCCAAGAGAACCCATCAGGTTCCAACACTGTCGACACATTAGAATTAACCTCATAAAATCCGTTTAAAGATCTATATTTAAAGAACAGATAAATTGGCACTGCAATTGAGGGAATTAAATGATCATTGATAAGTGTTTTCATTTTAATATCATATACAACAGTCTTACATTGTCAACACTATCATTTTCTGTAATCTTTCAACATACAAATACAGATAGGACAAGTTAAAGAGGAACTCCAGATTTACTTTACAAGTGTTGCAGGAGTGCTACTGCATACGTGAAAAATAAGTGTACAGATTTATAGGCACCACACAGAGCTAAATAAAAGTTCAGTAAAATAATAATGATCAAAAAACAACAACAAAAGGAGAAATAAATAAAAAGACAACAAAGGGTTGACAGAAGTGTATACCAAACTTAGCAGTCAGATTCTGCTCTCTTTTAGAATTTGTTTTCTCCATAAGTTATGAAAGAGACAAAAGTCTTTATGAAAAGTAAGAAAAGATAGTTTAGTTTTAATCTTGACTCTTAATCTTGACTTATGCAAATATAATTTATCAAGTATTATAATACATCATTCATGAACATGAAAAAAATGTTTGACTGTACATACTGGAGTTAGAAAGAAGTTACCAGACCTCTGTAGCCCACTCCTCATCTCTGCTGGAGGCTGGCAGCTCCAGGCTATATTAGTAGAATTGTATCAGCTCTCTGCAGGAGAGAACACCAGACCTACAGTATGTGCTGCATTTAGTTTTTCTGTAGAGAAAAATGCCAAAACCAAGGCACAAGGCATAATTTCATGGGTGAGTAGTCAGTACTTAATTCTACTGACACCAAGATGTTGAATTTAATGTACAGTTATCACTTTAAGCAATGTTAAGTGGCTATTAATCTTTATTGTAGGATGTTCTATTGCAACTTTATGAGTGAAGTGAATTTGTAGTTTCTATTTATTAATATTTATTATTCCATTTATTGACAGCAAACCTGGATATAGCCACATGCCCACATGGGAGCCAGATGGTGTCCAAGCACCTACCTCATGATCTCCCTCAAAGAACAAACGCTGCTATCACGTTGACTAAACTTATATGAGAATAGAGCTAAATTCATATTGTTTATGTCTCTCATACACAAACATGCAGCCCACATTTTCATTTCCTGCTGCTTTTGGGTTTGTTTCTACACTTTTCTGTGCTCTTCTTTTTTGTCTTGGAAATACCTGCACTAACTGATTAATGGAATTTCCATTCATGGCAGTATCACCTACATGTGATGAAATACATGTAGTATGAGACAGAATGTAGCAAAACCTGTTTTCATGGTGAACTGCTGTATGTCTGCACCTCCAGATGAAGAAATTCAACTGTAAAATCCTAAGGAAACAAAACTCTCAGTACTCTACCTGCCATTTTACTAGAGAGAAAATGAATCACTTCAATATTCGAAAGTCTATGAGTCACTGAAAGATTTCTATGAAAATGTTCTAAACACAGTGATGTTATTCTTCCCAGCAGTGGTGGAAGAAATATTCAGATCCTTCACTTAAGTAAAATTACCAATATAGCAATGTTAAAATACTCCATTACAAGTAAAAGTCCTGCATTCAAAATCCTACTACAGTAAAAGTACATAAGTATTATGAGCTTGATGTAGTTAAAGTATTGCAGTAAAAGTAGTGGTTTGGTCCCTCTGACTGATATATTATTATATATGACATCATTAGATTATTAATAGTGAAGCATCAGTGTTAGAGCAGCATGTTACTGTTGTAGCTGCTGGAGGTGGAGCTAGTTTACACTACTTTATATACAGTTAGCTAGTTTAGTCTATTGGTTCTCAACTTAGGGGTCGGGCCCCTCCAAAGGGTCAGCAGATAAATCTGAGGGGTCGTGAGATGATTAATGGGAGAGGAAAGAAGAAAAAACAAAGTTCTGATACACAAATCTGTTTTCACTTTTTTGGACTTTTTCTCTAATCTTTGATTTTTGCTGAAATATTGGATCATTTGAACATTTATTGAAATGAAAGCATGTGAGAAGTTTAGAGGGAAAAATCACTATTTGGTGAAGCTGTTAACAACTCATAGACATGTGAAATGTGACCCCGACTACACACTGCTTTTTGTAAGACGTCACAAGCCAAAAAGGTTGGAAACCACTGGTTTCATCTTTAACAATGTGTTGTATTTTAAAAGCTTGTTATATTATCCATTGTGTCAAATCTTCATCTGAAAAATAACTAAAGCTGTCAAATAAATGTAGTGGAGTGGAAAGTACAATATTTCCCTCTGAAATTTAGTGGAGTGGAAGTATAAAGTAGCATCACATGGAAATACTCAAGTAAAATACAAGTACCTCAAAACTGTACTTAATTACAATACTTGAGTAAATGTACTTAGTTACTTTCAACCACTGTCTCTCAATTTGGGGGTTCATGTTTTATTAAGGTGGATATATTATAGGTCTATTGACTACAAAAAAGCAAATGAAAACAATCTCTGATGAAAAAAAACTACACAAACATTGAATACATGCACAAACAAAAGAGTGAAAACTACAAAAGTATAAAAATGTCAACAATATGCAATTCAACATATCACCTCTGCACCATGTTTCTGCCTCTTCAACCTGTTTCCTGTTTTCTGATCATGTGACACAGAGCAGTCACGTGATTCTCAGCTTATCTTACCAGGAAGAGGTAAATCTTGCTGCTCAGGGGGAAATACAGGAAGAGGAGAAAGCAGTCATGTGCCTGCAATAACAATAATGATTGTTTAGATCAGTGGCCAGCTTCAGGTAAACAGGTGAGAGAGGCATTTTTCAGTTTTTCAGTAATGTTAGAGACAACAGTGGTACTGCTGTGTGTGTGTGTGTGTGTGTGTGTGTTTAGTGAACAGGATCTCAGCTGCTTGAGTGTTCCTTTTCTCACCGAGCTGCTTTAGTAACACTTGTTCTTTTTTTTCTGTGGCCAAGCAGCATTTGTTTTGCTCTCTCTGCAGAGCAGTATGTTCCCATGATTATTTTTATGTTGTTGAACACTGTAAAATATCTCAGTTTAAGTTACCTGTATCTTAGATTAATTATAAAATTATTAATTATATAAGTCTTGCTTTTTATATGCATGAGTTCAAATTTTGTTGTCCAACTGATCATTCGCTTAACTCATCAAACTTCAAGTCCAAGCATGCATTTTTTTTGGGTTACAATGCAGCAGAAAGCCTCTTCCTCGTCATCTGAGGAAAGTTACATGATTGAGGCTTGTTATGAGTCTTTTTATGCACCTGACCTATGATCACTTGTTCTCTCTTATTCAAATTATGACAGGTGATAAGGCAGGTGTCCAAGGCTGCAACTGCCTTAGGGCCTTCAAAAGTCCCAGGTTCACTGTATGTCAGTTGGTTTTCAGGAATTTAAATAATTGCAATTTTTTAAAGGAATTTGCACCACTTAAGTACAATATTGAAGTTGAATTGTTAGTTTGTATGCAACACTGAAAGCTGTTGAACTGTCAGTTCAACAGTTTTGCAAAATACAGACTTTATGTTAAAATCTTAAAATATCTGGCCAAAAACATAAAACTAACAAGTAAATCTTAAACCACCGTGACAAGAATAAAGGTCTGTATGTATGCTAGGTGTATGTGTGTAAATGTTAAGCAGAGCTTTCATTTTTCTAGTTTCTTCTTTTAGAAATGGGGCCCTTACCAGTAACTCAGCTCCTGCTGGCCCTGACCTCACTGACTGTGGCCCTGGATAACGGTTTGATGAGGACTCCCCCGATGGGATGGATGGCCTGGGAACGCTTTCGTTGTGATATTGACTGTTTTGATGACCCAGAGAACTGTATCAGGTACGATCAATTGGGAAATTTCTCTAATTAGTTTACACAGGATGTTCTGGGCAAAGATACTGAAGCCTTAATCACTAACAACACAGCGGACTGAGGTAGACACCAATGTCGAGGGAGACTATAACCACAGTGTTGCACAGAGTTGTGCAATAATGATGAGAGTTGTTTGCTGCAGAAGGGGCTGGAACAAAGAATTGTGCTTTCTGTCAAACCACATGCACAGGACACCCATGCCAGTTACAATGTAATGATCAATAAAGAACAGTGTTTTGAAATATAGGTGTAAAGACTTTTGAAAATGAACACTATATTTTTTCATCTTTTTGCTGTCGAAGCAGTTTTACATGAAAGTATGTGACAAAATTCTCACTATGACTGCTGAGCAAGTATTTGGTTGTATTTACTTTGGTGATACTGAGGGAAGTTGAATATTTACACAGATGTATTTATAGGCTTAGTAATAGTGATAGCCTTAGCCAAATGCACATATTTAGTGTTTAATATTCATCTAGATCCAGATGATAATAGGCAATCATGTTGATTTTTGGAGAATTCCCAAAATGTATCTGGGCATATTGGCATGAATTGTGCAAAATGTCAAATGAGTCACACTCATGACCACTTAATTCTGGCAATATTCAGTATATCATTTATCATGTTGCTGTAGCAACTTGCACACAAGTTGAATTGCTGTGGTTTCAGTTTTCCTACCCTGCTATCTCAAGATCATTATCTTGAGATACAGATTCATTATCTTAGGATGACAAAGTCGTTTTCTTATGATAACTAATTAAACAAACCACGAAACCATCTTATAATTCCATAGAGATAATATGTGCATTTAAGGTTTTTGTTATGTACTAGATCTGTAAAATTGAGTCACATGTCTAAAATGTAGAAGGTGTTTGTTAAAAATTTGAAATGGCCGAAATTCTGGTAGATAGAAATTGTTGTGGTGATACATGTACAGACAGGCCCAAACAAACAAATGCTGTGGAAAAGTAGACTTCTGATGTCAGTTATCAGACTAGATAGCTAATTAGCTGCTCAGCTGAAGCACATTAAAATGGCACGTAAACATACCTGCAAATGTCACTTTGGTCTGGTTAGATGCTTGTGTGGTTCTTACTCTTCAGTACCACTGCAGACAACACACGGTCTGTCCATGACTTGTAGTTTACGGTGCCCTTCTAGCTGGCTGAGACCAAAAGGAGCATTTGTAATATTTACAGTAATAATCAACTACTATACAGTAATAATTAACTATTAACAATGCATTAAAAAACACAACATTATTTTAAACTGGAAAAGAGGTTGACTAAATGTGATTTCAGTTGGGTTTAAAAAATCTGACTATAAAAAAAACATGTTTCATGTATTCTTGTCCTCTGTCCATCCTGTCCACAGTGAGGGTCTGTTCAGAGACATGGCAGACCGGCTGGCTGAGGATGGCTGGAAGGAGCTGGGCTATGAATATGTAATCATAGATGACTGCTGGATGTCCAGGTTGAGAGATGAGCAGGGGAGGCTGCAGCCTGAACCTTCCAGGCAGGTCTACTTTCCTCACTTTGCAGATTCAGCATGTCTGTGTTCTCTCACCTTCCATTACTGTAAATTATTTGTTTTGAAGCCACTGGAGCAGTGACTCAGGTTAAATATTTGAAATTATTCTGATGACCTCCTGAAGTACAGTTTTGCTTTGAAAGATTTCAGTAGACAGAATCTGCTGTTCAACAGCCAGTTTTCATTCTTAGGCAGATATGATAGCTGTTGCTTATTAAAAAGACAAGTGGAAATGCAACCGAGAAGCATTTTAGAGGAGTAGCTGTGTAAATGCATCTGTCTCTCCAAGCCAAGTGTATTTACATCAGTAAGCGCTGCTGTGGATAAGTGGCTTCCTGCTTTAACAATACTGAATTTATCTGTCTGTGTGTGTTAAGTGATTTCCAAGCTTTTTAGCTTATAACCACTTGAAACTTACCCATGTCTGCTTGTGACCTATGCTCACCAGTTGTATATGTTTATGAATTAGGACCAGGTCAACCAGTGTTTTTTCCCTGTTTTATTTAAATATTATTTAGAGACCTTGAAGGAATAAGATTATCCAGTAATTCACAAGAAAACCCACAAAGATTAATATAATGGGCGGGTCTTTGTGACAGTATGTGCTGACAAACTTGTGTGAACACGATTGTGCATGCAGACACATAATGTAGTCTAAACAGAGCCACATACACATCCACTGTCCGCATCAGTTTAGGAGTTCATCTCACCCTTCAATCATCTTGCATACCATTAGATTTATTGGTCTTGACCCCCATGCTGGGAATCATTGTGTTCATGGTTAGTTATTATGTAGCTAGCTAAACAGGATATCCAGAAAGGGTTCTTCCTCTTGTGGTGTTGTTGGTGATTAGCAATCACCTTTAGGAGTATTAATGCCATCTTCTAATGCCTACCCAGATTTGTGTCTGGTGCCATAAAACCAGGACGAATACAGTCAGATTGTTTATCTTGATATACTGTACTTGGAGAAGTGTAAAGGAAAGTTTATGTGTAAATTGGCCCTATCCAACTTAAACATCTCTATATTATGCATCATGTTTTAGTTTGTTCCTTATAAAGAAACAGTGTGTGCTTACTTTCCTCAAGGTTCCCAGGGGGTATTGCAAAACTTGCGTCGTATATCCATGACCGTGGACTGAAGCTTGGCATCTATGCAGACATGGGCACTTACACATGTATGGGCTTTCCCGGTACCACACTGGATAAAATTGAGATTGATGCCCAGACCTTTGCCAGCTGGGAGGTAGACTATCTGAAGTTTGATGGGTGTAACTCAAATCCTGTAGAACAAATGCTGGGTAAGAGCTTCTGCTAACCTTTAGAGCATGTTGTGATTTGTAGTTGCATGCACAGAATGATGTAATTGAAAAGCTAAAATTGTTTCTTACAAGAAGCCACATGAGATTATGGAGTGTTTTCCTTGTGCTGCACAGGTTATCCTTTAATGTCCATGGCTTTGAACGCTACAGGCAGACCTATGGCCTACTCCTGTAGTTGGCCTGCTTATCTGGGAGGACTTCCACCTAGTGTGAGTGTCATCACTACATCACTGTCAAACCAAGTTGTTGGGTCACTGAGACCTGGATAAAACTGTGCTAATATTCTGAAACAAGACTGAATTAAGGCGATTGCTGCACTGAAGCTAGAAACTTTTTGACACAAACTGGTTTTATATTAATGCGTTTTTCACTTGTTTTATAGAAACAATTTTTTGAACTCATTTACAGACTAATTGACTTGATAAGATGAAGATCTGTAGACATACTAGCATATGTAGCCGGATTGGGTACGCCTATGATGTTCTGTGTTGTGTTCCTGGCATTTCAATTAAGAGACAAGAGGCAGCGCTGGGTCTCAGGGCTTTAGTAGTGATCTGGTAAAATACATACAAAGTAACAAAAACATCAGCTGGTGGTGTGTGTGTGTGTGTGTGCTTGGCTCCCCTGACAGAAAGAAGAAAACATATACAATTAACATAGAAGGACCGCAAATACAGCAGTTGTTAAGCTAACTTGGCAATGAACTCGGCACTCTAACGGTCGCCTAATTTCTCCAAATGTAATTTTATTAAAAACTGTGGTTAGCGATCACAAATATCGGCAGGGTTTACAAAGAATGGAACTGATATGACATAGAACAAGATACAACCATTAGATCACATTAGTATCACATCTAATGAATAAAAAAAAAAGTTTATCAGTGAGTTTCAGTTGATGCAGCCTACCTCTCTATCAGTTGAATAGAGTTTTGACCCATGTGCGTGTGTACACACACCTGCGTAGCTACGCTGAACACACACACAAACCCCAGATGACATACAGGTAGGAGATACAGAGCCAACAGAACAAAAATAATAAATGGGAATGATTTGATGAAATTCATAGGCTATGGCTACATTAATCAGTTACACACGAACCATAGGGGTTTTCATAAGGATGAGGGACAATTATTTCAGTGCTTAGTGCACCTTTCAACACCATGGACAGCAACACAGCAGATGAAAAAATTATGTTTTGTCTCTCACAATCCACCAAGGTATTTGTCAGTGTATCTTTGTGGCACATAAAAATAACTTTAACTTACATCTTGACAATGCTATGCCACAAGCTGGTCGTCAGTTTACAAAGATTAAAACATCAAAACATTAAATCACAATTGCACCTCGTTAATAACAAAAACCAAGAAAGAGCTGTAGAGAGGATTGCCAGGTGCTTTACGCTTTGCAGTCTTTCTTCTTCATTAGAGTTTCTTTTCTGGAGCTCTCAGCTCTCAGGGAAACCACCACTTATGTTTGGCCGTCTTCATATGATCTTTCATATCGGTGTTTCCACCATGCGTGACTGAAAATGTACTCTTGCAGTGTGTGCAGAATGTAGCATTTTTGTTGCCTGGTACTTAACAAAGGGAGGAGGAAGCCTCCTGGTGCTCTGTATAAAAGACCAGCTCTCTCTTCAGCTTGATAACTAACTGTTAGCATACTGACAGGTTCTGTCAGAGAGAGCCACAAGCGCCATAGGCTGCAACAGCCTTGACAACGACACACTGATTGATTGACACAGGTACAGACAAATCAGTGTTGAATTCAGACATTTCGTGTATTGTTTATGTTTTTATACTGGGCTAGGTAATAAAACTGGGACATTTTAGTGTTTTAGAGATATTTGTCGGGACTCGAGACACCCAGCCTGAAACTGGGACAATTGTGGACAAACCGGGACATCTGGTCACCATAGCCTCAGCTGTACTGTTTTTTTTTGTGCATATGCAAATGTAAGCATGCTAACATGTAAACTAAGATGGTGCCTATACTAAAAATCAACATGTTAACATGTTCAAAGGTTAATGTTAGCATTTAGCTCAAAGCACGGCAGCTGTGCCTAAGCATAGCCTCACAGAGCTGCTAGCATGGCTGTAGACTCTGAAATGAAAAAGAAAATGGATTCACTATTATTGACTTAATGATTGGTGTTATGGCTTGCACAATACTTTTGTGTGCACGCTTCAAGTCGGTTTCCCTTTTTCTACCAGGTGAATTACTCTCTGCTGGGGGATATTTGTCACCTGTGGAGGAATTATGATGATATCCAGGACTCATGGGACAGTGTGCAAGGCATCATTGAATGGTTCGCCAACAACCAGGATGATCTGCAGCCAGCTGCGGGGCCTGGACGATGGAATGACCCTGACATGGTCTGATGGATTTGTCTTCATTATTGATCTGTATGACATCACTCAAGTGATCATAGAGACAATCATAGCCCTAACTGCTGTATCTCAGTGTGTCAACACATTTAAGGTTTTCTTTACTGTATTTCTGTATTTGATTCATTTGGTTTTACACTGCCGACTTACAAGAAAAACTAGCTTGCTTACGGGACAGAGTTTGGATAAAGTAAACCTATCCGTGTAACATTAGCTTTGCCCAAGGCCACATTAAGGTACATAGATTTGACAACACATCTTTTCCGCTGTGTTTTGACCTTCCATCCACACATTTCACATGTAAAGATGTTGCTTTTCAAAAATGTGGGACATATCTGAAACAACAGTCTTGTGTTTTAGAGTAGATGAGGAAAACAAGGAGATGATTGAGTGCTGTGTGGCAGTCAGTGGTGGAAGAAGTATTCAGATCTTTTACTTAAGTAAAAGTACCAATACATCAATGTAAAAATACTCCATTGCAAGTAAAAGTCCTGCATGAAAAATCCTCACATACCTCTAATCTCTCCTCAGCTCATCATTGGAAACTTTGGTCTCAGCCTGGACCAGGCTCGCTCTCAGATGGCTTTGTGGGCTATAATGGCTGCACCTCTCATCATGTCTAATGACCTTCGAAACCTGGACAACAGCGCACGGGCCATCCTGCAAAACAAAGTGGCCATTGCCATCAACCAGGACCCCATGGGTATCCAGGGAAGACGCCTGCTGCAGGTTATCATCGTTATTCAGACATCAGTTTATTTACACTAAAACATTGTTGACAGTGTGGTGAGAGGAGGGTTTGTGTCTTTAAACATCATGCTCATATTTTTCTTTTTACAATGTGTGTGTTGTTGAACAGGAGAAGAGTCACATTGAGGTGTACTGGAGGCCTCTGGTTCATTCAGCCAGTGCCCTTGTGTTCCTCAGTCGACGGACAGACATGCCCTACCGCTACCATACCTCCCTGGCTAAACTCAACTATGATGCTGGCAACTATGAGGTTTGTAAACCTTCTGTATCTTTCCCTGTGTTTTCGCATTTATACTGAAATGATTAGTTTATTAATCAGTCCACAAAATGAATCAACAATTTGAAAAATTAATTGCTTCTGTTATTTACCAAGAAAAAATGCCAAGCATTCTCTGGCTCCAGCTGCTTCTATATGATTTTTTTTTTTTTGAATATGTTTGGTTGTTGCACTGTTGGTCAGTTTCTAAAAATATAAGAGAAAACTTTGTTGATCCCCAAGAGGGAGATTTAGCTCTACAGCAGAACAGGAACAGACCAGAAAAGCAGGAAGGAACATGTACAGGAAACATAACATCAACAGATAATCAATCAATCAATCAAACAAAATCAGATTACATTACCTGACTCAAAACCATTGGGCATAAATATAATGCATGTGATCTGATATTTCAATATCAGATCACATGCATTGTTATCATGTGATCTGATATTTCAATATCAGATCACATGATAACACAGACATCAAAGTGGCACAGTAGATATAATATATGAATAATTCATATTTATTTTTAAATTAGTATTTACACATGATGAATATAATCCCCCATAATGTGAAAAAATTACACATGTATATATGTTATATAAATGTGTATATATGAAATAACAGAATACAACAGAACACGGTAGCATAGTATGCGTGAACATAGACATACAGTATACAGGTGTCTAGACATAATACGTCTCTACCAAGCAGCAACCTCCAGGGCCGAAAAATGAAGCCAATGCAGAAGTGCCAAAAACCTGTATTCTATCTAACAGCCATCAGGGGGCGACTCCACTGGCTGCAAAAGGAAGTCCAATTGTATGGAAGTCTATGAGAAAATGACCCTACTTCTCTCTTGATTTATTACCTCAGTAAACTGTTTCCTAATGAGTTTATGGTCTCAATTGCTAGTTTCAAGTCTTCTTCAATACAGCATGATATTCATTTTGTAAATTATGGTCCCATTTAAGAGTAAAATAGGCGATAAAGCAGCGTATGCTTTAGGGCGTGGCTACGTTGTGATTGACAAGGCGCTACCACTGCCACAGCTTTGCTTATGTTATGTAACCATTGCTTATAGGTGTAGCTGCTGCTATTTCACAGTATGTTTTCAGTTCATTTAGTCAGTTGTAACATTGTGGTCGCCTAAAAACAATCTTGTTCAGTCTTGTTTGGTTGTAATAAAAGACCAATCAATGAGTCGGATGATCAGTTTTTCCGGTGAGTACATTTTGTTTTAATGGTTTTAGGCCTGTTTTTCGCTAGCAAAAATTAGCATTAGCATTATCACTGTTAACCATGGATTGTAAATGCACCGTGCTAACCAAGCTAGCAGCTAGCGCTATGGTCAGCTCCACCCTCTCGTCCAAATATGGTCACTTCTGGCTCCAAAAATCAAACATGGCGACGGCCAAATCCAAGATGGCGATGGTCAAATCGCTATCCTCGAGGCTTCAAAACAGCAGTTCGCAAACCAATGGGTGCCGTCACAGTGACTACGTCCATATTTTTTACAGTCTATGGTCTCTACATCATTTTAGTCATGACCTACATGGACACTGACTGAAAACTGAGATCAGCACTGAGGCTGCTAGTCTAACTGCAGTAAACTGGCGGTAATGGGTGATAATGCTGCGTGTAATCACTGGAGTTGTGTGTTCTCTGTCTTGCCCTGACACGTTGCTGAGCAGGGTGTGTTGATCCTGATGTGGGTGTGTTATGAATATTCTGCCTACTCTCCCCATTGTCTGGACACACAGACTGACAGTCACTTATTATACTTACTTATTATATACTGACAAAAAACTCACTATTAGCTACAAAATATAAATGTGAATAAAATCAAAAGGTATAAAATACAATTTATGATATGTATATTAATCCTAATCTTCTGTTCTGGGCACCCCTGGCCGTCTTAAATCTCTCCAAAAACATGATCAACTTGACATTCAACTTTTCCTAATTTTATGAAAATTACTAATAAACATAATTTTGAATTGATGACATGTTTCAGAAGCCTGCTACAGAAAATAACACGACTTCTGTTGGTACTGTAAAACTTGCTTGAATACAACAGATGTTTAGATACTCTTCATCTATGATTGGTATTGAGAGAGAAACAGAGAATTTGACCTCTCTGAGGTCTGATTGTCCCCAAACATCAGTAACGTCACCTCCATCAAATGTGCAAGCTCAGTGTGTGGTAAAGGAAAGGTACTTGTTTATTTTTCATAGACATCCTGCTGCCTTCATCATATATATATGGCATGATTTAATAACAAATTTCACATTTCACATTATGCCCAGCAGCAGTCATAAATCCATCCAACAGCAGTCAGAGACAAACCAGACAAACTGATATTTATCTCCAGCTCAGCCACTCTACTATGCTGTCTTAGTATTTCATTTCATGAAGTAGCTTATTTATCCAATTTAAACACATTATTTGGTGAAATATAACTCAAATCATCAAATGTGAATTACCTTGTCTCCTTCAGCCTTACATATTCTCTTTCATGTTCCTTTTTAGGCCTACGATGTGTTTACTGGCTCGACAGTGAAGGGGTTGAATGCCACAACAGAGTTGACACTCTCCATCAATCCCTCAGGTGTTGTCATGTGGTACGTCTATCCAGAACAGTACAAAGAAGAGGCTGAGACACTCGTCCAACAGCACATGAAAGCTCCATTTACATTCCACAAAGCTAAAGCTTTGCATCATACTGTCTTATGATGGGATTTTATAGAAAGTTTTAACATGTTTGACCTTCATATACCTGATGAATATCTGACAGAAATGTAATAAACCAATAAGCGAGACAGTGTGCAGGAGTTTTTAATTTTTAGTTCAATGAAAGATAAAAGTAAAAGAAATTTACTTTCAGTCCTGCTCACAAACTTCAGAATTAAAAAACTATTTATCATGGGGTTCCGGTTCCCGAATGGCAGCTAAAATAACTCCTTGGAAAAAACACTTACTTCGCCCCTTCAAGCTGTCAAATACAAAATTTCTCAATAATACTTGAACTGTGTCGGGCAAGAATGGGGAAGAAGCATACAAATAAATAAAACAAAGCAATAAAAAAAGAAATTAAAAAAAGCACTGTTAAAGAACCAGCAAATGGAGAAAACACGAAGAACAGCTCTCCTACACAGACACAAGATTGCAGCTAACGCTAATCCAAACAATGTGGCAAGTTTAACAGAAGTATAAGAGGAGATATGCGAATTTCACAAGGACACAGAACAATAACTAAACAAAATGAAATTCAAGCTCACCAACATTAATCAAAAAGAAAGCGGAGCCAGAGACATGACTTGAAAAGGTGTAAGACCGCATTCAAAATGTTGAAAAGGTGCAAAGTAAGATGATAAAAGTGATAAACCAACAAGAAGATAAACTTCTTGACCAAGAAGGGAGATCCTGATGGGAGAATATAAGGATATATAATGTTCCTGAAGGAGCGGAGTGGTCGCCTGTGGTGGAGTTTGTGGAAAAGTTACTCTGGGACATCCTGGACATCCGCCAAACTACAGAGCTTGGCATCGAGAGAGCACAGCGGGTGCTCTCCCCATGACCCTCTGGGGACAGGGAAGACAAGCTGTGGTCAATAATAGCTAGAAGTTTTGACTAACTGTAAAAGTGCTGCTAAGCTAAACAGAACCTAAAATAGATGGTGCTATATTCATCTTAAAAAATACACATTTAATATGAACTTTTTGTTACTGTATATATTTTTGGCATTGATTCCTTTTTCCCCATTTAAATGAGAATATATACATGGGTGGAATACACAGGAAAGTCTTTTCTGTGTAATGACAGACTTTGTCATAATTTTTTTGGGAGCTGCAGGAGGAGAGGCTTTCCCCCACAGCTAGACGTTTCCTCTCAGCCCAGGGTCAACTACTAGAGATCTCAGCCTTGGAATCACACTTTATCTATTTGTTCATCTGCGTTTCTTTGTTCTTGCTTTCACAGAGTAGATCTGTTATGTTCTATTTTGCTAATTTCAATGATACATTGACAGATAAATACGTATGGCTAGCGGCAAAATAAAATTCATTTCATGTAATGACAATGGGCTGTTGAATCCAATAAAACACAGTAAAATTCTGTCTAAAATGAAGAAAGAACAAGACCATGTGGTATATCTACACTCTTATCCTGAATTAGTTGACTTTACTAGAAAATTGCGTGGAAACGGAGTCTAAGTTGTATAAAATAAATGTTTTAAGTTAAACACACATAAACATAACAAATATAACATTTATCACAAAATCATTTGTTAAGTAATCTCTTTTCATCTAATTTGATTAATTATACCATATTGATTTTGAGATAATTATATTAAATACATTCTGTTTCAACAAAATTGTAGGGAACTGAAGAAATTAAACAATACATTTAAATGTCCCAAGGTAATTTACTAGTTGACAAAACATTGGAAGGTAACACTTCAAATGTCAAAATAAAGGAATATGAATGCACAGCCTGCTATATCCTTATGAACAACTGGACACATAAACACCTCTACAACTTGAGAAGGACAGATGAACTGTGTTAACTATATCAGATCAACTGAGCACTAATATGCAGTCCTAAGCATACGCTTCTGGCTGGACATTCCTGTCCCTTATTAAATCACTCATTACATAATACAAAATAAAAAGCACCTGTTCAACGTTTCCTTTGTATCACTGGTGACAAAGGGGAATGAAACCACATGAGGCTTTTGTGTTGTATTTTATTAAACTTGCAAAGTTTTTGAGGCGCTATTGGGGTCAAAGAGGGGACAATAACAATATGGTGAAGAGGCATGAGGTTGTAGTGGACAATAAATAAAAACAATAATCTAAAGAAAAAGAATTAGCACCAATTAAACTATACAGGTCAGCGGAGCCATCTGCAAAGTAGTGCTGAAAAACACCCATGAATGTCCTTTTTGGATTTGTAATGTTCAGTTCTTGGTCCATTAATTATCTTCCTAGTTACATCCCCAACCAACTACAACTTACCAATATCCTGCCTGCCATACCTTCTCATATGGGCCTTGAAGAATAAATAGGCAGTGGAATAAAGAAAGAAAAGATGACAAATGTTCGTTGAAAGGACTAGATGTTGCAATCCCTAGTGTTAACACTACTTCTAATTCAGGAGTTCTTGAAGGATGGCTGCTATAAGGCTTTACCAGTGGGACACATCGTCAGTTGTGTACCTCAGCATCACAGGGTGTTTTGGCCACTTATTACAATACACTCTCTGCTGAGGCAGGCCCACCACAGGTTGATCAAGCCTGGGTGTGTGTCCCGTGGTTAGCTGTTCGCCTTAGCAGCCCAGGTGGTGTCGCTCCTCTTCAGCCACAGCCAATGGCTTGTCCTCTCGGCGGTGTTGGCCAGCTCTTGGATGGCTTGTCTGTGAGCCTGTCCCCTGACTCTGACCTCCCTAAGGAGCTTCGCTGTTGTGCTGGCTACAAATCCCCTACATCCCACCTCCACCGGGATATTTTTGTTATTGTCAGTATGAACTATATGAAATGAGCAAAAATTAGTGTCTCTTATAAATAAGTATGGTTCAACTAGCCACCACCAAAATTAGATGCTGCTGATCAAAGCAAAATTAGGGTTCTTATATCATCTTTATCCTTTAATGTTAGTGAACGCTATTCTAGCTTGTTGGCAAGCTTAATAGCATAGCCTACCTAGTTAGCAAGCTAACTCGCTAACCCAGCAGTAGCTCATATAGCTACAGCTCTAGGTAGGTACTAGACTATAATGATTAAATATGACTTAAAGACATGCAGTTAAGGATTTTGTTCAGTTTAATGTGGATTTTGTTCAATTGTACTAACTTCAATTTGGAAAACTTAGCATACCTCTGAAGAAGTACAAAGGAATTTTAAAAGAAGCACAGGAGCAGCACACTGATGATGTCAGAGGGCTGTGATTGGTTGATCGCAATGTTGGTCCACGAACACAATGTTGGATGTTGATCCAGGAACATGTCCTTCTTGGCTAAATCACGTCGTGCCTCTGCTTAACATAAGCATACATATTTCATATATACTATATGAAATATGCAAAATACTGCAAACAACTTATTTGATTTAGTAATGAGAACATTTTTTTTTTACAAAACATGAAAGTATAATTATAACCACTCAAAAGTTTAATTAAAACCATAATCTTGGTTTACAGTGTACAGGAAACTCATTTAAATGATAAAGAACATGAAAAACTAAAGAGAATGGTCTTCACTAATCTGTTTCTTCTTCTCATACAAATCAGAACATAGAAGAGGAGTTGCTATTCTTATCTAAAGCAGGCTAAATTTTGAAAAAGTATTTGAAATGGGAGATAGAGAGGGTAGATATATTTTAGTAAGGGGAATATGGATGGGAATTCAGTTATTCTATTGAATGTATATGCACCCCAAGGAAGTGATATTAGTTTCTTCTAGAAAATCACTAATATCATGATAACAGAAACAGAAATTCTTTTTGTTGATTTGTGGGGGAGATTTAAATATACACTTACAACCAAAATTAGACAGTTCCAGTAGAAAAACCCATGAAACAAAGTCCCTACATAAGAAAGTTATCACAGTTTTTGAGGATGTTGGTCTAATTGACATATGGAGAGACTTTTTCCCTAACAGAAGGAAGGACACTCACTATTCTGCCCCCACCCCCTATATACAAGAATAGACTATTTCATAACATTTGGACAAGATAAAGACAAAATAAACACCTGTGGAATTAGTACAGCAGATTTAAGTGACCATGCACCCATATATTCATCCGTTGATTTTAACCTGCAACCAAAGAATACCACATGGAAACTAAATTCAAGTCTTCTCCCTACTTTAAGGAACAAATAAAAAAAGATATTAGTCTTTACTTATAATTCAATGATAATGGAGAGGTCTCATCTCCTATTCTAAGGGATACGGTAAAAGCAGTTTTAAGCAATATCTTCATATAAGAAAAAAAGGAATAAAACATTAGAGGAATTACAAAACAAGCTGAAGGAACTAGAAAGAAAACACAAATTGCGTTTGGTGCAGGATACATTTGAGGAAATTAGAAAAAAATAGGAACAAAATGAACAGTTTGGCTACACAAGAAATCATGAAAAATCTAATGTTTCTGAAACAGAGACACTATGAGAGTGGATGTTAATCTACAAAAATCTTGGCGTGGAGACTGAAAAAAAGGTGGCAGAAAATGCAATTCATAGACATAGGGATCCAAGAACAACAGGGATTAAAAAAAGATACACTAAGTGAAATTCAGGAAGCTTCTGAAGTGCTTTACAAAACTCTATATTTCAAAGTTCCAGGGGGAAGCGTAACCCAAACTGACACCTGCCTGAATTCCCTAGAGTTACCCACTTTAAACAAAAGACAAAACAGAGCAATGACTGCTGACATAATTGAAGGTGAATTAAAACCTGCAATTAGCAGGTTTAAATTAAACAAGTCACCAGGATCAGATGGTTATACGGCAGAGTGGTATAAGGAATTTAAAAATGAGCTACTCCCAACACTGAACTGAACTATTAAAAAGACAATTACATCTGATTGACAAGAGCCGTGACACTGTTTACATAAAACTCTTTACTCTTCAAGTAAAGGCGTGGTTTGCACCTTTTTTAAAGCCCAGACATGCAATCTCAGCTATACCAATGAAAGGTAAGGATAAAATGGAATGTGGGTCTTTTAGACGAATATCTGTTCTACAATATACAATATTTCTGCTTAAAGGATATCTTTGAGTGTAACAACACTACTCAGAAATCCTCCAAAGACAGAGATTGATAATGTTTTTGTAAGACGTTATACAAGTATACTATCCTTACCTCTATTACCTATACCATCTGAGTTAAACTACTGGTGCTGATTAGGCCAATAAACAGGCCCAGTGTATATGAACTGATAAAACTGGACTGTCTGTTTCATGCACTTTTTATATAATGTCTGTTAAGTTCTATGTATGCATAGTTGTGATTATTTTAATCTGGTCCATGAAAGTTGAAACATTCTTTTAATAATGAGCAAAGTTAAGTGATTGTTACAACCTTCAAAACTCTGAACAATGGGAACAGTTCAGACTGCGTGATGTTGCAGTGGCTCACCACCGATGGGCAGTGCAGACTGAAAAGTACAATCAGAAGTTCAGACTGCTAATTCCTCTCCTGAGACATGATCACAGACATGGTGAGGTCTGCTGCCTCCACCTTCAGCTCAGAGCGCTATTAGGTTAAGTGTGTTTGGATTGTGTTGGGTAAGCTTGTTTAAGCTTTTTGTCAGATAAAGTTAGAGCTGAGCCTTCTTAATCTATACTGTGGTTTCACAGGGCCGAGGATTAGATGAAATGTAATTAGGTTTAGTGGAAAATGAAACATTCAGTGATGTCATGATAAATAAAACAGTGTGTAAACTTTTACCTGCAATCTAAACCTTCAGGTCACCACCCAATATTGCACATTGGGTGGTGACCTGAGTTGAAGACGGGTATATGTTATTGAACTTTTAATAGTAGTGTTATTAATATGTACAACATTAATGCCACAGAAGCAATGTCTGTCTGCATCACCCCCCCACACCCTTTTTTTTTTTTACTTTTAACACTACTATTAAAAGTTCAATAACATATACCCGTCCTCAACTCAGGTCACCACCCAATGATAAGATATTTATATGACTTACATGTAGCCTTATCTCTCCAGGGATTTCTAGCTTTAATGCTCCTAATTTTCTTCTCTTAAAGGATAATTCTGCC
The DNA here is from genome assembly GCF_963924715.1 of Thunnus thynnus. Classification (NCBI taxonomy): domain Eukaryota; kingdom Metazoa; phylum Chordata; class Actinopteri; order Scombriformes; family Scombridae; genus Thunnus; species Thunnus thynnus. The sequence goes on along the minus strand of NC_089526.1, from coordinate 33,674,419 downwards.
AATTTTCCATATTTTTCTTATTGTTAACAAATCTCAAATAATCTGATCTACTAACAAATATTGTGTGTGTATCCAAAGCCTGATATATCTTACTCCTCTGTGCCTAGTTTGTTTAGAAACGGCTAATGACAGAGATCCCATTTTCAGTCTTTGGAGAGTAGTTTCATTTCAGGAAGAGACATCATACATGCATGAGGAGGCAGGTCTGTTGACAACGCTCAGCTAGCTTGATGTGCTACGTATCACAAAGTCTTGACTTTGTACTAAAATTCTTTTGAGAAATCTATAATGTCTGATCAGTACAATGAGTGTGAAAAAATGGTGATTGTTTACTGTGAAGAGAACTGCATCCTTGCGCATATGCTGTTATTACTCTTTGGAGCTGCTTCTAAACAAACTAAAGTAACCACCATCTTCATGACGAAGAAACATGTCACCCAGTGCAGATGAGTGACACCCAGTGCAGATGAGTGACTCATTGACATAGTTTTGGGACAACAGTGGAGGTCCACAGCACAGAGGAATAATGTATATCAGACTTTGCATACACACACAATACTTGAAAGTAGGTCAGTTTATTGTTGGTTTGGATCCAAATATGAGATCCGTTGACAATAAGAAAAACATAGAAACTTGCTAGTCTTATTCATTAAATCATTAAATGGAGATATCAACCCAATATATGATAAAACTTACTAAACTGGTATTTCTAACAACTTTTCTTTTTGATAAAGACAATTGAACTATAGTTGCTACCAATGCTAGTCTCACATCGATAATGTTTGTGATTGATCTTTTAGTTTGGTGGATCAGGGCATGTGGTTGGAAGAGGGTGGAGGACAGACCTGACTTGTAATTAGCAACTTATGCAAAACACCTGGGAGACATCTGGAGAGAAACACTAGAAGTGTTGAGTTTTTCACAACAATCTGGCAAGGGTGGCTTGTTAGATTTGTTGTTTTGAATTGTGTGACAATTTGAAACTTTTCCATCCACCTTTTACGTTAAAATAAAACCTGAGATGCCTTCATCAAGAGAAGAGCAGTCTGGACATAGACAAAAGAGGTCAACCAGCCAGACTGCTGATATCATCGTCAACCAACCTTGTAGAATGACACAGCATTAGGTAGGTGATACAGAGTCCAGAGTCCTGCAGCTGCAGGTGAGTAACAAACAGGAACATCCTCCTGTCAAACTTGCAACATACAGGGTCAGGCTCTCTCTGTGCACATTAGGTGGAAGATAGAACATGTTTTCAGTAGCCCTAACACTTCCCCATGTACCCATTGAACCAGCTGACTGCAAGCCACACCCCATCGAAAATGAAAAAGTCCTCCAAAAATTCGAATCAGTACTTTAGACATTAAAGTCAACTTTGCAGCTTTACAGAGATATTTAATCTCTTTTAGCTTATTATTTTGGTTTCATGGCTCATTTAATGCATAATTCAATCTCAGCAAATATTACTGGGACCACTATAGAAAATTGCAGATGAACATTTAATATCCAGGAATTCACATCATAGACACTACCACTGACTATACCTGTAACAAACTGACCACAATTTCACACATTGACCATACATGGTCCAGCCATATACTAGGTTTGACCTAGTCTTCTTCTAGGACAGTGTCTTTAAACAATGTACAATATGGCAGATGTAGGGTCAGTCCATATCTCTGATTGGCTGGCATGCACACACAGACTGGTTAGATTTCATTTATGTGTTATTAAAAAGTTTTATATTGTTGTTTCATATCATTCACACCCTGGCTGCTGAGCAGTGAATGCTGGGTGTGCTTCTCAATGGCCCAGGCTGGCTCTGGGGGTTTCCTCTGGCCCCAAACTCTGCTGAGCTGGAAGGGAAGTGGTCCATGTCCACCCACGTCTTTCCCACACAGCCCCCTTTTGGTCCGCCTGGGGTCAGTGTGGGTCAGCGCCCTTCTGCCAGCTGCCATCACTCATGGATGAATCCACAAAGGAAGACACCAAACATGCTGAGAGTCATACACGTGTCCTTTAGATGTATATGCTCACACATGCAATATTTACAGCAGAGGCCCAGAGCCACAATGTCTTTTTAGACTGCTCAACAAAAAGTATGCTGCACTGAAGAAGACCTCAAGCATCCTGCATCGTAAGTCTTCAATATGGGAGTGCTAACCAGTGTTGTGAGGCAGTTTTAAAAGCAATAATAAAATGACTGATTTACTATGTCTGATGCATGACACATGGCATCTTTGAACATCTCAAACTTCGCCAAATAGGAAGGCTCAGTGAAAACTAGCATTGTGAAAGTTTTTCAATTTAATAAAATATTTGGAATATAAATATAAAATATTTGTGAAATTCAGAGGGAGATATAAAGTTATGCTTTTTTACATTATAAAACTAGAAATCATTTTTCTCTCCACGTTTCCAAAAGAATATTTAAACTGTAATTCTGAGGCAGACAAACAATTCAGGTCATCAGCTTCAGGTGTTTCAGGTCTATGTAGATTGTTTGTTTACTCCTGCTCAGCGCTTAGACTCGGGACTTAGTAGCAATATCCAAGTCAGTAAGATTAAAGGACAGGTTCACAGTTTTTCAGTCAGGTGTCACATGAGTAGTGAAAGAGGTTTTCCTCGCTGTAATCATTCCTCCAGTTCATACTGGCTATTAAAAGATTCCCTTCAAATGCACTTCCAATGAAAGTGTCATGGACTCGTGGTTTTTGGACTCTGTATTTTTGTTCTTTTGGTTTCCTGTGTTGCACTTCTGTTGTCCAGTCCTTTGGGTCATGTGGTTTTGCTCATTCATGTGATTTGGTTTGTATCTTTAAGTGACTGTCTTCCATGATTATTTGGCTCATGGTGTTGTGTACTTGGGTTTGTGTTCATGTGTGTTTTTGGATGGGTTGAGGTATGCTGGTTTGTTATTGGGAGGTTTTGTGTTTTCTGGGTTTTGTGTTTTCTGTTGTTTTCCTGTCTGTGTTCCTGTGCTGATTTTCCATCCTTTGCCCATCTACACACCCGCCCTGCATCTAGCCTCGTTAGCCCTGCTGTGCTCCCTGTGTCTCCCCCAGCCAATCAGCTCCTTGTCTGTTCTCCTGTTTCATCACCTCACTCCCCTCTCCTGAGCTTTTCCACCCATCTTCCCGCCTGCAGTCTCTGCATTCGGGTCCACCTGCTCCACTACACTTATCAGAAGGATCCAACAAATTATGGACCCAGCAGAGCAATGCCTTTTTTTTTTTTTTGAAAGGTTTTTGAGTTCAAAAGCACTGTCTTTTAATTTACTGGATGATTAAAAGAGATGGTTAATCTTTGTACAGTGCACACATAAAACATGTACAGTGGCTCATACCGGTCCCACAAAATGAATTCTTCATCATAAATCACTGTAGTATTGTTTTATTGGATTTATATTCATCAGCGATGGTGTACACACGGTCTAATTCTGTCAGTCAAAAAATGCAACAATTAATGAAATCAAGTTAATTTAATGTCCCCTCCTGCTATTGTTAAAAGCCTATTCAAATGCCAAAAAATCAAAGGATGTGTATTAAATGCAATACATTTGCACTAAGTACACTTATTAATTTATTGTAATGTGAAATTTTCACTGAATTAACTCAGTAACACATTGAGGCATTTTCAAACTGTCTTGTAAAGGAACTGTAGGTTATCAATTTACATTCTAATGTCTCAGTTTAAGGCAAATCCTCTGAACACAGCACATAAAACATGGCTACATTCACAATATGAAAACCACATCTAGGTCTTCAATTTTCAGTATTGAACTCCTTTCAGAATTCCTTGTATCATATAATGTCATCATATTGTTTAGGTGTTATCAGACATGTGTTGTATATAAATACAACTCAGTGTAGATTACCAGAGAAAAGATTTAAAGTATTTTAAATGTATTACAATAAGTGATAAGATGCTAAGAAATGTGAATTTGAGCAATGTGTTAGTTACACAGCCTGTCCAGTATGACCTGGAGAGTGTGGTATGTTGAGTGAGGAGAGAGGTAGTGATGCTGATCCCATTTCACTGCAGAGATGCAACCAGCTGAGTGTCTCAGTGAGGTTAGGACTGATGGGGACATTTATTATTTCAATGCAAGGAAAAACAAATATCCAAATTGTATGACTGTATCACGTACTGTATGTATGATATATATATATACACACTGAATTGTTTCAACACCTCACTGAGACTTAAATTACACAAATATCCATCATGCATTACAGTAGTACACAGTAGTATGTATCACTGGAAACTGGACTCTTCCACTATTGTAAGTTTAAACAATGTTTGATCACACAACAGGGTTTGTAAAACATGATTAATTGATTTATACGACAAACCGGTTTAAAGTTTTACATATATATGGGAAACATTAGGCCAGTTGTATTATACTAGCCCCTTCTTGGTCAGGAAGACAGTTGGTCCTCTGTAGGGCAGGGGAGATGAGAAAGAATAGAATAAAAAATGATGCATGTTTGCAACACCTGAGGCCGTCTGTACGATCTATGATGCATTTAATAATGTGTGATCTGTCTTAAATTTGTTTTCTAAAATGCTACTCATGCTCCATTACGAAGGCTTTGAAAGTTCACTAATTCTCTTGACAGTATATTTGAGTCTGGTGAAGCCCTGACAGGGTTAAGCAAGTCTGAATTTGGGTCTTTAGCCACATTTCACTTCCAGTAAATTAAATATTGCCAGCCTTAGCCTTCTACCAGAATATCTTACTGTAATGAATCATCATGAGTCAGGGTAAGATTGCCAGTATTAGTTGGTCACTTCATCACATATCTGACATTATCAATAAAAACATCTTTCACCTGAATGAGTAATCCAGTGTGCAGCCTGTGCTTAATCAATATTACACAAGAGGGTGTGCTTTACCGTCACTGTTAGCACGACTGAAGTGACTATGAGGTTAATCTTTCCTCTTTACTTTGATGGTGTTTACATCCACAGAAAAACAGTGTAGGAATTGTAGTTTTAGTTTTTACTAGTAAATAAAGTTCTCCAACTTTAGTGGGCCAAAGATCATTTGACCAATTAAAACAAACATGGGCCATGATATATAATATTTGGTGTCAAACTGTCTTCCGTCATTGACTGACTGAAGTCTGTGTTCTCAGAGGACACTTATATCTCCCCTGGTGATTCTATGCCAGACCTGAACTGCAAACTGGACTTTTGCCTTTGGTCTGATTTTCGGCGAGTGACACAACGGCTCCGCTGGACTGAGGTCAGATGAATGACAATGCCAGTCCACAACATCCCACTGCTGTGTCATAAAAAACTCCCTGACTGCATTTGCTGTATATTTAGGATTGTCCTCCTCCTGCATTGTCTTAAAATTGGCAGGCAACATGAAAAAGGGGGTTACTTCAATGTTCACCCAGTATGGATTTGAACACAAAACTACTTAAAACCAAGTCAGCACTTAAGTTTCAGTCATTGTTTCATTTCAAATCAAATATGCTGGTGTCAAAACAACCTAAATGTGTCACTGTCTAAGTGATGGACTCTACTCTGCTCTCTACTTACCAGCTGCCAGTTTCCTCCTGGCTGTTTCCAGGTTATCCTGGTGTAGTTTATGAATCAGCCTACCAATGGAGGTCCCGCGCCTGTCAAATATAGGGACATGTGACATTTATTAACAAAGACCACGCTAGAGCTTAATAAACCAAAAACGCATGTCAAAACATCCCTAATCCTTATATATATATGACAAAAGAGGGTCCAGTTAACTCACAGAGACTTAGATGAGCAGATATCCAAATGAGGTGAAATTGCAAACTGGTTGATGATGGCTGGTTTCTACAGCTTCAGGTCCTTCACTCCCTCTCGTTCATGACTGCATCCGAAGCCTCCCTGGACCTGTTTCAGAACATAAACAATATGTTGAAAAGAAAGTGTTAGACATGAAAACAGCCGACTTAAACTAAACAACAAACATCAGGATACAATTTTTGCCAACATGCCAGGCATTAAAGAAATGGTGTGTTCCCTCTGGACACAACATTATTTAAAGAAGATGTGAGATATTAAAGGAACTGAAGGTGTTTACATGATGTTGAGACATCATCAGATGCTGCTGAGCAATCAGCTGGCACACCTGGTATTTATTAGCTGTTCCCTGACACCTCTTCATGCTCCTGAGGATGGTTTCAAAGTTACACAGAAAGCTTGAAACTGTAAATATGTGCCTGCCTTTTTTGAGAGTAACACTTATTTTCCATAACAGTGCAATGTCATATATGCACTATTATGCTGCAGAATATGGCGAAGGTCAGTTATTAATAACTATGTGATGTGGAACAAATTAAACTAAGTATTCACTCAGTACTACAGCATCTCCCAAAACCCTATATCACAGCTACATAACACCACCTGAGCATAAAAATTACAAATGTTTTAGCTGAGCCATCAGAAAGTCACCAAGATATGTAACTAGACACCAGGATCCTGCGTTAGATAACAGAAGTGAAGTCATGCCGTGGCCATTGGTAACCACGTTTACAAAATAGGATGCCAACAGCATTAGCTAACTAACATTAGCATTATCTCTTATCAGCTGGTGGTTTTACAGGTTGATCATGCTGTCTGACAACAATAAACTCTGATCAGACATGACTTCTCAATTCAAGCCAGCATGCTGACGGATTTGGAAGTTAAACACATTAGAAACAAGGACTTACCAGGACATTTCATGCCTTTGTGGACCTGAATCTCCAATTTGCGGTCAACGCTGCACTGATGCTACTGTGGTTTAGCCAGCTGCCTCATTATTTTCTTCTGCTTGTACACTTGTTATTACAGTAATGAGGTTTTTCCACTTGGAGGAATTGAATAATCTGTCCACAGAACACGGTTTTTACCATTGCTTTCATTTACTTTACAGTCAACTGATAATATTATGATTTGATTCAGAAAGTGAAGTGAAAAAACACACTGTTTATTTAACTGGCTCACCAAGGAGGCAGTGAGAATTCACTATGTAACTTGAATATACAGACTATTCACTTGACTTCTCTTTATTCTTACAGATTAACAAAGTGTCATATTCAGCATATCATGAAATGGAAACTCTGTTTCCAATCACTAATTCTACTTCAGACACATTCTGGAGGCCCCCCAGGCAACTATAAAAGTTCTATTAAGCCAATTGGAGATGCATGGAGAAGCACACTAGAACCCAATATATCTATGTTGTATGACCTTTGATGAAGAAATGCCTCTATCAAAAGAAAGAACACATTTCACAGAATACAGACTGATTTTTCCAAATGTGTGCATTTATTTGGTCTCCAATTACTATCCAAAGATGATTATAGGCATACTTTACAGGGCTCACGGCAAGTCAAATTAAAATGCTCACCGTGGCAAAAAAAAGAGAAGATAAATAATGTTAACAAAATCTGTTTTCTTCATTCCGTCTCTCTTCTTTTTATTTCGATTCAAGGCTGCTTTACGATGATTGAGAGAGACAATAACAGCTAATGTTATGGGAATATCACATATTCTATTGAAAAATTTACAAACTCCTCTGATTATTAATTGTGCATTGGTAGGCTATAAACTAACCCTTAGTTGTAAAACATCAAATGCATACATTTCATGGCTATCGGAAACTTTTAGAAAAACTTTTAACAATGAATTTGGGATGTAATCCCATTTGTCTAGGGTCCTGCTGTCTGCCTGGTCACCATATGAAAAACTGTAGATTACATTACATAACTTGAACAGGCTCAGAGTTCATTTAGTTAGAGTATTATCACAGTTTAGCTAATTTAATAATGTTACTCTGTTACTAACCTCAATCACATATGCATAAATCTGGCACAACATTAATGTAACTTGCGTACAAATAAGTTATCGAAATATACAAATTAAATGAATACCTTGAAAATACATGAAACCTTGGCTAAATAACAACGCAACAAAAATAGTGGTGCCTCCATCACCCAGGTTGATAACCCGTGAAACTGAGAGGGGAGAGATGAAGGAGTAGTCTGCCCATTCACCACTATGCTAACTGTGTCGAGAGCATTCTAGTGTGGCACCAATGTGCATTCGTGCACTACACAGTGACATAATGACCATTCCTTCTTTATTAGTTTTCTTGGAGGACCCAAGGTAGCTGCATAAAAAGTTCCAGAACATTTCACTGTGGAATTTCAGAATAAAGGCCCTCCAAATGTATTATACACTGTTCTACTTAGAATACTGTAAAAAGGAAACTGCCAGTTTCCAATCACAAATTCCACTTCAGACACATTCTAGAGGGCCCCATGTAGTTGCACAAAAAGTTCCAGAACATTTCACATTTTTTTCATTTTGAAAAAAATAGACAGCATAATGAGATATAATATATTTGGAGGGACTTAATCTGAAATTCCACAGTGAAATGCTCTGGAACTTTTTGTGCATCTACCTAAGGACCTCTAGAATGTATCTGAAGTGGAATTAGTGATTGGAAACAGACAGTTTTGTTTTAGTAATTTTTGAATAGACAAAAAACAGCTCTGTATTGGTCCAGGTATTATCTGATAATCCATGATTCATTTATAATTAACAAACAAAAAAATCGTACATCTGTTATTTGTTTCAAAACCAAAAACAGAAAAATGTTTTTGGTTTCAGAATGAAAAAAACAAAAACCAATCAAAATTGGTCCATTTTTCATTTATGGCAATTCCTTTTATTGTTATTCCTTTTTAGATTGAAGAACGAACAGGTCTGTGTACAGTCAGCCAATTCGTTTTTTCGTTTGAAACCAAAAATGAACAGCAAAATCACATGGTCTATTTCTTTTTTGTTTCCAAACAAAAAACAAGAAAACACAATTCCAAAAACTGTCCAGTTTTGGTTTTTGCAAATTCCTTTTTTCATTTCTCATTTGGAGAAGTGAGTGTAAAAACGTCAAAATAAAAGTAGACCTATGTAACACGTTTTTAGCAAAGTTATTATAGTTAACTAACTAAACTAAAACCTCAAACTATGTGTGAAAAAACATTTTGGTTAACTGAAATAAAAATAAAAACTAATAAAAAATACAAAACTATAATACTCTGGTTGTTAGAGAGAACGAAGCGTTTTACAAATGTAAGCGACCTGTAACTTCAGATTAAGATAACGTGAACTAGTTGGTGTGATATGTAGCCTTGGGTAGTAGTGATATATTTTAGTTATTATTTAATTTATATTTTAGTTTCATAACATTTATAAATACTTAGCTATGAGGAACTCAGCCAGCAGAGGTCACCCACTGCCCACTGCTAAGGCCCCTAGGTTGAGGTTGGCCTACACACTGAACCAAAATTATTATGTAATAACTGTTCTGACCTATGTCTAGTCACTGTGTTTGAGGGCATGCTGCTATTACCACTTCTGTGTCAAAAAAAACAACCAACCAAACAAACAAACAAACAAAAAACACTTTTACAAATGAAATCTGCTGAGTTGTATACTTTTTTCCTTTGCAATTTTAAAACCTAATGTAAAAAAATCCTGTGTAATACATTGTGTTAATTAAGGTATTAATTATGTTAAATTTTTTTGTGAAACCTGGTGAGCATTATTCTGAGTAAAAAGCATCTCATCTAGCTCAGGGGCTCTCAAATCTTTTACAGTTAAAGTGCCTGACCATAAAGACCGTAAAGTTTATGTCCAGGGAAATAAACTCAGGTTTATTTATAAACAAATGCAATGATTTAATCTGGAATATCAGGGAATTTCACGTTCTGATAACTTTTATTACCAATATGCAGTAAAATATTAGGCTACGTGGACTTTTTAGACTCTACCTTAGAGGCTACTAATGCGCAAAAACACCTGCATTATATATAGTTATTAATATTATTATTATTTTGCTGTTAATGACTATATAAACTGCCTAAAAAGCCTGCCTACTGCAAATCAATATGATAATGATCAATACCATTTTGGCAGATTGATTTGTCCACTATGTAATGTCACGGCTGTTGGGACTACATGTGGACCACAGTTTACCACATGTTTCAAGACTCCAAGAAACCTGAGCCCTGGGGATTCGCGCCCAAAGTGTGAAGCTCCACCCATTGATCCAGGTTATCAAAACTAGAGATTCCCCTCTTATCTTTCTCTTTTCTCAACGAGCTGCAGCGGGAGCAGCTCCTTGCTCTCTTTCTCCTTCAGCTGCAGGAGCAGCTGCTTGGTCTTTCACACCTCCAGCAGCTGCTGGAGCAGCTCTCTGCTTTCTTGTGTGGCTTGCTCACAGCAGACACACACAGTCTTCTTTACGGCAGAAGACGCAAAAGCCTGCTTAAGACTCAGAAACTAAGTTTCCTTGTGCCAGCAGCTAACACACAAGTCTGCTGGCCAGTTTAATAAGTACAGGAGCCGCGAAATGGAGTTAGCTTGCTGCTAACTCTACACAAAGGAGTGACCTGGGCCCTCTGCACGACTGGAGTGCTCTCTCCCCAGCAACGACTGCATCTTTCAGCTTCAGAGCCAAAGCCTTCTCAGCCTGACTCACCCACGGATTCACCAGCTACAAAGCAGGACCCCACAAAGCATAGTGAAGCATAGTACGGCTGAGCAAGAATGTTTAGCTCAAACAATGTACTGTACGTGTATTGATTTGGTTAAGGTTATACATTGAACTGTTGTTGTGATGTCCTTGTTGCCTATAGTCAGCTTACTCCATAGCCACACCGCTAGGTTAATGTTAGCATGCTTAACACATGTTACATCCAGTAACTAGGCTTTGCATGCAACTAGCCTCATTTTAACCTGGCACCTTTAGTATACACCAATTGGTCTTGAATAGAGGACCACACAGTTAAAACCTAGTTTGGCGAACTTTGGTTCAGGCAGCACATGTGGTTCAAGACACCACATGGTCTGGCCTTTTATCTCTGTAGTTCTCTTTATCAGCCAAATTGTTGGCATGCCATGTGCTCAGTCACCAGGTGACTGCAGCCATCTTGCTATTGTCTTCCCTACACACACACACACACATACACTTGTATATAGGTACACTTAGCTAGATTAGTATTGTGTGTTGCTTTTACCCTTTTGTTAAATAAATGCTTTTGGATATACCTGTTGTCTGTTTTAATGTATGAGAATGAGTTTTGCCAACCTCTGCTCTGTAAAGAACTCCAAATCCTTCAACCGTAACTAGCTATTGATATGGTGATTTTGTTTATAGTTATTAAATTAATTATTAATCAAAGTCCCAAATTCATAGATTAGTACACTTTGAGACTGAATTGGCTATCTTTTTCCCTGAGTCCAGGGTGGTGCCCCGTCATTATTAATTCTTATTAATAATTTTATTGATTTTAATAATTAACAATTATCTTTGATAATCATTTATTATTGCTGATAGCCAAACTTGTAGCCACGGCCCAACACGGCTTAGGACTGGACAGGAATTCCAGAAGCAAGGTTGTAGTGTAGGCTACCTAACATAGCCAATAACGAACAATAGCTATAAAAGGTGAACATTAGCTTGATCGTGTTGTTGATTATGAAGTTATTTAGTAGCCTATTACTACAGATGTTTCTCATTTTGTTTGTCTGCTTTACCGTCACATTACAACGGTGCTGCCGCAGCGGTAAAAGAGGGGGCTGCGCTAGATGACTGTAGACCCTAGGTGGCAGCAGAGTGCTTGAATGCTTACATGCCTAAAATCGCTGTATCTCACAGCCAAACAAAAAGTGCAATTAGAATATTTCTCAGAATAAGTCATTGGTAAATTGTATGACACTTACAGTATATACAGGCATCCCTCTGTCAGCCCATTCGCAGTTTACATTCACAGTCTGTGAACGGACAATGTCAGGATTCTCTACACCAATCAAAGTCCTCTGTTCAGATGTTATTATTATTATTACAGAAGTTTTCTGGATTTTATTTCATTCATTGCTTCAGTTTCTGGACTTCTACATTATTCGGTTTTCTGGACTCCTGACTCCCTGTGCGTCCATGAGAATGTGAGTACTCAGTTTTTATTCTGTTGTTGTAATTAGCGTTGCAGTAGTGGTCTCATGTATAGTGACATCGTTTGAGTCTCTGTAATCGTTTGACGGTCACGTCACTTCAGTTTACTATTGCAAATGTTCTTTACTGCTATTCTTTGTAATGTGTATGCTCCCTGACGATGTTATTCATGTTTATTGGTGATTTATCACTGTGCCGTTGGGATGCTATTTGTTTATGTTGCAGTGTTGTGAAAGTGTTGATATGTCTGTTAAAGGACTGTCACACATTTCTTTAGCTCTCCCTGTGAATTATACCAGTAGTAGCAGATATGTGTTTTCTAAGCTAAAATGTTGCTCCTTGTTGATACTCCCTTACACTTATGAGGACTCTCTTTCTTAATTTATGCATCTTTGTACTGTTTATCCTTACATTTTATTATTGCATTATGTATTTCATGCCACACTTTTTATGTTTATCATTATTGCACGTGCCTAATGTCTGTACATGTTTTCGTTTATTCCCTTTCATGTGGTAACCACATCCACAAAAGAATGTCCTAAACTACCAGCAATAAATGAGTGGCATGTCAGTGAGTTTATGTGTGTCTTTAACTGTATTAATTGACCTATCTACATCATTCCTGTTCTTACCGGACAACCTGTGGAGAGTGCACCGATATCCATAGAACTAGCATCTAAGGGTTCATTCAATTATCATTACTGAGGTCACAAGTTTGGTATACAGTAAACCAGCACCTCTTTTACAATACCTGATTTGATACCATGGAAAAACCAGAAATCCCATTTAGGACACACTCCTTTATTTAAAAACTTTTGAACAGAAACTTTGTGTGTTTCATTATTTAAGCACACAGGCTGCAGTAGAATAAGAGTTACAAATTAAATATTGGCCTGTAGCCTTCTAGTAGAAAGCAAAGCAGCCCAAAAAAAATAATCATTTCAAATCAGAGGAACTGTAAGAAATGTGATGCTGTAACAACAAATACAGCTGTGTCATTATGTGCTCTCATTTTGGTTTGCAATCCTGTAGCTATGACTGAAACTTTAAGTGTTTCAGCATTTTAACAAACACTCTGGCTATATTAGAATAATAACACTGAGTTATAGAGTGAGTGTTGATACCAACTAAGAATGCTGGTATTAGTATAATTTTCTAAATGCTAGTATTGATTTGGTATCTATATGTCTATGGTATCTGTGTATTGATTCTTGTGGAATCCATAATATTTATATTTATTGAGTTGTTTAGAAGAATGGTTCCCAAACTGGGATCCAAAGACCTCCAGGAGTCCTTGAGAGGGCTGCAGGGGTTTCCAGCGAAAGCACGAAATAGATTAATTTCACTTATATTACACTAACTTCCAAGTAATGTATCTTCTTAGAGGGGATTTTTTCAGACAAAATCCTCTCAAACACAGGTCTGTGGTCTATTGTGCATCTATTTTGGAGGTCCTCAACATGAAAAAGTTTGCGATTGCCAGGTTTCTCAAAATCCCAACAGTGCTGGATTTTTCTAGCTTCCACTTATGTCCATTGCTCATTTTTTGCTCCTCTGAAGCGGGGCAAAAAGTTATGTTTTATGTCATGTCATGTCATGTCTTTCTATTTTGACTCACTCACAATTTGAAAATCTGAACCCATGATTTGAAAGTTTTATTGCTTAATAAATGAAATTCTGAATGAATGTTTTACGAATTTCTGCTTTGATTCTTTCATAACTTTTCATAAATAACAAAATAGTTATAATAGTATGCATATTTATAATATTTTTGTCATTGTTCAACACAGGCCATTTCGGTTGAGGCATTAAATATATGACAATAGAATAGAAAGAATTTAGTTGTACTTTTTGGCACTTTGTAGGTGGGATGTTTTACGAGTGTCATTAAGGTCTTTGATAATACGGTAGTCGCCTTCAGTCCAACATGGCAGAGGCAGAGCTCTGCTGCTGCACGCTGTTGTTGCAATGGAATGACCAGTTAGCTTTCACTTCTTATCAATGTAAGTTCTTTGGTTACAATGGCAGAGTTCCTCTGTCCGTATTTCCGCCAGAAGTGAAGCAACTGCAGAAGAAACTGACTGCAGTGAGCTATCTTTCTTGTAGCTTAGCACCACACATACTGTAGTTGTGTGTGTCACTTTATGTTCATCATGTCTTACTTCAAGGCTCCCTTGTCATGTTGTTTGTTTGGCAATGCTCCTGTTACATCTTAAAAGGTTGTATGGATTCACAAAAACTGTTTTGTGTACACATCTAGTAATTGTTTTAAGTTAAATAGTGTACTGCTAACTCTGCCAGCTTTGCCATTTTCTATGGGATTTCCCTTTGTATTAATACATTGTTAGTATCATGCTAATCAAGGATTAGTGTCCTGTTGGCCAGTTCAATTTGTGACGTTAAGTATCATGTTGTGAAACAACTTTATTAAAGTAAAAGTCCTGCATTCAAAACGTATGAAACAGTAAACATTTTTATCAGTTAAATGCAGTTTAAATATCATCAGATAAAGTCTTCAACTGTTTCTTACTGTTGGAGGAAAACCTCTATTAACATATTGTTTAATTTAACAGAGCTGACCTTACCGGTTAACATCTACTTCTTCTAAATGATAATTTGTGATTTCTCATAAACAGACACTAATTCATTCTGCGTTTTAACATAATTCGGTATTAATATTACCTCCATGTAATGTAAATAACCGTGACATTTTCCAGATAATGGTCATCTGACTTAACGACACAATTTACACATTTTTGTGTCACTGCTGATTTACTGAATCAGACTTCTGCTGTGTAAAACATGATGACAAGACGCAGCAGGTTTTCTGTGAATGACACACATCCAGAGCGTTTTGGAGTCGGTTGGAGTCGGGGGTGTTGACTATTAAACAACCCCGTCAAGGATATTTGATTTCTTTTTCTTACATATAAACTCTCCTTACATATAAACTCCCAAACATCTTCCAAAAGACATTTTGCTGCAGAGCTGTATTTAAGGCCACTTCACTTAACCCAACCCAGTGAAGCCCCAGTTTGTCTCTCCTGGCTCTTAAAGGTGATTCCCCCATTTCAATAAGTAAAGCTGGAACAGGCATCGTTCAAAGAGCTCCACAGCAAATTCTTAGGGCCTTTGCCTGGACCCCATCCAGTTTGCTAAGAATAGAATTAACAGCTGACCGAAACACAACACACCCATAATCTAAAGTGGATCTTATCTAAATCATAAGCAAGGTGTCTCTCTCAGCACCCCAATCACTTCCAGCTTAACTACGGAGAATGTTATTTACTTTCTCACCTTTACAAATGTATCTATATGAGTTTTCCTTGTTTTTCATCCATCCACATACCCAGAAATTTGAAGAATTTTCCTCTTGAAGCCAAAGATCATGAGTTTATTTTTAGAAGTGGAAATCCTAAATCCCCACTTATCTGCCCACTGAGCAACCTGATCCAAGGCCTTTTGAGTTTGACAGAGCAGATGACCAAAATTTTTCCCTCAACTCCAGATCGTGCCATTGTCAGCCCAGATCATGCCATCGTCAGCAAATAAAGATTCCCCAAAACTTTGGTAGACTTGGGGCGTACCATTTTTGATGTCAACAGTTTCAGAAATAACTCCCCCAACCCTTACCTGAATTGAACTATGATTGAGGAAACCCTTCATCCTTTTAAACACCCCCCCCCCCCCCATTAAATCAGTGGCTCCCAACCTAGGGGTCACAAAACAAATCTGAGGAATCAGGAGATGGTTAACAAAACAGGAAAACATGTATTTCTGCAACAAATTTTGTCAGACTTTTCTCTAATCTTTCTTTTTTCTTGTGGACTACTGGATTATTTCTTTAAACAATTTAAATTAAATGAGAAAAAAAAGTTTTTTAAAATTGGTTTTACAATCGGTAGACGACTGATGATGAGGGGTCATAAGTACACATCACATTGTTTGCTTGCTGAGGTTTAGGTCTGCAGAGCTAAACTTAAAAAAATTAGAAGAGAGCGAAATAGGCATAGAGTTGTTGGATACAAAGAGAGCGATTTAGTTGAATTGGAAGGTTTTTAAACCTTATTGTTTTTTAGTAGATGTGATGTGAGACGTGATGTTGATTATGGGATCCCTTTAATTTCACTGGCAACATTTCGGTCAACTAGGTCGTCAGAAAAATATTTGCCTGACCAAGACCTGTAGTTGGTCGAAATGTACTTCTTGTATTGCTATTTAATTGATTTTGTTCCAGTACTTATTCCATTGATTTTGATTCTGTTAATGGGTGTGCACATGAATACTCTGATTTATGCAGAATAATTTGCAGATTAAATTGGACTGTCTTGTTTTTTAATAGTTTAATAGTTTTAATATTTTAATTGTTTTTTAATAGGCATGTTTTTTTAATAGTTTCGCAAAAATTGCGACCTGACCCAGACCAGAGCCTAAAGTTTTATGCAACAAAATGCCCCAATCCTGATCCAAAATGCCGAACTTGAGCAAAAAAAGGTTGGGCAGGTTTAACTTTAGATAATTGGGATTTGTCAAGTTGAAACACTTCAATGAAGACCATCAAGCACCACCAGCAAGAAAAGAACTTAGTAATCAAAGGAGCAACCTACTTATTAAATTGGATGAAATTAGTATCTTAGGCTTTTTCCACATGTCCAGAGAAAATGCAGTGGAGATCATCTCACTGCTGAAGCCCAGTCATGCACTGCTGTCACAAAAAGGAAAAGGGGAAACTCACAGTGTAACTCAGCTACATGTGAGTGAACACGTACTGTACAGATGTCTCAGATTCAGATAACCCTATTCAGTGATATTTCATCATCTTACCTGATGCTCTTAGTAATGATATGTGAAGGTTTATGGGGACAAGCTGCTTAGATCTGTTGGCAGACCCTGAGACACTCCGTCATACATCACCACACAGATTCCCCTGAACTTGGCAGGAAGTGACAATGGCAGGTCAGTCAGCAGATGCCTCACAGCAGGCCTGGGTCTCACAGGGCTGCAGGGCCACTGCATAGCATATGACAGAAAATGCCATACAGCCCAGCCCCCGCCGCCCTCAGCCAGTTCTTTATTGCACAGTAAAACAGGAGTCATGCAGCTGCCACGTCTCATGTTGC
Organism: Thunnus thynnus; assembly: GCF_963924715.1. NCBI lineage: Eukaryota > Metazoa > Chordata > Actinopteri > Scombriformes > Scombridae > Thunnus > Thunnus thynnus. The sequence goes on along the minus strand of NC_089526.1, from coordinate 33,657,301 downwards.
ACAGGGGAAGTCACAGGGTGTTCCTGAGGGGAGAGGACAAACCCAAGAGGAGCGCTGTGAACAGACTAAAGCATGACAAGGTGGAGACAAACTAAAAACAAAAAAAGGCTGTGATTGATTTGACCTTTTTTTATCCAAGAAGAGCAAACTGATCTCACCTGCTTCCCAGTTACGCATGTTCACAGCACATCACTGAGCAGCTCCTGGATCAGTCATATGTTCAGTGTCTCACACAACTGCACCTTGACCTTGATTAAGCCTGAAACAACCAATAAGTAAAGACAAAAGAAATGACAACACCCCACACACTACTTGCTCATCATGTATTCTTAGGACTGAAGGATACTTCACACAAAGTGCTTGTCTCATCTCTAACAGTGTCTGAACCCCTTGCCTTGAGGCAGGTTTGGTCAACATGTCACACACTGGTTCATTTGAAACATACTGAACTCTTTACTATACATCACTCAGGACTCAGAGTTAAAACCAAAAATAGTGTAGCTCTAAAAACAAGTCTGTGTTGATGTGGGGCGTGTTGCCACAGGTGAGAAGATTAAATATAATCTAGGAAGTCCAGTTTGAGAATTGGATCCATGAGTTTGAAGCATAGACTGTATAAAAATGGACGTAGCCAGAAGTGATAAGAACCATATTTGGATGAGAGCATGGAGCTGGGGAGGAGCTCCCCAAAACACTGCACGGCATTTTACAGTACTATAAGATTTTACAACTCTGGAGAGTAATCCGGTGGACAATCCTCTGTCTCAATAATCATGAAGTACGCTGTAGAACCATACCATTGACTTAAAGTAATTTACCTATTTGATTGGTCAGTGCATTGCTGGATGATGTCTTATTGCATTTGGGCAAAAGATGAAACAGTTTTTCCCCCTGATCTCATTGAAATTAATGGTAATGCTAATGTTCTGTATAGTGGCCCTAGGCACTGTTCTTCAAATGTGGCTTGACTAATTCAGGCTAACATGCTATTATCAGGTTAAAATAATCAGGTTAATTCTCATCCAGCTAATGTGGTTCTTTGATGGGGTAGGTGTATTGGGAACACTTCCAGCATGCACAGGGCAATAGATTTATGGACATAAGTCTGATTTTATTTGTGTTCCTGCTTTGTTACTGCTGTTATTTTGCTCTACATTGTGCTGCACATTATTTCCGATGTTTCCACACTTAAATCCCACACGAAAACCTTTTAAAAACTAAAAAAAAAAGTATGTTTGATTGCATAAACAACTTTCAGCAAAGTGAGTTCTGCAATTAATCATTTAATAAGTTTTAGTGTTCAAATGTCAAATTAAATGCCACATGTCCTGGCTCCACAGGTCCTTTAACAGTCCAAATCTTTTAAGGGAATTTATGTCTCTGAGTATCCCACACTATATTTTTTTAGGGCCTTCTATTTAACTTTTATTTAGTTGTATCATGTATTAGTGTAGGTAACTCTTTGTTATAAAAATTAAATAATGATTTATCACTAAACTGCATGTTCTCATATAAAACCATAATTATATCAGCATTATTATATGAGAAATTGAGACATTCGTATCTGAAAATTAGTTCATGTTTGGGGTTCACCTTAAAATGTCTTAGTCATGATCAAGCTAATTGTCAATAAACTGCACTTTAGCAGGCTTGGGTTTAAGGATTTGTTGCTATAACAACAGTTCCAGATTCTTCAAAACAGCTTTGAAGAACCAAAAAATCCAAATATTCTAATCATCCAAATCTTACCAAATGGTCAACATTCTCTGGATCTCTGGATAACCTGATTATCCACGTACAAAGACTGGGGCCCAGAGGTGCAAAACACAACATTTCAAAAAACAAAACCGACTCAGATTACTATTGAGCTGATAAATGTGATTTTAATATTTCCATTGCATTTTAAATATTTTCTAGATGTAGCATATAGATTTGCATCTGATTGAAGTTATAGGATGCCCTGTGAATTGTAGGAGTTCACTCCTAGCCACAAGGTGTAGCCTGTTGCTACTAATGAAATGTTTGTGATAATTGGTCAAACTCTGATAACCCTGCCTTTTGTATATAAAGATGTTTATTTCCATTCGTCAGCATATACCTGAAGAAGGTCGTTGATCGAAACGTTGTATATATTAAAATACCTTTACTGAGCAAGTGAAGACAGTGTGCGGGTGTCCTTTCCTCTTTTTAGTAAATGGCTACTCCACCAATGCACCTGTCACAAAGACTACATAGGTGTTCAAGAGATTTTTGATGATAAAAAACAAAACAGAAAATGCACAAACAAAACAGGAAACAAAATTTGACAAACCACACAACCATGGCTACTGTAAAGGTTATGTTGAGTAGCCATCATGTGCATGCAAATGTGTAGTAAAAGCAAGTATGTTAGCAGTATAACATATAAGCTACAGTAATGCTACAGAGCTGTAGCCAGGATTTACTAATTTGAGGTCAAGAGTTTGTGCAACACCATGCAGCCTTCATATTTTTTCTATTAATTCCACTGTTAAACTACTAAATTTTCCGCAAATTGAATCTCCTTGTTTCAAAGCCTTTTCCACAATGTCACAAATATTGATAATTTTGACTAAAAAACTGAAAAACTAATTATAATGTTTAAACTAATGTTAAGTGTGTAATTGTAGAATGTTACCTCTTCCACAGGTTGTTAAAATGCTTAAATTAAACAATACTGAGGACACAGCCTTGTGTCTTCAATAGTCGCTTCAGCCCTGGCTCCAACTTGCAATAAATATAATAACTTTATCCATCAAACAAACTCTTACAAACACTGCTGGATTGGCATACAACATCAGTGATATGCATCAGAAGATCTAACTAGATCAGATAAAAGCGTGTCAGTCCCAGTTCACTGACCATGCAGCCAGAAAAAGCAGTCAGCAGCCAAAAGAGCTCTGACAGGAACATGCACAGTGGAGCAGTGTCTTGAGATGGTTTGGATAATGACTCCAATATAGAGCAGCTATTTTGCTGATGTTGCAGTAGAGGGAGGGCACATAATTTGGCTTTGACGGCTTGTGTGTAAGTGCTTTGTTGTCGGAGAAACGGGACAATCCTTCCTGACTCATCTGATCAGATGAAGGGGCCAATTGTCACTGCAGTAAGTTGCAGGAGCTTTGGCAAAATGCAGCTGCCCAGAAAACAAAACTGACTGATGCTACAAAGAGGCTTTGATGCAGAAATGAATGGAGCCTGCACACACGCACTGTCAACTCATATTGACAGTGATGGATTACATCATGTGCATATGATTAGTGATACTGAATACTGAATATATTCTCTTGAAAGGCTACATTGATCACTGTGTCTAATTTACCATACAGTATTAGCAGAGAATGGAGATGGACAGGTGGATGAGGGAAGTGAGGCGGCCACACAGAAGGATGCATTCATGACTGTCAGTGTATGCCTTCATGACCCTGTTGGTCTTCATCTTTTCACCATCATTGTTTCATCCTGTGTCAGGTGTAGAAAATATAAAATGAAAGCTCAGTTTCAAAAAGATTTAAAAAAAGATAATTCATCTATGAAAGGAAACCTGCAATGTCTCCTGCATGAAAACGCCAGAGCAGCTCATGCAAATCATAGTGTCTGTGTTAAGTAACATTTAGGTAGACCTGATTGGAATAATTTTTGTGTGCCAAAATTAGCTCAGCTATCATGAAAAAAGGGTTACGGCTAGGGTTATAACAAATTAAAATCATTGTACATTCTACAAAAGGACTTAATTATACAAATATGATTGTGTTTGTATATCTGGCAACACTGTCTCTAACCTCAGCATGTATGTGATTGTGTTGAGGTCACAGATGGGGCTAAGCGACAAATAACCACATTGGTGGAGGACACCATGATGTTTTCGTTAATTTCATGGATACAATAACCCTTCTTTAATTTCAAATTGAGGAGGTGAGTAAATTCCACAGAGGGCTCACCCCTGGACCCCTGAATTGACCTCTTTGCCGAGTGGGGATCTAACAACATGTCACTGACCAAAGTTAAACACTGTGACAAAATGGAAATTGAACAGACCTCCTAAGAGACCATTTTCAATCAATAACTAAATTATGGCCTGAACTAAAAGCATAAATGATCTTTGGGGTCATTTAAACCAAGGGAGAGGACCTACAACTCAACACCCGTGCACAGAAAACCCCTCTCCTTATCTACACAGACCAGAGTCATAAACTCGCATTCTTGGAGGACATTCATGGAGTGTCTGCAAATCGTCAGCCAAATCTGAATTTGTGTGAATTAAATATCTAATCATTATGTAAATCATGTAATATTGTTTGTCATAGAAATACAGTACATAAAGAATGTTATGACCTTCACAGCTGTGTGGTAATCTATTAAGGAGATATTCATTTTTGATTTGATTATATTTTACAAGATGTGACAATACTGCCCACTATTGATAGGTGATTTCTTTTTTTTTATAAAGGTTCTATATGTATATAGAACTGTGAAGCAATTTACATCTATTAATCATGTTTTTTTTTATTGCCAATGAATAAATAGGTAGTAATGTAACGTAAAAAATGAGACTTTCCCCAGCTTTCTCAGTTGTCTGTAACAGCTTGTGGACTGATTTCTATGTGAAGGACCCATGCCAGATTTTCAGTGAAAATCTAACGGTGACATTTTTGCGTGCTCTTGAGTGCCTTGCCTCTCTCCCACTAAAGTCAACAAATGACCAGCATAACACAACACAATAAAAATGGTGCTATCCGACTAGAAACACACTGCAGATATTAGCACTCCAGTGAATGAAACAGCTAGCTGTCTCTGTCGACCACAACACATTTCACAACAAAACACCCCCACAATGACAAGTCGCCCACTCCTGAGCACACAGCTAAAACAACATTATTTCCTCAACAAAGGAGCAGAAAACAAGCTCCAGAGCAACAGCAGAACATAGCTTACTAGCTGACTGACTGGGAGTGAGAGATACTTTGTTGAAACAACTTGCAAAAGGCAATGTTAGAAATCTTTTATGTAATTATGAAAAGTATAAGTGAGGAAAAAAATATCACCTGCAATAGTCTTGTGCCGTGAGCACCAGGATGTTGACTACAGCTTATTTAATGGCCACAGGTGTCACTAATGAGAAGGAATTTCTGATTCCTACATAGAGAACCTTTATGTAATGGTATGCTAAAATATGATCTTGTGGAAAAACTATTAAATGTTTAATTTCGATGCGCTAAGTCAGAACAATAAACTACATTTATTACATGTACCATTATCACTAAAGGAGGCAGAGGAATAGCTAAAGGAGTGAGGGAAGCCATCGCTAACTGCTAAGATAAGTTAGCTGTTAAGCTAACTGTTGAGCTAAGTAACTAACAACTGTGGGATTAATGAGAAAGTATGTGGTCTAGCTTTGCTTCAAGTGTTCAAATCGAACACGAAAAGTATCAAACGAAAGAGCATCTACAAGGATATGAATATAAACCATGGAAGTAGGGGAGACTGTTATGCATAATGTACTTTGTAATATTCATGTTGGACCAGTACAGTGGTATGTTATATAACCTATATGTTATATAACATCGATGTTAGCATTGCGTTGCTTAGCATCCTTTTGGATGTGAGCTAGCTAACTGCCTACTTGAGCAGTAAGTCTAGGTCCACACATACAGTTATGTAATCAATTTGATCGTTGATTTTCTGTGTTTCTTCAGTGTATGCCCTGTTGTGTTGGGCTGTCTCTGAATGTGTAACATTATACTTGAAGCCAATGGCCATTATCCAAGTTATACTTGGCGAGTCTACACATAGCCTACACATAGTATATAAAATAATGAAATTAAATACTGGTTGCTTATTTTATGTCTTTCTAAATATCATGCCTTTTATGTCTATGCTTTTTCTCTTTGATTTATAGAGGCACCTTAGTGTGTTATTGGAGGACGAGAGTCCCGAAATAGAAAAATGCACCAGCAGTCAACTTCATCACTGCCCCTTCTGCACATATAGGGCTGCACAATATATGGTCAACAACCACATCAAGGTCATGTTTCAGTGAGGCACAGAGAGTACTATTTCTTTCTGTGTTTATTGAGTATATTTGAAGTTCATGTTTTTTGACTTTTATAAGTTGTTACTTAAGTGTTATTCCTCTCTGTCAGAGTTCACAGTCATAAAGTGTGGCTTGAGTTGCAGGAATGTGACACACTTTCATCGTTGCTATTGCACAGTAACAATAATCAACAGAGCACAGTAATTCAGTTTCAACTGTGTTCAAAGCTGCTATGCTATGTTGGAGTATGAAAAGCTGTTGAATTGTACTTTTTCTTTACTTTCATATACTGTGTTCACAGAAACATTGCTCAGATCTTGTTCCCTGGATCTTTGAGGACTTTTGGTGTGGATGATGTTCAGGTTAGATATTTCTTTAAATTATTCCACTGTACTACACCGTTTGACTGTCATTCCTTTATTGAAAATTGTACCTTGTTCACACCACAGGGCCTACCAAAGTAAGGTTTCTCAAACAACTGTGGGGTTTTGATGATAAGATGCTGGCTTTTCAGTACACAGTATATTATCCTATTTTTGTTATGACAAATGAAAACTTATTACTTCTATGCTTGCAGTAAACAAAGCGCACTATTGTTATTGCTCATATTTCTTCTTGTTTATTATTCTTGACACATTGTGGGACATATTTCCTACAGTTTTTACACTACATACAAAATTCATACATCAAACTCCTGCAGAGCTGGATGCTGATATGACATTCTGGGGGGGAATATTATAAAACCTTTTAATTTGCATCCTTAAAATCACTTATATATATTTTTTGAATGTATTGATAGTGTCTTTATATTATTGAATGAATATAATGTTTGTCATTCACTCAGCAAGGTCTGATGAAGGGAGGTTGCAAGATCAACAATGGCAACGAGAACAAAACACACTACAGGTATGAGGTGTCATATGATGAGTGGTATAGTCTTAAACCAATATTTAAAGACTTAACCCCCAAATGTATTTCAGGATGATGTTGAAGACGTTCCCTCCAAGAAGTCGCAGCATGTCACATCAGTCACCAGCTCTGCAGGATCAGGTACTGTGTAGACTATTAGCTAAAGTAAGGTGCATTCTTGTACACACATCCCTAGAGATTCCCTTACATTACTTAATGACCACAATCTGTTTTCTTTCTAGACAATACTGAAAACAAAATGCAAGTAATGTATTGTAAGTAAAATAGTAACAGTGGCTTTTGTTTGCATGCCTTTGGTGGTATTGATGGTGGTATAATCTTTATTTTTCCTTTTTCTTCAAGGAAGCAGATGTTCCTCTCAGGGACACCATAGCGGCATTAAGGTGGTGCATATGCATTTGTGCAAACATTTAAAAGCACTGTTTCCCTCCCCACTGTAACTTGGATGGACAGGAAAGACCACATAATCCTTAAAGAACTACAGTTGTATGATGGCCTGGATGAAGAGGAAAATATTCTCCTCATGGAACCATTCATGTTCTTGTTCCAGTTTCTAGTAGTTGACAACAGGATATTAAATATATAATAATAATAAAGTTATAGCATTTATCAAGATTAACAGATGACCCATATTTCACAAAATAATTCATGGACTGGAATGCACTTGGAGCAAAAAGCACAGAATCAAAAGGCTGCAAATTAAGTTGGCAAGGTGAAAATAGGAATTAAATTAAAGTTGTTTTTTAAATTTCACTTTACTGAAAAAAATGTACCAACTAACACATCAGTTTGCAGTTGCATCCTTATGTCTTTATATGCAGGCAATGTTTATATTCCAAATGTACTGGTGTAGTATGATTTCTAGGCTGCAGTGTTCATAATTTAGTACACTATGATCAATAATGATTTTCAATGTTGAGTATGAGTTTCAGAAAAATGAAACAATATACCACACACACATAAAATAAAATAAATATATAACAAGTCTAGCAAGTTTTGAAGACGTAGCAAGAAGAAGAATATTTTTTCTGTTGTTCACTGCAATAATATGAGTGGCTTGTATCAAAGTTTGAGATGTATATCATGAAGCAAAAAGTGTTACAACACTCATGTGCTGGTACCACTTTATATAATATTTCATACAATCTTCAAAAATGAAATATGTTTTTATTCAACATATGCCTTTGATCACGACTGTCAAACCTCAGATGGACAAAAAACAAAAAAACAAAAAAGTAGTAGCAATAGTATGGTAGTAGTACAGTAGTAGTAGTAGTAGTAGTACTAGTACTAGTACTAGTATAGTCCAAAGAATATAGTAACAGAAGTAAATCGGATATATATCATCATTACTTTTGAGTTAAACAAACTTAGGCAGCTGTTCATAAAGCCAGGTAGAGGAGAGCATTGCTAAACCAGTGTGAAAGAATCAGCTGCCCAACAACTACTGTCAGGCGAAACTCAGGATAAAGCTCTACACTGCACTTAGTTTATTCAGAGCCCCTGAAGGAAAATCATCTGTTCAAATAAACCAGGGGGCTTTTCCACAAATAGGATCTGGCTGTTTCGAAGACTTTCTGCTGTTTTACTGGAATTCTTGTAGCCTCTAGGTAAACCTACTGTTATTTTAGCTGGACTCAGCGGATGGTAGAGCTGGTATTGCATACATGGAAGTGTTTGTGTACACTGAGTGACTCCCTAAAGAGCAACGCTGACTCCTAAGAAATACATTCATATGCTACTAATTTGCTTTGCCAAATGCATTTTAGAATAAACATGATTACTGCCTGGATTATGTTCACTGGCAATGTTTTTTTTCCAGCCGAGAGAGTCCATATATCCATATGCAGCACAGAGGTCAAAGAGATGTGGTCAAGGCAGGTGGTTGGGTGCACATGACTTTGACGGTTGTAGAAACTCATAATGTAATACCTGTGCATAATGTAATAAAATATGTAATAAAAACTGATAATGTAATAATCTTCCAATAATGTAATAAAAATGGTGAGCACACATAATAACTTTCTGTGCATAATGTAATAAGTTATTACATTCTGTGCAAGTTATTACATTTTGAGTTTAGGGGCAACTTTTTTGTTAAAAATAATAACTCAACATACATTGTAATAACAAATAAGAATGAAATGCTTTCAGATCAAATATGTACAGTATTTCATGCAGAGCACCTTTTCCATCCCAACATCACATCATGGACTGTATGATCCACGTTCAATTGTGCTTTCAAGTATAGGTTTGCCATTCAAATGTAAACCACAAAAAATTGTTCCTTTATGTGCATTTTAGGTGTTTTTTATGTACTGAAATAATGCACACTGTCTCAGAATCTACCTCAGAAAAAAACCAAAGCCAAACACATAAACAAGATATTGGCAAATCTAGTTCAGCCTTTCAATTCATAGATATTATAAATGTATACGTAATGTATACAGGATGTTGCGAAATGCTTGTCAGAAATCAAAATCTTCAACCTGTTATTCCATCTATAAATATTGTTGGATGAATAGTAGCAGAGGTTTCACAACAGGCTTCTTTCCTTTTGTAACATCTAAATATATGCATGTTAACCTATTATTACAAAAACAAGGTGATTATGAGAAAGCCCTGTTGAATTACTAGCAGAAACCTCAACATATACAGTAATGCACTTAACACAAGCAAATGTCATACAATGTGAAGGCTTTTGAACAGTTTTTAATAAACAAATACTGACAAAACTGACACAAAAACATACTTCATTAAATGTAGACAGTATTTATATATATATATATATATATATATATATATATATATATATATATATATATATATATATATAAACACCCTTATCAAAATGTAATACAAATTATATTCTAACTTCTAACATTTGTACATATATATGTGTGTGTGTGTGTGTATGTGTATGTATTAATAAATATGTGTATGGTTGGCTTTGGTCTTTTTCTGAGGTGGATTCTGAGACAGTGTGCATTATTTCAGTACATAAAACACCTAAAATGCCTATAAATGAACAATTGAATTTGGTTCACATTTGAATAACAACCCTATATTTGAAAACACATGAGGCACAATTGAAATGTGGATCATACTGGCCATGATGTGATGGTTGGGATGGAAAAGGTGCTCTGTATGAAATACTGTATGTATTTGATCTGACAGCATTTCATTTTTATTTGTTATTACAATGTATGTTTGCAATATATAGTTATTACTTTTAACAAAGTTGCCACTAAACTCATAATGTAACAACTTGCACAAAATGTAATAACTTATCACATTATGTGCAAAAAAGTTATTACATTGTCCGCTCACCATTTTTATTACATTATTGGCAGGTTATTATATTATGAGTTTCTAAAGGGGGTTCATATTTTCCATGGCATTACAGAGTTTAGGCTACTAAAGCACTCTAGTTAAGGTTAGGCAAACTCATCTGGGACTGCATTTGCTGATGCACATTTGCTGTTTGAACATAGTTTTGAGGAACATAGTATTGTTGAGAGAGGACCAGATAGCCTTAAAATGAAGCAAATACAGAAGATGAATTTTCCAGGTATCACATTTAAAGGGGAGATATCATGCACATTTCCAGTTCTTTTTTCTGGGGCTATACTGGAATATCTTTGCATGATTTACAGTTAAAAACTAATTTATCTTATACTTGTCCTCCATGCAGCCCTTCAGTTCAGCCTCTGTGTGAAACAGGCTGTTTTAGCTCCTCCCTCCTGATGAGCCCACTCTGTTCTGATTGGCCAGCTTCAAGAAGCTGCCCCTCGGCAGACTTCTAGCAATGCAGGAGGCCACATAAACAAACTATAGTTGTAGGATTTCACTTCTTTTTTCTCAGACTCTTTACTTAAAATGGAAACTTCTCAATTCATCAGAAACCTTAGCAACAATCTTAGCAACAAAGATTATGGAGTTTGATGGGGAAATAGAGGTGACTTTGCCAAATAAGTGTTCAGGGCAGGTTGAAGCCCTGGCTTTTGACTTTCAGGAAGAATTTCTACATACATTCACCTCAAGTTTTGAAACTTTAACCATATTTAGCATAAACATCCAACATAATAACAGTATAAAAATGACAGAAAATCACAAAATAACATATGTCCCCATTTAATAAATTAAGATGATAAAAACACTTGCCCATCTTTCATATATGGCCGTGTTAACCTACAAGGGGAACCCAGGGCAAAAATGAACTTTTTGACCCCCCCATTTTTAAGTAGCAGGATGTATACACAGAGCACAAAGGTGGGATACCTTTGTGCTCTGTGTATACATCCTGCTACTTAAAAAGGGCAGTCCACCGACTTTATGTGTAAAACTCAGTTTTCACTTTACTAGTTACAGGGAGCATTATCCAGCCTCTGAACACAGCTTAATGTCTTCTGTGGCTCTGGAGGAACTTTGTTAAGTCTGAGAAAATATTTGTGATGTAATCAGGGTTATCTCAAAATAGAAGATGTGGATGCTTACCAGGCATGGAGTGTCTAAATGAGAGATGCCATCAAGCTATTTGTTTTTGTGCTCATGCATTGTGTGGCTCTCTAATGCTCTCTCCCTCTGTCTGCTCTACCCTCAACTGAATGTTGATGACCAGATCACTGACTTTTGATCCAAAACTTCCCTGCAGGAGATTAACCAGGATGACCTTGCCATCCGCAGCTAATCCAGCCCGTTATTTTGACTTACTGGCACTAATACAGCAGCTCCCCCCCACCCTGTGACCCCTTCAATCCTGCTGACCTTCTGTCTGAAGGCACAGCGTGGGGAAGGAGGGGCTGGGGCCAGGGGTCAAATTCACCATAAGAGACTGCACCATCAAGATGAAAGGGTCTCATGCTGTTTTTCCAAGGACCTACAATTTGTGGACATGACATGATGTTCCGTGTAAGGCTGACTGACTGTCAGGATAGTAGCTGGAGACTGGTTACCCGACATGACAAGGTGAAGGGTGAGATGGGAGTGGAGTGGCTGCTGGAGGTGTAGGAGATGTTGGTGAAATACAAGACCTCTACAACATCAACATCTTTGAAATAACATTGATGAGTCAGTTTCCCTCTTTCATGATGTAGGAACGCTTAATGCTTTTCATCTGTTGCAGTAATTGGTCACTGGAATAGGGCTGGGCAATTTATGAATGAATTTAAGTAAAACTGAAGAATGCAACCCTTGAAACTTTTGTGATGTGAAACGCAATTTTCGGCACCATTTTTCCCCAACATACATACTTATGAGATGCATAAAGCAATATCAACTCATTTATAACATATACGCTAAGCAATAGATATCAAATTGGCACCCTAACAACAGGTGTAGCTACTTACAGCGTTTCATAAAATAATGTAATAGGGATGTGCAGAGGGCCCAGTATTTGTATTTGTATCTGTATTTGTTGAGGTAGCAAAATTATTTTTATTTGAATAAAAGTGAAGAGAGGCTTAAAAATATTGTTTTTGTTTTTGTTACGCTTTTAATTTAAAAGCTTAAGAAAATTAAAGTGTTACAATAAGTGTTCATGAATAAACTACCTTATGAAGGAGGTCCCCACACTGGGTCTCAACCTGGAGTCTCCCAGATCATAGACGACTGCACTGACTACTGAGCTAAAACTTTACTCATCGCCTCATAGCAGACAGACCTCTACATATTTATACACCCATAACACAGAGACACCACACTGTGTAATGTGTAGGAAAGAAATTCAAAAGTGATTATTGCTTTGCACTTTTCATTTATTGCCTATTTTTTACAACCTAACTTTGTGGAAAGGAGAAGGGGAACAACAGGTTATGGAGAGTCCCTTGGGAGCACTTCGCTTGTGTCAGTAGCTCAGCTTTATCTCTGGGGAACACCCCCAACTCCGGGAGTGATGTCCAAATTAGGAAATGTGCGTCATGTAGCAGGTGGATGTGGCTCTCCTCGTTGAGAACTGCTGAGATGTAACAGCGGAGCTGAGAGACTGAGATAGCGATGTAACTGACCTGTGCGCTGGTATTTGACATGTTTTTTTTTTCTTCCTGAAAACAAATAATTTTTAAAATATTTGTATGAAACAAATTATCATATAAAACTTACTATTTGTGCTTTGCCGAATAATGTATTTGTATCCAGGCACACCCCTATAATGTAATACATAAATAGCCAAGAAATAGCCTAGAGGAAAAGTCAGCAACCCAAGAGGCGCACTTTTATTCATTTGCCAGTTGATATGGGCAACCCAGCTCTCACTGCACTTATGCTACAATTCCTAACTTCACAAATAAAACAAATATGACAAAATCATATGTCATGAATGTAGTTTATTACAAAATGCAATGCTGTCATCATGAAATAAAATAGACTAACTAATAATAAACTTAATTTTCACAATGGACAAAAGCTTCCTATGATGATCTGGAAATGTGAGAGCTATTTATCGTTAATCATCTGACACTGTGTTTGCAGCTGATCTTATGCAATTAACACATCAGGCTTAACAGTCAGTATTTCATGCTATAACACTATTTAAATGTTCATTCACTGCTATTGTCAGGGTGTGACACGCAGTATGCCTGCACCCAGAGTGCTGGACCCAGAATAACTAATTAGCTGATATCATTTAAAAAAAACAAAAAAAACAGCATAGTACAGCCGCCTTAAGCAGCGAATAGAATAGAATAGCATGCCCTGCTTTAGGCAGTGAGAAGAAATCTCATCAGTGCACTCGTCTCTGCCATCCTGTTGATTATTCCATCAGTGTCCAAAGCCATAAGAATGTCTTTTTCTGTAGCCATGAGCATGAATGCTTCAAGATGTAGTGCTCGGTAATCTATTCTTGATGAATTTTAAAGTTGAAAAGCTATGCTTTCAGATCTGGTGCTCTGCTGTTAACACTATCACTGCATGAGCTAACATTAGCAGTATCACCTGCAGGAGGTTGTCACACACCTTTCGCTCATCCCCAGCAGTGACCTCCCCTCCTTGCCCCTGCTCTCCACTGGAATTAGCCTGCTCATCTGCCCAGACTCTTTCCTCCTCCTCTTCATTTGGTGGTGGACTACTAATGTTATCACTGCAGCTAGGCATGCTAACGCTAACAGGATTTTGTGTGGCAGTGGCATTGATATTTTGAATAAATGTGTTTTAATTTCAGCCAAGAGATTTTCTTTTCTTTTTCTCTCTCACCTTTTCCACTCCACCTTTTGACTTTCTGGGGACCTTTAATCATGTGTATAGACTAGCTTTATTTTTGATTCACATTCCACTCTTTCTGTCTTGATTTGATTATTTCCCACTTGACCTCTGACATTGCATGGATGGACGCATCCACTTGATGGAGTGAGGGGAGGATGACGGCAGCACTTCCTGCACTTGCCTCACAGTATAGGTAGCTTATATTGCTGGTGGCCTTGCTCAGCTGGCCTTGGTGGACCAGCTGATCTGGCATTTGCCAGAATTGCCACATTATCAGCCCGAGCCTGGAGGCCATGGAGAAAAAAATAACTAATTTGTTGTAATTTGCTGCTGTGTGCCAGTTCACAAAAACTCGGGATTGCTCACAAACCTGAAGTTAATCAAACAAGTTTTACCCGCTTTTCATTCAAAATGTTTCAACGCAAAGAAAATGTAACTGACGTTACAGGGAATGTCTTCTTTGTCGTCTCTGGCTGACTAAATGCGTTTGGTGCTCTCTACAAGAGGGGAACAGGCAAAAAAGATAAATTAAGAGCACTAATTAAGTCATCTGTGTGCACAAAATATTAAATTGAGAGCACATATGATTAATTCAAGAGAACAAATTAGCTTTCTTTTCCTCCGGGAGCCAAAGTGTCATAAAAGTGTTATCAGTTCTATTTATATTATTACATACTTTGATAGTTGTGGACAGAACCATATTTTACTTTCAATTTCCTGTTTTTAGCAAAGAATTACCTAAAAGTGTTCTTAACTATTGCATATGATAAATAAATATTACTCAGTGGCCTATATCTCATTAATAAGGACTCAACTGCAAGGACAGATAGTCTTGTGTATGTGTATTTAATTAGATACTGTTTCATTAATTGTTACCGAGGTAAATGTGACAATTAATCGTGATATTGATATTAGATGCAGATGGGGTCTTTGTTTCTTGACATAATTCTTAAATAATGTTGATATCCCATAATCCATACTTGGATGAGGAAAGATGTTTTGAGTTGGTGGACCTCCGCTCTCTCAGCAGCTCAACCTGGCAACCCACCGACACTAACACACAGGACCTGACTGTCAGCACGTATGACCAATTAACCATTTTAAATGATTTGAAACCATTATATAAGTAATTAGGTTGCACAACCCAGTTTCACGCTTAACTAGACATAACTCAAGCACAGGCACCCCACAGTAAAAGGCCAGTAACGTCATTCTGTATCTCCTTATAAGCAAAATGAGGATTCCCTGCACATCCACTGTCAGCAGAATTACGTATACTTTGCTTTTTAATTAATCTATTTTTTATTTATTAGACTAATGACTTTAGCTTCTTCACACTTGCTCTAATACATCATTTATATATTACATTTGATAATACATCAAGGTCTCTGATAATCCTCATGTAAGACCAAACTGTTCCATCTCTTTTGTATTTTGTTGGCATTATATCCAGCCCTTTTAATTATGATACACTAAACCCTATGCTGTTTATTGCTCAGTTTTCACTCACTTTATTTACTGGATTTTGGCACATTCACCTCTTGTCTTGTCATGTATCATGTCAGTAATATTATACATGTTGTGGGACAGTTTTTTATGATATGAAAAATAAACTGAAATTGTTTGCCCACAGATTATATACACATCTCAAATATCTGTATATGAATAGATAGAGAAGAGCATTAGTGTTCCAGTGATATAAAATCCATGTAAGGACAATCTGAGTGATGAAACAATACAATGATGCAGCTGTGTCATTGAGTTGTGTGGACTTTATCTTAAGCCATTTAGCCTGTATTTCTTTTCCAACTAATTGTGATTTTTATTTGAATGATCCTATATGGATTCTTAAAATCCTTAGATCGATCTTTGCATTTTCACCTTTTCTTAGTAAATGTGTACATCTGTGCTGAATGTTATGTGTATGCTGTGGTTACTTTTAAGTGGTTCAGTTAGGACTGCATGATGTATAAAATGTCTACTTCATGGGAATCTAGTCACTACAATGTACACAGAAAGGTTATTTTAAGTTAAAAAGTAACATCAGTGGTTCCCACCGGCTTGGACCACAGGGTCCAGATTTTCCCTTGCACCTGTTCAGTATATTTCTACCCATCCATTCCACCTGTCACAGGATTCAAACGCACAACCTCCCTATAGACAGGGGACAATGCTAACCACTGCTGCCCCTTCACAAAATGAAAACTAAAATAATTTAACTACAACTGAGGTTTAAAGCTCAATAAAAAGTAAGTTGCAGCAAGAGAGTGCAGTTAGGGCAGTGTAGCAGCAGTAACAACTAATTCAGTCTTATTTAAAACAAATTTTACACTACTACTAGTAGTAGTAAATTTTACACTACTACTACTACTCTGTTTTTACAGCAGAGCATTTAAACATGCCTATTACAAAGAACAAGGTAATAAAGCTGCAGCCGCAGTGCTGGAAATGATAAAGAGAAGACTTGCCAGTACTTCCCTGTATGAAACATTCATTTTTATCCTTTTTTGTGTCCAGCATAAGTAAAAGCAGCTGTATATATTCTATGTCAGTTTTGTTCAAGCTGTTGTGGAGCAAACTTGCTGTCTCTGGCAACACCCACAAAGCCGGCATTTTTGTACTATAAAGCTGCATGTTTTAGAGCTGCTACTAACTAGGAAGTGGCAAATGGAACTTCCAAATAAAAGCACTGTTCCAGAAACTTGCTACATTTCAAAGGGTTTTTTTGGTTTTGTTTTGGGTTTTTTTTTAATGAAATTGGTCTGTGTGCCACTCAGAATAAAACCCAACCAAGCATTTGGGAACCACTAATGTAGATGATAACTGGCTATATTAGCCACCTTGAGTCATTACAATCTCTGGACCTGCTGCAGTTTACAAAACTGTTGTGACTCAAGATGGTTTGCTGACTCTGGCTGTCTCGCATCTACAAGAGGACTAGACTGAAAAAAATTGCACACTGATCCGAGCTCTCAGTTTGTGTTTGTTGATGAGTTATTATTAAAATAAAAGACAGCTCTAGGTCTGATCTTTTAAAAAATAAACCTACAATGATATCAAATGACTGTATAATATTTACAACAGAGTATTCTAAGACTGCAGAGCAGATAACGGGAATAATAACAAAACATTGGCATATACTTGACGGTCAACTCAATGGTATATTCAAAGAACAGCTTCTCATGGTATATAAAAGAGGTAAAAACCTGAGAGACCATCTGGTACATTCATATTTACCTCCTCCTCAATAATTGCCAGCCCAAGCTACTTTAACACCTATCCCTGGGAGCAACCGCCGCTGTGGTTGTTGTAGTCAGTGTAATGATACTTACCGTTGTAAAAGGTAAAGAGATCCATATACATTCACATTTTTCAACTCAAGCAAGATGTTGACGTGCCTGATCTTACTATTAGACCCTACATCTCACTGTCTAACAAGAACAATAAAAACAATGGTATCTCCCAGCCATCCCAGTGCTCCATGGTGTGTGAACCACCACCATGCTCTAGACCTCAGATTCCCTCACAAGAAAACTCAAATATGTCTGACCTCACCAGATTTCTAGACAGATGTGAGTTGCTCACTGGAGGACTTACAATGTTTAGTGACAAGCCAGGCGACTACTGGGCATGGAAATCCTCATTTGAAAACTCCACTCAAGGTCTACTCTTAACAGCTAGTGAAGAGCTTGACTTGTTGACTAAGTGGTTAGTCAACAAGTCTAATCCTTGCATGAATCCTTGCAAGGATTAGACGATGAATCCTTGCAACATGCCATACGCCTCCGAGTGTGCACGTCAACAATCCTTCCTTCAGACTGAGCAAAGTGTGGGAGAGGCTGCAAAAGTATATGGCTCTCCTGCGACTTTAGATATAGGCCAGATGTTTGATAGGCTAGAACATTTCCCCAGAATCTCAAACAAGGACCCTCATCTACTACGTGACCTTAGGGGCCTACTTTTAGAGACAGACTCTGCCAAGAGCAAAGGCTACATACCAGGACTACTGTACCTTGACACGACATGTGTAATTCATCCCATAGTGGTCAAACTTCCATTTAGCCTGCAGGAGAAATAGATGATGCATGGAACTAAGCACGAACAAGAACATTTGGTGTCATTCCCTCCATTCTCAGTTCTTCAGTTTGGTTCAAAGGACCAGGCTTCCTACTGAAGCCAGCAAATAATGAGGCTTATAATGAAGCATTCTTCAATCTAGTTAACTCTGAGTCTGACCCTGAGATCCGCCTTTCACTGACATCTTGTGCCATTCATGTTGTAGAGACTCCCTTGAATCCGAGAGGTTTTGAGTCATTCTTGTCCTGGAGATCGCTTGTAAGAACTATATCAAGATTGATCTACATAGCTAGCTCCTTCAAATGAGAAAACAGTAAGAGCAATTGTCAAAGCTGGCACATATGGCAAAAGTCTCCCCAAAGTCTCTGCATGCATCCAGACAGGGAAAGAGATCCCTAAACAGAACCAGCTCACAACGTTGTCTCCTTAGACAATGCAGGTTGCCTCAGAGTTGGAAGTTGTTTGTCGTAAGCTTATCTTGAAAGTGATGAAAGAAATCCACTCATTATTCCTCGCCGTGGCCATCTAATGACCCTACTAATACGACACTACCACCAGCAAGTCCAGCATCAAGGGTGCCACTTCACAGAGGATGTGGTGGGGTCAGCTGGCCTATGGGTCATTGGTGGAAAACAGTGCATCAGTGCCATCTTTCACAGCTGTGTGACCTGCTGCAAGCTCCGATGGGGAACAGAAACATGATGAAGATGGCTGACCTACCCGTGGACCATCTAAGCACCAACTCTCCATTCTCTTACATTGGAGTGGATGTGTTCAGGCCTTGGACAGTCACTTCTCATTGAACTCGGAGAGGCTGCATCAGCAGTAAACAGTGGGCAGTCATTTTTAGTCTTATGAGTGCCAGGGCCATACACATTGAGGTGATGGAATCGATGGAGTCTTCCAGTTTCATCAATGCTCTGTGGTGATTCATCTCCATCTGCAGCCCAGTAAAGTAAAGTACAGTGAAAGTAAAAGTACAGTTGAGGTCTGACTGTGGGACCAACATCTTGGGCATGTGCAAAGAGGTATTTACTCAAGACACTGAAACAACCAGGCAATATAGCAGTTCTTAAGTTACAACGGATGCACATGGGTGTTTAACCCACCTCATCCCTCACACATGGGAGGTAGCTGGGAACGCATGATTGGCTTGACAAGACGTATACTTGAGTCAGTGCTTATGAGCATTACACCCTGGCAGCTGACTCATGAAGTGTTAACCACTTTCTTGGCTGAGGTAACAGCAATTGTCAACTTGTGACCTCTCATCCTGGTATCCATCGACTCAAGCTTCCCTCTCATCCTGACATGAACTACCCTCCATACCCAGAAAGTTGGAGTTCTATCCATGCCTCCTGGCAATTTCAATGAAAGTGACCTGTGCAAATGTCAATGGAGGCAGGTGCAACATCTCTCCAATGTCCTCTGGCAACATTGGAAGAACCAGTACCTCTCTACCCTACAAGGCCACGGGAAATGGCATTCAGAGAGACCTAATCTGCAAGAAGGGGACCTTGTGCTCTTGAAGGACAGTCATGTCAAGCAGAACCACTGGCCCATGGGCATGGTGGTCAAAACCTTCCCAAGTCATGATAGGAAGGTGAGGAAAGTAGAAGTCAAGGTTGCCTCTGGAGGAACATGCAAAACTTTCTTGAGACACATAATGGACACTGCACTCCTGCCAAACACTAATGACAAGGACAATGGAAAGAAAATGTAATTGTGACATCTTATCGATGTCAGACAGAGATTAATTCTCGCCATCTTGCCAGAATTGATCTCTGGCAGAATTGATCTCTGGCAGAGATCAATTCTTGCATCCTGTCACCTCATGGATTAAATATAAATTATGACTTGAAGAGTTTTCTGTAATGTATCTCTATTTATTAGATATTTTCATCCAGAGCTGAGATTGAACTTTTTCTGCATATCTATTAGAAATCTATTCAAAATAAATGTATTTTTAACATATTTGAATTTTCTTAACCAAAAATATTTGAATGTAAAATTTAAATCTCTATATGTGGTATTTAAACATAGTGGTTTTTGTCACGTTATTAGAAGAGAATTGTTTGACTGTAGTTCCTGTCACTGTTTAAGATTTTGATTCATTGAAGGCCTCTTGATTGTTTTTTTCTCACCCTAATGGTGGAACATGATTGTCTAATCACCATCAGATGTCTTACTAGGTTGCGGCCTATATAACACACCAGTGCCTGTGTCCTGCTATGATTGTTGATCTTGAAGAAGGCCTGAGGGCTGAAACTTTATTCATCTGAATAAAAGAGAAATGCATATGGAGCCAGAGCGTGCAACACTTTTTTCCTACTCTCAAGTCTACTTCCAGTGATCAGACCCCACTACAACCCTTGTAGGGCATTAGTTTTCCATTATATAAGGACTGAAGAGTAAACTAACCATAACAAAAATGTTTGTTATCAGAATAGTTGAAAGACACTAAAATCACATGAAAAATTACACAAAAACATCTAGGGGCTTTAAAGCAAGAGCTCACTCATCGTAAACCAGACCAGCTATAGGTGGCCTCCGACCACCACCACCCAGTGCAGCCTTCTATCTGTCTTTCTTTGACTTGGGTCAGGCTTCTACATGAACAGTTGCACGTTGCAGCAGCAGCCGTCTGTGGGTGGCACTGGGCCAAGTTGTCAGCTGCCTGCTGGCAGCAGAGAGTAGGTCAAAGTCAGAGCCATCTGCCTCTATCCAGCATAGGGCAAACTGTAGAGTATGTTAGGTGAACCACATCACCCTGTTGTTAAAACAGAACCCACAAAGCCTCATGCACTTAGCTCAGTGATCAGGGTTTTTCAAGGGCACTGCCCTGGAAGGAGGCTGCTGAAAGTTTTGGTGCTGATAATTTATGTAGATTTTAACTCTTTAAACACATACCATTGTAAGTAGTTAGTAATATAATCTGTTCAGATTTTTGCCTCTCTAGTGGTGTGTCTTAGGGATGATTTTTGAAAAATATGTCTGAGCTAGAACAACATATGTCAACAAATACTGGAAAGACTGCAACCTGATCTTACAAAAATACGTGAAATGACCATGACCTTTTACCACCGCATTACGTTGTGGTGTTAAGATTACATATGTCAAGAGGTCATGGTCATTTCATGTATTTCTATGAGATCAGGCTGCATTTGTCTACTTTCTAGACTGTTACAAATCATTGTGAAGAAATAATGATATTTTATGATGTGACAATGCTGTGCTTAAGGTCTGGTTAGGTTTAGGCACAAAAACCACTTGGTTAGGGTTAGGGGAAAGATCAATGTTTGGGTTTAAATGATCACTTGAAACGTGGTATGGGTTAAAGTTACTACTTCCTTTAAGTAAGGCAACCTTTCTCGTCATGGCAACAGTAAACACCACAACAATCGTAGTTACAGCTTGTAAAAAAACTGTCCTAATTTGTGGATGGAAACGTGACACTCATGGTTCGAAAGAGGAAGTTGACAGCAGCCTCCTGCAGCTAAGTCCACTTTTTGCCATTTAACCACCTAGCCATCCACCCAACACACCTCCTCAAAATATGGGAATTTGTCACCATATGTAGGCCTTATTTGAACTGAGTCACCTCTCTGGGTCATATTCGTGTGTCTATCATGACAAAGGATCCTAATTGACTTTCCATTGGCATTGTTTCCATGGTACCGACACGTAACTTTAGCACATTATGTGCTGCCACCACATAATGCGTTGTTAAGAGGTTGCGGTCATTTCACATTCTTCTATGAGATCAAGCTGAAAGATTGACATGGGAATTGTTGAGGTCATTCATTGTTCTGGGTGAGGTTCTGCAGCTCCGACGTTGCCCTTCCATTTGATGTTTGTGGGACGGCAGCAGGAGTATAGGACACCGGGACATTTGGTCCTTATATAACTGGAGTGAGAGCTGTATTCTCAGCAGTAAGTCAAACACATTTTCAGTCAGTGTAGGGTTGTCCCTTGTCAGAGATTCTGTTTGTGATCTTCATGGACAGAATCTTAAGATGTAGCCAGGGAGAGGAGATTGTCTCGTTTGGGGGCCTCAGAATGACTTCTCTGCTCTTTGCAGATAACGTGGTTTTGTTGACTTCTTCAGAATGTAACCCCCAACATGCACTTTAAATAGAATGTAATGTGTCACTTAGTTGGTATGGATGGTTTTGACTTTCACTAACTTTGCTTCTTCCCTGGGGTTTTTTGTGCTTTCTCATCTCGCAGGAAACCCTGGGTTGCAGGCCTAGCCTTCGCGGTCCTTTGCAGTCCTGTTGGCATCCTTCCCTGGCTATTGCTACTGCTATTGCTGCTGTTATTGTTATTGTTATGATTGTTGTTATTCTGCCCCCCTCCCCCTTTCCCTCTTTCTTTCTCTCTCTCAACCTAACCGGTCAAAGCAGATGGCTGCCCACCAAGAGCCAGGTTCTGCTTGAGGTTTCTTCCTGTTAAGAAGGAGTTTTTCCTTACCGCTGTCACCAAATGCTTGCTCATGGGGGAATTGTAAATTAAAGAGTACGGTCTTGACTTGCTCTATGTGAAAAGTGCCCTGAGGTGACTTTTGTTGTGATTTGGTGCTATGTAAATAAAAATTGATTGATTGATTGATTGATTGATTGACTGAGAAGATGGGAACAAATTTACAAAAAACAATAATCTAATACAACCTTAAGGAATATGTTTTATTCATTGGATTGCCCAATTTATATATATTCCATTGAAAATAAAAATTGGATATGGATACAATAAACACTAAATTATTCTCAAGAATGCTTGTATATGTGTATGCTTTTGTGTGAGTATGTGTAGTTGTGTGCAGACATTTCGTTTAGAAGTGAGGTTTTCCATCTGCTGACACCCTCCTGATGCACAGCTTCCTGTTTTCGCTCACTTCCAGATCTCACTTCCCCGCTCTATATGCAAATAAGCACGTACATCATTACCGTTTGCAAAGACCAAATTCGTTCATTATTAACCAGCAGGAGAACCGGGGGTCTTATCTGATAACAGGATACACAAATATACAATGCATTGTGCCCCCTCACGAAAATCAAATGCCCGTCCTATTAATTTATTCTAGCGCCCCATCGGAATATAGATCAGCCATTACACACACATTCCGGTTCATACACTGAAACTGTTTGGAGTAAAGCAGCCATCCTCCTGATAAATCCTGAGCTCATTATATCGAGCAGCACAGCAAAACTAAAAACTGTAGTTATCAGCTAGACAGGACAGAGGAAGCTATCCAGCAACATTTAGCTTCTGAAATATTGTTTTGGACGGACAAGCGAAAAACAAGTTATTTGCTGGTTTTGGTTTAATTTCTAATTACAATTGTGAATTTGAAGAGGAAAACTGGTTAGGGGAACGGGAAAAACGGGAGGTGGATTACATTTTTAATTCGCATGTAAAACAAAATAAAGCATTTGTTTATCCTGTTATCAAACAAGTTGATGCCTAGTCTGCCGGAAAACAGAGGACGTGAGATGATGTCAGTGTGGCTCAGGACACATAGCATTCACACTGCTAAATGAATGTGGTCACATGTGGCCCAGACCACCTCCAAATGTGGTCTGAGTGATCGGAAATCAATCTGTCTGAATGCATCTGGGGGGGGTTCGCACCTGTTTTAGAGTTGTCCACTTGTGATCGGATCATCCGAGACTGATGTTAATACCAGGTGTAAACAGGGCCTTCCTCTCTTTTCTCTTTCATATGCATACATATGCACACGTACACACACACACACACACACACACACACACACACACACACACACACATTAATAGCCTGACTACAAAAAGTTGGCTTCATTGAATATGTATTTTCTGATATGACTTTTTATGCTTCTTTCAGTTTGTTGATTTATATCAACTCCTGAATTCAGCTCACCTGTCTGTGTGTCTCTGT
The DNA here is from genome assembly GCF_963924715.1 of Thunnus thynnus. Lineage (NCBI taxonomy): Eukaryota > Metazoa > Chordata > Actinopteri > Scombriformes > Scombridae > Thunnus > Thunnus thynnus. Next base: position 33,633,129 of record NC_089526.1, on the reverse strand, counting down.
GCTGCTCAGGCTGCTGCTGACAGGATTTTCATGACATTCAAAGACAGATCAGTTGGACAGGCTGTGGCTAACTTAGCTTATAAATCATTTTCATTGACACAAATGCAATAATAACTGCTCTTGATGCACTGATGGAAAAGGGGAGGGATGGGGTTAAATACTAAACATTTCTCCCACTAAATTTGAAAGACAATTAATGTTAACATTAATTTCAGAACATTCTTATTATCTAAGCTCAGCTGCTACTGACAAACACGTGCTTCTTTAAAAAGGATGTGATGTCTTAATTCACTTTGGGAGACAATGTCCTCTACAGTAATTAAGTTCTTTAATTAAACAACATACCTGAGCAAATTAGCTAACACCTCACACCTGAAATTTAAATACAATGTTAGTTTTGTTCATTGAAGAAGTTGTCTATTCTGTTATGTTTAAAACATTTAAACTATAAATTCTAACCGCATTAGATTCACCATTGCTCATTCATCACCGACCTTATTACTGTTGCCGTTGTTGGGCTGCAGTTAGACATGTCCCTACAATCCATACCCAACTCTACACCCACGAACAGCTGTAAAATCACCAAATCTGGATGAAAGGAAAAATATTCCTGAGACTAAAACAGTCCTCAGAATATAAACAGTAAAGTGATCTCCAAACTATCTTTTCTGTAGTTTTGAAAACTACTTTGAACTGATTTTAGTACAGTGAAGGTTTCTGACAAAATGTTACTCTCTGTGCACTGAGAAGGGAGAGTGCAGCCACAGAGGTGTCAATTCTTTGAAAAAGAAAGCATTTTGATTTTTTTACCTTAAAAGTTTATTTCTAGGAGGCATGAATGAGGACTTTTCACCTATCAAGTTTTTATAGTGTTGTTTTAAAAGTTCTCAAATATTTTCAAACCCCTCATTTATGAGCTTGTGAGCTTATGAGCTTTTATAATGTCTTTATCAATATTTTTTTTTAGATGTTTTGTAAAGTGTTTTCATAATATGACACACCGAGGATACACCCCAAACCTCCTGTCTGACATGAACTGTTTAGTCTAGGTAGGTTGCATTGATGAACAACAGCAATGGTGTACAGAGCCAGTCACCAAGGTTGTGAGTCTCTTGGTTAACAAAGCTGAAAAGTAATACTCAATGCAAAACTGCTTTATTGCACTCAGCCTACTGTAGTATTAAAGGGAAACTTAGGTATTTTTCAACCTGGACCCCCATCATTTTCTGACTAAGTGACAAATGGGGATGACAATTTTTGAAATTGATCCAGTATTGGGCGAGAGTGCTGCAGCTGGCAGCCACCAAACTGGCTGCAATGTAATCTGACGGGGAAAATTGCACCCCATCAAAATATATCCACCAAAAGTGCTTGGTTTTGCCACTGACAGGCTCAGATTGTTATTATAAGTGTCTGACAACATTATGGAAAGGACCATACAGAGAAATAAAACGTTTTTCTTTACCTTTCGATTGATCCGATCTGTTTGTTATTGTGTCTCACCAAGTCTTGTTCAAAGAGAAGTCTCAATCTTGCAAGAGTTGAGTTGTCAAAATAAGCTCAATATTCAGCCATGACTTTGAAATCTTTTAGGTAACACTAAGCTACGCTTTCTGTACTCCAACACAACAAACTCCAGCTGGCATTCCCCTCTCCAATTTGTTGTCTAAATCAGCAAAATATTCAGCCATGACAGAGTATGGCTTCAGCCAAATGAGCCACTCAGATGCCCCGGGTGTTTTTCAGTCATTTGCTTTGCCACAAGATAGTGACAAATGTTGAAATGTAATCTGCACTTCTCTTGTCTTTGGCATAAAGGGCAGCAGCCATGTAGCTGATTCCAGATGAGGCACCCAAAGGTCATCCCTGACCAAACCATCCCTCTCTAATGGGGTGACACTCCCCGACATGTAGCTTTAAGCATCAGAGGTATTTGTTTGGAGGAGTTGGAAAGGGGATGTGGTGATTGGATCTCTTTGTTTCCCTGTAACAGAAAACAAGATAGGAGCAGAGGCGTCCAGGGCAGTATTTTGCTCGGTGTGAGCCCCCCTGTATATCCTCCAGTGTCACATAGTACTGAGGCCAGCAGTCCTGACACTGTCCGAAAGTTATTGAATTGCACTCCATTCAACACATTCATCACAGGGCTTTGAGATAAAGGCAGCTGCTGCTTGGTTAATGTTTAAGGGGGGAGAAGGTATCAACTGAGGGCTAATTCAACTGGGGTTATTACTAGGGAGGCAAACAATCACATGCATCCTCTTCAGCCTGTTTGTTAATGTATCAAATTCAGGCGACTGTACTTATATAACTGACAGATAAGATGACATCTAGGAATAGTTATTGTCATGAGGGTTGAAAAGCCTGGAAATCATTGTTAGGTCATCATAGGACACCAAACCCTTGACCTGAAATTCTATCTCTCATTTCCTATCCTGACAGTATGATTTGACTTCAACTAGGCTGCAATTAGGAAGTTATGTTTTTACTTTTTTAATACCAAGTGTGACTAAAATAGATAATAAATTTATACTTCTACTGTGTCTCACTCTGTCTATGACAGCTGGCCTCTCACCCTGCCTTCAAGTGAGGCCATTTGAAACAGGTATTAACCAAGCAGCCACTACAATGGGTTGAGGCTGAAGCCAATGCAGAAGTATCTTAAAGTGCACTGCCACCAACAGCCGCTAGATGTTGTCTTCAAAAAATCCCTGGCTCCAACATACTCCCATTAAAAAAGCGTCAACTTCTCTCGAGAAATACGTAGTCATAATTTTTTCATTATGGTCTCAATTGCTAAATTCAGGCCCTGTAATATGTGTGCTGATGGTCATTTTGGAAATTATTTGAAAACGTATGGTAGCTTTGATGTCTGCTGTGAAGGCAGTGATTGACAGCTGTGATTAACAGTTGGCTTACCTGCTGCTCTCCCTGGCTCTAGGACTTAGTCGCAATATTTCGGTAAGTGTCACTTGATTACAGTACCTGCCCTGTTATCACACTTTTTTTTACAGTAGATTATTTAAAGTAGCTAACATTAGTCCAAGTGTGCAAAGCTCGATGTTCCCAGTAAGCTAACATTACAGCCGGGACACACAGCCTGCGTAAGCAGTGCATGTGCATTGTGGAACCTCTTGCTTTTCATTTCAGCACCCATGTTCACAGCCTGCGTGAGCTGAGCATCATCTAGAGATTCGAGGTCTCGCCTATTTATTCCACCTGACTTGCACGGTTCTCAGAAAAAATCAACAGTGAAAATGATCTGTTGATAGTCCTATTGACATCATACCAGCAACATTAAACCTTTCACTATAGTTTCAATGTCTATATCTGTAGAATATGTCACCGACATGAAAAAGGCTGCGTGGTGCACGCCGGGCAGGGAGACTCTCTGGCGGGGAAGTCCAGCGTGGAGAGTCGGTGACACATGTAGCTTCTTTTCTGGACTCCTGCTCGCTTTTTGTGATATTAGTTCAAACCGGGACTCCTGCCTGTTGTTTTACTTGTTTTACCTGCTTCCAGATGGAGATTTGGTGTTGTTATTTTCCTTATTTGTTTTCAGTTTCCCTCCTGACAGTTAGTTTGGAGGTTTGTTTGTCGGGGTGTGTTTGGCTCCTTTGGGGAACTTGGTGTCGTCTGGAGAGATTTTCTTCAATGGTGACAACGGAGTTTAACTGGTGGAATAATCAATATAATCAATTAAAAAGAAACCCATCCTGTGTGAGGAATGTATGTGTCTGACACAGAAGTATCCCAACCAGACCCCACCATGCCTGTCAGAAAGAAAGCTGCTTTCACCTTACATATTATTATTTATTTTTCACAACAGTACATGCTTCTTAAACTTTTTCTGTCTAAACTTAATATAAATTAAATTTATGATGAAATGAAATGAAAGATTCTGTTATTGATAGTCAAAGTCAAACTATGTAGAAAGATAGAGCTGACAGTAGCAGCACCACAGCAGCAACGCTGTCTGTGTGGACACTGCATGCATGCAAGCTGCATCAGTTCAGCACTGCTCAGGTAGAGGTAGCTCGGGTCTGAGGTAGTGGGGTGTGCTTTCACAGTGTGAAAGGCAACCACCTGCACTCTTTATTTGAAAGGTCCCTGCTGCAAACTGATAGTATGGTGCCAACCATAAGCAGCAACTCTGGGCTTCAAACTGGCTCTAATGCAAACCAACAGGTGACGTCTCACTACATCCATCTTCATATAGAGTCTATGGGATTCATTCTTTTGCTTTTAGATGTGGTGGGGTGACACTTCATAGAAACTTGTTTGTTTTAACCCTTTTCCACCAAGGCAGTTCAAGGGCCGGTTTGGAGCTGGTGCCTCATCTTGAACCAGTTCTTCATGTTTCGACAGCCAAAGAACTGGCTCTTGGCCAGGAAAACTGGTTCCAGAACAGCACCAACATTTGCTGGTCAAGAACAAAGAACCACTTACATCAGAGGCTGGGGGCGGGATTATTGTGAACAAAACAGAGCTTTAGTCCATGTAACAGTGAGTTTCTCCCAGTCAGCTTCCTGTATAAGCTTGTCCTAAGGCTCTCTTTGTTGTTCATAATCAATATGTCCAGAAAGTTCATTTTAGAAGGTTCATAGGTACAAAAAGTACATCTCAAATGTGCCTTAATGAAGTTGTGGAAGTCTCTGAGTTTTGCCTCAGTGGGGGTCCATATGAAAGAGATGTCATCCATGTACCTTCTGTAAGTTGAAATGTATTTTAGGAATGGGCTCTTGGAAGGTTTCAATACAATCTCCTGCTCGAACAGTCCAACAAACAGCAAAGGGAAACTGGGGGACATCTGGGGGTTATTGTGCTTGGCCCAAAACACCTTAGAAACACATTATCTAATGATTTAGCTAATCTAGATGGCATTACCCTGGCCTCCAGCACCACTGTAAGGAATCTGGGAGTTCTTTTTGATCAGGATATGTCCTTTAACTCCCACATAAAACAAATTTCAAGGACTGCCTTTTTTCACTTACATAATATCGCAAAAATCAAGTACATCCTGTCTGACAACAAGACGCAGAAAAAATAGGCCACACATTTGTTACTTCTAGGATGGATTATTGTAACTCATTATTATCAGGCTGCCCTAACAAGTCTCTAAAGACTCCAGCTGGTCCAGAATGCAGCTGTACGTGTACTGACTAAAACTAGAAAAAGAGATCACATTTCCCCCATCTTAGCTTCGCTGCATTGGCTTCCAGTAAAATCAAGAATTGAATTTAAAATCCTTCTCTTCACATACAAAGACCTTAACGGACAGGCACCATTATATCTTAAAGAGCTCATAGTACCCTATTACCCCACTAGAGCACTGCGCTCCCAGAATGCAGGCTTACTGGTGGTTCCTACAGTCACCAAAAGTAGAATGAGAGGCAGAACCTTCAGCTATCAGGCTCCTCTCTTGTGGAACCATCTTCCAGATTTGGTCCGGGAGGCAGACACCCTCTCTACATTTAAAAGTAGGCTTAAAACTTTCCTTTTTGACAAAGCTTATAGTTAGGGCCGACCAAGCTTGCCTTGGACCAGCCCTTAGTAGTGCTGCTATAGGCCTAGACTGCCGGGAGACTTCCAATGATGCACTGAGCTCCTCTCTTCTCTTCTCCATCTGTATGCATTCTTTTACCATTAATGCATGTTACTAACTTGACTTCTTCCCTGGAGTTCTTTGTGCTTTCTCATCCGCAGGAAACCCCAAAAACCATGCTGATGTGTTGACGTCCTTCTTCTGTCCTTCACCAGCTGTTCCTGCTGTTGTTGCTGTTTATTGCTGCTAGTCATGTATCTATTGTTGTTGTTGCCGTTGCTGTTCTGCTTCTCTGTGTCCCCACTCCCCAACCCTCTTCTCTCTCTCTCAACCCAACCGGTCATAGCAGATGGCCGCCCACCTAGAGCCCGGTTCTGCTTGAGGTTTCTTCCCGTTGAAGGGGAGTTTTTCCTTACCGCTGTCACCAAGTGCTTGCTCATGGGGGAATTGTTGGAATGGAGTATGGTCTAGACCAGCTCCATGTGAAAAGTGCCCTGAGATGACTTTTGTTGTGATTTGGCGCTATATAAATAAAACTGAATTGAATTGAATTGAATCTCAAAGCTGACTCCTGACACCTGCAGAAAGAAATCCTTGTCAAACATGAAGTAGCAGTCTCAATGAGCTCTAAAATACACACTGTGCAATTTAAGGAGGAGCAACCCCAGTCTTTTAATAATAGTTTTGATCAAGTCCTCATCCTCCTCAAGGACAGAGTCACAATAGTTTTCACTTTCAACAAATTCACCTTCTTCATGTGTTTGGCTTTGGTATTCATGAAAAACGAAGATCTTAAAATCTTCCACTAAATAGAATTATGTTTCCTGCTCTTATGAATGTGAAATGTTGTGTATATATTTGTCTTGTAATCACAATCTTGAAAAACAAGGCACAGTTTTATACTTTTTAATGTGGCCACCAAGGTGCTCAAAATATTGTTTTTCTGTGTGGAAACAAACTAGAATTACACACTAGGCATGTGGGGAAAGGAGCTGGTCTCGCTTAGTTGTCTGTGAGTGATACCTGTCCAAATGTGTCCATGATGCACCCCATGTCCCAAAGGTGCAAGGGCAATCAAAATGGACACAGGGTATGGACTGGTTTCGACCAAAATGCCCATGTTGTAATCTATAGTGTTTCAATAGGTCCAGTTGTTTTGATGTTGTGAAGTTACATATTTTGGACAGCTAATTCATTTGCGATAAGGTAGCATGTCCTTAATATTCCTCAGTTTAGGGTCTTCAGTCAGTGTTCAGTTCAGGTACCTAAAGTTCATGTATCTTTTGTGAAAATTGGCATACTTGAATGTCCAACACCTGCAGACAGACAAGAGTCCACTTTTATTTTCAGTCATACAAAACTGTACGATTAGTTTATCAGACTGTGTGACTGTTACTTTGCGCAACCCTGCTGACATTGGATATATATTTTTTATTTTTTGTGTGACTTAAAATATAAATTACCATAAATGTAATTTAAAAACAGAATTGTGAAGCCTGCCAGAAACATTAACTTTAGTGTCTGTTGTAATTATATTTGTTATTATATTTGTAATTTGAAAATTAACCATGTGTGTCTGATTACTGAGGATTTACTCTAGATGGAATAATGTTATCATCCTAAAAGTGTGTTAAATCAGGTAGAATAATGCAAAAACTTGTTAATATTATGCAGTCTTCCTGTATGGAATTTATGCTTGTCGGTGGTGGTTAATAATAAGTTTCAAGTGACCTGATAATACTCCCATGGGGTATCTCCATAATATTCTTATGGTGACCTAAAATAAATCTGTGGTACTCAAAAGTACATTTATAGTGACTAACAGTAGCAAATATGGACTTCTAGTGTGTTAAAATCTTTAATGGCAAGTCTACAATATCAAGACTGATATTTACCTGCATCCTCTGGGGCAATGGCTTGGGCAGGAGCTGGAACCCGGGGCAGAGACTTGGCGTTAAGCTGGGCCAAGCAGGGCAGAGGGAATGCTGAGGGGAGCCAGGCAGAGGGATTTCCAGAGAACAGGGAGTTGTGCTGAGCAGACAAGGCAGGAGGGCTGGAGACAGGGGCCAGAGTCAGCCGGAGGCAAACTGGAGGCTCGAGAAACAGGTATTGTATTAACTGTATTAACAGAGTGTATGATCTGGCGATGAGATGGAGGCTGAACCAGGAATTTATGTAGGACTAATCATGATGAATGGCAGCTGGTTGCCTGACTCCTGCACACCTGTCTCCACTCTTGTAATTAAGCACAGACACACAAGGAAAGGGAGAGGGGCTGCAGGTTAGGTGGAGGAGGAAGCAGAATTGGAGGGCATGACATCTACTCTGTTTACTGGCGGATTATTTAAGCCTATACCGCCATCTACTGATGAAACTGCATAGCCTAGTTTATTCGCTTCACACTAGTTGATGGAAACGCACCTAATTCGCATTTTCGCAGTTTCGTAAAATTATCTTGTGAATCTAATGGAAACACAGCTACTGGTTACGAGTGCACTTGTTTTAAAACTTCATCCAAAGATTGAAGATGGAAAAAGTTGAAATTCTGCTGTGTACTGAGTCTTGTTATGCAGACAGTCAGCTCTAAAATGTGCAGAATACATACATAACCACCTGCCCATAAAGGAAAGAAGATTGTCTCCAAAAATTAATTCTGGGCATTCCTGACATAACTGTCCATCCTCTGGAAGGCTATAAAGACTTTCTAGCTGCTGAGCAACCAGTAACACTTTGAGTGTCCTGCTTTGCTCATCATCCGGCTGAAATACAAACTCTGACTACAGAAGTTACGGCAGGGGTGAGCTCATGCTAAAGCTTCCTACATATTTGATTTGACTCTGGTGTGATGTGGAGGTGAGTACCGCCTCAACATCGCTCACTCTTTAGGTGCGAATTTCCAATTTTCATTTAACCTAAAAAGACGGAGGAGATAGAATTGAGTAATTTTATAGCACAGGAGGCCCCTCACCATCACAGTAATCCATCCCAAAGCTCATTTTTCTTGTTTTCCACCATACCAGGCCTTTAACAACAATTCCACCATCTTCTCAGTTACCCGTCATGAGTGTGTATAGTTATAAATTTCAGCTATGAAGCCTACAGAATTATAACAGAAATACTATTGGTGTGATATGCTTTATACAGATGTTCCTTTTCATCATAGGTAATAGTGCACTAATAAACCATATTTCAAAGACCTTTGTACTGGTCTTTGTAAGGCTGATACAAAACAGTTATGGATAAAATTTATGATTTGGTTAAATGCCAACTATCAGTTTGAAGTAGAATCTTCTGATAATAATATCAGAATATAGAATCAATAATGCTTTTCTTATAAGCACCAGCAATATGAAGAGCAGTTGAAGCTAAATCTAGAAAGAACATATAACTTATATAATATAGGGGCCAAGTGAGCAGTTGAGAGCTGGGTTTCTTGCAGTCAGGGCTTCAGACAACATTCCTTGACTTTTTTTTGATCACAGATCAAACACTTCTGAAGAGAGGTGTCACATGATTCTTACTGAAACCTCTCCGGTGTGGCAGTTTAAACATGGCTAATAATTCAACACTTGACCTGTTATGGAAAAACACAAGTCTTACGTAATTCATGTTAGAACTCAGTGGGAGAAGGTGTTCCCTCTGTCCTTTCAAGAGGCACTCTACCCTTTCTCCTGCCATCTGGCTTCCATCTACTATGACTCATGTTTCAAATAATCCACTGCAGCAGAGCGGTCAATGGGGTCCTGTAGACAATTAAAGGACAAAGACATGCAATATATTCAGTCTCCTTACTTTGTTGTTTGTGGACATCCACTGCAGCTTCACATAAAACAAGCTAGGAGTCTGTGTTCAATTAATATGAGGTTTTAAGGGTAATATTTGTTTAATTACTGCTGGTGAGAGCTGAAATTTTGTTCTAATAATCAAATCCACATATTTGACCATTTTTGTGGAATGAAAAGACACCAGAGATCTGAAGTACTACTAATGTTTTCTGGATGTTGCAATGTTGATAACACATCATAATATGAAAATGTACCTATAAAAACACTGATTATTTTTTTTTTATCAGAGCTTCACCAGCAGTCTGAAAGAAATGTAACGTTTGTCCCCTAGAAGAAAGACCATGGAGTCATTAAACTGGGTTCAGCCCCAAGGGACCAATGTGAATATTTAAAGGTACCCTGGGGAGTTTTTGACCACTAGTTGTGCTGTGGCGCAATGTTTTGATGAGTAGGTCTTCATTTTGTTTGTGGTGAGTATATGTTATTCCACTGATTGACAACTGGTGGTGCTGATGCGCCAAGTAATGTAGCAAATCACCAGCAGTAATATATTTATTAGATTATAGTCCTGTAGTATAAAAGAGTGAGAAACGCTCAATGCAGATCTGAGCAAGATCCTTGAAGGACTTCAAGGAACAGCAGAGAAGAAGCTGGAGAGGATGAGCAACCTGATTTATGAATACAAGGTAAAAAGATTTGGAGCAGGAGACCCAATGAAGAATAAAACAACAACAACCTCACCCAAGGTAAGAAGGCAACAAGAAATTGAGCACCTAGTCAAGGACAGAAGGGTCTTGAGGAAGCAATGAGGAAAGGTTCAATAGAGAAGAGGGAGGGAATCAACCTCCTGCAAACAGACTTAAAAGAACACCTGGCAAGATGGTGCAGATGGCAGAAAACCTCAGAATTTGAGGTAAGAGGAAGGAAAGGGCAAGAACATCATTCAACAAGGATCCGTTCAGATTTGTGAAAGAGCCATTCACAAAGGAAAAGAGTGGAGCAGTTCAAGAGTCAAAGAGGGAACTCGAAAATCATTTGAAAATAATATACACTGACAACCAGAGACATGAACAGAGGAACATACCTCATGACATGCCACCCATTCCTCAACCTGAACATCAGTGTGATGTCAGCCTTCCTAAATTGAGCAAAGTCAAGAAAGCTGTGAGGAAGGCAAGGACAGCATCAGCTCCAGGACCAAATGGAGTTCCCCACCAGCTGTATAAGAATGCTCCAGATGTCCTGAGGTTTCTGTGGAGGCTAATGAAGGTGGTGTGGAAGAAGAGGAACATCCCAAAAGCATGGCAAAGAGCAGGGGGGGTATTAATCCCCAAAGAGAAGAATGCCTTGATTATCAATCAATTCCAGCAAATAAATCATTTGAATATTGAGGTGGAAATTTTTCTCAGCATTGTTGCAAAAAGGATGGCATCCAACCTGAAAGACAACAACTTGACTGACATCTTGGTACAGAAAGCTGGTATATTTCAGGATACTTAGAGCAAACCATGATATGGCATCAGATTCAGGCTGCAAAAAGGAAGGAAGAGATCTTCATGTTTCATTACTTGACCCGGCCAGTGCTTTTGGATCTATCCCACATACTATCCTCTGGACAGCCTTTGAGTTCTTCTATGTTCCAGTGACCATCACAGAACTGGTCAGAAACTATTTTCAAGATCTGCAGTTTTGCATTATGATGTCAGAGTACACCATGTCTTGGCAATCTCTGGAAATAAGAATAATGGCAGCATACACCATCTCCCCACTAGCCATTACCGTGGCCATTGGGACTGATTCTACTTCTCATCTGTGCCTATATGGATGACATGTCCACTCTGACCACAACCATTGCATGAATAAAGCGACTCTTGGAGAAACCTCATTCCAAAATAATGTGGGCACAAATTAAATTTAGGCCCTGCAAGTCCAGGACCATCTCCATTAATAAAGGAAAGCTCAGAGACCAACTAGAGTGAACAGTCAGTACATACAACAAGAAATGGCTTGGGCTCCTATGATGCCTTAGTAATATGGGCTTGTATGGGAACAGGGCTAAAGAACTGCCTATCTCTAGCCTTACTGAAGAATACAAATGCTCCAAGGTAAGGCTAGACATGACTCTGACAAAAACTCAGGACGCCTCAAAACAGGTGGCTGCTCCCAGAGTGAGAGCAGCCAGAAAGTGGAACCCATCTGAGGCAGTGCAGCCGGCGAAAGATATGGAGATATTGTGGGCCAAGTGCAGCATGGAAGAGGCAGCTTCGGGTAGGCACGAGTTTACCCACATGGCACAGAGCAACACCTGCTGAGAAGAGAGAGCTTTTGGTAGATATTGGAGATACAGCAGCAGGAGGAGGCAAAATGATGTGCAAAGGCAGGAAGCAGATTTAGTTTCATCATCAGAGCCATCTACGATGTTCTTCTCAGTCCCAAGAACCTGAACTAGTGGCTTGGGGAAGACCCATGATCATGTCTCCTTTGCCAAACACCAGCAACCCTACCGAACATACTCACCAGCTGCAAGACCAGCCTCACACAAGGATGCTACACCTGGAGGCACAACCAGGTCCTTCAGCAACTGGCACTAGTGCTGGAAGAAAGGAAGACTAATGACAATGCGCTCCCTCTCCCAACCCCTGGCTTCTCAAACACTGTGGCCTTTGTACCAGCAGGAAAGGTACCAAAGAGGTCAACAGCAAGAAAAGAATCAAGCCTACTGAATACAGCAAGATGAAGGTCAATCTAGACCAGAAGCTCACCTTTCCACCGGAGATCATTACAACCAGTCTCAGGCCAGATCTGATCCTGTGGTCAGCCTCACAAAAGGCCCTGTTCATCATAGAACTGACGGTGCCATGGGAAGATGCAGTTGGTGAAGTGTACCAATGCAAAAAGGTGAAGTACCCCGATCTAGCAACTGAAGCAGAACAAAAGGGCTGAAGAACTCAGGCTCTCCCTGTGGAGGTTGGCTGCAGGGGTTTTGTGGCCATGTCAGCCACCAGGCTGCTGAAAGGGATGGGAGTCTGAGGACAGGCTATCAAGTCACTGGCAGAGGCTGCTGATTGAAGCAGCAACTGGCTCTGGCTGAAAAGAAAGGACAAGAACTGGGAAGCAAATTACCACCAGCCAGCAGGGGGGTAGTAAAAGCAGAGGGGGGTGTACCTGGGACACCAGAGCCCTCTAGAGGTGAAACACCAAGGAAAGAGGGTGCCCACCTGATGACCCCAGTGAAGCTTTTACCTCTACCCTCCACTGCTGGTTATGATTTACAGTCCGAATAAACAACACTGAATCATTGACAGAATCTGGACTCGACCAATCCTCCTGAAGTTCTGTTGCTGTGTGGGTCTAGCAGTGAAACACCAAGGAAGGAGGGTGCCCAACTGATGACTCCAGTGAAGCATTTACCCCTACCCCCACTCAAGGAATGATTGCCAATTACAATACAGGATTGTAAAACCAAGCCCTGAGCTCAACCAATAGAAAATCTTGCAGGCAAAGTTGACATTTTGGTCCAAAGGATGTGCTAGAGGAAATCTCATGGAATGTCCAAAATGGAGGGTTTTTCATCTTTCCATTTTTTCATCCAGAGCATCAATACATTTATTGGCAATCTGCTAATTAGATCATTATTTTTCTTGTGTACAAATAGAAATTTTGATCTGATGGCTGCACTTGAGCAGATTGGTGTGTCACTGGAGTCATGAGGAGATATCCTCTGGGGACCATGATTATCAGATTTCACTACAATTTTTAGACCTCAACCTGATGGCGGTGCAACACAAAAGGTCATGGAGTTGCCAAAATCATTAGTAATCATCCTTTGGGGAACTGGATACCATATGTAAAGGTGACACCCCATTCTGTCCAATGAAAGTTACTTACTGAGTATATTCATTACAAAAAAGCTCCTCACGCTTTGGTCGACATCACCACCATCATTTGAATGAATGTCAGGGACAGCAAAACTCTGCAAAAACAAAGACTCGGAAAACGTCTCAGAGCATAAAAGTTGTCCTGCAAGCTATATTCTAGAGGCACAGCCAACATCATGGAGTACTCCTGCCTTGCCTGGATATCATTGGTGTGGATGAGGACTATGGCCCAAAGGATTATGCCATCACCAAGCTGAGCTATCGCAGAATAGTTGCTGCAACAACTGTTCTTTTCAAGATGCACACTCCCAACTGTCCAGCAGACCTGAAAGCACTGCTACCCTAAGCTCATGTCTCAGGTCGAACCACCTGGTGGTTACCACCAAGCCATGCTTTGTCACTACCCAGGGTAAACACCAAATGCCTTGACAGGAGTTTTCTCCCCCTATTGTTGTTGGAGACATCACGTCAAGTAGTGTTCAAGCCCACAAGAATAGACTGAACAAACACCTCCTCAGCACGAGACTGCAATCCTAAAGCTCAAGGACTTTTAAACATACCAGTCACCCTTATATATTATTGTGGGGCTGCAGATCAGTGATAGGCTCTCCGAACGGTATTCATGAAGCTTGTATCTGTAAAAGCATTAAAAACCAAAAAAACGTTACTATACATGATTCACTTTGAAGTGAATCATGTGACAGTGTCACCTCAGAGGACGGCACTCTGACATTCTTGGCTTAAGAAAGATTAGGTGGAGACACGTGGAAATGAGAACCTGTCCGCTGAGGAAGAGATGGTATGAAGTTGGCAGGGAGAGTGAAGAGGGGGGTGTTGAATACAGACACAGAGAAACCAGAATAACCCAGTGCGATAAACAACATCTAAAATAGCTCATTGAGAGGCAGCTGATATTATTGACCTGGGAGACATTTCTTATGTGTTGTCATCTGCTTTACACCTTTCTCCTGCTTCTATTCTACAGTGACTGGGGCTAGACGGCTGTATGTGACCATCTGTATTCAAACGCATAACTGTGTCTCTTTATGAATGTCTAGCCTTTTGGCATCTGCATTTGCCTTTTTATGTATATCTTTGGTGTGCAGAATTTTTTGCTGGGGTGTATCTAATGGATCCAGGAATATTTTTAAGGCCTCAGTATGATTCAAACAAACAGGTTTGTATGACTTGTTGACTGACCATGGTTAAAGGCAAAAGTCTTGGCATACTTGAAGTGCTGTAGTAGAAGCTGACATTTTTTCGTGAATCCTGTGGGTCACAGGATTCCTGTGGGAATATTTATATATTCATCACATGACTGGGACAGGACAGGAAAAAAAGTCAAGGTCAGTTTCTATATATAAATATGCAGATCTAATATGAATATATAGTCAAATGGTGTGACTAAAAGAAAGTATGCAGTAGAACACAAAGTAATCTAAGGATGGTGAGAACATCAAATCAAAAGTATCGCATTGCCTAAAAACTACCCCCCAACACCCCCCAACCCCCATCAAAAAAAAAAAACAGACCCAGAAAACAAATACAACATGGGAACAGGATGGGATGGGAAAAGATTTTTGTTACTCTACCATGGGATTGGAACAGGACAGGAGTATTTTTGTGTTTTACATACTTTAATGACATTGATTGTTTTCTGTTCAGTCACAGTGGTTATTACATCCTACAGTACTCATCTTAAGTGCCCAGGGCAGTCAGTGGCACTGGTGTCAAGAAATTGACTAGCTTAGGGCTTTGCCAAGACTGAAACCTGTATGCTAACAAAAAAACTAAAAATAAAACCTCAGCTAGTCTGCAACACACATTCTAAAAGGGTTTGTAACAAAGGGTGAGTGCTGTAACACACCTCATCTTAAGACAAAATACAAATTTTGTAACGTAATAAAACACACAAAATGTTATACATACAGTATTGTGCAAAAGTTTTAGGCACTAAAAGTTGAGTGAGAATGCTTACAAAAATATTGCTATAAATTGTTTTAATTTATCAGTTAACTTCTTACAAAGTTGAGTAAACAGTAGAAACCTAAATTAAACCAATATTTGCTGTGAGCAGCTTTGCCTTTAAAACAGCAGCAGTTCTCCTCGGTGCACCTGCACATAGTTTTTCATGGCAACTTGCAGGTAGGTTGTTGTAACCATCCTGGAGAAAGAATGTTCTTCTGTGGATTTATTATTTAGGCCATCTCAGGTGCTTCTTCATGTCATGAATAAATTTGGGACCGATCAGACACCTCCCTGATGGTATTGCATAATGGATAAGAATCTAAACATCTAGGGTGCCTAAAACCTTTGCACAGTACTGTATATAAACAAAATGTATTCATATTGTGGGGCAGTTCACTCTAAAAATAAAACATTTTTTGCTTGTGTTATCTCCGTTTCCATGGAAATACATGGGGTATGACTAATACCTGGAAAACAATCAGTTACGCCAGTAGACTCCCATGTAATGGAACCTAGTTTACTAGTCCAACAAGTAGGCAAGCCCTTAGTAACAAATTAGCAACAGACACAATGTCTAGTCCCTGTTGAGTCAGCCAGCCAACTTGAGCTAATGCTTTCTAGAGATTGTGGGATATTTCCAAACTGAATAAATACCACACATATAAACACAAAACTGTTTTGCTAGCTCAATCTTGTTGCAACTAAGATATCCGCTGAAATTTTTTTTTTTCCATAGACAGATTTAGCTACTACGTCCGCAAACTTCATATACATAAAGCCTGTAGCGCCATGTCACCAACTCAGCGGCACAGCTGATGGCTTTTTTATGCTTGGGGTCATTGTCATGCCATGAATAAATTTGGGACTGATCAGACACTTCCCTGATGGTATTGCATAATGGATAAGAATCTAAACATCTAGGGTGCCTAAAACTTTTGCACAGTACTGTATATATATACATGATACTTTTTTTTTCAACATAGGACCATTCAGAATTGATTCAGCCACAGTGGCTTACCACTACCAGAGCACCACTACCCTCTACCCCCTTATGGAGGGGCTGAACCGACTGGTGACAGTCAGATGGACAGCAGTTGTAGGTGACAACGAAGAAGAAATGCAAATGTAAATGGTAAATGGACTGAGCGCCTTTCTTGTCTTCCGACCACTCAAAGCGCTTTTACACTACGAATCACATTCACCCATTCACACACATTCATATGCTGAATGGGTACAGGGGCTACCATGCAAGGTCCCAGTCTACCCATCAGAGGAAATCTAATCATTCACACACGTTCTCACACTGATGGCACAGCCATCAGGAGCAATTGGGGTTAAGTATCTTGCCCAAAGACACATCGACATGTGGACTGGAGGAGCTGGTAATCGAACCGCCGATCTTCCGATTAGTAGATACCGCTCTATCTCCTGAGCCACAGCCGCCCTGCAAGCAAAATAACCAGCAATGAGCCGCTGCTGTCAGACTCTCCATGTCTGCACTGGAAACACAGAGAGTCTGCCAAAGCTTTGACAGTTACTACAGTTCATGGACCTTTGTAAAAGTTTGTGTGGTACCTGTGTTGTAGCTGAGCTAGCAGCTCTACGAGAGGCTCTCTGGTGTGTGTGTGTGTATGTCTGTGGGGGAGTGTCAGTACATAACCCCGCTGTTTATCATGTTAATGTTTAGCTTACCATTGTCACTCAACAGCCCTAAATATCTTCTAAAGCTCTAATAAAAGCAGTTAGTTAGTGCTGTGTCATGTGTTGTGTTTATTGCCACAGAAATGGAATAAATCTTTGGGTTATTAGCATGCCGTTGCCTCTCTGTTGTCTCTTATCAGGCTTACTAACACTCCCAGCAGCTCTGTGAGAGGCACAAAAAACTGAGGCTACAGTTAGAAGTGTTGTGATATTATACAAACTGAGTGTAGGAATGAAAGAGCAACACCATACCACTAGTTCTCTGATTCATTTCTACTCATTTTGGCACCATCTTACAGAGGAAGTTGCTTGGCTTCTTGAATTTGCTTCAAGAACAGCGTCTGAAAAGAGAAGACGTTATTAAAACAGTCTAGTCACAGAAACCAGGTCAAGTAAAATGGAATGGACTAATAAAAGAAAAGATGGACAAGTTTAAAAACTCCTTAGCAATCACCAGTCTCAGACATAAATAGTGCCGAAAAAGTTATTATATGCTTCTGTCACTAACAAGGCTTTCAAGACAAGATAAATATAAAGAAGGACCTCACAGTAAAAAAAAGACATCCCCATCTTTAGGTTGGATCCCAGATTGTAAAACGGCCTGCTCATACTGGGTGGAAGACTGAGCAGGGTAGCTATGCCAGAGGAAACAAAGCATCTAGTATTCCTGCCAAAGGACCAATATGTTTCCAAGCTGTTACTCAAATACATCCATAACCAAGTAGGCCACAGTGGAAGAAACTTAAAGGCAGAAATATTGGATCCCCTCGCAAAAAAGGTTATATCAGAATGCAACATGCAGACGCTTCCACTCAGCTCTTGGTGAGTAGAAAATGGCAGATTTACCCAGAGATCGTCTAACACCTGAGATACCTCCCTTCATACTCGTTGGGGTAGACTACTTCGGTCCAATAGAAGCCAAGAGAGGGCAAAGTTTAGTTAAAAGGTATGGCATAATCTTCACGTCTGTCTTGTCAATAGGGATACCAAACTTTTTAAGTCGATATGATACCAATACTTTTTGTTACAATTTTAATGATAATGATACTGATACTGATAATTTCTTCAATGGATATGTGATTTTTCAAAATAATGGTCACTTTTAGAAAAAAAATCCATTACACTTAAAGGCAAATCACTTGACACATACTGGCCATTAATAACAAATTTATTACAAAAGTAGATACGTATAATTAGATAAAAACATTGATGCTTATTAAGTTTAAAAGTAGTCCAGTACTAGTCTTTCGACCACTCAAAGCGCTTTTTACACTACGAGTCACATTGACCCATTCACACACATTCATACGCTGAATGGGTACAGGGGCTACTATGCAAGGTCCCAACCTGCCCATCAGAGGAATCTAATCATTCACACACTGATGGAACAGCCATCCAGAGCATCTTGGGATTCAGTATCTTGCCCAAGGACACTTCGACATGTGGACTGGAGGAGCCAGGAATCGAACCGTCAATCTTTTGATTGGTGGACGATCCACTCTACCTCCTGAGCCACAGCCACCCACAGTATTTACAGAAATACTGTGATTAAATAATAATAAAACAAATAAATAAATATAACATAAATATGAATAAAATAAGTTAAAATACCAACAACATAAAACGTGCACATGTAGGCTTCCTGACAGCAATGTTCAGAAAAAACTTCCCAATAGCAGTGTTTAGGGAAAATAATTACCTTTTTCATACATTCTCACACAAGTTTTAGATTGGTGTTCAGGAAAAGTAACGTTAACATTTTTAGCTTTAAGATGATTTTGCCTCTGACTAATGGTCTTTCTTGCCTTAGAGAACAGCCTCTCTGCTGGAACAGAGGTTGCTACAGTTCCAAGGTATCTTTTTGCCACTTTGCTGAGCACTGGAAATGCACTCTCATTTTGTTTCCACCAAAGCAAAGGCTCCTCACTCCTTGGGATCACTTTTTCTTCCATGTATTTGCGAATTTCAATGTATGCATCTGTGTTTGCTGTGCGATTCCCTGAAAAGCCATTACACGTTTGTCAAACTCCTGCCATAATCCTCCCTTGAATGGTCCGCACCATTCCTTTCAGTCTTTGCAGTGTATGACCCTGACAAGGGTGTTCCCATAGAGGAGGTTGATGCAGTAACAGAGGGTTTACTGGTTGTTGCCTGTCCACAACTGCCCAGGGCCTGCATCTCACTGATGAGCTACGATTTAATGGTTTCCACATTTCCAGTATCACAAAAGACAATGCTTTTGAATCTAATGTCCAAAAAGGTGCTGGCTGCAAGAGTATAGTTGTGCTCAGTATTTTGAAAGCACCACCTGCATTGCATTGCAAGCTGTGAAGCCAGAGTGTTACCATTCTACCCAGCAGACATGGTTGCTCTTTGGAGAAGAGACATCAGAGATATGACTTTAGAAATGGTTACAAACTGCTCTGCTGAAACTTCCGTAGTGGCCTCTTCAAAGGGCATGAGGGCTTCAATTGCTTGACTATTATGGGACCATTCTCCCTCATTCAAGCACAAGGTGTTTCTGCCAAGAAGACTGCTTGTTATTCATACAGTCTCTCTAGCATGTACAACAACGAAATGAATTTGCACTTCTTTTAGCTCGTCAGATACTTCGGTACAATGATGGAAAAACCGAACAATAGCGCCTAATTTCTCCAGGATGGACTCCAAACTTGTTTCAGCCTTAATGGAATCCTTCACAACTGAGTTGAAGGTGTGTGCAAAACAAGGAATGTGTTTCCAGTAGGTTTTCCACAACCCACCTGCTGATGGGAAAGATTGATTCATTCAATCAAGAGGATCCTACTGTCTGTCACAAAGCAGCAAACTCTTGATGATGAAAGCTTAGAAACAATCATGAAGTCGAGGCCATACTTAACAGTCGTCCTCTAATGACAACTTCCAGTGACCCAAAGGCCTTGGAACCCCTTACACCAAAACATCTATTGCAGCTCAGGGTGCAACTCATTCTTCTACCTGGATTGTTCCAAAGGGAAGATCTATGTGCCAAGTGCAGATGGAGACATGTCTAATACATTTCAAACCTCCTTTGGACTTGATGGATAGAATAATACATTCCTCTGATGCAAGCAAGGCAGAAGTGGAACCGCGCCAAGAGAAACTTCAGAACAGGGGATATCGTATTGGTGGCAGACACTAACACCCCTCAAGGATCATGGATCTTGGGTAGAGTCACTGAAGCAAAAGCTGACTCAAGAGGACATGTCAGGAGTGTACTTTTGAAGACAATGACCAGCACTGTAGAATGGCCCATTAGCAAGATCTGCCTCTTAGTTCAAGCCTTAGATTGATTATAGAGTTCAAGTGCACTCAAAGACATAACACAGTATATGTAGTACATCTACATTTACTGCAGTATTACCACAGTGCTGCTGTGGCAGTAAAAGAGGGGGCTGCACTAGATAATTCTAGACACTAGATAGCAGCAGAGTGCTTAAATCCTGCTGACAGGATTTCAGAATAATACCCTCTCTGACCACAATGCAATTTGTGGCACTGTCCATATTTCCGCTTAATAACTCCACTGGAAGTTAAGTAACTGCTGAATAATGACTGCAGTGAGCTATCTTTCTTGTAGCTTAGCACTGCACATACTGTAGTTGTGTGTGGCACTTTATGTTCGTCATGTTTTAATTCAAGGATCCCTTATCATGCTGTTCATTTAGAAATGCTACTGTTACATCTTAAAGACTTATGGGTTCATAAAGACTGTTTTATGTACACATCTAGCAGTTGTTTTAAGTTAAATAGTGTAACGCTAACTCTGCTAGCTTTTCCATTTTTCTGTGGGATTCCACATTGTAATAATATGTTGTTAGCATCATGCTAAGTGTCCTGTCAGCCAGTTCAGTTTTGTGACATAAGGTATCATGTTGTTAAACAACTTTATTGAAGTAAAAGTCCTGCATTCAAAACATATGTAACAGTAAACATTTTATCAGTTAAATGTAGTTTAAATATCATCAGATAAAGTCTTCAATTGTCTTCAACTTTCCTACTGTCGGAGGAAAACCTCTGTTAATATATTGTTAAATTTAATGGAGCTGAGCTTGCTGGTAAACATCTGCTCCTTCAAAAAGATCATTTATCCTTTCTCATTACACATTCTGCAAATATTTAACATGATTCAGTATTAATTTTACCTCCATGTAAAGTGAATAAACGTGATGTGAACAGGAATCACTGTTTCCCCTCTATTTTAATTGGCTGGTTTGCATTTGTATCGTTTGCAGCATTTTCATTTCCATGTGAAAGCTGACTCCTCTAGCTGTGGTAGTGGGGGGGGGGGGGTCATTAGAGGAGAGGGTCTAAGCTGTTTTTCCACTTCATGTACTGGCTTGGCTCAACTCTACAGTAGCGTATTGCAGCCATGCCAGGAAAAGAAAGATGGATAAGTATCACGTTATCGTGAAAAGTTTATTTTTATAACAAGATGTTTTTAAAAAAATATTTTTTCATGTTATTACGACATACAGGCTCATATGTCCTGCTGTACAGCCCCATGCATTTTAAAATCCCTCCTAGTGTACACATTCTTACAGTAGAATCTTGCCATGTCTCAACCCAAGCATGAAGTAAAACTCAAAACCATTTGTGAAAATGAGCCATATTCCTCAATTTATCCTTTCTCCACACACTGTTTCCTCATTCAAACATGAGTTTCACATCATAACAATATAAGTTATCATGTTATAATTTGAAACATTTCACATTATAGCAAGATAAATAATATATTGTTAAGTTTCTTGTTATGAGATTGTATGTCATAATAATGTGAAAATATCTTGTTATATCATGAAAAACATCTTATCTTGAAGTTGCTGCTGCTGTGCCATGTGCGTAAATGCACACATCACTTTCAATTTAAAGAGGTATTGTCATAATCATAAACAGCTCACAGCTGCAGAAGCTGCGCATTAAGCTCTGCTCTGTTACATTAAAATACCAGTTTTGAGGAGAAGAAATATGTGGGGCTATGCTAAAAACATTTGGGGCTGAAGCAATGGCAGCCCACAGGACCTAGAGGATGCAACCAGAGCTTTAGCACCACGCTCACAGCTGCTTTTCCCTGTTACTGACCATGAACACAAATGAGACACAGCAGCTTTTCTGTGAATGATAAACATCCAGTGCATTTTGGAATCAGTGTAACTCTAAATATTGAGGAGAACAAATAAGCTTTCTTTCAGCCTCTGGGGGAATCTGATGTCCAGTCAATTACAAATATTGGGGAGGACAAATTTCCATGTAGTATGTATATTGATGGATGGTTGGTTTAAATATCATAACATTATGAAATTATGAAATTATGAAATTATGTGTAATGTGTAAGTTTACTGTACAGGTCCAGCAGAAAATATGACAATGTGCTGTGACTAATTCCCAAACACTTTCACTGTTCTCCCATCGCGTCTGCTTGCCGAGCATGGTCGCCAGTTTGTATTGACTACCCTACAGAGAGACAGACCCTACAGACAGACACTGTATCTGGACTGCTCACCTGTGCTACCTGGTGTTTGTTGGTGCACACTGCAGCTACTCCTGGATAAATTATTTCACCCCCCTTCACGACTGCTGTGGCATTTCTGCAGTATTACTGCAGTAATCATGTCAATTGAAATAAGTGACGTCTGAAGAAACTTAAGAGAAAGAGACAAAGATAAAGGACTTTTTTGTTGTTGATGTTTTTTGTTTGCCTCCATTTTAAATTGATTGAATTGTTACGTTCCACACTTAGAACAATAGGGGCCAGTATGTAGGAGCCATTTATTAAAAAAGACAAGTTAAATTCTTTATTATGAAGAAAGATTCTGTTAGACTATGTGGTTGGTATATGTACCCCATGTGGCCAATCTTGGAATTGAATTATTGATGATTTGGCACTGGGGATGTCAGTTTTGGTTAATTTTGCTTTTGATAGACCGACACCCATTAACCGGTAACTAACAGGTTTATTTTTAAGAAGTTGTGATGTAGCTTTCATTTGTGAGAGCTGTCCAGCAGATGAAAGTCAGAGCTAGCTTGTCTGCCCCGGTTAGCGTGACTTTTAGCTCATCCTTCTTCACCTCAAAGTGTTTTCAATGTGTATAGTCACAGTAGCTCTTGATGGCATAATGTACTTGGGCTTGAGGTACTGAACTCTTTCAATCCCTCACCCTCTATCATATCGATCAGCAGCATATTGGTCTCAGTCATTCGACACACCCACTGGGTGATGGCCTAATAACAAAGTGACACCTACATTGTTATTACAGATAGACTGTAGGATTTCTTGACTTTATATCCACACCATGAAGTCTTTTAGAGCACACAAACACCATGAACACACCTGTCACCTGCCCAGCATGGTGCTGTTAAACCAGTGACACCACAGCTACACCTTATACCTTATACAGTCTATGGGCTACACACAGCATGGCACAGCTATGCTAACAATGCTAGCCATGCCGTCACATCTCTTTATATCTGTGGGTTGGTGCTCCTGTCAGTGTTGGAGCCTCTGGGTGAGATGCTTTGGTCAGTATATGTGTGTTTTTAAAACTTATTTCGGGGTTCCACTCACTCTCACTTCCACAAGGTACTGAAATTTGGCACCGATTAGATCCAACGTGAATAACATGAGGTAACAAGTTCAGTACGGATTCAGTATGGAAATCAACCCACAGACCGACATACGTAACCAGTCAAAAATATTCTCCACATCACTAATTGGCACCCGTTGATGGCGTCAGCCATTAGTACCAGCTGTTCACAGTGCATGTTGTTTCAGGAAACCAAGAGCCGAAATAGTTTTTCAACGGGTTTTAAGCAAAGTTAATTTAACAAGTGAAACTTTAAGTTTTGTTTGCTTTTTTTGTACTTTGGGTTGCCACGGCATATCACATTTGGTTACTATAGTGTAGTTTGACACACACACACACACACACACACTCGCACATGTTGCCTGTCTATGCATTCATCAACTGGACTACCACTGGACACCAAACCGTGAGTAACCTGATGAATAAACCTAGCTGTGTGACCTTGTTGTGTATGTTTGTTGGTGATAGAAATATGGCTTAATGGACTTTTAGAAGGAAGCTGTAATCAGTGTTAAGGTATTTATACAAACTGAGGCTATAGTTATCGGTGTTGTAATATTTATACAGACTGAAGCTACAGTTATTGGTGTTGTGATATTTATACAAGCTGAAGCTACAATTATTGGTGTTGTGAAATTTATACAAACTGAAGCTACAGTTAGCAGTGTTGTGATATTTATATAAACTGAAGCTACAGTTAGCAGTGTTGTGAAATTTATACAAACTGAAGCTACAGTTAGCAGTGTTGTGATATTTATATAAACTGAAGCTACAGTTAGCAGTGTTGTGAAATTTATACAAACTGAAGCTACAGTTAGCAGTGTTGTGATATTTATATAAACTGAAGCTACAGTTAGCAGTGTTGTGATATTTATACAAACTGAAGCCACAGTTAGCAGTGTTCTGATATTTATAAAACAGAGGCAACAGTTA
Source organism: Thunnus thynnus (assembly GCF_963924715.1). Classification (NCBI taxonomy): domain Eukaryota; kingdom Metazoa; phylum Chordata; class Actinopteri; order Scombriformes; family Scombridae; genus Thunnus; species Thunnus thynnus. The sequence goes on along the minus strand of NC_089526.1, from coordinate 33,608,717 downwards.
GCAGTGTTCTGATATTTATAAAACAGAGGCAACAGTTAGCAGTGTTTTGATATTTATACTTGGCAGCATTTCTTTTCTGTGAAACTAATGTACTTTTAATAAATGTACATTATCTATTTCCTGCTCTTTGAAATGACTTTTTCTTTCTTCTTTAGTTACAGATATTGTGATATATCTTATTTCTTTTTGATATATTAGGTATTGCAGAATTGCCTTTGTTGTGATATATCATTATTGTGGGAAGAATATCGTGATAGTATCAATTCATGAGTTCATCTGTGAATTCCACCCCTAGTGTTTACTTCAAGTTTGACATGAGGGACCTAGCATTCAGCAGATCACAGGTGATTAGAGAGACTGCTAAGTCTAAAGCGGTTGTGGAGTCCACTAGTTTAGTTAATAATGAACAAGGTGGAGGTGATGCCTTAATATGTAAGTCTTTTCAATTTAACTTCCAAACTTGACGCTAAATTTGACATATATGAGGTCCTTATTCTTAGTTCATCTCCATCAGTCATGAACTGCTTTGTCCAAAGAAACAGACTCTGATCATATCACATTGTGATACTCTATCGACCACCTCTCTTTTCTCCCAGGGGTCTCTTTGCTGGACCACTTTGCTTTGTTGATGCTAGAGAGATTTTTCTTGTGGCTCTTCATCCTGCAGGAGATTCACCCCTGGTATCTCCCTCTCTTGTGTGTGGTCTCTTGTCTCTCCTCCTCTGTGTGTGTGAATCCCCTGTGTTTGTTCTATTTTTCTGTCACTTCCACTTTCCAACACTGTCAAAATCCTCTCATTCTCAGTTCCGATGTCATCATAGCTGATCTATGATCTTTCTACCCGTGGTCCTCTAGCCAATCAGACTCTTGGTGTTACTCTTTAAATATCATTGCAATTCTGCACTCTATCTTTCAAATATACTATTGCGCAACCTCCTCCTCATCACCACCATGACCTCCATGTTATCCAGAGAGACCAAACTAAAGGTCCATTAACCATCTGCTGGCTCAATTCCACCACCACCACCAGTGTCTAGAGTTCCTGTTCTATCTCCTATCTTTATAGGAGCCTATGCTTATGAAGATGCCTCATAGAGACAGAGTCTAATTGCCAAAATCTCTGTGTTGCTAATCACAGTAAACAGTGTTATCCACATTCAATTGATCTTTCTTTATTGAAGTGGAAGTTGCTCAATGTCCTCCTGATGAGATTATTCATATGTATTCAATATCAATCCATCTATAATTTTGTTATCCTGTTTGTCCATGCTGCATATCTGTAATTTGTCTTTCTTGTTCCATTCTGTACACACATCTATTGCATGTCAGCCCGTCCAGGGAGAAGGATCACTCCTCTGTTGCTCTTTTTGAGGTTTGTTCCATTTTTTTCCCTGTTAAAGGGTTCTTTTAGGGAGTTTTTTCTTATTAAAATTGAGGGCCTTAGGACAAAAGATGTTGTATTTCTGTACAGACTGTAAAGCTCCCTGAGACAAATTTGTGATGTATGGGTATACAAATAAAAATTGACTTTACTTGACAAGGCAGGACAAGACTTTTCAACCGAGACTGATGGAAAGGCAACCTTAGTAGTTAACACATACTTGTCAGCTAACACAGCAGCAGAATAGAGTGATTTTACTTTGCGCTCATTTAGGTACAACACAATGCGATCAGGCAGGCATTTCTTAAATTATTATTAATCCAACAGAATTAATTTATTCTATTTTATTGTTAATTAATGTGCTCCATTTGTCAAAGAGGCTTCCCTTTTCCTTGGCAAATGCAAAAGAACTCGAAAGTCTGATTTAGGGCTTTTTTGTTGTTTCTTAATTTTTGTACACTTACACTTAATTATTAAGTGTGCAGAATTGCAGCTTTAAACATTACACTTTAAACTTTAAACATCATTTTTTAAGCTGTCCTCCAAAGAGAGCGCAACAACTTCTCAGGGTTTCCCATGAATTTTGCACAGCAGTAAAGACAGTCACAAAGTGTGTGGTGGCATTCCAGTTTGTACAATTTATCATTCAAAACAAGTTTTCACACTTTTGCCTTTAGACTTGATTTCAAGCATTCCCTGGCCCTTAGACTTAATTTCAAATATGGACTATCCAGCTCTTCCAATGATCTTACTATTTCTATCCACAGGCCCTGCCAACCTCTTATCATCATCAGCATGAACCTCTGGACCCAGACATGTGATTTTCCAGGTATGACTGTCATCATGCAGTGACAGATGGAAAATGAATAAGCCTTCCCAAGTTTTGTTTATTATTTCAGTTTACAGAAGTTTCCAATTATTTTCCGATCATTAACTTTCCATGCACATCAGCTGGTTCTTTCTCATTTCCAGATAAATAATCTGATGACTCTAATTATAGATACTGATTGGGGAAGCTATCATGAGAAAGAACAACTCAAGGCTGTGGTATAGTTTCTGACATGGATTTCAGATGGTGCACAGTAAGTTTTTCCATGCATGAGACATTCGTCACTCATTTTCCAGCATCATTGCGGAAAATACCAGCAGAAAGGCGTTTTGACCGTTTAGACCAGACTTAGTTATCAATAAACGAACAACACAGCAGAGGGAAGTTGAGGTTTTTTTTCTTGTTTTGTTTTGGGTTTTTTTGTCTGTTTGACATTTTCTCTTCCTCCTGAAACTGAAGCTTGTCAGTACTTCCTCTGCGTCTGTTTGTGGTTGTTTTCAGAGAAACAGTACCCAGCGCAGGATTACTTGCTGATGAAAGTGTGCATTTCCTCAAGTAATCCTGCAGAGTACCCTAGCATGCATACACACTCATCCCATTACATTCCACCGGCTATCCTGCACTGGCAGACCTCTCTGTTGATCATCTCCTCCTTCACAAAGAGCCCACATCAACAAGATGTTTCTGCTGGTCAGGAATCTTTTTGCAGCAACTCCCAGCATGCAGTGTGCCTTTAGAATGCTATCTTAAATCTTGCAAATCACAGTGAAACTAGGTCATGTGTCTCAGTGAGATTGGTCAGTGTATTTATTTCCTGCATGGAGGAAATATGGTCAGTTCAAACAACTGCTGCTGTAAATATTGTATATATGTTTTTAATTATTCTATCCTTAAAGCTAAATGATACTAATATGGGTCAAAATAATGTTGAAAAGATGTACTGAATAAAGTTATACAATAATCTATCAAACTTAAAATCTACTTTTGGAATTTTGATGAAATAATTTCATAGTAAAGTCTATTTGCATGTAGTTGCAATACAGCATCCAAAAAGATTGTGCAGATGTCTATTCTTAATGGTTTTCTTTTTGTTTTGCTATCCCACTAGCCATTGGCCCTCTGGTCTCATCAATGTTTTCATGCAAATTTCACATTTTCACAAAAGCTCAACTGCTGTAAAGAGTTTTTATGCTTTGCTGAGGCGAAGTTGGTATTTTGAAAAAGAAATGATGCAATAAAGGATGATGGAAACAAATGTAACCCTTTACAATATGATACACAAAATTGTGTGTGGTTACTAAGTAGCTTGTGAGGAATGAATCAGGAATGACTTGATAATTGATGAATCGTTAATAAGTAAGGACTACAAAGTAGATAATGATGAGTTACTAGAGAACAGACTGGGAGATACCATATTAATGAATCATTAGTTATTGATTAGTTCATGAAAATCTGTAAATCTATCATACTGACTGAGTAGTTACTAAGTGGGTCCTCATTATTTCATTATCCTACCATTACTTGGCCTTTTTGTGTCCCATATTTACTGGGGGATTCACAATTTAATAACAGACCAGATACAGCAGGATTCTCATTAAAAATATTTTAATCATTATATTCAGGCCACATATACATTAATACCCATATCCACATGTCATTATACAATCGGCTACAGTGCCACAGTTTTACTAGATGCTAAGCTAACTTGTAAGCATGATGATATATTGTAATACATACTGTATATTTCTTATTTATGATCGGTTAAGAACATTCAATGAATCTTGTTCTCCATTGGTGACACCATGGGCAGCTGCTGGTCCTTCAGTCAGTCCTCCCTCCTTGATTTCACCAACTCCATTTCTTAATCAGCATCAGCTCTTCAACACTGAAGCAACAGCGGCCACTCACAACTGGAAATTATAATTTAACCCAACATGAAACTAAATATTCACAAGGTGAATGGTTTTATTACTGTAGCGTAAGGCTTTAAAACACTTTGGGAAAACTTGCACCTTAAATGGAATCACATCAGTCTCAACATCAACAGTCCCCCCTGTAACAAGTTCCACGGTACTTATTTCTGCTACATATTAATGCAAAATCTGTAAGAAGGTGTGCCAAGAGGGCTAAAACATAAAATTTACTAACCCACTGTTATAGTAAGTTAACGTTGACATTTGTGAGTGGTGGACCTGAAGCTTTGCACAATATTTAAAGTTGTCTGGCCAGTGTGTGGTGTAGCTGTGTTAGCTCTCTGAAAGATTCAAGATCCAAGGTTTAGTTTATTGTCATTTTCTTGTGTATTTGCATACCCAAAAAACGAAATGCTGTTCCTCCCAGCCAACAGCAATGCAACAACAACAGATCGGGGAAAGAAAGCACATGTCTCACATATCTAAAGTGCATTTAGAGAGAAAGGTACATGTCTCAGTTCGATGTAGACAGCTCTTGCATGTCAACGAGTGACCAGCACTGATGGGGGAGTGAAATAATCCATTTTGCTGTCCAGAGAACATTTGGCAGCATGATTGTTGGAACTGCTGGTTTGTATGGGTTAACAGTTAGCCTAGCTTGCACTCCTCTGTGCTTTCCCAGCTTCCGCATGCTGTCACACTGCTTTCGATGTTTCCTAACAGTGCAGCTACAGGCAAGGCCGTGGTCTCCTTTGGGTCCACTGGACGTAGCAGACCAAGTGCGCTCAGCTGATTTAGCTCCCAGCCTTTATTTCTCATAGGAAAAGTCTTTGTTACGAATGTCCAAAACAAACTGATGATCATAGACATATGTCCCTTGCACTCCACATGATGGCACAGATGTACAGGACAAAAAACACTGCATAGTCAGTCAACTAGGAAAGGCCGCTGCAGATGTCATCGTGCCGCCATCACACCAGTTCATGGAGACAGAGAGAGAGAGATTACCACCAACAAGGACCCCTGTTGGTATCCTTTACTTGGGGTGCACAAAAGGAGTACCGAATGTTTAAGTAAGTGGCAATGAATGAATTGTTACTAGTTTTGTGTCACTCAGCGGCTGGTTCAGATGACTCATGAAGAAAGTGGTCACTATAATAGATTCACAGATATTCATGAATTAATCTAATTAAACCTAATGATTCATTAATATAGCATCTCCCAGTCTGTTCTCCAGTAACTCATAATTATTTACTAATGTTACTGGAGAAGTCAAAGTCCATTAGGACTTATTAGGGAGGTACTTATTAACAATTCATCAATTATCAGTTTGTTCCTCACTCGTTCCTTAGTAACTATGCACAGTTTTGTGTACAATATTGTACATTTTTCAGTGTTCCAATGTTTCAAGTACAACCTTGATGATACAATACCTGTCAGGTATGGTGTCAGGCATGTACATCACATATATAATCCCCCTCTCTGTCACCATAGCCTGGCTGATAAGAGCACCACAGGATAGACATGGATTATAGAATAAAATAATTATTGTTTAAAAAACAAGAGAATGAGTGTCATCTTAGATGGGAAGCAGCGATAAAATAAAAAGACAAGAAAACATTTGCACTTTTCACAGTATTTGTATCTGCTATCTCATACGCAGTTCTTTTTTATTTTACTTGGACATGAGGTTCAACCACAATGGTCCTCGTCCATCACGCATGATAACTGCTATCCTGCATCTGTGAACCATTCCTGCTGATTGCTATAAAAGCAATGACATGAATTAAAGAGGACCTATTATGCTCATTTCAGCTCTAAATTTTTATTTTTGGACTCCACTAGAGTAGCTCTGCATGATTCAAAGTTAAAAAAACTCCTTATTTATCCTATACTGGCCCTTTATGCAGCCCCTCAATATACACAGTTTCTCTTACACGCCGTTTTAGCTCCTGTCTCTTTAAGGCCCCCTCCCGATGAGCCCACTCTGTTCTGATTGGCAAGTATTATGTATCAGAGTTGTGTAACTTTACCGTCATTGCAAACTAAACATTTCCTGCTTTGCTGCTTCAAATTAAAACCTTTTAAATGACTAACTAATGGGAGACTTTCATTGTGAATTTTTTACAGGAGGTAAAAACATGTTCCTCACTTAGTGGAGCTTCATTAGTGGTGCTAAAAGTGGTTGAAACAACAACATATAGAGCTATTTGGAGCTATTTGTTAAGCGGATCAGTTACAAAGAGAGGCAGAGAGGACTAGTACAAGCAGAAACAGCCACAGTGAGATGTTTTATGAAGAGCTGCAGACAACCAGCACACCTCCAACGGGTAAACTACTTATTTCACTTTGCTGTGCAGTGTAATGGTGTTGTGGCTTGGCGTAACTACTCTCGGAGAGGAGCAGTGAACTTGCGCGCTATGCACATAGCAAATGTCCATATATAGAAATCCGTCAGGAACTGATGTCAGCTCAGGCTGAAAGTAGAAAAAACCATTGGAAACCAAGTATTAAACTAGGGCTTTCTGCTCACAGGGATTACTGCTACATATGTTTACCTCGTTATTTGACGTCGGCCACTTTTAACATGAACATCCGACATTGTGACATTATATATATGTCTGAAAATAAGGAAAAGCATAATACCTTCCCTTTAAAGTCTCAGTTACTGGTGCTCAGTTCATCATGTAATTTTGTCATGTGTTCCTGAATACAGTATATTTGCATAAAGGTAGTTGATGAAAAACATGCATTGATTCATTGTTTGGTTTTTGTTTACACAAATTTCATGGAAACGTAACTAATTGTAATTTGAATGGTAGTGTAAGGAACTTGAAGTGATTGTATGATTTGGATAGAATTCTGTAGCACTTATCAATGAAATTTGGATCAGAATTGAAAAAGATACGACCCCATAAGTTTTCTGCAGTTTGCTCTAATTACAGAACATCAGATGTGTATCATGTACATATAAGAGGGAAAATCTACCATAAGACAATATAAGCTGTGGTGAAAGTTTCCCCCCATGTTCCCAGTAAAGACCATCTGGTATTGTCCCACGCTCCCCCACAGTGGGCTTATATTGGAGACAGTGTATATCCAGCCCAAAGGACTGAACAGAATAGGGAAGACTAAGTCTGTAAAAGCCAACTGTGGCCAGCAGCCAGTGAAAGGGGGATTCTCTGCACTAGATCAGTTGATATTATAGAACCACCTGTTTGTCCTCTGCTCACTTCTTCAATTTTTAATTAAGTGCAGTAAACAAGAGGGTAATTAAAGCTAATGAAACCTATGCCAACACTGACTCTGTCATGTTTGAGTTGTGTTAACCAGAAGGAGGAGCTATGGTCCTATTCACTGTCATATTCTGTTAACTGGCACCGAGTACTACACAGAACAGGAGCTGATGGCCTCACATCTGAGTTTGGCTTGATGCTGTATGACACTTAATAATCACAGTTAGGCAATAAACAGCTCAGTGTCTAGCAACAGAGAGACTAGCGGAGCTGGGATGAGGTTTACCTCATGCAAGGGTAGCCTTGATTGATAGAATGTGAAAATTTCTCAGGCATCAATCAGCTTATCAGAATTTAACCAACTTATCTGTGAGGTTGCCAGGCAAACATCTGATACAATTCCTCATGACTATTGTAGTATTTATAGCCATTTGACATACCAAAGAGAAATGGTAGATGAGGTGGAGATGGAAAAATAAGGTGAGGGATGGAATCTAAATAAAACATTGTTTGTTTAGGTTGATAACCAACTGCATTGAATAAATATTGAATAAAATATTAGACTTTGTGTTGCAGTTTTTTTCCATGCCCATCTGCCACACAAAATATTCATAAAGTATAAACTTCATCCCCATACTGTGTAGAGTAGCTTATGAGTGTGGGTACAAGCTTGTAGTTAATTTTCATTTTTGTTTTGCTGGACACTGCCTTTTGGATTAAGTACTGGAGGTCTGTTGGACCTTTAAGAGTGTTTGTTTTCCTTCTCTTGTTCATCTCCAGCCATGACTCCACCCTTTGCATACCAGATTCCCTACAGACCACAAAACACACATGTGGGTCCATTTTTGTAGCTTGTGGGTCAGTTTTTGTGACTCTTGACTCAGTGGAAGGGCAGCAAACAGTGCCATCTACTGTGCCCAGTTAGGTCAAAAAATAAAAAAACTTCTTCTTTCCTGTTTGTTTCATTGACAGGTGTAAAGACTGGTGGAGAAGGTAGCATGTTGATATGAACAAGACTAGTTAAGGGCATGTCTTCATCCATTTATGACTAATTGTGGAAGTAGTAATTAGGCAGTTCCACAGTGAGGCCTAGTCCGCACACATGGGTATATATTAAAACAAAGCTTTTTCTATGCGTTTTGGACTTTTGTCCACATGCAAACTACGTTTTAGGTCACTGAAAATGGACCTTTTAGAAAACTCTTTTCACGGTGGAGATGTTCAGAAACTCTGTTTTCAGTGTTGATGTGCAGACAGGGAAAACAGAGTCTTTGGCATTTGACTTCAGAGTGTGCGCCTTTAACTCCTTTGTTTACATGAGGCGACATTTCGTGCAATGGCAGATATGGCCAAAATAGTGCTGGTTCTAACCTTGCTAACAAGACTTGTTATATGTTTACACATAAATCTACAGTTACTCTTCCACTAAATTGAGGAACTGAGGCGTCAGAATGTGCTACAGAGGTCAATGCTACATAATCCACCACTCCCTCGACACAGAGAACAAAGTGGATGTTGCTGAAGAATGGTGAGAAAACAAGGACATCGCTGTTGTCTTTGAGTGAGCTGCTTTGCCTGCTCATCGAAAGGCAGGAGGCCATTCCAGTTTTTGTTCTTGGGGACCCAGCATGCCTTTGCTTCCCTACCTAATGAAAGAGTATGCAAATGGGGGAAGCACTGTTCAGGAACAGTATTTTGGACAGCCTTTGTGTAAAGCTAGAATGGTCATTGAATGTGCTTTTGGCAGACTGAAAGCACGGTTTGGAGCATTGAGGAGGGCGATGGACATTAATCTAAATGACCTTTCCTTTGTTATCGATGCCTGTTTCGTGCTCCATAACTACTGTGAGGCCACCAATGACACGGTGGACAAAAACAGAGTCATCGAGGCAATTCAGCGGCAATTTCAGAAACGACTGCATCACAGCAGAAGGGAAGAGGGTCAGGAGAGTCCTTACTGAATTCCTCCCATAAAATGGACTGCAGTTCTTATCTCTGTTGGCCACTGAGGCCACAATCTTCTCTGTAGTGGGTGCGTGTGTTACACGCCAGTCAAGCCTGCTCATGGTCTGTGCAGTGTGATCCTGAACATGTGCAAAAAGAAAATGGTATGCTATATGGTATGGTATGGTAATGGTAAGTTAAAAGTTGAAGTACAGGAAATCAATGTTAATGCAATTATGTTTAAAATGAAAATGATGTATTTGATTGTCATTATCTTTAAGTTGTGTGAAAGTTAGTTTACAGCACCCATAGTTTACAGCACTATGTCCTATCTTAATCACTTGGACATCTGCACAATTTTCAAACTCTTTTTTTATTGAATAAATTCTTCAAATGGTTTGCACTGAATCAGTCACTGCACAAAAACTCATAACAGGCCTGAATACTGTTTCAGCTTCATACAATTTAAGAAATGAACGTTGACAGGATTGTTAGCTCATTTTGTTGTCACCCCTGGTCACTTAAAAAAGAATAACAGAGTAACATAACCTGACCTCATACCCTAAAAAGTAATGTTTAGTCCATACAACATTGGAGCTGCCCAACAGCTGACGTAACACATTCAACTCAACAACAGGTGAACTTCAGCAGAAGAACAACAAAAACACAAAAAGTCCTTACCAAGTCTTGAATATAAAGATGCAGGCCCCAAACAACAGCCTCCTAATATGTTTTTTGAAGAATTCCAAATATCACCCTGAAAAAGGGCTTGTGTGAAGTAGGGGTGTGCCCGAATACAAATACATTATTTGACAAAGCACAAATAGTGGGTTTTATACAAATATTTGTTTCATAAAAATATTTTAAAAATAATTTGTTTTTGGGAAGGAAAAAAAAAACATGTCAAATATCAGCGCACAGGTCGGTTACATCACTATCTCAGTCTCTCTCCTGTACTCCACTGTTACATCTATCAGCAGGTCTCAACAAGGGGAGTCACATCCACCTGCTACATGATGCATATTTCCTAATTTGGACATCACTCTCGGAGTTGGGGGTGTTCCCCAGAGATAAAGCCAAGCTAATGACACATGCAAAATGCTCCCAAGGGACTCTCCATAACCTGTTGTCCCCCCTCTCCTTTCCACAAAGTTAGGTTGTAAAAAATAGGCAATAAATGAAAAGTGCAAAACAAGAATTGCCTTTGAAGTTCCTCCCCACACATTACACGCTCTGCTGTCTCTGTGTTAGAGGTGTATAAATAGGTAGAGGTCTGACTGCAATAAAGTGATGGATAAAGTTTTAGTTCAGTAGTCAGCGCACTCGTCTATGATCTGAGAGACTGCAGTTCGAGACCTGGAGTGGGGACCTCCTTCGTAAGGTAGTTTATTCATGAATACTTATTGTAACACTTTAATTTTCTAAAATTAAAAGCATAACAAAAACAAAAACAGAAATTTTAAGCCTCTTTCCACTTTTATTCAAATTCAAATACAAATGATTTTGCTGTCTCAACAAATACAGATACAACACCACACGACATCACACCGTGGTTGGATCTCTGCATCCCTGTTGCTCATCCAGAATGCATACTCCTTGTTGTTTGTCTCCTTGGAAACTTTTTGCAAGTCGTCCCGAACTGTTTCTGTCTGCAGGTTGTGTCTTTAATTTGATTTTACCAAAGTTTTGCAAGTCCTCACACTACATCTAAGTTCATCCTCAGCTTTCACTTTAACACTTGATATACAGTGATGTGATGTGATGTAGGCGTGAGTCAGATTCTTCCCACCGTTGAAACATGACTATGTGTCTGAGTTTTTGCTAACTGTACTGAAGTGAACTCTGAATACAATCAAGGACTGACGTGGACAACTGCATAGGTCAGTGTGTGTTACACTGAAAAAACAAGCTAGAGTGGTGAACTGTGTGTGTGTGTGTGTGTCTGTGTGTGTGTGTATATGTGAGTCTGAATACGGCTTAAATGAGGCCGTCAGGTCACCTAAGGACATGGAAAAGGGGGTGTGTCTCATTTTGGGAGAGTGACCATACACTCAGAGGGCCTCCACCCACGCTGCGGTGACTCCTCATGGTATGAAAACTGGAACCAAAATAACCAGAGCATTTCAGCACAGTCATGAGAGCTGTGTGATTGACAGAACCATGATCCTCTCTGAGTGAAAGAGAAACCCAATATGGCTTTATACAGAATGAAGAGGAGAGAAGAATGTTTAACCATACACTCTGGACTGAATGTTCCATTTGAGGAAAACGTTGGTAATGATTGACCACCAGGGAACATATGACATAGGGTGTAAGGTTAATAATATCATCAACTAAAGTGAGCACAGAATGTTCATTGTCATGGAAAAAAAATTAAAGGATAAATCTGGTGATATTCAATTTTTTTTTTTAATTGTCAACAATCCCATGTGCAGAGCCAGTTAAAAGTAACAGTGACTAGTGGCCAAAACTCAGTGTAGATTCATGACTAAAACTGTGTGTATGCACAAAGCATACACATTCTTTTCACTAGATTTGTAAAGTTGTGAGTGCATATGGTTTTGTTTTATAAATCTCAGCCATTTTGAAAGCATGAGCCTCATTTCCACTCCCAAAATTAGCTATAAATGGATTATGGCATGCCCTTAAACAGCTGTTTTCATATCAACACGCTGCTTGCTCCACCAGTCTTTACACCTGTCAATAAAACAAATGGGAAAAAAGTAGTGCAGTTTCACCAATTATTTTGCTCTGACTAGGTCCTCCAACAGCCAGACCAGCTGTCATTAGGCGCTACCATTATGCACAGCTGTGTGGCTATTTATAAAGTCCATATCATTAATACATCACATGGACCTGTAGAGCACCATCAGCGCTGATATTTTATCATCATTTTAGACATCAGAAATGTAATCAATGATTAGTTTGTAGAGCTCATATTAAACCAATGTTACAAGGTGTGTCACAGTTAAGGATAAAATAAAAAATAAAAAGAATATTAATGGTGAAATAAAATGCCTTCTATGTAAATTAAAATAATGATGAAATTGATCACATAAAAGTAATTAATATTAAGTTGATAAATGCACTTTTGAATGCATTTTACAGATCACTGTATACACCACATAAAAATCACATCTCACCACATATTCTGTTTTTTTAAATACTAGTTTATGGTGGGGAATGATGTATGTCTGGTTTTTATGCGTACACATTGTTTATAAGAAAAGAAAAATATAAGAAAAATAAGAAAAATAAGAAAAATATATACAATTAAATTGTAACAGCAATTAAATTTTTACAGAAAGGTAGCGCAGCAAGGATTATGCTTTTATCTGCACAACAAGGAAACCTTTTTAATGAACCTATCTGCAGGTGGTTGCATGCTGTATCTGCAAAACATTCACTGACATCGTATTTAATCTGTCTTCCTACAGTTCAGTATCTGCTCATAGCAACTATAGCACATAGCATAGCATGATTAATCTCAAAGCACGTGGTTAAGGTCAGAGAAAGATGATAGTCTAGGTTAAATATTGAAAAAGTCAACAGTGATTATCAGGGGTGTTCCCCAGAGATAAAGCTGAGCTACTGACACGTGCAAAATGCTCCTAAGGGACTCTCCATAACCTGTTGTCCCCCCTCTCCTTTCCACAAAGTTAGGTTGTAAAAAATAGGCAATAAATGAAAAGTGCAAAGCAAGAATTGCCTTTGAAGTTCCTCCCTACACGTTACACGCTGTGCTGTCTCTGTGTTAGAGGTGTATAAATATGTAGAGGTCTGTCTGCAATAAGGTGATGGGTAAAGTTTTAGCTCAGTAGTCAGCGCAGTTGTCTAAGATCCAGTTAGGGACCTGGTGTGAGGACCTCCTTCGTAAGGTAGTTTATTCATGAACACTTATTGTAACACTTTAATTTTCTAAAATTAAAAGCGTTTTAAAAACAAAAACAGGATTTTTAAGCCTCTTTCCACTTTTATTCAAATACAAATACAAATAATTTTGCTGCCTCAATAAATATAGATACAAATACAAATAATGGGTTTTCTGCACGTCCCTAGTGATTATGACAAGAGATGTGTTGACTTTTTCAGTCTTACACTGAAACCACCATCTCTTCCTAATCTGAACCAAAGCGTTTTGTATTTCTAAACCTATTCACATGTAGAATACAGGGCATAAACCCCCCGGCTTCATAGTCCTTTGCTTTGTATGCCCACCATCCACCCCTACTACCTCCCCTTCAACCTTTGTGCAGTACATTAACATAACACTTCATTGTAAAAAGAAAATGTAAAGGTTTTGGTATTTACTGCTTGCAAAATTAATACAGGTAGTTGTACCTCTTCAACAGCAACAGGGATGCATTCTATGTTCTGTTCATTGCATTACAGGTAATACAAAACAAAGGAATTTCTGCACAATAAACAGACATAACTTCACCAAAATCAAAGGAATAACATATTACAGCATTTAACGATTTAGTCAACTCCCTAACAATGATGTTTGATGTACTCACTTATTTAAGAGGAAACATTGGGAATAGACACTGATCCACAGGGACCATGAGTCATCTGACAGATCTGGTCAAGCTCATATAATTACATTTTATGGCAAAATTTCAAAAAATAAAAACTAAGAATGTGACCAGTGGAAAAACATGTAGCTCAATAATTTATAGAGGCAGAAAATACTTCTCTATAGCAAAAGAATTGAAATGTCTATCAAGGAAGAATAAGCAGCTATTTACAGCCAGATGTTGGTGCAAAAATCCCTCAGCTTGACAGAATAAAAGACACAGGAAACAAGCTTCTTCAACCACAGCACATTATGGGCCATACTAGCATATACACAATATATTTTCAACCCTTTGCCTCTCTTGCACGCAGACCTGTTGCTTCAAGGTCGTTTGTCACACTTGATGTGGAAAAAGGCCATTTCCAACCTGAAAATAGTCTAAGAGGAGGGACACAGGGACAGTCAGTTAACTGAGTGCTGTAAGGCCCTAAAACTGCTCCCTTAATGCTGAGCAAACTCATTCAGCATGCCTGTAATTGCATGCAAAAAAGCTTGTTACAACAAAGTAAAGTGACATCGCCAGCATTTATCCAACCGAGCATTTGGCAGGCCATGTCCCTGAGGTTGGCGTGCAACGTGGATGACAGTGTTCACATCTTCCAGCCGGTGGACCTATCATTATGGTTCCCCCAGGCGCAAACGGCATTTTTCCTCAAATCCATGCTTTCACATTCCTTGTTATAAAATATGCCGCCCACGCAAATACAGCTTCACCGATATAGATTTAACTACACGGTTGCCATTATAGCCACTCTTATTTTAGCCTGGGGCACTGGGAGCCTCTTCTGAATTGTGACTGTGAGACGCCGTGGACACCTCCAGGAGCATGAAGACATTTTTGAGTTTTATGGACCTCTGTTGGCCAGGGAATTGCTGCAACATCAACATGACTTACAGTGGCCTATAACTGACATCAATTATGGTCATATTTTCACAACAGAGTGGAATAAGTTAGATAATTAAGCAAAGAAGTGTGGCTCCTTGTCATCACAATTTCAACAGTTATTTGTCTTTCTTTTTGGCTCTTTTCACAGCCAGACAACAATGACATTGGCTAGTTAGGCCTTGACTCTGCATTGTGTTGGGCTGGGTGGAGGAATAATGGACGGGAGGCCTGTGTCTATTTCTTTGCTGCCATTTATTGTCAGGATGGGAACAGAATAAATGTCATACAGTTGGCTAACCACAGTCAGCTTACACCCAGCACACACAGGCATATATCTCAGGAACTAGCAAATTTACACAATAAATATATGCACCTGGAAAGGAACAGAATATATATATATATATGTATATAAGTCATACAGTTGGCTCGACATGGTCGGCTCAGACACAACATAAGTTATTTTAGTTTGCTAAGTGCACTATTTCACATTATATGACCAAATTTAGCACTGTAAAATGCATTATGTCCATTTTGTAGTAACATGTCTAAAACTCACATTACTAGCATGTGCATACAGGCACAGGCCTGTATTTCCCAGGGGCTGTTAGATACTGTATAGCTGAAAATATTTACACTAATCTATGAAAATGACCGAGCACTTTAGTAATCAGAATGAACACTGACAGCACAGAGACATCATGACGATGCCACACTTCAGAAACAGTGCAGCTCTAAACTGAAAACACTGAAACTGAAACACTGAAATTGCCTTTGAATCTTTGAAACTGTCTGAATCAAACCTCCTTGGCACAACAGATGCATACAGACAAAACACTATTGGACATTGTACATATCATCATGGGAAACCATTAGAGAGGCTCAGGGACATGCGTAATTAAGCAATATTACACAAGAGGGTGTGCTTTACCGGCATTGTTGGCACGACAACAAGCGCCTCGTTCCTGACCGCATCACTGAAGTGCCAATAATTAAGGTAAAGCACAACCTCGAGTATAATATTGCGATTTTACAACATTTACTAACAAAATAAAAATACAGTATTGTGCAAAAGTTTTAGGCACTAAAAGTGAAGTGAGAATGCTTACAAAAATATTGCTATAAATTGTTTTAATTTATCAGTTAACTTCTTACAAAGTTGAGTAAACAGTAGAAACCTAAATGAAATCAATATTTGCTGTGAGCAGCTTTGCCTTTAAAACAGCAGCAGTTCTCATCGGTACACTTTAACACAGTTTTTCATGGTAACTTGCAGGTAGGTTGTTGTAACCATCCTGGAGAAAGATGGTATGGTATGGGGGCCATACCATACCATCTGTTGCAGGACTCATCATTCTTTTTATTGCTGAAAATAGTTGTTTATGACTCTAGCTGTATGCTTGGGGTCATTGTCATGTCATGAATAAATTTGGGACTGATCAGACACCTCCCTGATGGTACTGCATAATGGATAAGAATCTAAACATCTAGGGTGCCTAAAACTTTTGCACAGTACTGTATATAAACAAAATGTATTCATATTGTGGGGCAGTTCACTCTAAAAATTTTTTTTTTTTTGCTTGTGTTATCCCCGTTTCCATAGAAATACATGGGATATGACTAATACCTGGAAAACAATCAGTTACGCCAGTAGACTCCCATGTAATGGAACCTAGTTTACTAATCCAACAAGTAGGCAAGCCCTTAGTAACAACATAGCAACAGACACAATGTTTAGTCCCTGTTGAGTCAGCCAGCCAACTTCAGCTAATGCTTTCTAGAGATCGTGGGATTTTTCCAAACTGAATAAATACCACACATATAAACACAAAACTGTTTTGCTAGCTCAATCTTGTTGCAGCTAAGATATCCGCTGAAAAATTTTTTTTTTCCATGGACAGATTTAGTTACTACATCCGCAAACTTCATATACATTAAACCTGTAGCGCCATGTCACCGACTCACTGGCACAGCTGATGGCTTTTCAGGTTATTAACTACCTTTGAAATAAAGAACAAAAAAATTGTTTCAGATAGTTTACTAAATGTTTACTTCCAGTGTGCTCTTAAATATTCATTTACATATTATATATTTTCAGAATTGTGGCAAGAGTTTTTCCATATACCATTTAGCTTATTTTATACATTTCTTAATTAAGCTGTGTTGGAAATCTAATACACACACAAACAAACACAAACACACATAATAATAACTTTCAGAGGTACAATGGGTGCTGATACATTTGGGGCTATTTTTAGATATTGAATTGCATATTGGCATTAAAAGTACAGTTGCTGAAACAGCTGTCAATAAAGTCCATGCTGGATCTCTGCAGTTTAGCATGTGATGCCATAGAGCTGTTTGAGGCGCTGTCCTCCAAGGGCCTGATGTTTCCATGACTGGCACACAGCATGTTGCTCCACCATGTTCTGTTATCCAGAGAAGGTGCCCAGTAGCTGTATAGGGAGCTCTCTGACTTATGGACATGATTTCCCTCACTTCCAGTCTGCCCTCGGCCAGTTTCTGGATGGTAGTGCTCCTGATACTGTGATTTGTGTAAATCACTGATGTGCCTTTACAGATACGTGTGAGCATAGAACCCGGGTAATTTAAACCCTTTGGCTCCAAAGACTACCACACTTCCCCTAATTTTTCTCCTCTTTTTGGATGGAGGTAAAAAGCTTTAGCCTCTTGAGGAATTTTAGATAAGTACTTTTCAAATGATGAAACTGGGCAAAGTTAATTTCCGGGGTCTTCAAACATAGCCCCTCTTCTGCTCTGGCGATCCCTTTCATGATGGTTTTTGTGGTTTTTTGTTTCCTCGTTGAAAGTGAGTGTCACATATTTGGTACCTTGAGGTAGAAATAGAACAGGAATCAGGCAAGTTTGACCATGTTTCTTCAGAACACCATTATTATTATTTTGTTTTGCTATTATGCCAGACTTCACAAGTCTTTTAGCCTCTTTGATGTTGCGCTTTGATTAACTCACCTGTTGAATCTCATTTTATTATGAAAGATTGTGGTGTAAGTTTCCTCAGACCCTCTTTTCCTCTCCTCCCGAAATGTAGCCGGATGTTGAACCACACTTTATTCACCAGGCCCCATGGTGTGTTTGGGTTCATTGCCTCTGAGTTCCTCAGTATTGTCAGGTTCTCTTCAGAGATTGCGGGATGACGTTCAGTGTTGTCATGGCCTGCTCTCCTGAGAAACTTTATGCGTCCACTAAAGACATTATTTGACATAGTGAACTCAGAGTCTTGCATGATACACCATGCCTGACTAAGAGAACGTCGTTAATAATAAAGCAGTTAATGCCAGCTCTCAACCCGACATAGCTAGTAATGGAGTAGTACTGACCCTGATTATTTCTAATTGAACCATAAAATTCATGGAGAATCCTGTCGAGATCATCTTTTGTAATAGCTGCAAAATCCACAACTTGCTTAGTGTTTTCCAGATAGTCCAGGAAACATTTGCAGTATAAAACTCAGGAGACTCAGCAGCCACACATTTCTCTGTTCTTTATTTCTCTGTTTAGCATTCTATTCATCTATTGTTGCTAACTTTGGAGCTGAACAACAGATGTGACTTTTCTTGGTCTTGACAAGTTGCAGCATTTACACACTGTAGTCTGTACTGTACATTTACTGCCAGATTGACAACTTACTGCTAACCTTTTCCTCTGCTCCGCGAGCATTCACCGTCACTTTTCTGCTGCTCGCTCTCACTCAACCACTCACAAGCCACACACACATATTAAACACTGCCCTATTCCTTAAAAGGAGCTACGCTACTAAGAGTTTCCCAGGCAATGACACAGAGGTTGACTCACGTTTTGGAATAGTGCTGCACAGAGGCTCCCAAATGCTATTGATTCCGAATGAATGTATTGTGGAAACTTGAAGCCTACAGTGTCTCAAGGGTAAAAGTCCCGAATTTCTCTCCCTGTTGCTCTTTTCTAGGTGATGTCATTGCGTCCTAATTTGGTGTTATTACTAGCATTAAAAAAACTTTTTTTTTGCTTTGGAAGGGGTTCTCCTTTGCCTGGTGGCCCACCAGACCTATACAACTATAGAACACTGACCACTGAAAGTGGACTGTCAGGACTCCGATAAAGTTTAATATAGGAATGAATGCAAGTTGAGCTCACAGATAAAACTCTGCTTCGCATCTATGTCCTAGTTTCCTGATATGGTCATCTCACAGTATAATTTCCCTGTGGGTGCTAACAATTCCCTGTGTGTGCCCAGTCACCCATGAATCTGTGCCTATACATACAGAGGACATCCAACCATCCAATTTCTGCCACTTATCTGGGACTGGGTCGCAGTGGCAGCAGACTGAGTAAGGCATCCATCTCTCTTCCTCAAGCTCCTCCAGGGGGATCCCAAAGCGTTCCCAGGCTAGATGACTTATGTAATCCCTCCAGCGTGTTCTGGGTCTGCCTGATGACACACTTTCGTCAAAACCTAAGTGTGACATCAGGCTCAACTAGTCTCCTGCCAGTTGGACATGCCCCAGAACACCTCTAAAGGGAAGTGTCCAGGAGCATCCTAACCAGATATCCAAACCACCTTAGCTTTTGACGCAAAGGAATAGTGGCTTTACTATAAGCTCCCTTCTCACCCTATCTCTAAGGCTGAGCCCAGACACCCTAAGGAGGACACTCATTTCAGCTTGTATCTGCAATCTCATTCTTTCCTTCACAACCCGAAGCTTATGACCATAGGTGTGAACTGGAAAGTAGACCAACTGGTAAACTGAAACCCAATGATCAATCCAGTACAACATCCGTATTACCACTGATGCTGCAGACCTGCCTGTCAATCTCACACTGCATCTTACCCTCACTTGTGAACAAGACCCAGGGATATTTGAACTCCTCCACTTAGGACAGCAACTCACTCCCAACCCAGAGGGAGCAGTCCACCATTTTCTGGCAGACAATCATGGCCTCAGACCTGGATTTGCTGATTTTTATCCCAACTGCATGTTCTTCTGAAGAAGCCAGCAGAATCACTTCGTCAAACTCTGCCTATACTGGATGTCAGTTGGGTTTAGGAAATCCTAAAAGTTTTCCTTCTACCAGTTTTTCTCCCCTGCTGAAAACAGTGTGAGCTAAGCCAAGCCCAAAAAGCATCCTCTTTAATCTTGGTGGCGTCCTTCATCACCAGTGTCCATGAGCAGGTTCTTCAGCTGCTTCCACAGCAGGCAATGACGACCTTCTGGCCACAACCCCTAGCAGCTGCCTGGACAATTGAAGCCCATAATATGCCACTGTTGCCAACGTTCCAAAGGAGAAACTGCACTGACGAAGCTAACAGAAGAGTTATTTTGTGAAGACAAGAAGAGAAATTAAAGGGCCCTTGTTGGGGGTATTCTCTCTCTCTCTCCATGAACAAGTATGATGGCGGCACGACTGATGTTTGTGGCGGCCTCTCCTAGTTCCAACTATGCACTTGTTATGAGAAATACTGGCTTGGAGCTAAATCAGCTGAGCACATTTGGTCTGTGATGTTTCCTCTCATACTGCTATGAGAGGAAACATCGAAAGCGGGGCAAGCGCAGAAGAGTGCAAGCTAGGTTAATTGTTAACCCATACAACCAGCAGTTCCAACAATCATGCTGCCTAATGTTCTCTGGACAGCAAAATGTATGATATAACTCCCCCATCAGTCACTCGTTGACATGCAAGAGCTGTCTACATCGAACTGAGACATGTACCTTTCTCCCTAAATGCACTTTATAAATAAATACACTGTGCTGCTAACTGCTTGTTCTTTTTTGTTTTTGTTTTCTCTTGGGATTTCTATGTTTTTATCATTCTTTAAAGGGAATTTTTAGATATACAGTATATCTTTATCCTTTCTATTGTTGTTGCACTGCTGTGGGCTAAGAGGAACAGCACTTTGTTTTTTTGTGTATGCAAATACACAAGAAAATGAAAAACTAAATCTTGAATATTGAATCTCGAATCATGGTCCACTCAGATTCCATACTGAATTGAAGACCTCACAGACAAGGGCCTATGCCAGACATTTCCAGTTCAGCCTAACTACACGTTTGGGTTTACCAGGTCTGTCTGGCAGACTCCTCTTCCACCTAAACCAACTCACCACTAGGTGGTTAACAGCTAAGAGCTCTGCTTCTCTCTTCACCCAAGTATCCAAGACATGCGGCTGCAGATCTGATGATACATCTACAAATCCAATCATCAATCTTCAGCTTAAGGTGTTCTGGTACCAGGTACACTTGTGAACTAGCTTAGGCTCAAACATGGTGCTTATTATGACCAATCCATGATTAGCATAGGAGTCCAATAACAAAGTACCACTTGGGTTCAGATCAGGCAGGCAATTCCTCCCAGTCAACCCCCTCCAGGTTTCTCCATTGTTGCATTGTTGCTGAGTCTTTAGAGAGTAATGCTGACCCTAAAATCACAAAAATAACAAATGAAGTCGTGAGCACTTACAAATAAGTGTATATAACTTTTTTAATGATGCACACAGCAAAAAAAACCCAACAAAAAAACCAATGCATTTCGACGTAGGCTTTATTCAGCATTACTGAAACAATTGAGGGTGCGATCCCTATTAAACAGCAGCTAGGAACCTGCTGATAATTACAACCAGCTGATACAAATTGTTGGGACTCAGCTAGGAGCAGGTTTAATTATTGGGAATAAGTAATAATTATCAAAGATAATTATTAATTATTAAAAGTCAGTAAAATTATTAATATGAATTAATAATAACAGGGCACCACCCTGAGGTCAGGGACCAACAACCAAACAGTGGATATTGTCTCAGGAAGGGGTGTTCATCTAAGAATGTCAACATCTGAGAGATATTAACATTACAGCATGAACAGTGAAGGTTTGAATTCAAGTACTGACCCCGTCACAAAGCTGTTATCACGGTATGTATACAAACAATCACAGGAAACTTCTCTCTATATGCAGTTTATAAACATTAGCATCAATATCATATCAATTATAAATCAATAATGCTTCAATTAAAAAACATCTATCATACAGCTACACTAAGGAAAGTACCCCATGTGGGATTATGTCACGTGAGAGTTCTGGTCAACAGGATTGACAGCAAGATTTGAACAGAGGCTATGATTAAACACATGCCTCTGATCACCAAAATGGCGTCGGACAAAGCTGAGCGTCTGCGTTGCCTAGCAGCACGTGTCTGACTATAGAATAGAGTGTGTGAGCATCAAAATGTACAGGTGTGTACATGCAGGTGAGGTAGAGACGTAGCATGGGAATGCTCTTTTTCGCTGGCTGTGGTCTGACTTCAACGAATAAAATGCAACCCACAGTCTAACACATGATGGCAAGCTAACACAAAACAACTGGACTCATGGTCGGTTAGCTTCACAACAACAGCAATAAAGCTGAAAATAACTCACATTTTAGTAACCTATCTCTGCCCAGACTTAAGCCTCTTACTTGTGTCACTTAAGGGAGCATTTTAGTCCGTCTTTCGGATCTGGCAAGGTTCCTTGGGCGGTTCCTGTCAATGGGTTCACAGCAGTGGCTCCTCGGTGGGGCTGTGGAGTTGGCGTCTTTCTTTGTTATTAGGCTTTGTGACTGCATGCAGGCCTGTTTTTGTCTCATGCATATGCCGTATGAGGCCCAACAAAATCATCCAAACAGCGATCGTCAAAAAAAAAGTACTAGTAAGAAAAATAATAATTAAGACAATTTAAGCCATCTGAGGAGATATATCACATTATGTGATTGCAACAACCACATAGTGACCGACTGATTTACACACTAACAATAAAATTAGCATGTATGTGGGTCTATATAAGTAACCTCATCATGTGCAAAATCTCCATAAAAATAGCCTACAAGTGAATGTACACAAATACAAACAACCATCTCCAAGAGACAAATATTAGTTAGAAAAATATTAGTAAGAAAAATAGTAATTTTCCTATTAGAAAAAATTAATAAGAGAAAATATAACGCATTCTGTTATTACAAGAGCCAGATGAGTGACTGATGGATCTACTCAATATATTACACATGTGATTGTAACAGCAAATTAAGTGACTGATAGATTTACTAAATATATCATATATTGTGATTGTAACAGTCAGATAAGTGACTGCTAGATTTACACACTTACAATAAAAAAATGTATGTATGCAAATATGAAGACCAATCATGTGGAAAACCTCCATAGAACATACAAATGCATATACATAAATTATACATATAATCATAAAAAACATGACAACAGCAATACTTTGTTTAAGCCACTTCCTCTCTCTATCACCTCCCCTCCACAGTGACCTAATCATGATACCCATGAAGCATAGACTCCAAACTCCATGGCCTGCAGAATTAAAGGCTCTGGCTACAGGAGACCTCTCATCCCTATTTTTGATACTACACTTATAAAATCCTAATTCTAAATTCTCTTTTTGTATTGCCTTCATAGCAAAACACACAAGGACATTTTAATGGGTAAATTATGGTAAAATTATTATATAAATGTGATTCTACCCCTGACTTTAATTTTTCTACTTGTGTGGGGATGTAAAACCTAGTCCCCCTTAATCATAGCATTATAATTCACACAGTTTGAACAAGGAAAAATTCCCGGGGAGAGAGAACTTAAAAAATGTGTATGCCTAACAAAGAGATCTGTCTTCACAAGTTTGTCCCTCAAATTATTTGATCGTTTGGTAGCGAATATTGGAGGGTTAACAATCTCTCAGCCAACAATGGGGTCATTAGACAGAATATGCCAACGTTTTCTGATAATATTTTTGACAGACTGAGAAATAGGTGAGAAAGAAGACAAGACAAGGTCTGAGACTGTTGTTTAAGAGGAGGAGGATTAGGTACTAGAAGGCTGTCTCTATTGTTTTCACAAACCATAGACAAACATATATCTAAGATTTTTTGGTCATAATTCTTTCCTCGGAACCGGGCACACGGGTTGCCTGTGTCTCACACTCTTCCTCAGAGCTACAAGTTCTTCTTATTCTTAACAGTTGACTATAGGGCAAGCTCCTTTTCAGGCTGTGTGGATGATAACTTGAGTAATGTAAGTAGTTATTTCTATCTGTCTTTTTGTAAGGGAGTGTAGTCTATAAAAACTCAGATTTTTTTACTTTCACATCCAAAAAAGATACTGATTCTCTACTTGCCTCTAGTGCAGAAGTAATAGTAATAGTAATATAGTGATATAGTAATAGTAATAGTGGGCAATCCAGAGTTAAGATATCCCTTAAATGCTTCTACTTCCTGTGGTGTACCAGTGAAAACAAAAAACAAGTCATCAATATATCTATACCAACACTTCACACGAGAAGAATAAGGATTGTTATTATAAACATGATCCACTTCAAGCTTTCCCATAAACAAGTTGGCATAGTTAGGACTGAAAGGACTGCCCATTGAGACACCCTGTCTCTGTAGAAAAAATGTTTTTCTCAGACCTGAAATAACGTTCTGTAAAAAGTATTTCAGACATTTTTAGAAGTAACTCCACAGATGGTAACTGCTGTTCCCTTGAACAAAAATAATATTGTAAGGCCTCCAATCCCGCTTTATGGAGAGTATTTGTGTATAATCTTTGAAGGTCCATCATACGCAAAAAATCAGAATCAATAATCACAACCACAGACCTCAGTTTCCTCAAAAATCAGATGTGTCCCATATGAAAGAGGATAATTGTATTACCAATCATTTAATGTGAAAATCAGTGAATTGGGAAATAGAACCATGGAGTCAACAAGCTGCGCCCCACCCAGAGACTCCAAGAAGGCTAGATACTCTGCTATTTAGTGCATACACAGAACAATCAGCGAATTCCTCCCAGCAATACGTAGTTGCCAGAAGGAGACCCTCTCACCGCAGTGCTCAGCCGGGAGCTGAGTCCGTTCTCAGTGTATGTGCAGGCTTGTGTAAGTTACATCACAAATCATGCTTCATAGATACACTTAGATTTCAAGTGAGCACAGAGGAACTTTCCTCCTTCATTGAGGGAGTGAAAACAAACATCATTCTACACAGAACAGGAACAGTAAAAACATCTTTATGTCGACTTTAATGCCAGGTGTACGGCACCTACAGAGATACCACGTGGAGACAACAAGAGCTTTGATCAGCTTGGACTGCTTGCATTTTCTCCTAAAAGTTTCTGATGCAAGTGGAATTTGTTGAGAATGAAGACACCATGAAGCCGATGGAAAAAAAAAAAGATGATATCTTCTCATTTTCACGAACACAAACCCAACAAAGACATTTATACTGCAAACTCTCTGCTCACTGCAAGGTCTCCTAATGAGACAAGGCAAACCTTCCCAGCATGCTCTCTATCACAAAGTAAATTAAGACTGTAAGCAGTTACTGTGGGGAATATAATTAAAGCACAATTTTATCCAATAATGTACAACACATTTGATCTGGACAATGTTGGTATGGTGATACCAATAAGTGAAATGTAATGCTAAACTATAAATCAAAACTGCCGTTACAGCTGCAATGATCCTTTGTGCCAGGCATAAATCCAGCATCATCATTACTTTAATGTCCTTGTTAAACATTGGTCAAAATACACCAAGTCACCAACATGACTGTGTTTTTCTTGATGAATGAGTTCTCAAACCATTTGGTTCATGCCTACATCCTGCTACATTTTCCAGGCTGTGGCTAAACCCATAGCCTATTGCCTTTGATCCTTCACCATGAGACTGATCCCTGTTTACCGAGACATCCCCATCCTGTCACACTCTCTGGTTAGAGGCCATGTGGACCACACAGATAATCACAGACAGCCACAGACAGTCAAAATTTAGCTTGGCTTTCTCACTCCTTGCTGTATTACATAACATTGGTGAAATATGGGTTAAAAGTGCTGATGGCTGTACCACCCACTGTGACTGCTGGATGCCAGGTCTGGTTACCAAACCATGTCAGCGGTTCTCTCAACTCCCCCTGATGATGATGTAGCAATGCAGGATCCTCCTGGCTACAAACCACTGCAGACTGGTTGTGCAAATGAACCTCTGTGTCTTCTGTAATGTGAGGACAAGCTCGCACAATAAAGTGGGGACACTGTGTTGAGAGAATCTGTATGAGATTGATGGCTCTGTAAAACTAAAGTTATGAAAACAAAGACTTTACAATACAGCTCACATTTTACACTGTCATGGGGCAGACATGACGAGATGAGTGAAGCTTCTTAGCTCACATTTATATGTGACTGCACATGTAGGTGCAGCACAGTGTTTATCCACTTTTTAACCACAATAGTCGTGTGGCTCTTAGGATGGCAATGTTGATCAGTCAGTCAGTGCACTACTTTGTTCCACAACTGCCCTTGTGTGTGCAGTGGTTTATTTTGAAAAAACAGCCAAAAATAAAACGTTAATTAATTAATTCAGTTATAAGTGAAGAACAACAACTGTGAAGAGAAACAACAGACACTACATTTAACAACTTTTTTTTTTTTTTTTTTTTTTTTTTACAAATAAAATTTTGGGGGGGTTAATGTTTCTCACATTTCAAAAAGTGTCACCCTGTACTTGGAAAAAACCTCCTGGTTTTCCAGGATGCATGGGAAAACGAGGTATTTTCACAACATTAAAACAGCTACACAGTTTATACAGCTGCCCATAGAAACCACTCTCAACCATTAACTGGACACAGCACTTTCAGCTGCTGGATGTTGGAGGATTTCTGTTTGGAAACCTCACAAACTGCATGAAATACAGTAGAAACAGCAGCAGCCTGGATAATTATACAAAGGCAGAAAGTCACAATTTTAACTTCTCCAACTGATCTGAAATCATCTGTGGAAAACCAGTAAATAAACTGCAGACACACAGCAGCTGACAGAAAGAGGTCATATTATATAGAGAAATATTAGTTTTTTTGAATGAATAAAAATGGGAAGCTAAAGGGCAATGAGAATGTTACACTTTCAAGTTTCATCGGGAGTCATTAATAACACCATCAAGCACATCATGTTTAATTAGGAAAGTAGTTTAAAAACACACACACAAAGGACAACCATTTACTGCATACTGCCATTAGAAACTGAGTAAAATTAGCCGATAATTAGCCTGATCAGCCACCATTAATAATCAATACAAGCACACATTATTAGGCTGTAAACCATTAATCAAACCAATAACTAACAGCAGTCAACGTCAGCCAACCTTATCATACTTTAGCAGTTACCCAGTGATTCTGTAGTGGTGACAAAATGTTAAAAAATACACATATTAGCAGTTTGAATTAAACTGAAGCTCCCTGCACACTCCAGGGAAAACATTATGCCAAACTCCCTTTAAGAAACATGACATTTACAATTCCTTATGTGTCCACAAAATCACATAACTCTAGAAACACAAGATTAAAGGCATCATATGTCGACAATCTTCTTGTCAATTTGGCATCAATATAATCCATAAAGATAAACTGTATTTCTGTACAAACTTTACATTTTGTTGCCTCTGCTCATTCCCAACCTCTGTTGGTTATCTGCGCTATTTTAGTGGAAGAAGACCGTGGGAATTGGAGGTGAACTGTTTCTGATTGGTAGATCAGATGAGTTGACATGCCGAATTAAACACCAACTCATAACTGTTAAATTACCATCTATCATATGTGTGTGTGACGGTATTTGAGGATTTTTTTCAGCCGTAACTACCTGGTTTTCTGCTTCCTGTTTGGTGCTGGGGAGAGCGCACCTATTGGTTGTTTACAATGTTCATGAGCCAAGAGTAAAGACTTACGATAATATTAAACATGTTTGATTTCATTGGAATGTCAAGATGAGAAAAAGACTGACTTGAGACAGCTCGGACGTTTTTTTGACCACATCATACCAAATCAGCAAGATGACGGGAGCGGGCTGCAACTATAGCAAAACTCCCATGATTTTATTCTGACATTGAAAATTTGTCTGCGACAGTGAAATCATTTGAAAAGTCATTTGGTTTATGGTCAGCATTACCTGTAGTGTTATATATCCATCTAGATCATTTTGGTGTGAGTTGCCAAGTTTTGGAGATATTGGAGATATCCAGAAATCTTGACTCATTTACTCAAGATAATCCACAGACCTTGTTGTGAGCAGTTTCATGTAGGAACTATTTTCTTTCTACTGATCTCCACCCACCAGCCATGAGTAGATGCACACTTCCTTCTGCGTGGCGAGACAGTTGGTGGGTGTAGTAGAGCTGAGTTTTCAGGTGCGTCTTGAATGCACCAAGGGAGTCAGCAGACTGTGTGGAGCTGGGTAGCTCATTCCACCACCACAAACAAGAGGAGTCTGGATGGTGATTTTACACCAAGCAGTGATGGTATTACCAGACGTTGTCAGACCAGATGAACTGATATTGTTATTGTTTAAATTGTTGTATCTTAATGTTGTTGGATGCAATGGTAATGTAACTATAGTGTTTACTGTATATAGTGTCAGTGCAAACATTGATTATATGTATTTTATTTTAATGGACACCAAATAATAGTTTGTAGTTCATTCGTTGTTGCCACGGCAGATGAGGATCCTAGTAAACAATAAACATGTAAGCATACTTGCTAAACATCAGCACTTTTACATAAGCATGATAGCATGCTGACATTGATACTTAGCTGGAAGCCCTACTGTCCTTTAACACAGCGTCACAGAGCTGCTAGCCGTAGACATTTTTGTTGTTATGTTGGTATGGTCGTGGTAGTTGGTATGCTTAATGGTTGTTTGTGACTATTCATCTGACAATTATCCCTGACAGGTCATCAAGGAAGATACGCACCTTTAAATTTACCACTTCATACTTCTATTTTATATATGTATATATATATATATATATATATATATATATATATATATATATATATATATATATATGTGTGTGTGTGTGTGTGTGTGTGTGTGTGTGTGTGTATATATATATTACATTATATTTTATTACATTACATTTGATAAAATAGGGGTCATATTGTATTTGAAGACTTTTTGTGTTTTTACAACACCATTGAATGAGTAACAGTTCAACAGCATGAACCTGAGTGTCCTCAAGTCTGTTTGTAGTGTGTCCATTAGATTTCAACAGCCCTAAAATTGTTTAGTTAGACCAGTTTAACGTACAGCAGTGTTTGATGGCTGAGTGAAGTGGAAAATGTCTCACATTGTCTTCACTTCAAAAACAAATCATCAGACAAACACCCAAGAATTACTTAAGAATTACTGTCACAGTAAGTCATGATAGGGTGCTCAAAATACTGAGTGTGGAAAAAACTACTGTAGAAAGTTCACTTGACTAGAGTTTGAAATATTTGTTGCTTGATTTTAATTGTTTACTGTATTTTTACATAACAATACATGCAAATATGTTACACATGGCAGCTGCTGTTTTATTTAAAATGTTTCTTATTTAAAGTGTGTTTCTAAAAATATGTGTTGGAAGAAGGGTTTGTCTAACAATCGGGGTTGTCTTACATTCAGGACAATATGGTGTTATGACAGAGGCTACCTTTTGGAAACAATTAAACATCTTCCTAAGCTAAATTATCCAGGTTCATTCTAAAATTACTGCTTTTAAAGAGGTTCCTGAAACAATGGGGCTTCATTCCATGCTCTTGATTCCCATTATTGAATCTGATTCTCCTTTTCCATTTTAGTACAGCTCTCTGTTCCACCTGTTGCTACATCACTGTGTACTTTGGCAGTGCTCTCCTGTGGAACAAACAGGTCTCAATGTTAATGAGAGGCATTAGTCCCTCTGGATCAACATGAGATGCACATCTATCCTCCCGCTGTCCCTGGCAACAAGTATGGCCTCTCTGAGCCTGGGCCACTAATTGCCCCTAATAAGAAGGAAATGAAGCATGTTTGATTTATGAGACAGGACATCCCTGAACTAACCTCAGGCCATGGACAGTTCAGCCACTGCCTACATGATCAATAAACTTGTAGCTGAGAGATGGGTAATGTGCCTTTGCATCTGGAGACTTGTGTTGATATACACACAAAAGGTCATTAAAATAGACAGGCAATATAGAAATGATCAAAGAAAATAGACAATACTTTTGCTTGGAATGTTACAAGGCCTAATTACAGTAGGATTTTTTTAAAAGTAAAAAAGAAATTACACACACAAGTGAATGTGACCTTGAAATCGCAATTTAAAAATGGAAGGTGAAGCTGAAAGGTGGAAAAAGTTAAACTGAGAAAGGAAATGGGAAATATGGGGATATTTTTGTAATTTCATTTATAATTAAAGCAAAAATTTACATTAAACAAAATGGAAAAGCTTGAATGAAAATGCACAAATGAAAAGATTACATGGAAAAAGAGGAAACTAGTTTAAGAAAAGGGACATACGTACATACATTTTATAGATAAGAGATGTCCCGAGCTGATCCTAAGGATCACTGTCTGGGCTGATTTGGGTGTATTTTAATGGATAGGTACAGACTAAAATAAAGTCGATCAAACACAGGTCCTTTCATTACTGTATTGTTTTGTATCTACCTCAGTCTGCTAGTGTTGCAAAGCTGTTCTCTGTTATGACAGCCTACAATGCAGCATTTCACTGCATATGAGTGTGAAAATTAAAATGAACTGTGAAAAATTTGGGTGTGCTGGTGTATATGACTCTAAATTCTGACATCCTGGTTGGCAAAATACGCAGATTCACTAAGCTCCTACTTTCTCCTTAGCAAAGAGTAGCAGCATGCAAACATTTGCATGCAGGTCCAGGTATCTTCGGATAATCTATAATTCATTTGTAATTCAAAAACGAAAAAAATGTAAATTTGTTATTTGTTTCAAAACCAAAAATGGGAAAGTGTTTTTGGTGTCAGAATCAAATAATGAAAAACCAATCAGAAACGGTGCATTTTTGTTTTTTGCCAGTTCCTTTTATCATTATTCCTTTTTGGATTGAAGAATGAACAGGTCTGCGTGCAGTCAGCCAATTCATTTTTGCGTTTGAAACCAAAAACGGAAGTCACATGGTTTCCTAATTTTTTTCATTAGAAACCAAAAATGAAAAACAAAATCATGTGATTCCTTTTTTGTTTCCAAACGAAAAACGAGAAAACCAAATTCAAGTGCAATTTTGGTTTTTGCAAATTCCTTTTTTCATTCCTCATTTGGGACAGACAGTAGCGCGGTGGACAGACAGGAAGCGGAAGTGAGGTGTAAAAACTTCAAAATAAAAGCCAAGAGGACAAAATGGTCTTCTATTAAAATGTAACATTCAACATTATGCAAGTACAGGATCAAATGCTAACATATGCTACATCAATAAATTATTTTGTTCTTTTCATTTAGCCATGAAATATATTTTATCCAAAAAGTAAGTCAAAAATTTCTTCTTCTTCTGTTTCATCTTTCTCACTCAGTTCTTCATCCTTCACATTCTATTCTTCTCCATCTCCCTCTTCTTTCTCTCACTTCCTCTCTTTCCAGTCTCTCCTGCCTCTCACTCTGCTCTCCCTTTCCATCTCTTCCTCCTGCCAAGTCTGCAAATTTTTTTGCTAAAGTTGGTGATGAAGTCTCTTCTGCAATTCCTTCTCAGTTTCTATAAAAAGCCAATCCAGCCGCACTTACCTACAGTAGTCAAGATGAGAAAGGATCTCTTGGTTAAATCTCTGCCCAACATGTAGATCTGCCCCTGGTTAAAAAGAATTATGACAATACAGCATCACATACAACCTCTATTAAGCTATGATATCTGAGAGCAAGTGTACACAGGTGGAGTCAGGCCAGCAAACAAAAAACAGACAGATACAGAGCTAAATATAACATTTCACAGTGATTAGAGGGCAGCAACATTTCAGTAAGCAAACAGAGCAGGAGAAACACTGATTATAAAGCCTCTCTGCAGGTCTGATGATTGACAGTTCAATCTGGAGTCAGGTCTGCACATAAACAAAGTCGAACAGTTCATCTAGCCAACTTCTCTCTTTATTTAGTGATTTACAGAATGCACTTTATAACCTTTTGGAGATGTTGACCCTCAAGTCAAGTCAAATCGATTTAAAGAGAATATTGTTACATGTGGGGTTTAGGGTGAAAGCCTGTTTCACTCCTTGGACTTTTGAAACCTGTTGTAGAAACTAGAAACTTTGTGCACTGTAATCAAACTAGAAACAAGACTTTTTTTTGTAGCTGAACTGCTAAAATTTGATAAATTTCCTCTAACAAAACGAAACAAACAATAGTAATGCTGGTAAGATTACTTAACTTGGTATGTAACAAGCCTGTATGTCTAAATGAATCACAGTAATTAATTTGGAGGTACTAGTTTTTCAGGTTCCCGAGTCTTCTCCTAAGTTAACACTGTGCACTGTTTAGGCCATTAGATGGTAGAGCATGTAAAGCTACTGCAAGTCCATAATCACGCAAACTGCATTTATATTTGTGATATACATATATATATATATATATTCAGAGCTGGATGATGTGATTGTTAATGATCCTGGCACCCTGAAATATCGGTCTAAGCTTGCAGAGCTTTTGATCAGTCAGGACATATTGGGGATGCTGTCATCATGTTTTTATATCATGAATCAACTCAAACTGCTAACTGCTGCTGAACTACACAGTAAAGAGGAGGACCTGGGTCAGCTGTCTTCCCTCTTGGATCCTGCCAGCGCGGAAACATCTGCAAACAAATCTGCTGCAGTCAAGCTCGTGACAGCTCGTCAGGAAGGTCACTGTTCCTCATACATCATACAGCATGGTTCAAAAACACTATTTCACTATTACAAGAACACTATTTCCACTGGCACAACAGTTCGTCACGTCCACTGTGATACCCACATAACAGGTGAGGCCTGGCAATGAATATCACATAAAGGTGAACGGAGTGTGAGGCAGTATACTGGTCAGTGAAAAGTTCCTCGCATGAGTGGGCAAGGGTTCAGAGGGAATACAAGGAGTATGGTGGTACCATAGTTCTTTGTATGCATGTGTATGTGGTGGGGGATGTAGTTCTGTCAGACTGACAGGGGTTCCTGACTCTGGCTTCCTATCGTGTTGCCCTCCCTCAGCTATCGGTTTTGTTGGCCTGCCAAGAGAAGCATGTCACTCCTGTATCAGATTCCCATCCTTGCTGTGTTTCCCAGCCATCATGTGGAGCTGCTGGATATAAATGGAAGCCTTTTCTTGCACCAGCGTTCAGTGGATGGGTCAGATACAGGCCATGCCGTAATGGCAAAATCAACCGGGGCAAATAGCTTGGCTTGGCTGCTGGTATAGACACCTCCACGTTTTCTGTTCCCGAGTGATTAGCTTGGATGCTAATAATAAAGTAACCTAGAAGGTCCTTTGCAGCTCTGAGCCTCTCACTTTGTGAACCATCCAGGTGACCTTCACATGGCCCGTGTGGGTGTACAAATAGACTATATGCGTGTGTGTGTGTGTGTGTGTATGTGTTTATACGTGTGTTTACAGAGGGGTTCCAGGTAATGTAATGTGTTCTCTAGTAGCCATGTTAGAAGCCCCACCAGTCATAGAGACAATAGCCGACAGGTTTTATAAACTCACAACACAACATTATCAACAAAAGCATGTAGCAGTGGTTAATTTTTGTGCAACTTTTTATTATAAACTCATAGATTATTTTGTCACTGATGCATTGATAAGATATTAGCTTAGAAATGCCAGGAAATTTCAGTCTTTTGTTGAATATGTAACTTTTACATTGGTAAAATATTCAAGTTTTGGGAGGCATTTTTCCTTGTCCCAAAATAAGTGTTCCACACATTTTAGGCCACTAGAGGGGACGAAATAATTGAGGTGAAGAAGTTTATGATTGTTAATAGAGATGTGCAGATTCACACTTTTTCTTCCCCAATTTCTGTTCTCTGATACCTAAAGTCAGAGAAACGACCAATTCCAACTGCCAATCAATGAAAAGTGCTCCTTTTTCTCTTTCAGTTCAATATCTGTATGAAGCTAACTGGAACATTCTTTTATGGTCACAGCAGGGGACTGTAACTACACATCGTTTCTTAACTTTACAGTAAGCGTTCATACACCAACAATCCATGGGTGGAATATTTGCAATGATGCACACTGTTCCCATTTCTTTTTCATTCTTGAACAACAAATTGATTTTTAGACTATATCCCAAATGTTGTGCTGTTATTATTTGTAATGACAGTGACTAAGTATTTTGTGTGGGTTGGTCACATGATAAGACAAGATCTGTTTTATTAGGTCAGTATCCACACCTATACTTATCAGGTGTAATGGATCAGTGCATCCCTAATTACTAATAATTTTAATTCCATAATGATTTTGATGATCATTGTTGACTTAACTTTTATAAGTAAGCAAAGTTCCACAAACAGTTGTGTATATTGTATCATAAGAGTAACAGAAATAAGAAGTGAATGGAAAGTTGCCGCAGTGAGTCTCGCTAAATTCCATAAGTAGTCAACAATGATATCGACATATTATATCCATGGAAAAGTATTTGAGGATGTGCGTTTTCCTAGAAGCAGTATGTACCAGTATGTACTTGGTGCGTATAGCAAATTCAAAAACATGATACAACCTTTGGTGGCTGTGGCTCAGGAGGTAGAGCAGGTCGTCCACTAATCAAGAGATCAGTGGTTCGATTCCTGGCTCCTCCAGTCCACATGTCGATGTGTCCTTGAGCAAGATACTTAACCCCAAATTGCTCCTGATGGTTGTGCCATCAGTGTGTGAATGTGTATGAATGATTAGATTTCCTCTGATGGACAGGTTGGGACCTTGCATGGTAGCCCCCGTACCATTCAGCGTATGAATGTGTGTGAATGGGTGAATGTGACTCGTAGTGTAAAAGCGCTTTGAGTGGTTGGGAGACTAGAAAGGTGCTATACAAGCACAGTCCATTTACAAAGGATTTTTTAAAAGTTTTCTTAATTTTTTTGCAGCACAAACTGTTGACTGACTTACTCTTGAGTCCTGCCTTGTTTAGGAACTATCATGGACAGCCATGGAAAATTTTCTTATTTTTCACAATCGCCTTGTACATTAATTTGTTGTAGCAGGACACGATCACATTCATTACCGAAAAATAACATGTGGCTGTACCTGTAGTACATTTGCATTCAGAAGTTTACATGATTTTAACCTCAATGTTACTCTTCCAATAGTTTTGCAATAGCCTTTGTATTTTAGAAACCAATTTTTGATGTTGACTGGTGCTAAATTCCACATTATCTATGATCCTTATAGGTTGTTGCTATATGGAAGTATTCAAGCATGGAAGGCTTGATTGTTGCAATCAGGAACACAAAACTGTGAACACCATAGCTGGTAAATTTACTCAGAATTGACCCTTTTATTCAAATTTACGGATTTATCCAGTGAGTCCCATGGAGCACTGTGTAGTCTATGGCACGGACACACTTGTGTGTGAGTGTACTTGCATGTGAATGCAGATCTTTAGACAGATCTTTAGTGTCAGTGCAGCAACAACCCTCCTGTGCCCCCTCCTGAGTTTATTTGCAGACGTCAGAGATGTTTTCCATGGTCAGCTGGCTGGCGACCTTACAGAGCGTGTGATTCCCACACAGCACTGAGAATATGACCTGGACCCTCAGTCCATAAACATCCCCAGGAGGTCATCCAAGGGTGGACCACACCGCCACTATGCACTGGCACTAGGGTGGGTGGAGGGGTGGAGGAGGAACTCAACCAATACAACAGCACCAATCCTGCTGTTCTGCTGTGTTATACATTATACATGATTTATATATGTGTGTGTATATATACACACACACACACACACACACACACACACACACACACACACATATACATATATACATATATAGTATATATATGTATATATGTGTGTGTGTGTGTGTGTGTATGTGTGTGTGTGTGTATGTATATATATATTTATATATATATATATATATATATATATATATATATATATATATATATATATATATATATATATATATATATATATATAGTTAGTATATATTCATTGAGTACTGTACTTGTAGTATATTTTTACTTTTTCCCTCTGTCCTTATGTAGGACTTAAGCATTTAAGCTGCCATATGAGGAAAAGGTTCTTCATAGCTTTATAAAGCATTTCTAACCTTTTAACCTTAGGCTACATGTTTCTATGTTTAGTACTTGGCAGGATAACATTTTCATCACTCTCAAGAAGTCATCTCAAAATGGATTTGCAAAATGGTTTGTGGCAAGCTTGGCCATTGGGTAAAGCAGATTTGATTTGATAGTATACACCAGTGTCATAACTTGGTTAAATCTGAACACACAAAGATGATACACATATTTTAGATTCAATATGACTTGCATTTGAGGATATCATCATCTCTCATCATGAATAAACATCCATAAATCTACTTAGAAATGACAGAAAAAGATCCACCCTATAACTCCAGAGATCGAGTGATAGTTGTCTGTACATTCATGGATACATTGCAAACAGGAACTGCTAATAGCTAATTCTGCATACTTTTAATGGCAGCAATTTGCCAAAATATAAATAATTATAGGCAAAAAAAAAGCGGGGCTCAAGTGGTATCTCACAGCTAACACACTGAATCCACTGCAATGATATACCACTCGTTTATGTCCCCCAAAGCAAGAAGAAACAAAGAATATTACGAGGAGTGACAAAATCTGAACTTCAATATTTTATGACATTACTGCTCAGAATATGTATTATATTCCCAGAACACTGACACCGTCCTCTATCCATTCATACACAGATATTTGCCCTGTGTCATCAAACATCATAATTGCTTTGTTTATAAATTTGCATCAGAGTCCCAAGTGTAGCTTGGAGTGTGCCACAAAAAGAAGTATAGACTTTTACGGAGTTTAACTATAATAAAGTGATATCTGTTTTTAAAAGTAGTGTAAATTAATAAATTAAATTAGGTCAAATAAACTCGAAGTAAAAAAATAAAACAAAAAGATACTCTCAACATCTGCAATAACAGAATTTTTGGCCACTTGGTGGCAGTGTTGGTTAGTACTCCATTACATGTACTTGAGTAATATTTTTAAATAAACTGTACTTCTAAGAGTAGTTGTTTTGCAGAATACTTTTTACTCTTACTCAAGTACATTTGTGATAAAATATATGTACTTCTACTACTTTACATTAGGCTACACACCTCTTGCTACATTTACTGGGTTAGGGTTAGACATTCATGATTTTTATATTCAGCTGAGCTCACACACATGACAGCAATTGTCCGACTACAAGAGATAAGATAGCCTACTAGTCAAAAATAGCACTGCAGATGGAACAAAGGTGTGGCCCTACCCCCTCCATGACCATAGTCAGTTGACTACGGTTCAATATCATTGCAGAAGTTAAATTTAACTAGAATGAAGGAGGATCTTTCTACTGGAGTTAATCCAAACCCATCTTTTAACCTAGCAGCATATGCTTCAAGGTTGAGAATCTGTCGTATACAACAGTATTCACATTCCTAACCGCTACACGGTAGCTAGCATTTTGAACTGAATTGGATCTCACTTGGTGCTAGCAGTTAGAATTTATTTATGACACAATATGGCAGACATTCACTTGTGGTAGATTAGTAAATGGTACCTCACCCAACACACCCCAATGAGGAACACTAACAAAGTCTGAATATTTAAACACTGAAAAAGAAATACTATTGCCCCACTATATGCACATACCCTATTAAACCTAAATGCAAAGTTACTGAGAAAATTACTGTATGTCTTGCATTGTTAATGAGGACATTTCAGAACAGTGTATTCAAGCACACAATTTTACAAAGCACATAGGATAGGAAGGGTCTACTATTTGAATATGAGACTTGTCTTTTTTGTGATGTTGATTCTATTTTTAATGCAGAATATAAAATTATATTGTATTATTAATATATGGATGTATTTTTTTGTTTTCAACAACAAATTCACCCCAACAAGCTAAAGCTTTTCCATGTCTGTCCCACGGGTATGGCAGGCAACCTTTGGCAAGGCTTTGCTCAACTTCATATGTGAAGGCAGCCAGCCATGCTTGGTGGTCAAATTACCTTCATTCAGGAGCATGGTACAAACATTACAACCTCACTGCACAATAATGTCAAGAAAGTCAGAAGTTGACTTCTGTGAGCCATGTCGCTAAAACCACTGATTGCTGGACTGCCAGACAATGCAGTTACTTCGGAGTCACATGTCACTGGATAGACCAGACCCTCTTTAGCAAGGTGCTCTGCTTTGCTGCCTTGCAGACGTATGAAAGGCTCCCACAGTTTTGATGTCCTTGCTGCATCATTAGAGGAAATACATTCAGAGTACCAAATCAAGAAAAAGGTGACCAGGAAAACAACTGACAATGGCTCAAACTTCCTAAAGGTGTTTCGAGTTCATGGCGAGAGAATGTTCCAGATGATGAAGGTCCATTACAAGAAGTGGAGTATCAAGATGTCTCTGCTATTTTGAATGATGACACTGGCCTTGAGTATCAACTGCCACGGCATCATAGGTGTGCATGCCATCTCCTGAATCTTGTCTCAACCATTGATGCCAGTGCTGCAGAAGTTGGCTGTGAGACATACAAGAGGCTCTCTCAGTCTGCTTTTGCAAAATGTCAAACACTTTGGAACAAAACCAGCAGGTCCATCATAGCATTTGAAACTGTGGAGCGTGAATTCAGACTACAGTTTATTTGACCCAGTGGCACATGTTGGAGCTCCCTCTACCTCACTGTAGAAAGAGTTGTCCAGATCCATAAGGAGAAAGGAGAGAGTGCAATCTGGAATGTATGGACAACATTAAACATCAAGATGTAACTTGTTGGGGGGGGAATGGTAAATGATTTTTGATGTTATGAAAAATCACACTTTCTGTTGAAAATATGTTTGAATGCATGGCCCAATACAAGTAGCACCTCAACTGCACCTCTAATGGTATATTAAGTGCTATTTAACTTACAACCGTAGTTGTAGACTGGGCCCTTAGATGGTGGTTAAATGAATACAAAATACATTCATTTACATATTGTGCTTTTAAAAAGTAATAAAGCAAACAACTCATGTCTGTCCCTGCCTGCTACAAAGTTATTGTGACAATTAGAATTTATTTTACTAATATCACTGATGGCTGACTGCGGCCAACCTGCAAAGTCTGTCGAGCATCCCTTGTGGCCCTACAATGTGGCATCCAGAAGCGTTTTGGGGATGTCATGAAGGACCCAGAGCTTAATGCTGCCACTATTCTCCTGCCAAAGTTCAGGACATACTGGGCCATAGAGGAGAGCATCTTAAAAGCCAGTAATCTTTATTAATTCAAGAGGGGATCATTTGGCTCTCATTTAGACTACTAATCTATGTATAGGTTAGACTTCATGGCTTGTACTGTCAATTGTGAGTTACAGAAGGATTTCAACACTAAAAGTACTTATATATATATATATTAAATATAAATATATATATTTATTTTTACACAGGGCTTGACTACATCAACAGTACCTCACCATCAGCATGGATGATGATGATGCCGCCCTAAATGATAGCCACTCTGATTGAGATGACTTCTTCACAACCATAAAGACAAGCTCGGACGTTGGAGAGCTTGAGAAGGACCTTGCATGTCCGACCACAGGAAGTATGGATCTTTTGCATTCCTTTCCTCAAATAAAGAAGTTGTCACTCAGAATCAACACAGGTTTCCCAGCATCTGCAGTGTGTGAGAGACTTTTTAGTCATGCAGGTGTTCTCTTCAATGCCAAAAGATCACTACTTGAATACAAGAATCTGGAAAGCCAACTACCTTTGAAGCTCAACAATCACCTCACCAAGTGATTCTTCAAGACAGGATGAACATTAACCTTCTCAAACACTCACATGAACATACAATTAATGTTGTGTAAACACACAAAGACAAGACATACACAAATAGATGAACATACACAAAGACAGAGATTGACCAAGCCTCTCCTGCTGTTTGAAGGTTCAGTGAGTGAGTTGTTTTTTAAGCGTTAAGAGATTAAACAGTGTTGTTACTTTGCTATTGGTTTCAAAAGACGGATGTTTTGAAAACAAGTGGGAAAAGTGGAGAAAAGTGCTTATTACTGATGAGCTAGTGAATGATTTTGTGTGGCAAACTATTTTTTAGTGGAATATGTTTTATAGCCTCTCCTTCAGTGAATGGTACAGTTTTTTTTTTTTTTACATGTATATTGTAATTTATCTTGTTCTGTATATGGCACTTGAACAATATATGTGCACTTCACATTTGTTATTACTTGTTGAGGACACATTGTAATACATATTATGTAATATATTCATATAATATTGTTATTCCTTTCAAAAGATGTATGTATGAAAATAAGTGAAAAGGAGTTGATTTGTTTATTTATTTATTGAATGGGACAGTGTGCAGTTTGAAACATTAGAGATGTACTGAACCAGAGTTAGCTTGAAGCTTATTTGCATCTGTAGTCCCTGACAAAAAACATACAACAGCACAACAACAAACAGTAAAAAGCAAAAAAAAAAACAACTCCCCCCCCCCCAAACAAACAAACAAAACAAACAAACAAACAAAAAAAAAACCCACACAGAGCATACCATACAAAATACAAAGCTACACACAGCACATCACATACACCCACAATGTCAATTAGAAATTAAAGCTGCAAGCAGCGATGATCAGGCCCTCGCACCCTTGCATACATCGCCGTGTGGCGCAGTCGAAGGGCTTCTGTCACTCACATGTAGATTTGTGCGCCCTGGCATGATACATGTGTGTACCGATTTTCATATATGTAGGTTCAACGTGGCGCGGGGGCTGCTTCGTTGAAATATTGTAGGGGGCGCTGTAGAGCCATTCTGCCACACTTATGCCAGCCACTGATATGATATTATAGACTATAAGACCTGCCGTGTATGCAAAGTTTTGTGAGTTTTCAAGCATGTCTTGGCCCTTAAAAACAGCTTTGTATTTTGTGGCGAACAATGTGTTGCCATGGCAACGGCTTTTGATGAAAACTCAAAGGCTTCAGGAGTTATCATCATCAAGGTCTTACACCTTGGCTTACCAAATTTTATGTTTCTGACTAACCTGCTAGGAGTGGTTTGCAAAAGAGTATGCCTGTCACTAAATATGGGCCTTTACATGTCTTCAGACCAGGACTCTGCATATGAAATTTGGAAAAGATCAGACCATGTGGAGTCAAGTTATAGTATAGTCAAAATCGCAACTTTGATTCAAAATGGCCAACTTCCTGTTGGACTTAGGGTATGTCTCCAAGAGACTTTTTGGTGCGTCTGGTCATCATACATATGCATACCGAATTTCATTCTTCTATGACAATCTGTATCGAGGGGCTCAATTTTCCTAATTTTCTAGGGGGCGCTGTCGAGCCATTTTGCCCCGCCTTTTCTCGAGACCCATAAAATATCAAATTTTTCACCACTTCTGATGTCTGTGCAAAGTTTAACAACTTTCTGTGCACATTTAGGCCCTCAAAAATGCATTTGTTTCGGAAGAAAAATAATAGAGAAAAATTCCTTGAGTTACAATAGGGCCTTCGCACTGTCAGTGCTCGGGCCCTAATAATGTAAACTAAAGTCATCTGTGTGACTCAATGGTCACACAGATGACTGGTCTGTAGTACATGTTTCAGTCTGGTCTTGAATGCATTGATAGAACTACAGTTCTTCATATCATCAGGTAGGCATTCTACTGAGTTGTGGCTTTCACAGAGAAAGCTGACTGCCTAAATGCAGTGTGATTAAATGGTATGGTACAACCTTTTTATAGGGGATATTCTGGCTAAGAAGCTAAGCTAAAATGGCAACCGCTACCCGATGCCCTGCAACCGAAAACAAACACAACCAGTCTGGAACAAAAAAAAGAATTCTACTCACTATTAGTTGATAATGCATTGCTGTGCAATTGATTTGTTCATGTTTTTTCCTTTAATGTTTTTTTCAAAACATTAAAGAAGATGCCATTGCAATTTGTACACCTATATCTGTTTGTATGTGAAGCCTACTTAACCTACAGTTTAAATAAATTGCTTTGGAATAAATTCATATTTAAGCCTAAAGTGCAGAAGTGCTGTGTGGGTTACTACAGCCTCATGTAACTGTACATATAATAATAATAATAATAATAATAATAATAATAATAATAATAATAATAATAATAATTATTATTATTATTATTATTATAATCAAGAAAAAAGAACTCTGGTATCGGTATCAGCAGATATCCAAATTCAGGTATCGGAATCTGATCGGAACTGAAAAAAAGTGGATCGGTGCATCTCTAGTAGGAAGTTGAAATCAGCTGCTGTTATGACTTCTATTATACTTGCAATTTAGCATTAGGCTAACTATCACAGGATATTAGCGCTTTGGGAACTATTTTTACAGATTTAGCTAGCTAATGTACAAAAACAGACTAGAGCTGATTTATTCACCAACACAACTAATGTGTTAGCCAAACAGTGTTTGAAATGATTTAATAAATGAAATATTATTAGCAGCCATATTACATTTGTAATACAATAGTATTACAAACATACGTATCTGCAGCATAGGCTTCACAGTTAGCAAATAAGTAAGTTAGGTGTAGGTAATACTTTTAAGTGTTACTTTAAGTAAAGCTATAATATTAAAGCTTGTGTCTTTTTGGAGGTAGTGGAATAGGAATGTGAGTATAGCAATCCCCTGCAATGTAAGATTTCTTTTGTTTCTTTTGTCATATTCAACAGTGAATATGCAGATCCCCCATCCAGAGTGTTGGTACATCCCCCTGCAGCAGAGACAGCCATGGTGGAATTCAAAAACCTAATATAAACACAAGACTGAGCAAAGACCTCTAGAAATAGAAGTGAATTACTAGATGCATATTCTGGATTTAAATTACTGAATGTGTATTCTATGTAAAGGCTTAGTAATGTATGCATTGTCTAACATGTCAAATACATTTTATCAACATTATATCTTTTTTCTCTTGAGATATTTCATGTATGTTAATGGGGTGGACAAAATATTAGGAACATTTTTCAATATAATGCACTCTAGTTCACCACCACTACCCACTACGACCTTGATAATAAACAAAAAGTAGAATTATCACCTTTCTGACAATGTCAACACAAACTGAAAATGTATACGCTTTGTAAAAGAAGAATTTTTGGCAGAGCTGTTGTATTGGATTGCATTAGATTGCTCATGAAGCCTTTTGGGAACTTCATTGTAAGGTGATCGAGGTGAACAGAGTTTGCTTTTTTGTTATGCTGAAGTTGGCAACAATTTACTGTCTGTGCCACAAACTCTCTCAGCAAAATCACTCTGCAACAGGGCAATAACAGTATACCCAATAGTACCCTTGTTACCTATTGTGCCGGTGCCATCTAGGGTTACATCAAAATATTCCGTAACAATACCTCTGAGTTTGCCCTGTGGTAAACCTCAAGGTAATGTTTATTATCTCATACAGCTG
Source organism: Thunnus thynnus (assembly GCF_963924715.1). Taxonomy (NCBI): domain Eukaryota; kingdom Metazoa; phylum Chordata; class Actinopteri; order Scombriformes; family Scombridae; genus Thunnus; species Thunnus thynnus. Next base: position 33,565,475 of record NC_089526.1, on the reverse strand, counting down.
CTGTTCATCATGTTGAATTATTCCTCCCACCAACAAACAAGGTGACTCCTGTTGATTCCCATCATACATCAGTCACACTATCCCATGATACCATGCTGTGGGCTACTTTTAGCAAACACAGTATGTACCTAACTCATGACACCTCATGCTCCTGTTACAATACTCATCCAACCATCAAACAATCAATGTTGGGGAAAGTTCCTTTTTAAAGTAATGCCTACCTTTATTTTGTGTAAGTCACTCTTAATAAAAAAAAGATTTTTTTGTCATCTAATCGTAGAGAGTAATAAGAACTTTAAAGTGAACATGTTAAGTTACTTATACTTATAGAACTGAGTAATAGTATATGTGAAGAGAGCAATAGTACCCCACCCCCACCCTCATCATGGACTGTGGTTTCAGGTAGCTCTGACTAGCAAAATATGGATATGATTCTTGAGCCTGGACACCAGGTGCTTTATTTAACCCCTGGATTAGTTTCTTGGCAATTTGTGGTAGATGATGATGTTTGGCTGCAAGCAGGGAAAGAGATGTGCTGATGTCAGAATAAACAGATTAATGGTCGATTGAAAAAAAAGAAAAAAAATAACCTCACCCATATATAATAAGAGGTGAAGGGGGCTCTGTGGTGATGGTGGTGTAGAGGCCAGGGAGAAACCTGGCTACCACTCCACACTATCATAGCACTTACTGGATCCAGAAAATACAATTCTTTCTTCAGCAGAAAAACAACAGCATTGCTTGTTTGCTTGTTTGGTTCAACTACTTAAGATAACCCATGATGGCCTAACAAGTGACTTCTTGAAGCACAGCTTTGTTATAGCAAAATCCCTCAGAGAGAAGGTGCGAATGGGAGGTTAGGCATACAAATTACCTCACTTTGACACCGGAGATCACTGTTTGACTCCAGTCTCTTACCAACTGTCCATATTGCTGTCTTAATGACCACAATCTTTTTCTAACCTTAACCAAGTAGTTTTTGTCACATAAACTTAACCAAACTGTTGAGGTGACAGATGAGAATGATGTTTTTGCAATAGTTTTGTAGTAGCATTAATGAAACGAATGTCCCTGGTTATGGAGTCACTGATGAATAATGTGGAGGGGGGAATGAGAGGACGAGGAGGTGAAGTGTGTGAGCTACCTGGACTGGGCAGTGGGCGCTCCATCTGCGATGAGGACAGCTGTTCAGGTACGATGGTCTGCGCAGGTGGGCAGGAGCGAGGAGGCTCAGCCCGAGGAAGATCTCCCGAGCTTCTGATGATGGCCTCCTGCAGCATCCTACGGTGCCTAGTCCCGATCGTGGAGCAGCGAGCCGCCCATTCTGCGCTGCCCACAGGTGAAGGAGATGCAGCGGTGATGGGAGGGACCAGAGCCGGAGTGGAATCTGCTGGCTCGGACGCCAGCGGGACTGCAGGGGCATCATCCAGATGGACCGGAGCCTCATCCATCAGGGAAATAAAGCAGTTAGATAGAGTGAAAGGAGGTGGTGGAGAGACTCTCCCTTTAACCAAATCCCTCCTTCGGCGATGAACCACCTCAGCCCAGGATGGCTGGGATGGCATCGGAGTGGAGCTGTGGACAGGGGCCATTCCCATGCCGACCTCCAGATCAGCTGCCAGCTCCAGTGCAGTGGCAGAGGTGGTGGTATCCAGTGCCCCTACAACCAGCTCTTGTTCAGAAGAATGGCCATCCGCTTCAGCTTCAGGACTCTCCGGGCAGGCAGTGCCGGTGTGCATTGAAGGCAGCCAAGGAAGGATGGCAGCAGAGGCCGAGATCAGTTGTGACATCGGGAAGGAGAGCGATCAGGCCGCCGGGGCGATAAGGCTGGAGGATTGCATACGGGAGATATGCTTTGCCTGGGCGGTGGCAATAGAAATAAAGCTGTCGATCAGCTGATCCTTTTTTCGGAGTTCTGTCTTCAGGTGGTGGATATCCTCCTTCAACTGTGAGTACTGAATTTACAGCAGAAATCAGGTCCTTAAAACAGCTCTGAAGCAGCTCTAAAGATCTGCGTCCGATGATTGAAAATCCGTATCCAGTTAAATGATAGGGTTAAAACGACCAATATCTAAAAGTGTATTAAAAAAGATATGGCGTAAAACTGGTTAAAAACTCGATAAAGAGGCAATGTCTGACACCGCCTCTGGCGAGTAAACACATAAGAGAAGAACTTTGGGCTGCGAAAAGTTTTTGGCAGTGCCACCAAAAGAAATGTTTGTGGTTCAAAGTCAAAAAGTTAGTCTGTGCGGCCTGGTGTTTTCGACCTGATATTTTCTGATTCTCCAGCCCAACTGGTAGAATGTGGATGCTGAAAGTGACTAAATAATGATCTCTCTTGTTAAGGTGGAGCTGCTTAGTGGCTGGCAGGCAATAACAGTGGTTGCACTGGGCAGCTCCCAGTAGCAGACAGTAGAAGCCTGGTTTCCTCCAAAGGAATTACCATACATTTTTAATTGAAGCTCTGCGTGGTTCTGCCCATAGTTAAAATATGGATACAAAGAGTGTTTCCTGCCTGTCCCTGTCTTTACTCTGTTTCGAGCCAGGCTGTGGTCACCTGACCATCCAGGAGGGAGACCGAAGCTTGAGGAAACCTGTCAGGGCTTGTGACTGCTGCTTCCTGGCTGCTCCAGGTAAAGACATACTCAGAGCTATATTAAGCATCAAGGTTAAATATAGACACTCCCCTCCTTGGAGAATGCTGATAGAGTGTCAACGAGTGCACAAACCCACGTATGCTGTTAACTCACATTACAAATCCACAGAGACTTTAAGAGTTATCAGTAGTCAGAGAGACACGCACACACAGATATATCCAGCACTGATGTAACATTTGCAGTGAATGTCACAAGTTACTTGACAACTCCTTAAAGGAGACAAGTTATTTGGAAAGTTTTAAAAGTACTCTGACTCTGACCATAGTTAGTTATTACTCCCTGAAAAAGTAAATACATTACTTACAGTGCAGTAGCAGTAACTAGTTACATTTCTTGTTACATCGGTGGTTCCCAAATTTATAAAGTTTTACATTTTACATTTTAAGAGATATGCAGATACAACCACAATACTTTTAAGTGGGATAAATTCATTGTTGGTTTGGCGCTGCACTTGAGATTTGTTGACAATAAGAAAAATATAGAAAATTGCCGGCTATTTAAATCTTTAAACCTCCAAGTCAAAATCCGGGTTTTTCAACCTGAATTCTCCTTTCACTGTTGTTTGTTAGCCTCCAGAGATTGCAGAAGTCTGCCAAGTAGCAGCCTCCAAGAGCTAACCAACCAGAACCAATGGGCTCATCAGGAGGTAGAGACAGAAGCTAAAACAGCCTGTTTCAGACAGAGGCTGAACTGAGGATCTGCATAAAGGGTCAGTATACGATAAATAGAGTTTTTAACTGTAAATAATGCAAAGATAGTCCAGTAGAGCCCCAGAATAAAAATATAGATCTAGAAAGATGGCAGCAGGAGGAGTGAGTCGTTTGGCAGGCTCAACTCAACTCCAAATTTTAGCCTTTTTAACCATTTTACTTCCCATCTACCAATTGATTAAATATCTCTGTCGGATAAACAAGAACTCAAAGTTTAATCCAAAACAATATGGTGAAAACAAACACAAAGGTGACAAAGTTTGTATATACCTCCTCTGTGGCCTTCTGCTGTTGATTCCTCTGACATCCACTTGCAATGCTGCAGAGGGCCCGACTACAAAATCCAGCTATGGCCTCTGATGCTACATTGAGGATCCAATGGGCCTACTATCCGAAAAATCAAGGATCAACTTCTACATTGCTTTTTTCTCCTTCCTGTTCAAAGATGGCAGAGACCATGCCACTGGATCTGGATGGGATGCGCAGCAACGAGAAGCGAGCTGGAAAACTGGTAAGATTGTATTCTTTCTGCTGCTGCTGTCGGGAGATGTTCATCTAAACCCCAGCGCAACTCCACCATTGACCACGAACAGTCCTGATGCTCCGCGTGCTTCTCCAGCGCAGACAGCACTGAATCCAGTTGCAGACTCCCTGCAGCTGATTTCATTCTCATCTGCCTGCGGTCTCCTATTCTCCCCAGGACCTGGAAGTGACACCAAGAGTGCACCGGTTGGTGTTAGCCGTATTGGGACTATGGGTGCTTCTCTGGTTGGCCCTTGTTTGGGTTGCACGGAGCAGTGGGGATCCAAGGCAGCTTTGGCAAACTGGTGCCCGGAGCACGTGTGCTGGCCGACCCAGCGTGGTCTATCGTGTGGATCAAAGAGAAAACATCATCTTTGGATATATTTTTCAAATCAAAACAACTAGCTAGATGTCAACTGCTAACTGCTACCTGCTTTTACCAATATTTCAAAGGAGATACAGCACTAAAGAAGCAAACAGAAGAGTTTTTTTTTTTTTTTTAAACAAGAAGAAAACTTAAAGGATCCATGCTGGTAATGTAATCCATGCATGCTGGAGCCTCTCTATGCACCCTGGACTCAAGAAGTGATGGCATATGACTGGGGGTCACTCATTGGGATGGGGAAATGGTCAGCTCACCCCCCTGCTGACTGTGCTACCAGGCCAGTCCAGGTTTTCAAATGTAAACATCAAGTAAGACCATCTGTACATCCATCTCAACGTCGAAGGAAACGGTCCTGGCCACATGGATCTTCTGGGGTTCCTAACTGCCCGGATGGCGTACTTTTCTCCCCGCTGAGTTGGAGAGGAGGTTCCGGGTGCACTGGGCTGGTGCTAAGGGGCTTAAGAAGAGTTTCTACCCTCTGGCCACTGGGATCCTGAATGGGATTGCTACATAGGACTGTCATCCGAGGCCGTTTATTGTACCACAGAGCATGCCTGTCAAAAACTGTGTCACTGCATTGAATTAACTTGTGCACTGCTTTGAACTGTGTTCAAAGCAGTGTTACATCCGCAAAAACACTTGGGCTGTGTTTCAGCAGTCAACACTGATGGAAAACAGCTGGGACACTGAGTAATTGAGCTTGGGACAAATGCTGGCTCATGACCAGTTGACGCCCCTACAGTTTTCATCATAACTTACTGGGATATTTTGCAATCTATTTCTCTGTCCTGCGGCATGGACAAGCCCAGGTACTAGAGTGAATCACCGATCCAGTGGACCAGTCATCTGCCATCCCATTTCGGGGAATAGCAGGTCTCCTCTTCATGCTGATCCTGCTCTCCGGAGATGTTCAGCTAAATCCTGGACCAGTGACCCCTGGAGTGCTGCAGAACTTTGATGGTGATTTGTGCCTGAGTGTGTCTGGGACTCCTCTGGTGCCAGTGATGAATGAGCAGCAACTTTCTGAGCCGGGCTTCTCCCTCAACAGACTAAGCTTCGTTAACACGAGGTACGATGTCTCCATGAATAACTTTTCGCTACCAGGCTGTGGAAACCTTGATAGGTCCAGTGTCTCTCTCACAAAACCTGCTGCTGACACCACTGTGTGTCGAAACCCTGCAGTGAGGAGGCAGAGGTTATTCAAAACCCTCTAAACTGTCAATCATGCAAAAGTCTTATGGGACCTGAAGCTGAAACCAAGGAGGCTATTCGGTGGACATTTTAACATCAGAAGCATTACTGCAAAGAGCAATCAGCTAACTCATCTTGTGTCTGTCTCAAATCTGGACTTTCTCTGTCTGACTGAAACATCGTTGAAACAAACAACTCCTGCGAGTGTGTTCACAGTGCCCGGATACCAATGTTTCAGAAGAGGAGGAGGGGTACTTTTTTATGCGAGAGACGACATGTGAATGTGTGGTTTATAATGCAGGTAACACGTTAGAATATGTTGGGATAAAAATAATGTCATCCCAACAAATGTCTTTTAACATCATAGGTATCTATAGGCCCCCTTCTGCAGATGACACTTTCTATGATCAACTCACAGAAGTCTGTGCAATCTCAACAAAGAATTATCACTTATGGGTGATTTTAATGTGAACTGGGAGGATAAAACTAAGAGGAAAAAACTAAAAATGATCACAGAGAAATTCCAACTAGAACAACTTGTAAAAGGCCCAACTAGGATTGCAAAATGCTCCAGTACACAAATGGATCTGATATTTACTAACAAACCAGAAAGAATAACTAAAAGTTATAATTTAATCATTGGCTTATCAGATCATAACCTAACCCTATGTGCAAGAAAACTGACTAAAAGTAGATTTAAGACCACGGCAACCAAGACAATGATCCTTCAATACATACCCAGAGTTAAGCAAGAAGAATTTATCAGTGAAATTAACAGCTTGAACTGGGATGATGTACTGTCCTCTGATGATCTGGACAATGGCTGTGATACTTTTACTCACAGAATCAACTCTGTGAGGGAAAGATTTAATGTGAGGATACAGATAAAATCTAAAAATAAAAACAATTTACCATGGTTTAATAAAAAATTGTGGAAACTAATGAAATCTAGAGATGCTGCACTAAGGAAGGCAATTAAAACTAGAGACAGTGACATGCTGATTTATAAAGGTTTAAGGAACAAAGTTATCCAAGAGCTAAAAGAAGCTAAATCTCGTTTTTATCTCAATATTTTGAATGAGGCAAAAGGCAACAGTAAATTGATCTGGAAAAACATTGATAATCTCACAAGGAGCTAGAGGTCAGGTTTTTGAGCTGGTAGAAACTAATGAGTTACAACTAAACAAAATCATCAGCTCCTTAAAAAGCTCCAAAAGTAGAGATGCTTTCCAGTTTGACACTATGTTTGTCAAATCACACAAAGGTATTTTAACTCCCCCTATTGCTCATTTAATTAACTTGTCTTTTAAACACAGCTCCTTTCCTGATGACTGGAAATGTGCCATTGTCATACCTATTTTTAAATCTGGAGACCGCCTTGAAGCCAGTAGCTACAGACCAATAAGTATACTGCCAGTACTCTCAAAGGTTGCTGAGAAAGTTGTCATTAAACAACTTACAACATTTCTTAATACAAGCAATTTTGGTCTACATTGTATGCAATTTGGCTTTAGAGCAAATTATTCCACCAAAACTGCTACCTTGCACTTAACAGGGCAAATTAAATCAAGACTTGTCAAAGGAGGAGTAGTTGGTAGTTATGCAGTTTGGTTTTAGAGCAAAACACTCCACTGAGACAGCCAACTGTTACTTTGTAGAAAACATTAAATCAATGATAGACAAGGGTGGTGTTGTTGGAGCTATATTTTTGGATCTACGGAAAGCCTTTGATACCGTTAATCATAACGTCCTTATAGCAAAGCTCTCCAGTTTCAACTTCTTTCTTAATGCACTCAACTTTATGAAATCATACCTAGCAGATAGAATATCATGCATTGACTACTGCAACTCCTTATTGGCAGGCCTCCCCACATGCACATTCAAACCTTTGCAGATGATCCAGAACGTGGCGGCGCGTCTGGTCTTTAACCAGTTCAAAACAGCACACGTCACCCCACTATTCATATCCCTCCACTGGCTCCCAGTTGCTGCCTGCATCAAATTCAAAACCTTGACACTTGCTCACAAAGCAGCAACTAAAACGGCTCCTGCCTACCTGAACTCCATTGTTCAGGTCTCTCTTTCTCAAAAAGACCTAAACCTTAACACCGGATCCAGATATCATAGTCTCTGGAAAAAAACTACAGATTGTGTCTGAGTTTAAATACATGGTATCACTGTTGACTCTAATCTGTCTTTCACATCACATGTAAAAAGAGTTGCAAGGAATGTTAGATTCAGTCTAGCCAATTTCAAATTCACAAGGAACTGCATGACCATTAATGTAGCTAAAATGTTCATGAACACGATGATCTTCCCTCACATCACGTACTGTCTGGCACACGTCAATAAAACCATGTTAAAGCCAATAGAATCCCTGTATAAACAAACAATAAAAACCCTAGACATGAAGCCATAAGGATACCGTCATTGCAATATCTTGAAAAAGCACAACTTACTAAGCTGGGAAAACATGGTTAAATATAGTAGACTGTGTCTTGTTTTCAAGGTATTGCACAATATGGCTCCTCAACCACTCTGTACTTACATCACATTAAAAATAACCTGAACTACTAGAGCAACAACTAGAGATGATTGTCTTATTCCAAGAAGACAAAGTAGCTTTGGCCAATCTGCTTTTTCTGTCAGAGCCTTTCAGGATTGGAACAACTTACCGTAACACATGAGAAACTGTGCCAACTACCATTTATTTGCCACAACATTAAGAGTCTGGTTCATTAGAAATCAAGCCTGTGAACACTAGAAAAGTGAGGTGTTTCTTTTCGTGTTGCTTGTTGTCTTTTCACTTGACATTGTGCTGCCGTGTTATTTGTTGAATGTATTGTCACGTTATCTATCTTGTTGATTGTTGTCATGTTATTGTTGATTTTGTGTGTCTCAAGACCTGTCTTTCTTGTCTCCATGCATTGCAGGCTTGTTTGTATTGGCATATTCTCACCACTTTTACTGTTGATATTATTTTCAATGCTTTTATTTGTAACATTTGTACTTCTAACTTTTTGCCTGCCCAGGGACTACAGATGAAAACTAGCCTTTCTGGCTAACTGGCATATTTTTTAGAAATGTTACTAATATGCACAGTCCCTGTCAAATAAAGTAATAATAAAAAAATGAAATAAAATAAAAAATGTCAAAATATGTTTTCTTCAAAAATGGCAAAGCAGGAGAGACATTTGCACATAAGTGGATTTATGATCTCACCACTAGCTGACTGCAGAATCTCCTCCACACAACGTCTTTCCATTCGTTTTGCAATTTTTGAGTGAGATCATGCTCAAATACTAGCTGCACAAGCTGATGCAACTGTGCAGCATTGTAGGGCTTGGTTAAAATGTTTCACATCAAAGATAATTTGTTTTGAGAGAGAATTTGCACATGGGGGTAGAGGCACCAAATGCACACAGCCTTCTAATAATCCACAAGCTGGTTACTTGTACTTGGCTAAGTACTTGGTTAATTTCAGCTCAGTGTGAGAGTCTCTGCTGCGTTTGGTCACGCTACTCTCCTCTGCTCTCTATGGTTCACCATGGGTGGGGCTGAGCACACGGTGAGAGATGGTGAACCATGTTAAGTATTTGAGTTGACAAAAACTACACTTGTTACGTTTCTGTGAGTGTAATAAAAGCTTTGCGGGTAAAAAGCCAAAAAGGGTACTTAAATTTAATCCACGCAAAGAATGGATAGACAACGGGATGCCTTCATTGAATTAACTTGTGCTATACCAGGATAGGTATTGTTATCGAGATATGAAATGACTTATATCAGGATATGAGATTTTGGTCATATCGCCCAGCCCTAAGAACAATTTATTCATCCAGAGTAAAAAAATATTGGACTTGGACTGCAGTATGATCAACACACACCACACATGCACACACACACACTAGATTTATACTATTGGGTGGAAGCCTGAGTCAGAGCTGTATTGCTCCCAGGTCAGAATGACAGACTGGGTGTTCTGGGAGGTCATCTCTAGTCCAGCTGATCCTGACATCATCAGCACTGACAACCAGCAGCCCACACAAATTAACTGCAGTTCCATTAACCAAGATGCCAAATTCTCTGGACCCACATGAGCACCGTGTGTGTCTGTGTGTGTGTGTGTGTGTGTGTGTGTGTGTGTGTGTCTGTGTGTGTGTTAGCATGCACAGGTTCACATGTAAAAACTCCCACAGCTTCACAGGTTTATAGGAGGTTTGTGTAAAAAGCCTGCTCCAGTGCAGAATATTGGCACCTGGTTTCATGCTTACATTTTCAGTGTGACCAACCCTCAAACAAGCTGCTCATAAAACTCAACAAGCCCAAATATTTATCTGAAGGTAAAAACACAGCACAACCAGTGTCAGACTCGGGGGCAGAAAAATCTCTGTGAGTCTGTGATTAAGCAAACATCTCCACTTGGAACCAGATCAAGTGCCACAATACAGACATTTGCTAGCGGCAAAACTACTGAAATATGGGGAAGTCATAAACTGATTATGGCATGACTAAAATACATTCTTGAGATGAGTTTCTTTTTCTTTTCTCTGTTTTTTTGTTTGAATGTTACTTAAAGGGAAAATCCACTACAGAACTACTCAACTCAAAAGCTAAAAAACATGGAATACAGAGCTAGAAATGTAACATGCAAACACCCATGTCTGCTGTTCCCTTATTAGGATTGGGGTTATTGGGATTATTTAGGATTTTTTTTTTTTTTTTAACTGAACTGTTTTACAAAAAGAAAATATGACCACAGCACTATTTTCACATCTTTCCTCCCAATGGGGCTGTAATGACCTAGGCACTAATTGTCTAATTGTAGTGTATTTTGCCTGAACATGCTCAGTCAATAGGAATGAACCAATTTAACCATATATGGTCCATGGCTGTTGAAAAAAACAATCTGTTTATTAACACCTAACATGATAGCCAGCAAACACCAGGTCAACATATGCCTTTAACCAGCGCAGTAACAACACAGCATCTTCATATTGTCAAGAAATTAGCTGTCAGTATTCAAGGAAGCCAAATTTTCTGACACATTCATGCACCAAAGGGAAAATTGGTGTGTTGTTTGTTACGTCAAACACTTTCATAAAACGGGGTGTGAGGAACACTAGTAAACACTGTAACCTCTAGGGGCCCCTGGTAACATCATATGTTTTACATTACCATTTTTTGTATTACTTTGGCTCACATTTACAGAGAGAGTTCCTTAAACCTGCAGTAAGTGATTTTTTGGCCACTTAGGGGCCATAAAAACAAGTTGTGAACAAAATATTGGCATTTAAGTTGTTTTGGCAAACTTAAGCTTATTTACACATCCAGCAGTTAAGAATGTGGATCCTAAGGATCAGCTCTCTTGTTAGAATACCAACATGTTACATGAAAATGGTGAAATGGTTAACATTACCTGCTAAACATGAACATATCAGTATCATCACTGTGAACATGTTACCTTGATGACGTTAGCATTTAGTTCACTGCTGTGCCTCCTACAGTCTCACAGAGCCACCGGGCTCTACAGCAGCTGCAGTTCTAGTATCAGGCAGTTTTGTTCTTCCTTGTTTGAGAGATGTATCATCAAATTGTTGTTTTGATTGCTACTCTGTCCTGACAGGAATAAGGCTTGGAGGGAAATATTAAATTCTTAAGAAGTTTGTTTGTGGCACAGAGCCCGTAGAGGAAGCTTACATTTATCTCTCTACTAAAGGAAGGAATCTCTGTCTGTATGTCTGTATGTCCTTCACGCATCTCTTGAACCATTCATCCAATCAACTCCACACTTGGCGGGTGTATAGCTGGGGAACAAAGGGAGTGCCGTCTAGAATTTGGTGAAATTTGAACATGCGGCATGATTAATATTAATAAATTTAAACTGAATAAACAAGTGATCAGCCGCTCTGCAGCAGCGGGGCAGGGCTTCTAGGCTCTGTGACCGCAGTCGTGATCAGAGCTGTACAACCCTGCCATGAGAGAGAGGAGGGGACGACATCTCTCTTTGTTTGATAACATTAAAAGTTAGGCTTTGTTGTGGGTTTCCCGACTCATTTAAAAAAGAGAGAGAGAGGGTGAGTGACAGAGACACAGCCTGGAAAGTTTTCTCTGAGAGAGAGAAAGCTTGTGAATGACAGAAATATGTTATTTTCTGATTGGTTCACAGCAGTTACATTCTAAAACACAAATAAACAACCATCAAACATTCAACAGGTGATTTACTGTGGAGACAGATGCTCTTTTGGTGCAATTTGGACATGCAACATGTTCAATATTAATACACTTTGAATAAGCAAGCAAGCAGCAAGCTGCTCAGCTTTGTGTCTGAGTGTAGCAGGGACTGTTTGATATAAACACAGTCACATCACAGCAGGGCAGGGCGTCTGGGCTTGGACTTGACTTAACACTTTGCAGGTCTATTGCTGAGGACCCAAGGAAATGCAGTGTCGAGTATGAAGTTATTTGGACACACGACACATTTGATAAACTTTGTATAAATAAGCAAACTGTGAGCCACTCAGCCACTCAGACACATTTGATTGGCAGCAGAATGAACAAATGGAATGACCTAAACTCCTTCTACATTTCAACCTCAATTTAGTCTCATTGGTGAAGTTTCTGTCTGGTTTAAAACCATTTAATTTATTAAATCCTTATTGTTTTGATCGATATGTTTGTCAATTGATACATATGTATGTGGTTCTTGAGAAATAATGAGCAATCAGCCCTTTCCGAACAGGCACATTTTGAGCAGGCACTGCACTACTGTTAACAAAAACCCATTTCTTAAGAATCATGACTGATGAACTTGGCTGATGTTTTGTCTGAGCTTTGGATGGAGGGAACTGATCAAACAGACCAATCTGGGTCTGGTTACATAGTTGTGTCTTCTCCAGAGTTGACTGATTGAAGGCTGTACTGGTGGCAGTGAGAAGTCAAGGTTATGCCTACCCTGTTGACCAAAGTTCTCATGACAGGAACAGCAACAAATGTCATCATCAGTGACGCACTGAGGGAGCAAAACAAGACGGTACATGGTACACTGAGGTTGCATAGTGAAAACATTAAATGTCAATAGAGCAGAATTTATTTGTTATTAGCTTTTCTTACAACATTCATGTGAACTTAGTGGATATGTAGTTGGTTTACAAGTTTTAGGTCTGGTGTGCATACAGTATCATGGAGTTTCCTTTGCTAATCTGTCAAAAGATCTGATGACCTTATTCAAATATAAAGTTCACCAATGCTATGCTTGACTTGACATTCCCCTGTTTTTCACTATGTGAACATTTCTGCAGTTGCTGCGGGACAACATTTGACATTCCATATCAAGGTGAAACAACCTTAATATGTAAAACCATTAACAAGCAGAACATACAGTCTGTTCTAGTCCACAGACACAGAAATCCGACAGAGCTGTGACCCACAGTCCTTCTCCTGAAGGAACACATAGTCCAGAAAGTACAGCAAACACACACACTGCGTCCAATCTGTGCAGCTGGTGATTGGGACATCATGCTTGTCTTTGTCTACTATGCATAACAACTAAAAATGTAATTAAAGGTCAACACCATTTCTTACACTGGAATCACATTAAGAAGGAATCACTTCATGGTCTTGTGGCCAGTATGGAGAGTGACCAATAACTATTCAATGTGCATTTGGCCATATGAATATTGTTTTAAAACAGAGTTGAAAAATGTTTACCCATGTGACCCATTTTTCTTAACATGACTTGACATGTCCATCTGTTTAGTACAAAACATCTGTGTTTTCAGGTTCTGATCAGGTTTTTGTGGTTAAGGTGAGTTATTTTGGTAGTTTTTCACTGTTTCACTTTTACTGTAATAATACACACAGTCATTTTCATATCATGCTCTGATTGAAAGGCATACTGACAAATTCATACAAAGGAGTAGACTCTAGTGTGTATGGGGCACTGTCAGAACACATATTCACCTGGTGCCTTAAATAATGCCAAATTAGCCAAAAGGCTGAAGGCAGAAGACAGCTGTGACAAGTGAATTATGTATATCTTGCCCCTGCTCCAGACTTGTTCATACAGCTACTGGGATCCCAGACTGATATCTCAGTGTTGGCACATCACCAGCTGGATTTATAATGTTTTGCAAATATCTGCATGAAACAATGCTGAAAGTTTGGAAACCAAACAGTTTCCTTCAGTTTGATGTGACTAACACATTTCATTCTCTCTCCTTTGATGCGACGGTAAACCTTCCGGGAATACATTCATTGGAATCCGATCTACAAGATGAGACATGATTATTCATTGCAGTGCTGGGCTACAGTTTCACAGCTGTCTATGAAATGTTAGATTTTCACCAAGTCAGACAGTAGGTTTAGTTGGATTAAAAGAATCTTGGGAGCTCCACCCTACCTTTTTAGGGACAACACAACTCAATTCAGCTTGCTATTTCAAACATTGCTATACATCAAATTAAACACTGTTGGTCAGTCAGGCAAAAATTTTTATAATATTTTTGCATTTTTATAAAATGCAAAGACTAGTGGCATGATTGGTTCACCACTTAAGTTCAGACTGAAATACGTCAACAGCTATTGGAGGGTCTGGCATGAAATGTTCTACACACATTCATGTTCCCTAGAAGATGAATCTTAACAATTTTGGTGACCCACTGACTTTTCATCTAACAGTATCATCAGTTCAAAATGTCATCATTTAGCCCTCAGAGCCCTTGGGAGGTCATGGTAGAGAAAAATAGTTTTGAAATATGTGCACTCAATTTAGCAATCTAAAAACTCTTCAATAAACATTAAAAGGAACAATAAGGCAAATTCTGATTTGGCTATCAGAATGATTATAAAAGATGTGGACTTTAATTGTTTTAAAGGGGCACTCCACCAATTTTAACCATCGTAAGTTTACTTGTCATTTACTACTCAGCCTGTGGAAACTGTTACTGTGTATAATGTCTTCTATAGCTCTGAACTAGCTATAGTCCATAATACGGGCTAGCTTAGCCCGTATATTGTATTGGCACCCCTGATAGGCACACCCCCCTACTGTAACATGACTACTTCTGTCAGTGTGTGCTATGGGTGTCAAATGATGTTACCTGGCAAGTTTCTGTATAGTTCCTTAATCCCTATGCAAATTTCTACATCCATTACTGCTTATGCCTTCAGAGCCTCCATGTTTCTTCCATATTTTACGTCTTTACCTGTGTGTCTACTTTAAATCGTTAAAATATTTTAAACTTCAATGACACTCTTCCATTCCATGGCATTTGTAATATTAATAAAAACTACAATGTAAAATGAATGGTGATGCCTTGTATAGATATTATCCACCAGGAGAGCTAGGTGAACATGATTGGCAGCCTTTGTGTCATACCACCAGACGTACAATTAGTGCTTGTGTTTGTCAATAATAATGCCACATTTCCCATAAATGCCATTGTTTCTCAAGCTTCCCTAAAATAAACAACCAAGGTGGAGGCTGTTAGTCAGAGTGATGTTTGAAAAATGCAACAATTAAAATATAGCTGCGAGCATCAATGAGCGGGGTCCAAGCAGATTGCAAGCATTCAACTTAATATGACCTCAGTAAGCACCACGTGCAGACTTGGCCACCTGGGGACCTGAACCCTGGATATTTGTATATGAGAGGGGGTGACTTACTGACTGTACCACTGAGGACACATGATTTTCTGCACACCTTCTCACAAGTTGAGGCAGTGACATCACATGTGCAAAGTTGGAGTATTTTTGTCTGTTTAAAATTAAAACACAACTGTCAAAATGTTGGTTATAAAATTCTGAGAAAAATCACACATCATTCTGCTGGTTCGGGGTGTATTGGGTGAAATTTGAACTTTGTTTAAAAAAAATAGGATATAGATATTGTGCATACAGTACAAATTACAGCAAGATATTGAATACCACTGTGGATTCACTGTTTGAACACCATTTGAAACACTTGATATCTAGTATCCAAAGAACGTCTGTGTTGATTTGAGTAGCATATGAATGAAGACTTGTGGAGATATAGATGTTAATTGATTTTGCATATTTTGAAAACATAGAGTGATAGATTTCTGAATTGACCATAGGTTGCATAATATAATTCAGTGGATGTACTGAAAAAACTTTCAGCTCCGTAGGATGTACGGGTGATTTAGTTTGATTTTTTTAAGTTTAGAATGTGAAAAGTTTAGAAATTTAGATTTGTTGTAATAAGCCACACCCACTTTAATCAATCATTACCAAATTTTAAGCATTGACTGAGTCATCAGCCTAGATCATGCAAACTGAATTTTGTACAAATCCATGCAGCCAATTATGAGATATGAATTTTTCGCATTTGTGGTGCCCCCTGGTGGCAGAATATCCCAGGACTGCGCAGCCAAGTTCTGACCTAGCATCTGAACCTGCACCAAGTTTGGTTACAATAGCGTAAGCCAATTTTGATTTATGTAAAATTGAACTTAAAGACACACGTTTAAAGATGTATCATTTCAACACTGTATGGAATATCAAAAATCTGTTCTTTTTTCCAGCTTGGTCCAGATATGCTGTGTACCAAATTCAATGCCAATTGCTCAAAATTTGTAGAAGGGGTAGCGAAAAAACAGATTTAAACAAAATTTAAAATGGCGGAAAATCTTTCTAGTCGAAAATGAGCATGGCTTATATGGATACATTCATCTGGATCCACAGAATCCAGAAAAAAAAGATGGTTTCTGAGACTTATGGTTCAAAAGTTATAGGCCAAAAACGTAAATTTCACTGTTATAGCGCAACCATTGGGTCAATTGGTAATTTTTTTGTCTTAGTAGTAGTGGGTGAGATTTCCAACATATCTACCAAATTTGAGAACTGTTGCTGTTACGGTTTCTCAGACCCACATACTTTTAAGGTGCAATAATAATAATAATAACAATAATCCTAACAAATACAATAGTGTTCCAACTAAACAAGTATCCAGAATGAGTGCTATGGAAAAAAGTGTTACATTACTAAGAAAAGTACAGTAAGAACATCCCTCCCATCAGCAGTATATTAACATTGTAACAATAAGAATAACTGCCTTTCTGTCTTTAGAGTTGCACTTCCATAAAAGCATGGAACCATGGATGAAAAAATGGTCAAAATCATAGCAGCAGAGACCACGATACCCTGACTTTTAGTCCCTTGTATGGTTCAAGCTTCAAAAACTGCTGGATCCTAAACTTCCCATGATGCAACTTGATAGCGTCTTTTTGTTATACCCTTCCTGCCTGGTGAAGAACCCCCTCTTTCAAACTCCATGCCCACAGTTTTTAATACAGGTATTCAATTTCAAATTTGTACTGTCCAAGCCCAAGCTGATGACATCATTTTCTTAGACTTGACAGCTCAACAGAGTCACAGAAGATTATTTTTTGGTATGTTGTATTAATTAATATTATGGTTGCTTTATATTTATCTTGGAGAGCTTGTACCATTGGTCACACAAATTGCTAAAATTAGTCAAATTACCTTGTGATTGCACTTGCCATTAGTCTTGTTGTTTTCGTTGGTTGTATATTTTATGGCAATTGGTAATTAGCCATTTTTACCAGTGCATACAACCATGAAATCAACACTGTAATATTCAAAATCTATAAAACTATTGTCGGCATGAGTGACACAGATATAAAGTTTATGTAGAGGCTGAACACAGGCCCAGGCCAAGCCCCACTGTGCCTCACCTGTCTAACTACACACACACACACACACATATCAGTGCAAGTATGTAACGTATCAACACACAGGCTCTCAAACATTCACTTGTATACACATTAATACAATCAGCATGAAGATTGTGCCTCAAAGCTTGTTGAAAGTAAAATGTGTACAGAGTACTATAAATACATACTTATTTGACATCATAATAAATACTATTATCTTACTCCACTCAGCTCCCATTTATGTGCTGCTCATTCAGCTTTTCCTTGTACTGGTTGTACTCGTTCCAATATTCTGTCAGCTGTGCTTATCCAAATGCCACATCCACAGTATCAGTCTGAGAGCCACAAACTGACTTTCCCACTTACAGTGTTTAATCTGGTATTTGGCCTCCAGCCATTATCATGGTGACCTTGTCCTCCTAGTTAGTCAGGATTATGTAAAATCAGACAACAGTAAGACAGGTTCCATACAGCTGGAGCCTGGGAGCTTCTGTTTTCAAACACACTGATAGGTTCTGTCGGTGAATAAGAGAAATCACATCACACAACATTCAACGTTAATGTAGTCTATTGCCAACTATTCCACACTTTTATTTTGCAAATGTTTATATATATCTGCTGTGACTGGTTTGAATGTTCAGTTTTAAATTATTTTTGTATATTTTCAAAATCTACACAAGAAGCAAACACAAAGCACAGTGACTTATTTTCTAATACAGATGGCAGATCAAACAATGTAAAAATGAATGAAATTATTTTAAATTTCACTGGAAGAGCAAAATAGGTTCTGTAAGTCAGTGATGTCTTAATCATACCTTTATATACACTATAATTGTAATGAGTAGAATTAGTGAAAACAAGTCAATATATGATTGAATATACATTTATTGACTTTAATAAAGCTTTCATAAAGTTTTTAATACAATCAATACAGATCTTTTAGCTCAGAAACTAATTGATTATGGGGTGAATGGAGGGTTCTAAAGCACTGTATAGGTCCTAGGTACAGTATAAACTTTTTCTTAGTGTCATCAGGGTTTAAACAAGGTGAAGCTTTGTCCCCCATATTGTTTGCAATTTATATGAATAGCTGAATAAATTAAGGCTTTATATTTTCAGGTAATGTATGGAAGTGAAATTAGTATTCTTTTGTATGCAGACAACATTATTTTACCATCACCATCTGAAAAAAATGCAATAAATGCTCTTGGATGGTGCAAAAAAATGGAAACTATTTATTAACAAACAGATTGAAATAATTCACTTAAGGGACACACAAGGATCACAAAAGTTGAACTTTGCAGATTAATATAATATCTAGGCCTCTATATTGACGAACATATGAATTTTATAAAAAGTGTAAAGGTTCTTGCTGAATCAGCAGGTGGATCAGGGCTTTTGTTAATGGCTGGGAATCCAATGATGTTTCATTTAGCATCAGTTATAATGCAGCCTAGATTGATAATCATAAACCATAATCCGTTTCAAAATGTGATAATCAGATGTAATTAGATAAGAATTAATAGGTTAAACTGAGAGATGTCTCTTACAAGTAAATATGTATTCTGAAAAGCTTTGGGTTGATCTTTAGCTTTATTCCTAAACGCAGTCACCTACCCTTAGTAATAAACCTATGTAGATGGGTAATCCCAAATTTGCATCTACAGGGACTGTGCAGCAGATTCTTTAGTACAGTTTTGTACCTTTGTCCACATATAGGACACAAAAGTTATGTTATAGGGATGAGGATAATGTGTGATGTCTCTCATTCAGCATTTCGTTTAGTTATCTTTCTAAAAAGAAAAACAAAAAAAACCACTTGATCCAGGAGTTCACTAAATTCTAAGACAAATCAGCATCCACTGCAGCACTTGCTTTAAGAAGTTGAAATCTGCAATTTTTTAACAAAGTTAAAGGCATTTCTTAGCATACAACCAGTGCAACAGTGCAAGCACAATGTAATTTGGTTTTGTCCGTGTCCATAGTATTCACAAGCACTCTCATCTAAAGTCAAATTTCCAACTCTTTAGCTGTAATTAACACATACATTAATTAAGGGTGACCATATTTTAGCCTCAAAAGAAGAGGTTGAGTCCTTTCCATCATTCAAAGCTATGTTTCATTTCCTCAAATATAGAAGCATTAAGTTTCTTTTTAATTCCTACAAATAGCAGTAAAATAAGCATTCAACCAGTGTTCTTATAGCAACACCATCTCCGCTGTTCAATAGAGTGGAATCACAGTGCAGCAAAACCTTTTAACTTGCTTTTCTTGGCTTTTGTCTCATTGGCTGATAGTTCAGTGAACAGTAGAAAAGGAAGATGGAAAGATGTGCTCAGTTTATCAGGACACTGAGCCAACGCAAACAGAATGAACACTCTCCCACCACTGTGTCCACAAAGGCTTGTCAGGGCTGAGAGCCACAAAAACGGACACAAACTTATTGTGAGTAAGTGTATGGAAATATATTCTCCATCCAGGTGTGCTCAGATATCTCTGCTTCCTCCCACCTGTCAGACCTCCTCAGCAGCTTATCAGGGATCACAGAGGACACCTGGAAGATAAAGGTTTGAATCTAGTCTGATCTATTACTGAGACCCAACATCGGACCATTTTGCTGAATAACAGAAGACCAAGCAGCTTCTGGGAACGCAGATCCTGCTGCCTGATGGAAGTGGCACATAACCACAGCAGACATCACTTCTCTGTCCTGGGGCAGCTGCGATGGCAGAACATAAAACAGATTTTTATTTACTCTTTAAAATAGAAAAATCAAACTTGAACTAACACTAACTATCTTTTAGTTGTAAGAGCCTAAGTTTGATATTAACTGACTACTGATTCTTTTTGGCAGCTCTAGGTTCCAGTTGCAGACCTCACTCCTGGGGACTGCAGGTATGTGAGCCAATGGGAGGAGCATACGGTCCCCAAGAGGGAGGTGCTTCACTTCCTTTGTTGCCATAGAAGCAAAGGAGTGGACTTGAGCCGTATGACTTGGACTCCAGTCAGACTTGAGTCATGAATCAGATGACTTTAGAGTGATTGACTTGACCAAATCAATAAAACTTGCAACTCTACTTTAGCCTTTTGACTTGAAGTGACATGATAACCTCCCCAAAGATTCTAATTAATCATCAATGAATCAACTCCTAATTTTTCTAACAACAAACATTTTAAAATCAATGTGACAGGAGCTTATCCTGTTGCAGAGCCAGAGGTAAAGGTGTTAGTTGGTGTAGAGCAGCACACAGAACAGCTGATATTAGCACATTCAGAACAACATGCAAAATATTCCGCTCAGAAATGACAGATGATTGTAACTGTCACAGGAATAACACACCAACACACAACTGATCAGCTGTATGTTAAATGTTATTAAGGTTATATGAAAGTCATACATTAAATTTAATTTAATTAATTACAAATTTGAGAGTATTCATTATTTATTCAAACTGTGTCGGAATTCAAATTAAATTCAGTGAAGGGCATGTATTGACTTGTTAAGGAAACACAAACTTTAGGACTTGGTTGACTCATGTTAGGTTGAGTAATAGACTCATATAATTGGGCTCATACGATCAACTTCCTTCTTCTTTTTGGCTGGCTTGTAGTGGTTGGGGCATCTCAATGAACTCAGAAGCCCAGGGCTCCTGTGCAGCAGTGTTGGTGGTTGCAGTTTTTCGCTTAGCTACTGTTGAACTGAGAGAGAGCCTACACCTGTTAGACAATCACTTATCTTTACTGGGAACTGTTAAGTTCACTACCTCCAGCTTTGTTTCCTATTCGGACCAAACCATAAACAAGAAAATAAACTAGAACAACAACTCTTCAATGAATGCTGTTTGGGCTGGCAGCTTGTAGGGAGACTTCAGCCTGAGCTAGCCATTGCTGCTGAATTGAGGTAAGCCCTAAATAACCCTCAACCTACCAGCCTTCGGTTCCTTTGCTTTTCAAAAGTGTTTCCATTAGATTTGCAAAAGAATAATAACCAAAGTTTTGATATGTCGCAAAAACAAAAATGCGAATTAGGTGCGTTTCCATCAACTGGCTTGAAGCGAATAAACTAGGTTATGCAATGCATAATTTCATCAGTAGATGGTGGTATAGGCTTAAATAATCCACCAGTAAACAGAGTAGGAGAAGTAGAGATTGCCACCCAGAAACAAAACAAATAGTTATATTACCTTGACGTGAGAAAAATCGAGAGAGGTTTTCAGGAATTTGTTTCAATTGGGCAAGTTGTCATTGTTCTTTCATGTTAGCTAGTATTGGCAATGCTTCATTCTATCTGGAGAGGCCAGAAGTCGCTGAGAGCGGAAATCAGTCATTTGAGTTTAACATTCGCTACGTCATTGTTTATTTGACAAATGCATTTCCATTACCCATTTTGCGCATAAACTCTTTTTTGACATTTCCAAAATCTACCTCAAATGAGTGTAAAAACGTTTTTATGCTAATTGTGGATATTTTTTTCAAATTTTGGCGTTTCCATTAAGCTTTTTTCTTCAAAATGCACATAAAAATAGGTTAATGGAGACATGGCTATTATTAAGTTTTCTTTCCCACACACACACATGCACACTTAATGTTAGAGAATGAACGTAGCCCACTCACTATAAAGAGCCAACTATGTGTAAAATCTGTAAAGCCCCACAGAATATGCAAATATAATAATATAACTTTATCTTAAGTGTCATTAAAAAATGTATGTCACAAATATTACCCTTTTTACAACAGCAAGGTGGGATAAAGTAGGATAGGGGCTAAACTTTAGGGGCTAAACCTTTTGATGCTGTAACATGCAGTTTAAGAATAGCTTGTTGCATACTGTTTTGTGTTTGTCATAAAGTAATGGTGCCTGAGCATAAAGGAGTTAAAAATCATATATGTTTTTTTAATATTTCGTGTTACTTTTGAGGGCAGTATGAAGAGAATTGACCCCTGACATTTTCAACAAGGCAGGTTTTATGTTTTATGTTTAATTCCAGATAATACACATTTAACATAGTTTTGTGTCCTGGAACACCATTAATTTTACCTCTGCCTTTACCTTAAATTTACCATGTCCTTGACTGAATCCAGTCCCTGTAACATTAGCTAAGCCCCCCCTTACTTACTAGATCTTTTTAGCATGTAACTGAGCAGTGAACAACACGAATACAAACATACAACAAACAAACATCAGGGTTCTATTCCGGAAAGCAGGTTGAACAAACTCTGAATCTAACCCTGAACTCTGAGTTGATGAACCCTGAGATAGGAAACTCCAAGTTTTCAGTTCCAGAACAGGTGATCAGAGTCAGTTCAAACAACTCTGAGTATGTTAACTCTGAGTTCAGCACGTGTTTGGTGAATGAAAAAAGTCATCATCAATGGAGCTCCAATACCACAATTCACCATGGCAACAGGTGAATAAAAGGCAGAGCTCCATTTTAATCCAGTGGATGTAGAGATATTAATGCATGTGTATGCAGACGGTGCACATTTATCTTTTAAAAAAAGAGCCTGAGTCAGAGCGGGAAAAGTGTTGATAAGTTAACACAATAAAGTTTTATTCAGCATAGTTCATTAAGTCAACATTTACTAGACTTACATTTCCTTAATGATGATAAAGTGGAATCAGACTGTGTATCAGGCTGCAGCTACATTACATTTTAAATATATTTGTTCAGCTTTAATCTGATGGGGACAAAACACAGGAAGCATCAACTGAAGATGAAAAATATAGTTAAAGATTTAAAACATATGTAGCTCAAAAACACAGAGACATGACTGTAGCTCACAGTCTGATCCAGTAATAATTTGTTTGATGATTGGCACTTGAAAAGGTGTCAAGGTTAGTTAACAGTAAATTTTAGGCAGCTGTGTGGATCTTGGCTCAACAGCATTCAGTAACTTTATTTTAGCTACTTCAACAAATGTAGCAAATGTAAACATTGTCACTGAAATGCGGTTAAAACACACTAAGACTATGCACCCTATTTAAAAAACTCACTCATACTACATTCTGCAGCTGCACCCTAATCATGCTCACTCAGAAATATTAACATATAATCTCCAATATATTAGGAATGATGTTCCATCAACCAATCCAACCAAGTGCAACTAATCACATTATGAGAGATAGAGATAATTATTCATTGATCCTACGTGTCTAAAGCTTCATACCGATTTTTCAAATTTAAACTAAGATTACACATTTATGTGCAATAAACACTTCAGGTCAGGAGGTGCTCTAACAAACTGACAGCTGTCTTGTGTGCACAGAGTCACAGTGTTATAACAGAAGGACGTGCAGAGGTTTGATTCTGAGCTGAGGCCGAATTCATGCTGTGTAATATTTGAATGTGAGAGCAAAAACTGCTGTTCAAGGAAATGACTGATGCACATAAAAGTGGTAACTATAGAAATTCCTGAGTAACAAACTAATATCCAACCAGGCTTTTGATTCTGACAGACAGTAAACCTGCTAATTAATGCACTTCTATACTCACTTTGATATGGACTAAATCAGTGAGGACATGAAACAACGTGTCTGACAGCTGCTTCAGGCTCTGCAGGAGGAGACAGAGATAAACCATAACTCCTCTGGAGTTTAAGTTACCTCTCTTTCTGGAACTGAATCAGAGTTTCCCTCATCTCAGGTTTAAGAAACTCATTAAACCCACTGTCTGGAATATACCCCAGGAGGGAGGAATAAAATGATTGTATGATAACTTTATATTGCAGTGTTGTTTTTCTCACAGCTGACTGGATGTGAGGAGAGAAAAGTCAAACTTAGTGCTACATTACAAACATTCTATTTTGGGAGCAGATTTTCTTTTTAGTGTGTGATTAAATAATGACCTCATTTTATTTCAATCAGGAGAGACACGTGAATGAAGCAAAAAGAATTGTTTATTATAAAGATGATGTTCAAAAGTTGTTGGTGTTTAAACTCTACAGGGAGATTTTGAATCGAAGGACATCAGTCCTGAGCAGCAGCAAGATAAATCTTCCCATGGGGTCCAGACACTGGTGGTGGTGGTTGATGACCTCTGCTGAGGCTGGTAAGGCTGATGAGGTTGATGAGGTGATGCACTGATCAATCTGCGAAGACTGGCTGATGATGGGGAGGTGGTGGGGCGACCGCATCGAGGCAGAGAGGGAGAAAACATATTTAAAAAGACAGCCGCATTATGATAGGCTGATGATGAAGGTGTGTCACCATGCTGTTGGTTAGATGTGACCAGCTGATGTCTTAATTGACATCCAGTGGAATGACAGGAAGGAAATTATGAATGCATGAGGGATGGGAATAACAGATGGTTTGAGAAATAATACTACAGACCTGAACATGCAAAAGATAGTCTTCCTGACTGAACTTTCACTAAGTTTCATTTCTTTGTGCAGTTTGTCAGCAAAGGTAATAAAAGTAGGAGCGAGGTGAAAATAGTGTTTACTGTAGAATACAGAACTAAGTAATTAAAGTAAATTAACCCCATATGGTCAGCTCTCTTGGTTTGACCATAAAAGGATGTGAAATATCATGTCTGTATCTGCACTTCAACATACAAAAAGATGCAATACAATGCAAAACACAAAACATGAAAAAAATAATAAAAAGGCAGATGTAAGACCTAGCAACATAAAAAACATAATAGAAAGGAAAACATAGACAAACAAAAAATTTAAAATGTGAGTTTTAAGTTTTATTTTAAAAGTCATTAGTAAGGTTTTCAACTCTATAGGGAGACTGCTCCAGAGAGTTTAGGCTGTATGAACTAAATGTCTAGCTGACAGTAGGTAGTCCTGGACTGAGGAACTATCCATGTGAGAAAGTCAGCAGGATGCAGTGATCTGAGTCACTGATGTAATCTGGAGTGAAGCTGTGAAGTGATTTGAAAATGATGAAAAGCACTTTAAAACCAAGATTTTGGTGAGGATCCTGGGTACAGTGTTTTGAACCAGTTCTAGATATTTAATCAGATTCTGAAGGAGGCCTAATCCGGACAACCATTAACAAAAGCGTGGATGAGTTTTTGAGAGCAGTTTGTTGGCATTTCAAATGTTGAAACAAGATATCAATATGAGTTTTTCTCCTTTGATAATTGTTTGTTATTGATTATTTATTTCTTGGTTGATGTACTTTAAGTACATTTTAATTTGGTGTATTGATAGTTTGACTTATATAGTATTTATTACAAATATATGTATTTGTTTGTTTATACTGTAGAAACACTGAATTAGAATCAGAGGAGAAAATACATAGACCAGTGCATTTTGATTTTTTTGTCAGTGACCCTTTTAAATGTCCCAATACCAGTAATCTGTTTCAGTTATTATAGGTATGGTTTTCATGTGAATGTTTATTATTTTCTCAGATGCAGTTTATAATTCTGTACTAATTTTATGAGTCCTTCCTGCTGCAGCTGATCTTTTCTTACAGGTTGGTGAGGAAAAAAATCTCTAGTCTTGAAGTGTTGTAGACTGTATGAAGCATGTACATTGAGTGATTGGAACTCAAAGCTACTATATGTAGAATTTGAACATCTCCAAATTTGGCAGCCCTCAGTGGTAGTGTTCAAACAGACAGTGTGGCACACAGCAATGCACACTGCTACATCCTACCCACCCACCCACTCCCTATGGATGTGACCTTGAGATGAATTGACTGAAAGCTTGACATAGAAGGTATCATTTTTCACCAGAATGTCTCATTTTTCTACAAACAAATATTTTTGTCTATTTTATTTACATGTATGGGGGTGCAAAAATATTAGAAAGATCTTACATTATAATGTAATCTAATACATCAAATGACTGCATCAAACATTTTAAATTGTTGGATATAATAATTTAGTATTATTACATTTTCAAAATTTCAAAAACAGTAAGAAAAGTATGCAGCACTGATGTGTTCAGTATTTTTCACAGAACTGTCATATTGAATTGCATTACATAGAAATATGTGATATATTTCTGATAACCCCGCTAACCTTCACTTCCATGTTTGACCACTCAGGTCAGTTACTGTGTCAGTGTTAACACACTTCTCTGTATGTCACCTTGTTGTTCAACCTGGGCCTCTCCCTCACCTGTTCTGGCTTACGTAAACCTCTTGAGTCTGGATCATGAGTTCTACTGTTACGTAACAGCTGGCCTTCACCACAGTGGCTCTTTTACGTATGTGCACTCTAACTTGTTTGCAGAGCTGGGTGCTTGATATCATGTGCAAGTCTGATTAACTGTCACAGTGGAATTTTTGTTGTTTGTTTTCTAGAGCTTAAACAAAAACCTTTTGCTTCAGAGTGTGTGTGTGTGTGTGTGTGTGAGAGAGAGAGAGAGAGAGAGAAAGAGAGAGAAAGTTTTTTTTTCCCTTTACGTCATTCACACAGGACATGTCTGTAAATGATAACATGCTCCACATATTCACATTTTGGTTAAATATATACTCCTGAATATATACTCCAGAAACCTAGGAATCCCTGAGAAAACAGTGGAAAAGAGCTTTTCAAGTGGGTCAGTGAAAACAAAATTGTAAAGGTGAAATGGAAAATGGAAGGGAAGGGATTAATGCTCAATATGTGCATGAATACATACACTAAGGAGAACACAGATAAGGCTCCGATCAGCAGCTACTCTGTAATGCATGTCAAACTTGGCGCTCTTCCTCCGGCAGCAATATGAGGTTTATGCTGACTTGTCTAGAAATAGAGAAAAGGCAGAAAGTGACACGGTAAATATGTCACACTGTGAAACAATAATGTGATGCTTGCATTATTGATTAAGAGTATTCAATATGTTGCCTAGCTTAGTGACATACACAAGAACAATCAACAATGTAAGGTTTGAAAGATGTCAAGAAACATGAAGTCTGGGGGAAGCACACTCAATACACCAAAAATATGTCAAAATAAGGTGATAAAGACCATCCAGGTGAAAATACACAATATGCAGAACTATAAACACATATTACAAGATCAACTGAGTTCTTGATCTTCCTCAGCAAATGGTATTGATGGTATAACATCAATACCAATGGTATAACAACTGAGCCAGCTCAGAATGAAGATTGTGAGATGTGGTTGAAAGCTCTAAAAAGCTAGTGAGTGGGTCTTTGAGCTTAGATCATCTTGTAACACACTGTTACCAAAGTCAAGAATGAAGTTCCCTGCAACAAACTCAAATATCTTGAAGAAGGCACACTAGATGTGTTCTCCAAATTTAAGCTAAAGAAGGCTGTTTTTAGAAGAGCCTTTGAAATGCGACAGGACTCCACCAGTTATGACTTAATTACACAGGAAATGTAGCCTGCCCTCTCAAAACCTGAATAGGACAGGTAGATGGTAGAAATGGATGAATATAATGGAACTGAACCTAAAGTAGCCAAACTGCTTAGAACTGAACTAAGTTAACTGAGCTGCACTGAAATAGGTCACCATATGCTGTAAAATCATGAACAATAGAATCTACCATTTAAACATAGAATTCTTATTTGGTTTGCTGCCACTTCTTCCCATGTGAGCCCTTTCAGACTGAAAGAACAAGATCCAAAGTGGCAAAAAAGAGAAAGAGGTGATTTGGGTGAAGTGAAGCACAGAAAGGAAATGAGCAGTTTTCAAAACGTCTGGCGCCAAAGTTGGAGCGCACTGCTGTCTGATGGAAGTCTATATGTAGAGGGTGGAGTACTGTTATGAGTCAGCAGACACACCCACATCACGAGTCAGGCGAGGTGACTACTACAACATCCTACGGGTGGTTCCACTGCAGTTCCACATACCAGCACAGACTATCAGGAGGAATGTTACAGTACTTTCATGTGGTGTAAGAGTAACAGCAGTTGTCATACTGTCCTCTACATTCCTCAGATAACATGCAGAGCAAAGGACAAGTCAGTGTTCAGTGTCAGGGTTCACTGTAGGGAATAAAACCAGTGGATAATAACAATCCTGACCCGCATCAATAAAGAGCTCGTTATCTCCAAATGCACTTACTGTAATTCGCACACAAGTGGTATGTCTGCGCCAAGGTTCACTTTTAATTGGCTGCATTAAATGCTAATGCCTCCACTGCTGAAAGGGACATTTTTCTTGTTTAAGTAACAAAAGGTTCTAATTCAGATGACCCTCCCAAAATTTCCTAAACTCAAGGGAATTATTAAAGTAAAATTTCTAAAGGTCTCAGTATGCGTCAAATGAAGTGCTTGTTGGATCATTTAACAGCATCTGAGGCCCTCTTTCTCATGGCAGAATCAAGTGTGTGGTAGTGAGAAGTATACAGGCTTTCAGTGTCTCTCTCAAGCAGCAAGAAGTATAACAAAATACAAGGCTGGGAGGCATTGTTACACTGCCCTCTCTGGTTGAAAGTTTAGTCTGTTTGGACACAGTGAAGTGTGTTAGAAGCTATAACCACACCCAACAGTGATGTCACAGGGTACTGACACACCTTCAGCAAGGTGAGAAGTTAAACCCCTAGAGGTCAGCAAAAAT
This sequence comes from Thunnus thynnus, assembly GCF_963924715.1. Taxonomy (NCBI): domain Eukaryota; kingdom Metazoa; phylum Chordata; class Actinopteri; order Scombriformes; family Scombridae; genus Thunnus; species Thunnus thynnus. The sequence goes on along the minus strand of NC_089526.1, from coordinate 33,536,846 downwards.
AAGATTTTCAGCTGCACCAAGTTACTCTTTATCTGTTAATTCCTACGATTTTAATGTAAATGCTATTTTCACAGCATCCAAATAGTGATTAAACCTTTTTACATTTTACCTTTTAATAATTTGGTTAACACCAAAATTGAAAGAAGAACTGGGTAGTTAACAAGCAAAGCCACCATTGGTAGCAGCACAACCTCCAAGAAACCAAACATAATTGTAATCTGTTGCAATCAGTTATTCACTGAGGCTGTGTGCTGTTGTGTATTTGTTGTGCAGTCACAACAACTGAGATTACTGGAAAAGTGCCTTGCAGCCAACATGAACTCTCCTGAGGTCAATGACCTTGAGTTAAGAGACAAAAAATTTGAGTTTAACTTCAGGTTCAATGACCTACATTGAATAGTTATTTGGCAGTTTTCAGTGTGTAATTATCAGGTGAAGTTTCAGCTTCATCATGAGCTGGGACAGCGGCTGGAGACTGACAGCTACGCACTGCTGAGGTGGCTGTTGGTGGGTGGAGTGTCATGCCATTCAGCTTTCTCTTTCAAACCACAGCCGCAGTGCCTCAGCTGTGCTGTGAATGGACATGCCAGACTATGATGTGGCAAGACCAATGATTGGCTTACAGGGAACGCTTTTTACAGCTACTGTGGGTGTGGGTTTGTACAGATCTAGAGTCCAGAGTGAATGTGTCTTACACAGGGAGTTGAGTCATTATTGGCACCGCTGTTTATTAGCAATTAGTCATTTGCGTAAATGTTTAGGCTTCATCTTACTACTATAATAGCTTCTGGATGTTTTAATAGGCCTTTATAGCCTCTGAAATCTAGCTTTCAGCGTCATTTGTTTGCAATCTAAAGTATTGATGTATTTTCTTTCTGAATATTGTGATAATAATCTTTTTAATGCCATACCAGCCCTGCAGCAAAGCAGAAAAACTGGAAGTAATTGTCAAGACACCCCCCTCTCATCCCCATACATTTATTGAAATATAATTATTTAAAAGTCAAAAAAAGAAACATATCATAACTCCACTTGCTCCGGAATACTTAGAATAGGTCTTGTTTTACGATGGCATGTTCTTTTGTTTACACTTTGATTTCATTTTCACTTATCTCAACCACTCCTTTGCTGGACTGGCGTTTTTCCAGCGTCCTCCTTTTCTTTTCGGTAAGTTCTTCTCAGTGGAAATCCCCCTGGATAGAACCTTTACTGTAATGTTTACTGAAAGGAAGAATGCTCTGACAGGTTGAATCTTGTATGCCTAGTAGTTTTTTCTCTGTACCTTACCACATCTGAGCCAAAACTCACACCCTGAGAGCTCAGGTTTGTTTTTTTTAACTATGACTAACACATAAGTATAGACATAATGTCAACTTGATGAAAGAAGTATTTTTAAGCCACCAAGTTGTTATCCTTGTGCATGACAAATGGATAGATTGGCTTATTCAGGTCCGGTTCATGGTGACAACAAATTGTCATGGTCCCCAGAGGATGAGTGTCACGGATGTATGTATGAGGCAACAGGATAGAAGGGCCAAATGCAGACACTGAGGCAGGACACGTAGCTTAAATGACTGAAATCTGTTGTGAAACAAGCCCAGAGGGACAAAGCTAAAAAAGCAGGCCATAAACTGGCAGCAGGTCAGTGCATTGGTAGCAGATAACAGATAAACAGGATCAGGTATGGGTTATTTGGGAATGTAACAGGTGAGAAGGTGGATGTGGGAGTTGGGTAACCAGGAATGGTCCGGAAATCCAAGGGCATCAGACTGTAACAAAACAACAAGAATGGGGCAGCTGTCATGAAAATGAGACTTTGTGAACTTTCGTCTAGTGCCACCATTACACCCAAAATTCCAATAGTATAGAAGTACCTGAGTTTAAGCAGATTACTATAAAATATACTGATCACACTGCTCTCCAGAAGCTGAACCTGTTCTATAATGGACACTCCATGGTCATTCACTGTCATGCCATCATCACCCCAAAATCTGAACGTTCCACACAACTCAAAGAACAACCCAGATTGACATGAAATCTATGGCTCATATTCATACTGTGGAGCCAATTAAACCATTTATTTTAATGACCCTTGGTTATGTCCTCTAGCGCCACCATCTGGACAAATATTAGATTTGGCCCTGCTATTTGTTAGCCTCTAAATGGTGCATTTGTATTTATATATTTAAAATTGACATTACATTACATTTTACATTTACATATTTACAATTTAAATTTACACATATTTACTTCACACATTTTTACAAAAAAAAAGAAATATAAAAATATCAGAAATTAAGAAGGCAGAATCTAAGGAATATAAGTACAATATATAAGTGATATAAAGTATATAATGCAATTAACAATAACAACAAAAATACAAGTAATGAGGTGCAAAAGCATCGGGAGCAAAAATACAGTAAAGGTGTCGTGTACAGCCATGAGCGATAGTGTACTGGGGTGTTGAATGCCATGGAATCGTATGGTATTACAGTAGCTTAAAGTGAAATATAAGTAAATAAATATTGCACATGCCCAATGATGGCAGTATATCAGTCTTAAATTATTGTACAGTTTTTTTTTTCTTCATTTTTTTATTTCAAACATGTTAAAAGAAAAACAAAATAAAAATACATAAGCAAGAAAAAAAACAAAAAACCAAAATCATCAACAAACATATATATCAAAATCCCAGCAAACAATTCAAATAAAGCATTCCCTGGTCGAAAAGGATCAGAGAGAAGTTAAAAAACTTTCCAGTCCTTTCTAGTCTTTTTTTTTTTTTTTTGCTTTAACAATAAACTTTTATGATTAATATGAAAACGCAACTATCCGCCACCAGTGACCATGATACCCATCTCAGTCAAATCAAACAAAAACCAAGCATTCAAACAAAATAAGAACAAAGCAGCCAGAATAATTACAAACCAAACATTCAAAAAACACAAGAACAAATCAATCAGGTTGGAAACAAACAAACCATCACAAATGCACCCCATATCAATTCAATATATTATTCTCTTAGTCTTAAATTTGATTAATGTTCAACATGTTTTCATTTCTTCACTGCAGTTGTTCCATACATTAAGTCCTTTGATTGTGACACAATGATATTTTGCAATTGTCCTTTCTAAATGAATTTGAAATTTGAATATACAAGTTAGTCTCAAGTCATGTTTACTTTCTCTCATTTGAAACAACCCTTGGATACTGTTGGGTAATTGTTGATTTTTTACTCTGTACATGATTTCGGCAGTTTTGAACTGATCTTTAAATATTTGTACTTTTGATTTAATAAAAAGTGGGTTTATTGATTCTCTATAAGTAGATTTCTTTACAATTCTTATGGCTCTTTTTTGAAGGATGAAGATTGGTTTAGGAAGGATGAAGATTGGTTTAGTGTTTGTTTTATATGTGTTTCCCCACACTTCCGCACAGGAAGTTGTATATGGGAGTATAAAGGAACAGTAAAAGGTGTATAACGAAGCTTGATTTACAAGATCTTTGGCTTTATATAGTATTGCAAATAATTTTTAAATTTTAACATTAATATAATGTATATGTGGCTTTCAGCATAATTTATCTAGTATCACTCAAGAAATTTAATTTCAGTCACTCTTTCTATTTCTACATCATTTATTATTTGAGTTTCTTATTTGAGTTATTTGAACGATTACCAAAGATTATAAATGTTGTTCGACTTAAATTCAGCGTTAATTTTTTTTTTTGCATCAATCCAACTTTTTCAGTTCCTTTTCCACTGTATCCAAATGTTCTAAGTTGTCACAAAGAAAACGCTTGTATCATCTGCAAATAGAATAGTATAGTGTTTTGGACACTTCACATCTATTATTTATGTATGAAATGAACAACAATGGTCCCAACACTGAGCCCTGGGGAACCCCACACGTAACCTTCAGTAATTGTAATTTGAAATCTTATATCTGAACATAATGATATCCATTCTCTAGGTAGCTGGTTAGCCAGAAGAGTACTATCCCTCTAATTCCATATCTTTGAAATTGTTTTAATAATAAGTCATGGTCTACCATGTCAAATGCTTTTTTGTGATCCAGAAATACCCCTACTGTATATTCTTTATTTCTACAGTATTTCTTTACAGTACATAAACATTGCACGTGCTCAATGATGGCAGGATATCAGTCTAAAATATTGTGCAGTAGATAAATATTGTTTGAGCCCAATGATGGCAGCACATAAGTGTCAGACTGAGAAGAAGTCTGAGTTTAATAGTGCCACAGCTTTTGGGAAGAAGCTGTTTTTCAGTCTATTTGTGTGCGTACAGATTGTGGATCTGTAGTGTCTGCCTGATGGCAGGAGCTTAAACAGATGGTGTCCAGTAGGGATGTGCAGAGAACCCAGTAACTGTGTTTGTATCTATATTTGTTGAGCCAGCAAATTTATTTGTATTTGTATTTGCATTCAAATAAAAGTGGAAAGAGGCTTAAAAACCCTGTTTTTGTTTTTATTACACTTTTAATTTCAGAAAATTAAAGTGTTAAAATAAGTGCTCATGAATAAACTACCTTATGAAGGAGGTCCCCACACCAGGTCTCGAACTGGAGTCTCCCAGATCATAGAAGACTGCACTGACTACTGAGCTAAAATTTCGCCTATTGCCTCATTGCAGACAGACCTCTACCTATTTATACACCCATAACACAGAGACAGCACAGTGTGTAACGTGTAGGGAAAAACTTCAAAGCCTAACTGAGGAAAGGAGAAGGGGAACAACAGGTTATGGAGAGTCCCTTGGGAGCACTTTGCGTGTGTCAGTAGCTCAGCTTTATCTCTGGGGAAAAACCCTCAACTCCAGAAGTGATGTCCAAATAAGGAAATGTGCGTCATGTAGCAGGTGGATGTGACTCCCCTTGTTGAGACGTGCTGATAGACGTAACAGCAGAGGAGAGAGACTCAGATAGCGATGTAACTGACCTACAAGGCGGTATGTGACATGATTTTTTTTCTGCCTGAAAACAAATGACTTTTATTCATTTGTATGAGGTAAATATTCATAAAAACCCACTATTTGTGCGTTGCTGCATAACTTATTTGTATTTCAGGCACACCCCTGGTGTCCAGGGTGTATAATGTCTTTTATTATATTCTTGGCCTTCTTCAGGCTGCTGTGGCTCTGGAGGTAGAGTGGGTCGTCCACTAATCAGAAGATCGACTTTTCGATTCCCGGCTCCTCCAGTCTGCATGTTGAGGTGTCCTTGGGCAAGATACTGAACCCCAAATGGCTCCTGATGGCTGTGCCATCAGTGTATGAATGTGTGTGAGGCCTCTGTACTAGCCTGAACATGCCACTGTATCCCTCTGGAGAAGCTTGAGGACATGACTGGGGAGAAGGACGTATGGGCTACCTTGTTTTCCTTTTAAAATAAAAAGTGCTGAGTCATTTACAAAAGCATCAACTAAGTTAGACTGACCAAATAGTGACAACACCATCAACATCATTGTCAGAAGCTGAGTCAGGTATATCATCAAGCAGGTTCAAGCAAAAAAACAAAACAAAACACATTTTCATTTCAAAAACACGTGAAAGAAGGCAGACATAAACTGTGCCTTAAAACATAACGCAAAACATACTAGGGCAGTGCATACTATAGGGAAGGGGTGGGCCTGAATCTAATTATGTTATTTGGCAAAGCACAAATAGTGTTGTTTTTTTTACCAACATTTATTGCGTATAAATATTTTAAAATGGTTTGTTTTGGGGAATAAATTTTCCCCCCAGTGGTCACTTGTGGTATTGCACTGCAATCCAAAAAGCATTTTTCCCATAGACCATTGTAGAAGAGACTGTAAAACTGTTGATAGGACACCTTGAATGGCAAACAACGTCAATTATGACTTCTTGAGCGGAGAAAAGCGATTTAAAAACCTGTGACATCATCACAATGTAAAGTCTATAGGCCGAGTGGGAACTCCCAGCAGGAGAAATGCTACTGCGCATATTCAGTGGGCTGCACAACCTGGAAGCAAACCTGGAAACTAGAAACTTTTTTTGGTGTATGCGCCAGCTGAGCAATTCCTATAGGACTGAAAGGGTGCCATTTTTAGTTCGGTATCCAGGTCTTACATCCATGAGCATAACCCATGTTTTTTGTTTTTAGCAGATTTTTGATTAGGTATGCAAATCTTCAGAGGGCTTTTTGTTTATCCAGCATACACCAAACCATAAGGACATTTCAGCATATATAACTGTGTGCTCCTTCAATTCATGAAAGATTTAATGGTGCATTTTTTTTTACCAGTACATGGATGTGTGAAGCATTTGAAGAGTTTGAGCATTGAGTCAGAAAAAACTGTGGGTTTATTTAGCAACCAGCAGGCAATGTTTGGTGGCTTTCTTGTGTGAGAATGGACCAATCTGTGAGAGCGTTTAAAGGCGACAATGAGAGGCATAGAGCTGTTTGTTTGTTTGTTTTTAAATAATCCAAAACATAAACATTTTTTAAAGGTTCTTTTATTATTATTATTTTTATTTATTATTATTTTATTTTACATCCAGTATGTGAATGTATCTTGTCCTGTGAATCCCTTGTGCATGCATACACAAACTGAATCTCAGGGGACTCCACCAGTAACAATGAAAAGCACATCGCACATATACAGAGGCAATTACAGAATGCAAATACATTGAATGACCGGTGCTGAAAAAACACTGTCCATACATAGAAAATAAAATCTTCTTTAATGTAATGAAAACTCTAGAATTATAACTTTAAAAGATTAATTCTAGTACTCAACATCCAATACTGATGTACAGTACCAGTCAAAAGTTTGGACACACTTTCTTATTCAAGGGAAGAATGTTTCTGCTGTTACATTATGTCTGTTTCTGGGCAAAGATTCTCCAGGAATATTTTACCTTCATTGTTTAAGAGTATAAGTGAAGATGAGCAGGGATAAGTAAATGTGTTGTCCATATAAACACATGCTCATATAAAATAAGTCTTGTGCAAACACAGGCACACAACAGCTCCTGAGTCAGCACCACTGGTCATACTTATCCAACAAGGTTAGGTTTTTACACCGAAACAGTCTGGAGGCCTTAGAGCACAATAGACAAGCAGCTATCATGGTACAGGACATATGAGAAAACAGGTCCATCAGCTTGAACCTCCTCCCCTGCTGAGGCTTCCTCAAACTTCCACCACCCTCCATATATCACCCTCTACTTTACTGTGGGATGAAGTCACTCTACTGTTTATACACCCTATCTTTTATTGGTTCTCCTACTGGAAGTTTCCCAAAGAGACCCAGGGCCATACTGGGTCAAGAAATGAAGTGGCTAAGCTCCTCATAATTCTCAGGCTTATCAGCTCTGCAAGGGGTCAGCTTGAGCAGCCCCAATGCTTAAAAATGAGGAAGAGTGAAAGGTTTTAGAGATAGGACTAGAAAGTATTCATGGATTTTTGTCACACTCTGTTCAAGTACTGTAAAGTGTGTGTGCATGTAAGCATGTATACATAGGTGGCTGCATACAGCACATGTGTATGTGCACCCAACTGAGACTAATGTAGCTTATCTACCACAATGCAGGAACATTTGCCCCTAGATCTCATTAGTTTAACTCCCAGCCTCTACAGACTGCCAGATCTAACACACACACACACACACACACACACACACACACACACACACACACACACACACACTGACAGGAACATTAAGGCTATATAGATACATGAAATGTAGCTCTCAGCCTGCCAGAGGTTTGTATGAGCTTAGTATTATCTCAGTTGCTTCAGCATCCCTTCACTTTATCTCCAAAGAGCACACCACAGTTTCAAACCGTCACCCAACAAGCCTTCACATGCACACTGTGATGCTTTACATAAAGACTCATACAGTGAGAGTGTTTTTTTTTTCTTTTTGCCTATACTGCTCCGGGAAAACATTTCATGTTATACTTCCAACATAATATTCAAATTTCAGTTCCATTTACTTAACCTACATTTGTCATCGTTGTTATTTTTTTGGGAAAATAGCTTGATTAACCGAAGTTATTTTAGTTCACCTAAATAACAATAAAATAGAATAAAATTAATAAAAATTAACATATTCTCTTACATCCTCACTGTCAGCATTTTTTATTGGGAACTACTTTGGACAGAAGAAAATGACACTGAGGTCTGTTTTGTTGTTTTGTTTTAATGCCACAAACTAAATTCCTTTCACTTCTAATAAATTGTTGTAGTTGCAGACATTTCAGGGACAGATATCTCAAAACCTGGACAAATAAAACCCAAACTATCTGCATGGTTAGCCCGGTAATTATTATACACCCATACTGGATGATTGCACACCTCACACTTTACATCCAATGCCAACATTCAGTGACAATGCCTTTTACGTGGCAAGGTGTGGAGATCAGAGTGATGAATGCCCATACAACAGATGTGACTATAATGCAGGAAGCTCATTAACTTGATCTTTTCCAAATGGCAATCAAACTGTAAATAAAGAACATAATGAGTCTATCAGAGTCACAGATGACACTATGTTTGCTTGGTAACATTATTGCAGCACAAGTTTTCTCTCTTGTGTATTATCAAGATGCTCTGTGTTGTGCTTGAAACTTTCTAAAGGTGCCCTAACAGTTCATCTTTGTTTAACTTTGACTGACAGTGATGTCATGTTCATACTCTCTGCTGAAAGATTCAGTGATGCATGTACTTCAACTGAGGATTTTTCTCAATGGCTATATGTCTTCAATTCAATTCAATTTATTTTATTTATATAGCACCAAATCACAACAAAAGTGATCTCAGGGCACTTTTCACATAGAGCACGTCTAGACCATACTCTTTAATGTACAGAGACCCAGCGAAGGAAGGAAAAATTCCCCTTTAATGAGAAGAAACCTCAAGCAGAACCCGGCTGTAGATGGGCGGCCATCTGCTTTGACCAATTGGGTTGAGAGAAACAGAAAAAGGGGGGGTTAGAGGGGGACACATAGAGGCAGAACAACAACAGCACCACCAACAACAACAACAACAATAGATACATAACTAGCAACAACAACTAGCAACAATGGCCAAAGAAGCCATCTTCATTAATAATCACAGTCCAATTACTTTCCATATTATGACCAGAGCTACAACTTAGCTTTGGTTCCTGTTAAAGGATCAGTTCACCCAAATTTGAAAAAAAAAAAATTCAAAAAATTTTCTTACTTATCTCTACTGACATTTCTCCATGCAGATAGTTTTAGTGTTTTTAAGATAAGACTTTATTGATCCCAGGGGGAAATTAGGTGTTCCATCAGCACAAGAAGACACAGGTCTTATACACCATGAACAAAGAGGATGGAACAAGCAGAGGAATAAAAATGGGAAAAACTACCCCTGAATAAAAAGTAAATCACATTAAATCTATTTAGATACAAAAAGGAAAGTAGAGAACAAACTGTACAACAAATTGAAATAAGAAGCTACAGACAGTATTGTACAGTCAAGTGTGAAGTGAAGCAACCCTTTAAGTAAAACATAAACAGATACAGTATACCATGAGCATAGGAAGCATTGAAAATGTGAGTTGGATAATCTACTGAGTAGATGCCATTTCCTGTATTCTGGTGCCTTTTAACAGGGGTTTGATACTTTAAACTAGCTATACATAATACATTTCTTTAATGTTATCAAATCAATGGGTAAAGTTGAGAGGACAACTTTAGTCAAAGTGCCCCTGCGCATTCTCCAATAAACTACATTCATCTTCAAATCATTTCTGCCATGAAGAATCTCCAGGACCTGAGGTGTGTGTCTCAAAGCTAGATTATGTTGTTAGTCTGTTATTTTGGTGGCTTTGTTTACACACACACTTTTACACACATAACATTGCTACCTAGAAGCACTCAACATAAATATGTAGTGCAACATTTCATGACAAAAGGCATCAATATAACAACCATCTGCCATGTTTTGTGAAAAGCAATAGTCTTGAATTCACAGATGGGAGGAGTTTGTGTGAGCGAATCCATCAAGTTAGCTGGATAACATAATAATAGCTTTGTGGCATAGGCCCCTGATATATACTTTTTTGGCTCACTCATGTGACAAAGCCTGATGCCATCTTACATATATACACGATACAAGTCACATGATGAAATCACATGACCCATATCTTGAAATAGAAATAGTGAGGTAAAATATATATATATATATATATATCCATAAATACATATACATACACATAAATATATACAGACAGGTGACAAATTAAAGGAAAAAATGGTTCAGGTCTGAATGCTTGACCCCTACAGTGAGGCTGGGAATCTGGTAGTTCTGTTATGCTTTGGGGGGCATTTTGCTGGCATGGTTTGGGTCCACTTGTCCCCTTAGAGGGAAGAGTCACTGCTAATCAACACAAAGTTGTTCTGAGTCAACACCTTTATCCTATGATGAACCATTTCTATCCTGATTGGAGTGGTCTCTTCCAGAATGACAATGCTCCAATTCACAGGGCACGAAGGGTCACTGAATGGTTTGATAAGTATGAAAATGATGTGAATCATATGCTATGGCCTTCACAGTAACCAGATCTCAACCCAATTGAACACCTATGGGAGATTTTGGGCTGACATGTTAAACAGCGCTCTCCACCACCATCATCAAAACACCAAGTGAGAGAATATCTTTTTGAAGAATGGTGTTCCTCAGCCTTGGCACTGATTCTACAAGTCTCTGGAACTCTACTGGAGGGATGAACACCATAATAATATGTACAAAAATATGTAGTTCTGAATTAATACAATTAAGAATTCACTGGTGTTAGGTAACACTCAATAAATCTCTACAGAAAAAAACAATATGTACAAAAAATATACACCTTGATTTGTCCTGTAGCAGGTGCAGTATAGTTAACCAGAGACCAACAGCATAAAGAAGAAGAAAACGAGAAAGAAAAATAGAACACAGATGACAAGTCTACAGAGGATATAACTGACAAATAGTGGGTTTCAGGAGTCATAAAAAGGGGTGAAAGTCCATTTCCTCATCAAGGCCCTTGGGTGACATAGTGTCTGGAGTGTAAATCCAGAATAGTTTATGTTTCAGAAGAAGAGCGTTTATGTCTTCCCCCCTCCATGGGGGTTGGACATGTTCAATTCCAATATAACTGAGAAAGGCAACAGTGTGGTTCATTCCACTGAAGTGGTTGGCCACGGTGCATTAATGGTTATGGTTTCTGATAGCACTTCTATGTTCTGAGATCCTGTTTTTGAGAGGTGAACGCAATGTCCACAGGGGCATTTTAGTATATATATCACATTGTTGGTTTTACATGAGACGATACTTTTAATAGCAAACACTTTCCCTGTGTATGGGTGATAGAATGTCTTGTGGTTGGTCTTGTGGTTTTGTGTGTGAAATTACGCTGTTGACAGTTCCCAAATTTGTAATTGCCATGTGCCACAGGATTCAAAAACATAGGTGGGATTATGGGGGGCAGGTGGACAATCTGCCCTCACCAACATGTTTCTGAGGTACAAATAATGAAATGGTGGCAATTCAGTAATAGTTAACAGATTTAGAGATAATAATAAAAAAAAAAAGATTTTAGCTATTACTCATCTCTGCCTTTGTACCTCCTTCATTGTTCTCTTCTATAGTCCCCTTCATCCCTTTTTGTTTCCTTGCTTACTTCACTTGTTCTTTCTTTATTTCTTCATTTCATCTCTTTCTTTCTCTCCTTGTCTTTTAGTCTCATTTGCCATCATACTTTCCTCTTTCCTGTCATATTTCCCTTTATCCTATTAGCACTAGTGTCGTGCTGGATACAGCGTTGGAGGTGGGGCCCGTTCGTTCCTATGAAAATTACTCAGTGGTGCATGAAGCCAAAAAAGCCACTTCCCACTGTAAAGAAATTATCCAGATGAAAACATACTGCGCACGCGCTATGGGCCCCAGCACCCATAGAGCATGCTCACTAGACACTTCCGCTGGCCAAGACAGCTAACTTCTGGTCTAACTAACGGGGATAAAATAATTCAATTGTACGCCTATTTCCAAATGTTATTGGACCAAATGAATCAAATTCTGATAGTGAAACGAATAATTTTGCAGGGGTTGTGAGGCTCAAAAAATGTTATCCACCGTTTTACAGCTGCTCCTTTACCAATGATTAAGTGTGGGAAAAATGCTTTTTGGGCCGCTGTTGGATGTTGTTGTAATTCCATGGTTTGGCCACTATGTTAAATTGGCTTCAAAGCCCGGCACACTTCCTGGGGGCTTGGTGGGCATGCTATGTGAGAATCTACCTGGTTGTAAGGTAGCAGTGAAAACGTGGTATGGAATTTCATTGATTTTGACATTCAATAAGCAAGCGGAATGGATGTTATAATGAAGCACTGACACAGCTCTCTGAAAAGAGCACTGAGTGGATAGACCAATGCACTGATTTTCGACATGGTAAAAATATGGTAAAATTGGGTGGGACTTATATAATAGCTGCAATGCCCCTGAGATATGCAGGATATTCCATATGACTATATGACAGAAGGCAACACAAACTTTTTAAATAAAACAGTTATATAAAGAACTATATATATTTTGAGTACAGTTAGACACTACTTCTACAGATGAATCAAGTGGTGAAGTAATATTCAGCTGATTCATTAACATGAGAATGAAACATGCAACAGGCTGTTTCCATTTCATATTCTTTCATCTACATCCATAATTATTCTTACAAAGGTCACACAGTCTCTTTAAACTTGTAAACTGTAAAAAAAACAAAACAAACAAACAAACAAACAAAAAACCCGAGCCAAGACTCAGTAGAATTCCATGTGAGACGGACACAAGACCGAGATAATACAAATTTAGACTTGAGAGCAGACTCCAGCCTCAGATATCCTATGTGAGTGGCCGCATTAAAATGTTGCAGCCTTTGAAGCCCCAGAGGACAAAAGGCTAGTATGCATCTCCTCTCTTAATTTGTCCCTGGCATCTCACAGATGAAAACTAATGGTGCATTCAGGAGGTAATCGTCAACTCCTTAAGTCAGACATTTATAAGTTTTCCACCAGACAGTGGCAATGGAACTACTGACACAGTAAGAAAAAGTTCCATGACACCCTGGCAAGCTGTGACTTTTTAACTTCATCACATGATGCATTTTCTTATTCACTGTCACATGATAGACTGCAACAGACTACCTGTAGTGATCAAAGACATTTAAATGAAGAGAAATCATTTGCAAATGTAGAACAATATTTGCTGAAGTACCAACAAAAAGTGACGTTAGCAATTTAGACCATGTCCACACTAACCTGGCTAAATTTATAAAAGGCATCTTTTTCTCTCTGTTTCAGCCCTCCGTCCAGATTCAAATGGCATTTTTCTCCCCTGATGGGACTTCTCCAAAATGGCCTCCAGTGGCAGTAGCGCAGCATTTCACTGGAAGAGGAAGAAGAAACAACAATAACACCTATAGCAGATGGCTTCATGCACTGTTGTCATCTTTATTGTCTACTTCAACAGCTTGTTTAGAGTTAAACGTAGATATCTACCATGTTTCTCTGCTGAAACTGTTCACTGTAATCTGCTCGCAATAAACTAAATGTCTTCTTCACTTGTTTTATGTGGCTGACTTGCTCATCTTTCCTCCACACATGCCCAGTAGTGCTGGGAAGTTCGAGTATTTGAGATATCTCAGTATACTCGAGTACAGACTTCTAAATGTATCGAGTATTTCGAGTTATCTAGTAGGCTACTGGGTGTTGCACCTCTCAGGCCATTATAATGCAGGACACTCTAACCAGATGTGTGTATCAAGTATATCAAATATGTTTATGCTTCATTATCCTCCCAAAATATTAGGCAAAATGCTAAATATATATGATATTTTATTACATCAATTCATTTTTTATTCTCTTACAGTGACAATTGTGTTGATACTACATGTGTATGATTTTTACAGTAAATAAAGAAGAAAGATGCGGACTCATATTTGTATAATGAAAAAATAAGAAATGACCTAGAGAAAATAAAGACATTTGAATCAAAATGCAAAACAATTATTGACAGGCACTAAAGTAGTCTATCATATCATTTAAACTGGAGCAGAGTATCCACGGGCTAACAAGCTAACAGGCTAATAAGCACCGAGTCTAACTGTCTCTGGGCTAACAAGGTAACAGGCTAACAATTACTGAGTCTACTGTCCCCAGGATAGCAAGCTAACAAACTGTATTTGAGTCTGGTACATGAACAGCCAGCAGATCAGCATGTATGGAATGTGTTGAGGGCAGCAAGTCTGTATGAGCTGGTATCAGTAGCAGTCGAGTGGAGTCTAGTAACTTATACGGGTTTATATGTACTGAATGGTTTCAGCGAGCGCATACAGCCATGGTACGCCCGGAGGGGAAAACATGTCAGTCAGTCACCAGTCACCTGCACTGCCTAACAACTAAGTGGTTTCATACAGTACTCAAATGAGTTTTTAGCGTTATTTAATGTTGTAATGCTTCCATTTTGATTGCTGGCAGTTAGTTTGGTAACATAAAATTAGCAGAATATGCTGGAGAAGGTGAGAGCTTCTGTTAGTGTCAGACTCTGTACATTTATGGCCAGCACTAATGCCCAGTAGGAGGAGAATTACCCATTTTGGTGTTTTAATGTGGACAGAGGTATTTGCAGAAACAAGCTGAATCTCCCTCTACGGACGCATGTTATCTTTGCTTGAAAACAGCATTTTAGAATTAGCCTGCTTAATGTAGACATAGTCTTAGACTCTATGGGCATAAAACATTTTTATTAAACGTTGTCCCATGAGGATAGGAGATATGACAGGATCCCACAGTCTAGACGTTGATAGTGGCGGTAAAGTGTGTCAGTGTAATAACTGAACCTGTTCTGGGACAGGTTCTGGCTGAGTATCATGCTGGTAAGATAAGGCGTGTGTTGCACAATAGTAGGTGAGGTAAAAGTAGGTAAGAAAATGACAGGATCACAATAACATTTAAAGGGCAGCATCCAACAACTGACTGGCTGAATGAATGTGGGCAACAAGATGATTGGCCAGATATGTTGACCTGTGGCAGCGTGGGAAAGTGCAGGAAGAAACAGCAGAAATTGAAAATGATATCTTCCTTACTGAACTTTTCTCAAAGAGTTATGAGCCAGTTACACACTGAGACACAAGTGATTCATACTCGGTCCTGATATGTGAACTCTATGACTGTCTTTCCATGAGCCCAATACAGCCTGCCTCATGCTGCTTCTCATAGCTGTATCAGAGCTGTTAGTTAATGCTAAACCAAATAGCATATGTCTTGCTGCTACTGTTTCATATTAAAAGCTTTCCACAGGTGAATCAGGTTAGAGGAAATGCAATAGATTTCTCATTCAGTTAGCAGAATTTGATATGGACATAAATTACACTATTTGGTCAGAGGGTCAGTTTTAAATATGAAGCAGCACACCTCCAACATATTATCAAGGTTAACAACTTATTTTACATTGATGTGGTGTTTTGTAGAAAGCCAGTCACACTATGCCAGCATTTGGGACATTTTTTTTATCTGCTAACTACACTCCAGACACATCTGAATCAACTTTATGGGAAACGGCCAAAGCCTATATGAGGGGGGCTTTTATTTCATACACATATGCCAAGAGAAAAGAAACCTTAAAGGCACAGTTAGAATTAGAAGACATAATAAATAAACTAGAAATTGAATTTAAATCTTCACCTACTAAGAAAACCTGACAGAAACTTGAAACTGCTCGCTCCTCCCTTGACCAGCTTCTTAGTAAAAAAGCAGAAAAAGCAATTATACATGCAAAACATACATTTTTTTAGTATGGCAACGAACCAGGAAGGCTACTGGCACATTTAGTTAAAGGCTGAAAGAAAGACAATACAATACCTTCACTCTTAGACAAAAATGGTGTAAGACACTTTAAAACAAAATATATTATCCAAATCATGAAGGATTTATATGGAAAACTGTACACATTGGAATGTAAAGATAGTTCTACCCTGAGTAACAATCTTTTTTGACAAAATAGCACTACCAACTCTGCCTGACAATACAAGGAAAACTTATGCTCTCCAATTACTGAACAGGAAGTATGTGAGGTTCTTGGGGACTTGAAGGAGGGGAAGGCACCAGGAACTGATAGGTTTAGTTGAGTCATTCATAAATGGTTGTCTCCCTCTTACCCTTAATAAGGCTCACATATCTTTAATATTTAAAAAGAACAAACCACCTGAGAGCTGTTCCTCATATAGACCAATTAGTCTGATTGGAGTGGACTGTAAGATACTGACCAAGGTACTTGCCACAAGGTTGGAGAGATTTCTACCAAACTTGATCAATCCATATTTATCAGTTGGCCAAGGTTCTTGTTAATGGATGCTACTCAGACCCATTCCACCTCCAGAGAGGGACACCAAGATTGCCCCATGTCGCCCCTCCTTTTTGCACTAGCTTTTGAGCCATTGGCAGACATGATTAGGAGGCATAAAGAAATTAATGGAGTTGAGTTGGTGGGAGTGGACCACAGAATTGTACTTTATGCAGATGATATTTTGCTTTTTGTCAAAAATGCTGAATCTTCAGTCCCTATAATTCTCTATATTATAAATGTATTCTCTAAAATCTCAGGTTACAAAATAATTTTGAGAAATCTGAAACTCTACCCTTAGGGGATTTTAACCAGCCTACCGATTTCCTTTTTAAGTGGTCACCATCTGGATTTACTTACCTTGGAATTAGAATCTGCAAATCTCAATTATATGTATGAAGAAAATTTAACAAATATTATCACATGAATTAAAACAGATCTGAATCACTGGCTGGATTTACCCCTATCTTGGATGGGCAGAGCTGGCTTGATAAAGATGAACATAGTACCAAGGCTTCTCTACCCAATGCAAATGCTCCCGCTCCATATTACAAAAACCATGATTTATGATTTAAGTCTATTTCTAAATACAGGCAGGTGACAAATTAAAGGAAAAACCAGTTCAGGTTTGAATGCTTGACCCCTACAGTAAGTGGATCTGATGGCTCTGTTATGCTGTGGGGGGCATTTTGCTGGCACCCTCTAAGGGTCCACTTGTCCCCTTAGAGGGACGGGTCACTGCAAATCAATACAAAGTTGTTCTGAGTCATCACCTTTATCCTATGATGAAACTTTTCTATCCTTATGGGAGTGGTCTCTTCCAGGATGACAATGCCCCCATCCATAGGGCAAAGGGGTCACTGAATGATTTGATGAGTATGAAAACGATGTGAATCATATGCTATGGCCTTCACAGTCACCAGATCTCAACCCAATTGGACACTCATTGGAGATTTTGGACCAACATGTTAGACAGCGCTCTCCACCACCATCATCAAAACACTAAATGAGGGAATACTTTTTGGAATAATTGTGTTCATCCTTTCAGAGACTGTAGGATCAATGCTAAGGAGCATTGAAGCTGCTCTGGTAGCAAATGGTGACCCAACACCTTACATTTTATGTTGGTTTTTCCTTTAATTTGTCACCTGTCTGTATGTGTACAATATGCGTTCAAAGTAAAAGCTTTTATGAACTGAGTATGGGCTAAATCGTCAATCATCAATTGTTACAACAGTGACATGAAGAGCAACAAAAGATTTATTGAAGGAGATTTAAAAACCACCAGTTTCACTCAATATACTGCACTATAAGCACAGCAAAAATACTTCCACCTTAGCAGAATATTTTGGTGAACAGTTTACTCTTTCCAGCCCTGACGAGTGGAAATACAGCTTAAAACATCCAGACCCATTATGGATAACACAGCCACTCAACAGGAACAACTAATTTCCTTTACGCCATAGAGTTTATGAATGGACTGAATGATGGAATGAGGAACATGAATAGGGAAGGAGGAATGACTGGAAACTGTTCTGACTGTGGCTTTAAGAGTTACACAGCTTGGCTTGGTTCACATAGTCAGGATGTGTGTCCGTGTGTGTGTGCATGCGTGTGTGTTTTATCTTCTATTTTTATCCTAGTGAGGATGAAATATCTCCACAAGAATAAAATGATGAGCTGAATACTTCTTTTGACTGCCATGTGCAACTTGTACTAACACCTGGGTAGAGAATGTTGAGTGTTGAATTTTGAGTTGGCAAATAGGTAACCCAGTAAATTGGACAAAAATGGAATTTCATTTTTATGGCTGTTTGATAACTGACAAAGAAGACAAACCTGTGACAAACCTAGTGGTTTAGTTATAATAGCAGAACATGAACAGTAACACAAACACATGCATGGACTACGAGCGAGACACAAGTTTTATCTATTGGCTCTCACTTACGCTGCTCCCTACCATACAAATCAATGCTCTCTCATCAACAGAGATCATTCAGTGCTTGAACTGAGATCAGATAAACACTACAGCAGCCCGGTATACTTTCTATATGACTATATGTGTTAGAAAATAGCTCGTGCTGCTTTCTTCCAGTCAAATTGATGTGACATGGAGAACAACAGCTAATTAGAGTAAAGATGCTGTCATCAGAGGGAACAGACCTGGTCGATTCTACTTCCACAGACTACTTACTGACATAAATACACCTGGGAAGAGAAAAGATTGCATATGCAGCTTGGAGGGAATGCATTTACGCCTTTACAACATATGATGAGAAGGTGTATCATGGTTTGCACAATCAGATTTGAATCTGTCTCTACTGCCTCTTGTTTGCATTTTTACTTTTACTCTCTTTTAACAGTTAGCTACCAAGATTAATGAAGTGGGTACATATGGCTTCATAGTGAATATGAACAAACACAGTCTGAGCTGTTAGTATCTAAAAGTACCACAAATCTCTGAGTGATTACAGACCACATTCACTCACTGCTTGGTAGAGGATTTGTTGCAGGGGCTGAATATGCAGCTTATGTCTTAATACACTCTCATACACATTCATATGTAGCTAAATAATTTAGTCTTGTTTGTTATGTTTAATGTACTGAATATGCCATGAATGTGCATCATGCAACTGAAGTATGCTGAACTGAATAGTTCAATTGAAACTGAGTATGAGAGAGAAACATTATAAGAATGGTCATGCCCTGTTCCTGCCTCTCTGACTGAGTTCCTGACTGAGTCTCACTGGGAGTTAATGTCTACCAGCCTGGGTGAACACTCTTCCAACAGGAGGTGTTAAGTGTTTGTGTGTGTGTGTGTGTGTGTGTGTGTGTGTGTGTGTGTGTGTGTGTGTGTGTGTGTGTGTGTGTGTGTGTGTGTCTTTATTCATGCAAGTGTTTGCACTGTTGCAGGGAGGAGGGTGAAAGAGATTACAGACAGCATTTTCCACTCCCTCCCTGTGTGGCGTAACCTGCCTCTGATTTTCCTGAGTAATTATTTAAGTGGAAAGTCAACAGTTGGGAAATTGTCCTGTTACTGCTCAGGATTGCACAGTTGTCTTTTTTTTAAACTCTAGTAAAAGCCCTCTATTCTCCATGAAAATGCTCTTTTAAATTGGGTTAGTTGGTAATATATTTGAAAGGCTGTTTTAACGATTTTCCAACTTGTAACACATCAACTTTTTTGTAGATAAGCTACATAAACACACACAACTAACAAAATAAACTCCCAATTCAGTTACAGCGATATTGGTACATGGCTCATACACAGATCCAATGCCGATAGTTTTGCTTTTATTTGCCCAAGTTTTGAGATATCTTCCTCCACCAGAATTCAATGGAGGTAAATGGAATTTATTTTGTAGAGCGCATTCAAAAAATTGCAACTGCAATACTGTATCTCCCTGTATCTTTGAGATACTTTTGGCAAGAAACGTCATGATTACCCTCTACCATCTACTAAAGAAATAGTTCCTGTCTGTTCTTTGTGTGTTCTGTGGATTAGATTAACACTTTTGTAAAATGCTGTTGGCATAGAGAGGTATTAATAGGGTGAAGTGAGAGGTTTGTTTTTGTAATTGGTTGGACCAACTTTTTAAAATGTTCATAACATATCTAAGTTAAGTTATTTTGTGCCACTTGGGGGCAGAAAAAGAAACTGTAAACACATCACTGACATATTATTACCTTATAAAGTTTTTAAGGCGAGCATGGTAGCATACATTTACTTCTTTACACATTCAGCAGACAAAGAGTAACAGTTGTGTTTGTGTCCACCTGATAAATCTTTTATCTCTGGTTTGGTCACCACCGGTTACTGAGAAAAACACTGTACAAGCTCTGAAAAAACTGGAGGTAAAAGCTCTGAGGTAAAACCCAATGTACACTACCTGCTATTCCACTGGAAACACTTGACTGCTGCTGCTGGAAAAGAGGCTGATGAGATGGCTCAGAGTGCTCAAAACTGTAAAGTTGTGGCCCAGAAAATCTAAAGAAGTTGAAAGAGGTTAAAAAGCTTTGTTAAACTGAGGGGTGCTTTAGAGTATTAAAATAAATATAGTATGTATGAGTGCAGTTCAGTGGCAGTAACAAGAGTAGTTCACCCTAGCTGTCTGGTAGATTGAACACCTGAGAATGTCAGTAGAAATGTCTCTTAATCACATGAAGGATATGGAGGATATCTTGTTCCCAGAGTCCCATTCGTCTGTGGCATTAGTGAGTGAGCAGTTTAAAGTCCAGCCACACACACTCTGCTAGTTAACATGAGGGCAAAGTTGGCCTGATATTTTAAAATTCCTTTTTAATCACAGATCAAATCATTTGCAGCATTCTTCAGGGTATTTAGCAGCACAAGGACTCAGCACTCTTACAGGGCCTTATTTATGCCTCAAATCTGCCATGCTGAAGTGCTTCAACACTTGTGTATGACATTAATTCCTAATCTTTTGTGAAAGTGCTGCCTCAGAGGTGGCAAAGCTCCCACGTTGTCTTTATGGCTCCTGACACAAGAGTTCATATTACAGAAACTCTCACAAGTTTTCCAGTCAGCTGTCATTCAGCAGCAGGAACAAAGTTCACAAGTTCTTAAAACTTCAGCTGGTATAACAGTTTATCTGACAGCAGTTCAATAAATGAAGTTAGGAAGGTTGCCGGTCAAATTATCATATAAAACACAAATTGTGTCTATTTATTGCACATAAACAAGAACACACGATAATAAACAGTAAAGGGGGTTAAAATATAGAAACAAAAAAGTGAGGGGTCAAAAAACCTTAAGATCTTGTTGAGTCCCCATCCCAGCATGAACTATGTTAAAAGATGAAAACATGAAGTAAGACTCAAAACTAAATTGTGTGTGATGCTGGACAGATAATGAAATACAGTGGAATACACATGCTGCTTTATAGTTACCTAGTTGATTGCATTGTTAACTGGGACTGAGTACATATTCTGTAGAACTGCCACCATGATTATCAAACTTCTGTTTACAAATTGTATTTCATGGGTAGCTCTACTTCGGAGGGAGACTATATCCGTTTTCCTGACTACAGTAATATTGACAAAATAAGCAGTTTATCTGTGTGTTACAAAATGACCCATAATGTTTTGTTGATGTGGTGTTCCTATCAATAGGATGAAGACACACCAACAGTACATTTGAGTCATGCTAGCAGCAATGGGTTGTTTGGTTGTTTGGGTTATGACCCATATATATATATATATATATATATATATATATATATATATATATATATATATATGGATATGGATGTATATCATCCATGCTGTTGGCTCCAGGTGAGAACTATGTAGAAAAGGTGATATTTATCCAACCTTTTAGCTTACGTTTTTATTACAAATATGTCAAGTATCTAAACCTAATTCTCTCACAAGTCTATCTGCAAATAATGAAGGCAATGGAGTTCCCACTTAGACCAGAGGAACTATTAAATATGTCTATTTATTGTCCCATTTTGTGCATTTATGACCATGATCTACTAGGATGTGAAACATCTGATTTGTCCTGATCACTTTTATATCAACTATATCTGACAACATCATTTACACACTGAAAAGATAAACGTTTAAACAAGGCTCCATTTGACGTTTAATAAAAAACAATGTATTTTCAAAATAAATATGTTTTAATAGTTACACTAAAAACAGCAACAAAAAGGAGTATTAATATTGTAAAATATTTTACAGCACCAATAAATATATTAATGTGAAAATATACTAAAAATGTTTGTGGCTGTACAAACTCAACAAAATGTCTGTCATTTAAATACAAATAGAATGTTCTCATCATCAGAGGACTTGAGAGGCATGTGCACTGAGCCAGCAGCCGGACTCAATGAAAACACTCTCAGGCCTTTAGTTTGAGGGTGGTAGAATTCTTTACAGTTGGTTCACATTAATGAACAGCAGTGGTACAACCTGTGCTAACAAATGACACAGGTAGGATTAATTAAAAGAAATTACTTGTGTAGGGTTTTCTGTGTAGCAGCTTTAGGCTATAAGCATCTGACATTACAAACCTTTAGTTTGACCAAGCATTAGAGGTTTTAGTACATCATAGCCTTGTTTTATGGAAGGGGTTAACGTCAAAAAGAGTTCAGACATTGGAGAAAGGACTAAAAATGGAGTCTTAAGTCACTGACTTTGAGTCTTGACCTGTCTTCTGACAATTCCTTATTGCAGGTAGATAAACTAATAATGTACACCTTTGAACTAATAATTTTATGCAAGAATAATAATTGATGTACATAAACTAGTCATTCTTTCCCTCAAATGGCTCAAGTTATTGTGGAAGAAGGAAGTGAAGTCACAGGTCCTGTCAGTTAGGGAGGAGCATGCAGCGTTATAGCATAGAAGTGCCTTCATTTGTCTTTGTATCGTCAGCATTCTCTGTCAATTCTTGCTCAAATTCTTTATCTAGTGGTCCTAATTGTCTTCTGTAATGTTGAGATGCAGCAGCCTTCAGACAATATGAATCAAATAATGAGCAGGGATGGGCATTTTAAGTAATTTCAATATTGGAGTACTTGTGTTAAATTATTATAGAGTACTCAAGTACTTGCAAAAAAAAAAAACGTAAGACATAAGAATAGGGTCCGAATGAACGCCCAAACGAAAATGCGGGTAGGGGTTAGGGTTAGCCTACTTTCCTGTACTGCATATTCATTTTGTTTATTTTGTTGAAATACTTCCAAACATCACACTTATGCATGGTCGCCATTCTGCTGGTAACATTAGATTGAGTGATGTCTGACTGAAAACGTTGAATGTCATTTTTACTTAAAGAAATGTTATCTGTGGCTGTGCAGATCATTGTCCAAAGAAATCCCCAAAAAACATAAACATACACACACACACACATATATATATATTAATATATATATATATCTATGTTCCTTTTTACTCATGCCCATCCCTAATAATTAGCATATGTAAAAGCGCAGGACATGAAATCTGAGCCAGATATAACATGACATGTGGTAGCACATGGTGCATACTTTTTTATATATAACATCAGTATATTAGTTTTAAATCTTCCTATTGTTGCTCATGGTGTTTCTTCATCACTTACAATTAAAAATAAACCTTGTGACTTTACTGAACCTTATGTCTTATTTATTCTTTATCATACAGCTTTGTTGTCGATACTCAGCAATGAGTAAGTTAAATTTCTCATATGGTAACAGTTTAATATTAAAGGGAAAGTTTGATTTGTGGTTATTGGCTGTGTTTTCCTGGCTAAACAACAAGTGTAATACTTGGGACTCACAATGGGGCCATTTTGTTAGTGCCTGGGTTTAAGTCAGAGAAAACTGCGCCAGTTTACCACCCTCAGACTAGAGGCCCTAGTCTGATTGGTCTTCACTAAATTAGGTCCGAGCTGAACAGCGGCAACGAGACTCCCTCAGTCCTCCTTATGACGTGTCTTCGGGCCCACAAGTGCAAAACCACATGTCCATTGCCCCAGTCCAAAATGAAAAACACCTGTGTTGGCGTATCATTCACGCACATGTCGATGGCTGGGGTTTCTATCGGTCAACAGGCCCACCATGATCCCCCTCTGGCTGGTGAGAAACGCAGCTTTAGTTTAAATCAGGAATGTCAAAGCATTGTCTTTCAAGCCTTTTTTTCCCCACAACAAAAAGGCATCTACAGTCATACGTGTTCTCCATTCAATCTCCAGACAGATTGAAAACAGTTGAGGAGGAAAAACAAAAAAAAAAACACATTAACACTGCATATAAATATAATAATACAGAATACTGAAATATTCTATAAATTAGATGTAGTGTACTAGACAAAGGGATATCTAGTAAGTATATACAGATCGTTTATGATGAACTGCTCTGTTGTGGATGTATGACTATTTCTTTGGAACACACACAAAGCCATTAAATAAGAAAACTGGAAGGTTGTGGATTTCTACAGTGATGTGCTGTGATTAGCTCATCTATTTACTTCTTGTCTCCGTATATACCTACAGTAATATCCCTTTAGGCAGCCTGGTCTCAAGACATTTTGTGAAATGAACACAAAACCTCAAAATACAAATAATAAACTCTGTGCACAAAAAGAGAGACAAATCTGTTCTCCCAGCAGGGAAGGGGTACGTAAAGGAGGCGGAACCAGAAACAGGTAGTGGTTTGTTACCTTAAACCCTGACGAAAACTTTGACTTCCTAACTCTTGTCCTACCCTCAACTCCAACATTAGACATTGTTTTACTTGCCCATGTTTAGGGATAGGCCAAAACCTAATCCTAACCCTAGTTACTAATTAGTTGCTTGGCAAAACTTCACTGTTAGTTCGGTTCTTGCCACCGTCACGTAACCCTTCCATGGGGGAAGAAAGTCATCTTCACATTATCCATCACCACGGCACGTAACCTGCGTCAACAGTCCTTTCAGAAAACTCTGATAGACTTTTAAGGTGTGCTATCACACCAACTGGAGTCAGTTCGTACAGTGGTGACAAAACTTCACATGATGTCACAGAGGGAAACGGTTCTTGGACCTGCAGTTCAGTTCAAGTACAACAGATGTTCCTCCAACTCCGCCTCCTCATCCTCCCTCCGTCCCTGTACTGAACTGTACTCTTCTGTCACAGTTCGGAGGCAAGTTTGGCTTCTGCTGCACCGCTCTATGAAGTTGTGGTCACCAGTTTTTCTTACTAAGAAATATTTAAGATATTCATATCCACAGCAGACCAGCATCCAGTGAAGTGTTACATAAAATAAGATTTCTTTTCCCAGTTCTACCCATGAGCAGACCGCCACTGAAACATTTCCCGTTCACACGCCAGTGGCGCATTCGTTTCGCTTTAAATAGTGTCATTTTATGTAGCAGCAATACACATTGTCGATGTACTTATAGTATATGTACATATATATTAATATCTTTAGGCGGAAAGCAGACAGTGGCAAGATCAGCATCCACAGCATCTTGTCTTGCGTTGTCATTTTGTGTCCTTGCAGGGAATGCATCCTCAGGTTTCAAAGTGCTGTGCCAAAAAGAATTCCTTCATAACAGTGTAGTCCGCCTCTCCTGGTCTCATCTCCTTGGTTTGTCACATCTGTGGAGGACAAGATGCAAATTTGGTTAAATGACAAGCAGCAAATTGGTTTAGTACAGCCTCGTCTCACAGAATATGATAATGATCACAATGTCTTGCAGATAGCTGCTCCATGCAAAAACAATGAGATTAATCAGAGACAGGGGCAAAGAGAGGAAGTAGAAGTGGATAGTGAGGGTGGTTGGGGCTTGGGGGGGGAGGGAGGATTGATGATCTGGGTCAGTTTCCAACTCCTTTCCTGAGCCTATGTTAGCTCTGCAGCAGAGTTGAGGGGGTGGGGTTAAAGCAGGAACTGCATGGTGGGGTGGAGTGTAGTGGGGTAGCGGGGGCTTAGGTCCCTCCACCCTCTCCCCTGAAAATGGAGCAGCCAATTGGAATCATGTCAGTATCACTCCACCCACAAGTGGCTCTCTAAATCCAGAGCAGTGTGGGGGGCCCTCGTGGGTCAGAGGTCATGGAAGTGGCTGGGTCAGGGGAGGTCATGAAATGCAGCCTTGTTAACTAGAGGGAGTGGTCCCACTACCTCTCTATTTGACTACATGCTGCACACAGGCAGGGCAGGGGGACTCCACTCATTAGTATTTAAGTTTTGTTTTTGTTTTTTTTGCTCATGAATACGGCACATGAGTAAGAGCCAGTAAATGTGACAAGCAAGCAGCATGGACACTATCTCTGCATTCAGTCATTTGCAAACCTGCAAAGTGAATTACCATGACTATATCTATATATGTGCTGATAACCTACATGTGATATTTTTTTGTCAAAATTGTTTCAAAATTATGATTTCAGTTTTGACAAAAGAAAACTAAATATCCACTTACTATCTTATTGCCTGTGTTTCAACCACAATTCATGGTCTTCATCAGGAGATAAAGTGAACACAGTACTGAGAAAACTCTAGTAGTAAGTGGACCATGAGTTACAATCAAGCTAATATTTCCTAAAACATCATTTTCATGCTCAAGTTTTTGTTGTATGTATTATTCAGGTTTTGAGGTATCAGTCACTGAGATTTCTGCTTTCATCCCAAAATAATGGAAGTGAATGGAATCTTATTTAGCTTTGGAAAATGATAATTAAAATCAGTTTCACTGTTGCTGTTGATTTTTTTAGGTGTATATTTTCAATATTGTGAGCGCCACAAGTGAAATAACATTCAACCCAATTGTATTAGGGTGGCAGAAAGTGGAACCATTTAAAGGTTTACATGCTCCTCCATCGACTGTGGCCATTTTTCATTCCTTTTAGGCTCATAAAACCCGTTCAAACCCATTTTTATGATACCTTAATGCATTTGTCATCAAGGTAACTTGTTGAACTAAGAAAAACATTCTTCGTTCATCAAAAGCTGACATTTTTTGAGACACAAGATTATGGGATGATGACCACTTGTGATGATGGGTGTGAAGATTCACTTCTGTGTATGAATTGTAAATAATGGCTTCTGTTTGCTTCATCCAGACTGACCTAATATGGAGTCTGAGTCTGGGAGTTTTGAACCCTAACCCACACTTTTATAATGAATGTTGGCAATGTCTGAGCTGAATAACATGCAAGCAGATATATCTAACATCTTAAACATTTAGACTGGATTAAAACAACATTTCAGAGTCAATCTCAAGACATCACCAACACTTAAATCTGATGTTGACTAGACCAAGTGACTGTAGCATCTGACAAGAGACAATGCCAGCACAGGGAAGCACGGAGCTGCCACATTCCCATCTACAAACACAACACAACATCAAAAAGCAGAGGAGAAGCATGCATTTCTCAGCAGGAAATCCTTCTATGCTGGAAGCACATAGATGGACGGAGAGATGAGTAGGCGGGAGAAAAAAAAAGGGGCATTCAAGGCACGTTGTTTATCGTGATATGTATGGTAAACAAACCTGCAAGTTCTTTCGTTTAACTCAAGTTGCCTGGACTTGCAGTCTAATTGTGTGAATTTGCAGGAACATTTACAGGTGAGAGGGTCCTGCACAAACAAGCGTTTTCTTCTCTCTGAGCAAGGCGCACAGTGGCTGCAAGGGAAGCAAAAAGGGAGAGACAGAGAGAGAGATCTAAGCTATAGAGCGAATTCTGCAGAAAGGACAGACACAGACACTCATGCAACCCTCCCCTTTTCTCACACCCCAACCCACCCCTTATCGTCACACTTACTAAGATCGCTTTGTAAAGACAATTTGTGCATTTGTTTACATAGAACGCAGGATTTGTGGCTCACATCCTGTATAACTAGTGCTTTGTCTGATCTGCTCCAGGAGTGGCACAGGCCTATATAGTCCTCATGTGTTTGTTGGTCATAACTGCTGCATTTGTGTAAATTACAAGGTGAGTCCATCCACTCAGAGAGGCTTGCACTAAGTCTACCGCCACCATGTTAAGGACTGAATACTTAAAGACAGAATGAAAGGAAAACTTTTACTTCCCGAAAAAAATTATTTTACATCCTTGAAATCAATCCATCTTTTAGGGTGACATCATCCTGCACTCTCTATGTGCACTACTAGAATGCTATGACTCTGGTTTCAGCATGGGTTCAACAGGCAAAGAGAAGCATAGAAAACATTCTCAGCATGACAAAATCATCTCTTCACAGTTTTTGCTCAGTAGGTGCAAAAGAAATTCTTGACAACAGTAGAAGATGATTCCAGGATCTGTCAAATGCCCATCATCATTTATTCAAAGGGCCTTCATTTAAAGGGTTGGAGTCAGAGCCAACTGAAGTGAGCACAACTGCCTGTAAGAGGCGCACAAAGATGAAAACATCAAAGATGAGAACAACTACTACTTTGAAGTTGCGGTAGACACTGTAGCTGTCGTGGTATCTGTTACAGTGCTATGCTTATGAGATGGAAGGTCACATCAGAGACAAAACAAGGTTCCACTAGATATATAGGGGTGGCTGCTATGGGACAACAAAGAACTATGCTTTGTCTCATAGGACTGATTTTGCTTTGCACAGCAGCACGATCAATTCTATATCACCTTCTAGACCTCCGGCATGAAAACAGGACAACCCAAAGCAGAACTTATCGGTGAACCTCTCAAGGCTAAGATAATTTTAAGTTAAACACACCATGTGTCTGTATTTCTGTACTGAAGTGCTGGCCTGTAGCCACTGAAGCCATCTATCATCTGAAACAAAAGGAACATGGCAACAGAAAGTAGAAGTAGCAGGCACTTATCAGTGCAGTACCCTACAGAGCAGCAGACAGCCTTTAAGACAACCATTTCTCATATAGATAGCATGACCACTGCCATGGCAACTTCATTCTGCTGCCAAAGAAATAGAGTAAATGTTATACCAGACATAAATAAGGTCACAGGTAAGAGATGCTGAGACATACTGCAGCACTGCCTCAGGATTCCTACTGGTGTATTTCTCTTTTGGCCCTAACCCCTGACAAACAGTGAAGAAGGCAGGAAAAAGAGGAGACACCTGAGTAGATGCAGGGAAAGTCATGCAGGGTTCAATCAATAGCTGATAAAGCCAAACAAAAGGTTATCAACCACCAGAGCTTCTGCTTTATAATATAGTCTCCTCATTAGCAGGGTGGATATTGATCCACAAGATAGGACTAAGCTAGGTGTATCAGGATGTATGTTCCTGTGACTGAATGAATGAGCACATCCTCTTTATAGCACCATCACTCCACCCTGCCGCAGGGTGAACTAGCTGCCTACGTGCACAGTGACAGGCAGACATCCAACGAGGCTGGACAGAGTTCAACTCATTTCAGCCCAATGACAAATGGATTTGACTTAGCTAACATGATCCCATCTCTCCTCCATCAATCTATCAGGTTTTAACGCGTTGAGGCACAGTTCAGCATACACGCACTCCACTATCCAATTAAACAAGTTGACCTACCACTGAGAAGCCTCAAGATAAACAAACCACATGTATGCATATGTCAAACACACACACAGACCTATTTCAACTGTGACAGGGAGTGAATTCTCTCAACCAACAACGGCACCTCAGCCCGTCTCTGAGTTCATCCTCTATTTACATCACTAAAAATAAAAATAGGTTAACTGCATGACACCTGTTCCTATGATTAGACCAGGGAAGTAGCTGAGGGCCGAGGGTCAGGTTTGTGGAACTGGAGTCAGAGTGCAGACAGCAGCGGGTGGTCTGAAGCCTGCCAGCTACGCCTCAATCACTCACACTGTTACAGCCGCACCATAAAGCACTAAACCCACTGCCATAAAAAGAGCATGCTCAAAGTGTGGGAGCCCAATAATGGTAGGTGGAAGACAGAATCTGAAAACCCTGCTCTCTACCTTCATAATCCACAGAAAACATGATGGTACACTTGTAGACTTGGCTTGGATGATAGACTTGACATGACTTCTTAAATTTTGAATGTTTGTTTTAGTTTGACAAGAGATTTGGCATTCAAAAATGTATTATTTTCTGTAAGATTTATTGAATGGTATTTCAGTGGGTTTGAATGCATTCTATGGTCTAAATACTTCCAAGTCACATCTTTTGAATATGCGTCCCATGGTGACAATAGTGATGTCACTTGAAGGAACCCTTATGTTTCATCTTGCCATTCTTCATTAATTTGCAGCTGAACTAAATCAGAGAACAGGGAAGGTGTGTGTGTGCATCTCAACATGAAGACAGAGTTCCTGTCAAGATGCAACTCTGCTGATATTCATACTGCTGTTAGCAGAGATCTTAAGCTCCACAGTGTCCAGCTGGCTGCTTCTCACTCAGCTCAGGTACAACAAAGTCACCAACCAAAATCAAAGACATGTTGGTTGTAGAAAACCCTGATTTTCTTTTCCAGACATAACCCAGAAACGTCCAATCACACTCAGAACCCTTTAGAACAAATGACAAACAGAAAAAAACAGAACACGTACTTACTATTCTTTCTTTACTTGAACATCTGGCTTTAGTCTGAAATTTAAAAAAGCAAGATGATTAGACTTTTGCTTTTATTAAATGACTAACACTGTGTGCAAGAGAATGTGGACTCTAGAGTGTCTTACCTGCAATCACACTTTTGATGCTCGGCGAAACTTAAGTGAATAGTATGTTGCGTTACCATTGGTCTAACCCGCATTACCTTGAAGAGAAACAAAGGACATAACAAAGCAAGGATTAGATTAAAATAACATCAATGTGACTTTTTAGAACCGAGGTCACAAACTTCTTCACCTCAACGCCCTTATTCTAACATAACCCTAAATACAGTCTAAACACCGCAGCCCTGACTGCCCTCTAATCCAACGCATTGAAGATGTGACCTGTCTGTGTAACTGTACATGCCTATACTTCTCCAGCCGACATCCATGCTAAACAGCAGGCTTTGTCGGAGGCCAGGAGAGGCTTTGACCACACAGACATGGCTGTAAACACAGTGTGCTGGAGTAAACAACATATCTGAGATGCCATGCTGCTTCACTTTCTCTGCTCTGCGTCTGCATAGAAAAGCTGTGTGACTCCAAGACATTCTAGGCATGCACTAGATATACAAAAGAAAACCTCAGCCGGACAACCCCTTTTCATAATCCATGTCTCAACAATTACAAAGAATTAACCCTATCTGTTTGAGAATGCAAACTAGTCATTTGTGTTCTAAAATTAAAAATAAATAAAATAAAGTTTTTGGTGCTTTCAACTGCAGGTTATGGTCTTCATTGGTAGGTAGAGTTTTCCCAGTTATGTAGATGTCTCAGTTGTCATCATGTGACCAAGGTATGGAACTGTGGTCACGTGATAACATTCAACTCCATACTGAGATTACATCATGACAACTGAACCATCTCCAAAACAACTAAACAAACTCCATCGGGTGATGACGGTGATGGAGATCCCCTGTAATGTTCCGGAAAAAGCTAAGATCAACTACTACTTCCATGGTCAGGAAAAAACTTTTATGCACAAATTTTGAAAAATGTACTCTTGAACTACGTACTCCGTACCCTTAAATTAATAATCCGCTCACACAAATTACAATTAACAGATTATAATCTTTAACGACATTGTCAGTGTTTATAGTGTATACTAAAGTGCTAGCATGAAGCACCAGAGTGGTCTATGGATGACTGTCTATTTTTTTTCACATATTTTTATCGGTTAAGTTCAACAATGGGATAAATTTGTGGACCTTGGTCAGATCTCGGGCTCACCTGCAATGTGACGTTGCGGGTTTCCGTGGGTACACATTCCATTGCTTCGTCATTGCAGCAGCCTCCACAGCGGTTGAGGACCACGCAGGAAGGGATATAGGTGTGTTCCGTATCCTCTGGATACTCCTGGAAGATGTCCACCAGCATTTCCCTTGGCTGGCACATACTCTTACTGATGACGTCCGTGAGAAGGATGACTAAAAGAGTGCAAATAGATTATCTTTTCATCATCATCATCATTGCCTCCATCATCTTTATAGCTATTTGAACACTACAGCCATTTATTTCCTAAGTGGTACCCAATACCAACACAATCTAAGCAAGCAAACAGTGCAACAGATCAGCAACAATTACTTGTGACAGTGACAAGCTTAAGAAAGCTGTAGAAACAAGTCATTGTCAAACTGGCTGAGACTCATGGATGACTGCTTTTTGGTGGAAATAGACATGAAAAACTAGCTGATGCTCTAATACAAAGACACTCCCAGCAGTGAGTGCAAAAATAGGAAAGATTTAATCCCAAGATCACTAAAAACTACTAGCAACCAACGTTTAGGAAATTCAATCAACTTGTGACCTTGGAATTTTGAAGTGCAACAAATATGTAGCAGCGGTTTTTGACAAAACGTATATACAATATGACAAACAAGCATAAAGTATGTAAATGTCAAGAACAGAAAGTTGATAACTATGTTCTGATAATAATGTCAGATAAAATCATAAATCCCAAACTCATTATTTACTGAAGCATAGATATTTCCCTCAGTGCTGGGACCTGCCTTCATTCTCTGTGTTTCCATCCCCTGTGCAGCCCAGAATAATCTGTCCCACAGTCCATCAGACTGGGTTCCCAGCGACCCCTGGCTAACTCCTGACCTCCTGGTTTGTCAGAGCAGCCGTGACCTCAGGCACTGTGGCGCCAGGGTTCACCTCTGACATGTGACCCCATGAGGGCCACCACTGTGGACGAATGTTAGAGACTGACTGTGTGCCAATTAGCTTTCAAAGTTACTACAACAAATACACAGATGGTAATTTTATTGGAAAACTCTGAAACTGTATTTCAACTGTCCTGACCACTGAAAGTCACATTTCTTCAGCTGAGGCATGACGAGGCAAGTTTCACTGCTGCTTTTACAGACTGTAGAGTAAAAGCCACCCACATGACAGAGGAGCCTCTGTGGTAAGACATGTGATATGATGTAATAATAACAATAATAATGATAATAATAATGATAATAATAATAATAATAATAATAATAATAATAATAATAATAATAATAATAATAATAATAATAATAATAATAAAGGCATATTGACTAGCTATGGTCAGGGAGGAACTTCCACTATATCAAAGGCGGACCACACTGAAAGGACCACATGTGATTTTTTAACAAAATATAATGTGCAGCACTATGAATCACTCCAGCTCTACAGAGAATGACTCTGCAGTCTTGGCTCCAAAGTGACCTGGCCAGCACACATGAGCAACTAAAACACCAGCACCTGCTCCGGGACTGAGAGCTGCTGGAAAGACAGCAGACAACAGCCACATGTCAACATACTCAACTGGTTCTGCCTCTTAACAGAGGTTGCAACAATTTGTTCCCTCTTACATCATCCTGTAAAGAATATATCTGGTGATATTCTATATTCGTCCTTATTATCAACAAATCCCATACACTCAAACCAACAATGAATTGATCTACTAACAAGTATTGTGTGTGTATCAGAGCCTGATATATATTATTTCCTCATTGCCATAGACCTCTAAAATCAGTGAACCACACTGTTGCACTGGGTGACATGTTCCTTCATTACCATGAACACAGGCCAAGAAGAAAATCTTAACTCAAGGTCTGCTTTTTCAATGGCTTTCAATTGCACCTCATGGTTTTCAACATTATCAGATGACCAAAGTTCCATACTTTAGTTCACATCATGACAACTGGGCAAATTCCATATGTGGATGAAGACCATGAGATGTGGTTGAAAGAAAAGGTTTTTTTTAAATGAATATATATTTATGAGCAGTTTTAATGATTTAATAAAGCTTGGAGCTGAGTGCCACAGATAGGGAAGGGAGGTCAAAAAGTAAATCTTAAGAGAAGGACTGACACATTGTTGGTTTTAGTATTTTGTGGGTTATGTTGACAACAAGAAAAATAGATTCATCTCCATTTGAATGTCATGGCTGAAGTGATTTAACATCACAGTCACATCAATAATAGTAGCACAGCTTTTGGTGAGTGGTGAGATCTCTGACAGTGGCGGTGTGTTAAGTTCCGCAGCATGCAGGTGGCAGACTTCCTGCTCCCCTATAAACACCAACAACAACCAAACGACCCTGTGCTGGCCTACTGATGCTGTCTGTAGTGGCTAATCTGCATCTACATCCATCACCATCCAACAGGTCCAACCTTGGCCTGAACACAGCAGTGTCACTGTCAAACAAACATGCTTACGGCATTGAACCAAGGCTGACTGTCTGCTCATGTTGACTGTGTGCTTCAACCACAGACACACACAAAAATGTAACAACTGTGAATTATTATAATGTACTTGACTGTGTCCGTCTTTTCTCTCACATTAACTCTTGTTTTGAAATCTGCACCACTTTTATGGTGACTCCAAAGTCCCAAGTCAGACCTTTCACCACTGGGAACTTTGATTCCTGCCTGCTTTGTACAGAAAAAACAATCTTAAGCTCACACTGAGGAACCAATACACACTGCACATTTCAAAGCTTCAAACTTTTAAAGAAATAAGTTTAGATAAGACCTATGGCGAAGGAGATACAAATGTTCATTACATGTCCACTAGGTGGCTCTATGGTCATCTGGCCTGGATACAGAGGAAAAGAAGTCTTTTAATTAGACAGTTTTATTATAGATTGTAGACAACACTTACCCTCATTTTTACTCTTGTCCACTCCCTTGTTAATGCTGGCAGTCTGCAAGAGATACACATGGGACCAGGTGTTAAATATTTCTAATCTGTATGCAGTACAGTTTCTATAAACATGTCATCAAATTGAAACAAATTATGTCTTGTGGACTTTTATTGTACAAATCATAATACAAGAAAGCATGTAAATGATTTTATTTCCATGTTATTGCCAGCTTATGACATTAAAAGCTGATCCAGGGTGCAGCTAAATCAGCAGTCTGATGATGCTAGTTACCATGCCATAAGTTATAAATGATGATCATAAGAGTCATATCAGAATGAAGAGGAGTTAAACTCTAAAAACCTGGTTGTAATAGGCTTTAATTCCATTATATATCTGCTCATTAACAAGTGCAGTCAGAGGCGTCAACTCTGTCAAGCTACAAACACACAGGTGAGCAGCAAGGATGTTTACCTTCAAAATAAAAGCGCTGGAGCCTGGCGTTAAAACAGCTGTACTGTATGTTAAACAATTAACTTAAAAATTAATGGAACTCTGCATACTCAGTTGAAAATTTAAAAGCCTGGTCTATCAGTTCATATTAATAAAATTACAGGCTTTCGTGTTTTAATCATTTGAAGACAGAAGCAGATAGCTCAACATGAAGCCATAATAATGGTGACAGTAGGCTACATGTACAAGAGGTGGTGTTATACTCCATTCATATCACTTCAGATTTCAAGGATTTATGAAGGTAAAAAGAGTAAATTCTCTTAAAACGTGCATTCATTTCAATTCACTCGCTCGGATCAAATCAAATAGTTTAAATGGATCCCCGCGGTTTGATTCATTTTGAAAGGTCCAATAGGAAACGGCCTTTGTTTTGATCATAAAAAAACTTAGCGTGACGAAGCGGCATCTCTGGGAGATTTCCATTTACCTTATGTGGCTGCTGTAACCGGCGGAGATGTTGCGTGAGAAAGCGGGTCGGCTGTGTGGAGCGAGGTGGGCATCCTGCAGGGCAGGACAGGAGAGCCGGCTCTCAGCTCCACACACGGCGGAGCACCGTGAGAAAAAATAGACCCAGAGTCCAGACTGCACTCCGTTTTCATCAAGGCGCGTCAGGCAAGACTCTGTTCAGAAATCTCGCAGTTTGATGAACTCTCTCGGAAAATATTAACAAAGTATTGCATTAATAATGACTCTAAAGGTTTTTTGGGAATCTATGAGTTACGTTTCAGTTCGGCGCACAGGTAACAACAAAGGCATCCATTTAACCAACATCATAGGCTGCCTTTTATAGTTTATTGCTTCGGTTCATTACAGCATTTTTTTTTTTTGGTGTGCGGAAACCAATGAAGACAAAACTAAATTTAAGTATTATTTCTATTTTAGTAAATGCGTTCGGTGAACAAAATATATGCCGAAATTGAGTAATTATTTTACAGAATCAAGCCACACTTGATATTGATTTTTATCAGGCTTTTATGTTGTTCTTGTAAAGGAAATCTTAAACCGCCTGATTTTATATAGTCTGGCATTACAAAAACGAAGGTCATGTATTGAGGTTTTTAACAAAAAAGGAGCAAGTGAGACTAAGACTTTTAGATACAGACAGAGCAGAAAATGCACAAAGGCGAGCTAGTAGCCTATGTATTTGACAAAGATTTCATTTATTAATATATTTGTATGCATTATTTTCAGTTATTATAAATAGCCAACATCTTACCCTGCATGTTTATTAAGTATTATTGTGAGCACATTGTTTTCTTTGCGCAACACTTAAATCGCCCGAATAGGCCTACATGTGTCACTTCATCAAAAATAAAAGCGAATAAAGAAAGATGTTGACAGACAAGATGGTGACAGAACAAGAGAGCTTCTTGTCTATATACGTTTTATAGAAACTAGCGAATAAAGTCCAAGACTCACCTTTACTGTGGATAGTTGAAGAACCGCTGCCAAAAGGATTTGTACCAAACTGACAACAAAGTTCATGGTTGTAATTCCGCACGCGTCTTGAAATCCCAGCGGTCGTTTAAGACAAAATATAACAAAACAACACGCACACAATCAAAAAATGAAAAATGAATATTTTAAAAAACCGCGGCAAATCTTGGCTATAGCAAAAGCAAATCCATATCTCCCACACGCATGTGGCACGTTCACAGAGACCCTTCTTGTGTCTCCCAGCAGCGCTCCGCTGGAAATGTTACCATCCAACAAGCCTCGCTCATCCAC
This sequence comes from Thunnus thynnus, assembly GCF_963924715.1. Lineage (NCBI taxonomy): Eukaryota > Metazoa > Chordata > Actinopteri > Scombriformes > Scombridae > Thunnus > Thunnus thynnus. The sequence continues at coordinate 33,500,082 of NC_089526.1, read as the reverse complement.
AGACAAAGACACTGTGATGGGTTCTGAAATCCACACTGGAACCGGGACCACAGGAGTACAGCGATCCCCCCAAAATGACAACAATAATGTTCACAGGGGAAGCGGGAGACGGGCGGATCAGCTCACCAACTTTACGCACTGCTGTCTCTCTTGACGCTCATTGATCCCGCAACATGAAGGCGTGTGTGTGGAGGGATACAGACACTATTTGCCGGTATAAAGTGATCCTTTTGCTTTCTTCTGCAAACCTGTCTTGTTGTGCTTCTTCTTTAGTGTCCTCTCCTGTGTTGTACCTCGGTTTCTCTTTGAAGGAGTATAGACAGCAGCTTGTCCCCGGCTCCGCTGCAGTACCAGCCTCTTTCGCGTTCTGTCTCCTCTTGGCGGCTGACGCTGTAGTTCATGCGTTATTAAAGGTGGCCGGACATCAGCGGAAAACAGCTTGCTACTCTGGAGGCGGGGCCGCTGGGAGGACCAATGGCAGACGGAGGGGGGGGGGAGTTCGTCATAGATGACTTACAGTGCATCATTTTCACTGTTCACTGTTGATTTAAGGCTCCGTTTCCTTAGTGCATCACGACTATCTTTTGCGGTAGCTTAAGTTTGACACATCAAGATCAACATCGCAAGGTAATTTACGCAATCATAGTGATCATTTATTTTCCACAGTAGAATAATGTAGTGCATTTTTATGAATACTTCTAGAGCAGCTAGTGTAGATACAAGCACACTACAGTATGCCACAGTATGTTGTGTATATATGCTTTATTCTGTTGGTTTACCTCATGCACATTCTACTGTAACATATATAACACATGCATCTTATCTTTATAACAATATATGATTGGGGATTTTTTTTATACAGCATGACTCTTATTATATATCTTTTATCATATGGCATCTGTATAAATTACTCATGGTGTATCTTTACTTTCTTAATGAAAATTAAGAAAGAAAATCACATTTGGCTCTGATTGACATTGTTTGTTGTTGTTGTTTTTTTGTTTTTGTTTACTTTTTAAATCAACTTAAAGCTGCACTTGACATCTCCCAATGACAAGAGACCTCAATTCCCAGACATCCTGCAGAGATCTCAAAGGTCTTTGTAGGTCCAGTTATGAGTGGGGCGAGCCTTTTATTCTCATAAACAGTCTGAATCTTTAATATTGTAGTTGGTCAAGATGGTACATTTGTTTTAAAACTACATTTATTTTGAAAGCCGCAATAATCAATATTTTTTATGCAATATTAACAATAGATTGAATGATTTGTGTAATGTGAAAAGAATCACTCCTACTGATGAACTCACAGAGAATTATTACCAACTCTGCAGTTCCTCTCCACTCTCCAGAGCGTTTTAGCATCTTTCAACTCATTGTCTTGGTTTCACTGTCCACAATTGTACAGTTTTGGCTCAATCTCCCAGCTCTCATCAGCCAGCAGCAGCAGGCAGCTGTTTTCAGTGAAAAAAGCTGCCCTGCCCGGCACCACCCGGCAGACAGACACAGTTAGAGAATAGCTTTTCAACATAGCGGAGCATTTAGCAGCTAAAGCAACTAAATTTTATATATATATATAAATATATATAATTTTTTATAGAGACCAAAAACAGAGCAAGAGGAGAGTAAATATTAGACATACATTTACCAGATGGACATAAATACAACTCCAAATGAATTTGGAACTTTCAAAGGTGACAATATGTGAGTGATGTGTTTCCATCTTGTTGTAATGCCCTCAAGTGCCCCCCACCCAAACCCCCAGAATAACCAGAAACAGTTAATGCAACTTTAAGTCACAGGGTTTTTTTTTTAACATGACTATGAAATGAAAATTTCTATTTAACAATAATGGCAAAATGGCATTTTTATTTTCTAATATGTCTAGAAGTGAAGCACCTCATATGTTTTTTCATTTATTGATTTGAGTTTACATCTTTGCCCTCTAGTGGAGTCACAAGGAGTAACAACAGTTTAGTTAGTCCAGGATCATTCACTCAGAATGCTTTTTCATTGTGACTGTTAATTCCCAAGAGGAATTAAGCATTATTACTATCTACTTGCTGGAAACAGTGCAGTTTTACTCAATAAAAGTGCTTATGTAGTAAGATGCAAAAAATGAAGGAAAAATGCCAAAATGGGTCTCTGGAAATAGACATCACCCTCTTAGTCAAGTCAAACAATTTTTTTTGATTCAGCCCAGAATCACAAATCTGAAGTTTATATCTTATGTGTCTTAATCATAAGACCCCCGGACGCCCCGACCTGGCTCAACTGTTGCTGCATCGCAATACGTCATCCTCTGAGAACACAATACATTGAGATGGAAATTCTTCCTCATACTATAAACTGCTGTGAAGTGTCTCATAAGTGTCTCATGAACTCATTAATGTATTACTCAAAAAAGCATTCATTTTTTCACCAGTACCCATGCAGCCTTTGTTTTTTTTTGGGGGGGGGGGTTATTTAACATAGTGCTGTTTTCAGTCTGTATACCTGATGAGTAAGAATGCAGGATGGTTTTCCATGAGGTCTTACACTTGTTGATTGCTTGTTGCAGTTTGGCAGGTGAGCCACACTGTGTCTCCTCTGAGGTTCTTCCAGAGGCTGGGGTATAGCCGAAACACATTAGTTTGTGTGACCTTACCACGTCTAAAAGCAAATGTGTTTATAGCTGTCATAGCCATTATGAGCTGTTGAATAAATGATGACAACAATGCATTAATAGTGTTGTACTCAGCTCTTGCACTCAGAAAACAGAGAGCTTGAGAGAGAAGTTCAAACCCTGCCTACTTTGACGCCTCCACACAACTGGCCAATCACTGCGGCAAGTGGGCGTGATTGTCAGATGTCTGTTTCAGAAAGTTACAAAAGCTATTGAATGCGCCCCCCCCCCCCATTCTGACATCATACAGGTTTGGGGAGAGGGAGTTTCATAAGCTGTTAGATGATCTGTCAAGTACTTTGTTAAGTATACTGACGCCTAACTATTTTCGAGGTTTTTCATCTCACACAGCACGGTTAAAGGCAGTGCTGGACACTGGTGCTAAGCCTTGTGTTATATGGACAAGACACCACCTCCTGCATCAGCACTAAATGTTGCATATGAAAGTAGACTGCTACTTTCACAATTCATGACAAGAGCTCTGTGGCTCAATTTGGCTCAATATGTATTCTGCTGGGTAATACTATTGGTTTTACATGTGTACATATTTTAGTGCAATTTGTCATCAAATAAATTAGATTTCTTTTTTCAGGCAGTTTTGAAGCCTTCCAACTCAGCTTGAACTGATTGGTCCCAGGAGCTGCAGGCTTCAGCAATTTATGCTGCATTCAAGACCCATTAGGACAAACCACTGATAGACTTGACAGCTCAAAGCACCCACCTGGGAATTTTCATACAATATGTTTGAAGCTGTCACAATGCTGTGATTGAAGTTTTCTCTTGTCTTTGGTTCTCATCTGTTTTGAGTAGAATAAACATTCACTTGAGTGACACATTGGAGTTTAGATTTTTCTGGAGACTTAGCAGTACATGAATTATAACTGCATGCAGCAATACAATGTGTTAAAATGCCTCTGCTTCTGTGCTGAATGAAGAATGCCAGTTCATCACTACAGTTTTCCACATTAAAGCAATTGAGAACCTATTAAACATGTCAAAGTGAAATAAAAATCGAGCATCAATATACACAAACAAACTTCCTTGTAACTACAGTGTGGAGGACTTTGTTTCCCTTGAGCTTTTGTCGGGCAGCTCTTGCCTTCAGGCTAAGCTTATTAAGCTTCTCCAGAAAACCATTCTTAAAGTTATGAAAACTGAAATTAATACCTAAAACCAAATATTTGCTTCATGGAATTTATTGGCAGCATTACGCAGCATGGTAGGAAGCACTAATGTTACAGATTTATTTCAAGGAAAAGGAAAGTTACAGAAGTGAGTGCACAGATTCCTGGCTCATTCCTGAACACGCCTTTACTCTCACTGGAACTGATGACATGATTTACTGTAAGTTCTTCAGACAGATGCATTTTTCACCCACTGTCACTGTAATGTATCACAAAGTAAATGCAAATTTTCATCTTTTTGGGCCACAACAACCACAAACAAATCATTAAACTTAATGTTATACAAAAAATCTGAAAAAATGAACTCACTTGGAAAAATTGAAATTGTCAAGTGACGTGCTGCGCTTTAAATTATTTACTGTGCATACTGAATTACCCAGTCATTTCTGTTCAGAACTGAGCACTTCATGAGCTAAACAAGGTCCTTTTACACACACTTCAACTGGCAGCTCTTCAATGTCTCTCCAACCCGAAACTTTACAGCTGAGTTGTTCCTCACAATAAAAATTTCTTCATTCTGTTACAGGAAGAGTGAAAACGAAATTTAGTGACTCAACAGTGATAGTATCAGGAGAGAGATATTCAGCTGATTGCAATCTGCAACGTAACTGCTTGATGCCACCGAAACCTACGCACTACTCCTTTGGGGCAAAATGGGAGTGGTGCTTTCAAAAGATTGTGCACCACATTTTATTCAGTAATTATAAAATTATATTTACTTAAATGTGTATAATTATCTGATTGATGTCAGCAATGAAGTTGGTGAGTAAAATGTTGCGACTTTATACAGACTGACTCCCAAAGTACTAATATGTTGTAGTATTGAGTAATATTAATCCAAAGTGCCCATTCAAAGAAGAAGTTCCAGCAAGCAGGTGAAAACTTGTACAAGGTGTCCAACTTTTGCTGTAACTACAAATTCACGATTGAACATCTTTGATGACATGAACACTTATAAAGATACTCTGAACTTTTTCCTTTTTCACTTCATCATATCAACATCTGTACAACATCATGATACACACTGGGAAAGATCACAGCAGAACAGCCCCTCCCCCCGCCCCCCTTTCAGCAGAATCCGGCTTGTTCCCATCACAGAAATGGCTCACTGCTTCGATGAAGCCACTCCACATAGTTTCCATGGTTGCTGCCCTCTCCAGCCTCCTTCTTTCTCCACTGTTGTCTTTTCTACATTCTGTCTTGCGTGAGATGAGATGCATAGCATGAGCAGAAGAACAGCCTACAGTGTGGATCAGTCGTCCATAACCTTTAAAGGAACTTTCTACATCACTGTAACAACAATTTGACTAGATCTGGTGACATGAATAGGTATTGGAGAAACACTGACAAGACATTTTGATGTTGTAAGTATTTGTTTTAATGACAGCAGAATAAGCTGCTCTTTGTCGCACCTTTTTCTCCTAACCAAAATGTTGTAAACCATGCTCCAAAGAGGAAAAAATTGAAATATTGGTCTCTAGTTGTCGTGCAGTGACAGAGCAGAACATAAACCCGCTGACACTAAGCAGAGAACCTGGCCATGCCCTACCATCTTGTGGTTTTTCATCCAAATGAACAGGAATAGAGGAGATGTAACTATTTTTCTGTTGTTTTGGTATTTCAGTAGGTGAGCAGGCTTCTAGAAAATGAAGGTTGAAGCTTGACCTTGGAATCAGTATTTGGACAAAAAGAAAAAATATATTTGCTGAAGGTTCACTATTTACCTTCAACCACATCTTGCAGTCTTACTCAGCGTATGGAATATTTATTTTAGTTGTCATCACTTGACCAAAGTTCCAAACTTTGGAGCCACATTAGTCGCATGGCTCCAAGGATGGCAATGTCTGTCTGTCTGTTGATGGTGTACAGACATTCATGGTCCCCAGAGGACGAATCCTACTTTTCCTTTAGTGCCACCACTGTCCCTTAACGTGGTGAAGTGATATTAAAATTGTGAAATAAATGTAGCACCCCACTTTGGGAACGACTGCTGTAGACTCTTTTTAGTCAGATGAAGCAGTATTTTTAGTGACCAAACCTATTTTTAAAACAGGAGTAAACTGAATAATGCTTCCTACAGTATTCCTTTTCAGACATGTAAAATGTATTTATGTTTATGAGACTTTGTTTATTGAGAGTTTGCTGTATATTTTACTTTTCATTTTATCTGTTAAAAATAAACATACAATCATCATCATATGGAAAAATACACTCCATATTCCAAAAGCAGCAGACAGCTCAGACGACTATTGTACCTCAAAGAAAAGCTTTCTATGGCTAATGTTTGATGAGTAAAGGGTGAGGCAGAGAAATATTCCACATGTACTGCATGTCGTGTGCACCACTCACTCCATGTTCATTTACCAGAGAGGATATTACCATATTATGTCATGGGCTCTCAGTGTATCTGACACTGCATGACCTAACTATTTGATACCCCACACTGTCAAAGAAGAATTATGGTCATGTACAGTAAGCATGACATCAGAGCAGCTGGCATGAGAACCATCTCAACAGCTTTGAGAGAAACATGCTTCATTAATCTGATTTAACACATAATTAGACTGACTGCTTGTCTGCTGATACATAACTTGTGGAGGCAACAAGTCCTCCATATTGACCAACAAAATGTGTCCTTTTTTACCACACTCTACACTGCAATTTTACTGATCTGACGCCACTATCAGCTCTTTCAAAACCGTTACAAATCACTGTCGAAAAATAAATATGTTTTATGATGATTTGGTAAGGTTTAGGCACAAACATGACTTGGTTAGGTTTTGGAAATACGGTTTGGATTCAAATACTTCAAGTACTTTGGTAAGGTTAGGGGACCTTCATCGTCATGGTTACTGTAATAACTACTTGGTTAAGGTCAGGGGCTGATCACGCTCATGGTTAAAAGAAACAAATGTTGACTGTCGTTAGGAAACAACCTGTGGTTGTGATGACAGATTCAGTTATTTTTTTTGTTTGTTTGGTTGTTTTTTGGTTGAGCAGTGTCTAAAGAGGACACATTCCCTATGTAAGAGACTTCTAGATTATAGAAACAACTATTTGTACTGAAAACAGTTTTGTTTTCCCCATAACATAAAGGACACTTCCCCCTTTTTGATTTGCTGAAGTAACAGTCAGACTTATGATTACCTTCATGCTGTGCCGGAAACATATACTATGATATGAAAACAATGACAATGGCTAAGCATTGCCCACTAAATAAACATATAAGCATAGGTGAAGATATGAGGTGACCAGGAGCATACCTCAGGATGGTCTTTCTAGTATTTCTGTCTCAACCAAATATGCTGATGTTTTACTTGAAAATTGAGTCACACTTGTTTTGAAGTTCCTTTATATTTCTTTGTAGGCATGTGTGCCATGTTTCCAATTTAGACTTACTGTATGGTTCCCCTTTAACTCCGGAGTTTTTTGTGCTTTCTCATCTCACAGGAAAACCTGAGTCCCGGGCCGAACCTTCGCGGTCCTTCACAGTCCTGATGGCATCCTTCCCTGGCTGTTGCTGCTTGTGCTTATTGTTGTTGTTGTGATTGTTTTTCTTCTGTCCCCCCTCCCCCTTTCCCTCTCTCTTTCTCTCTCTCAACCCAACTGGTCAAAGCAGATGGCCGCCCACCAAGAGCCGGGGTCTGCTTGAGGTTTCTACCCGTTAAAGGGGAGTTTTTCCTCACTGCTGTCGCCAAGTGCTTGCTCATGGGGGAATTGTTGGGTCTCTGTAAATTAAAGAGTACGGTCTTGACCTGCTCTATGTGAAAAGTGCCTTGAGATGACTTCTGTTGTGATATGGCGCTATATAAATAAAAATTGATTGATTGATTGATTGAACCTTTGACCTAATATTACTATTTTTCTCTCACATCTTGATCATTCTGACCCACTAACAACATAAGACCATCCTCGCTTTTTTTCCCCAGTGAACTTGATGGTTCACCATGCGTTATCAGTGTGCTTTCCTGTTACACTGAAACAGTGCTTATGTGCACATTGTCAATGTGTATGTGCACATATTTCAATGTTTGCGCCCTAATCGGCCTCCCATATTTCAATTGAATATGACCCTTCGATTGAATATGAAACTTATAATATGTCCTTTCACACACACACACACACACACACACACACACACAAACACAAACACACACTTCACCCTTAACAGCCAGCATGTGACTCACTACATGAACCTCTATGAAATGCCACTTTGAGTTAATGAATGAACATACAGTATAGGTCCTGTACGGACGCTACAGTACTGTATACTGTTTGTGTTGCTTAAGAGCCTGTTGCTCCTTGACCTGTATGAAGGAACAAACTATCCTTCCCTCACTGTGGGTCTCAGGTCAAGATCCTACACTCAACACTTTTATCTTTTATAGTGTGCTCTTCACTTTGTTGCGTCTCTTAATAGCCTGATACTGTGCCAATTTGTACAAGAGGCTTTAACCCAGCCTACTGTATCCTCAAAATGTCTATGATACATGTCTGATATACTGTACAAACTTCATGAACTTGTGATAAGTTACTGTACAACAAGTTATGCTTTAGGCTGATATCACAGTCTAGACCAGCTGCCTTAACCCAAATGCCCCCTCACCCAAACTGTACCAGCATGAAGGTCACTTCTGCACTTCTTTAGCACCCTCAAGAAATCTTTGCCCCACTCGACACCCTTCCTCGCTGGTAACTCAGGTCAGGCTGAGGCCCATAGGACCTCTGACATGCTTTCTGCCAAAATATTTAGTCTGGATCCAACTTGCAGGAGAGTCAAAGTGATAACAAATGCACACACAGAGGCTAGAATACCCATCACACCATACTAATGCTATATTCATGGGAGGACAGAGAGGGAGGACAGTGAGGGAGGACAGTGAAGAGGGAAAGCGAGGGAGGACAGTGAGGAGAGGAACAGGAGGGTTGGAAGATGTGAGGGAGTCCCTCTGTGCTGTGATAACCTAATCTGGTGAGATGAGGAGGACACCAACACACTATTGTAGTTTGCAGAGCTTTAAGTATTAATTGAAAAATAACAAGTCTGCCACCTCCCCGTGCTTTCTGCTGATGCCACAAAATCCCAGTGAGTTCCCGGGGGCCATGAAACTTAATGAGCTTTCTTCCTGTCCCATCAGCATTAACACTCACACTAAACACACACACTGACATTTGTCTTCCTGTAAAACACTCTCTCCTGATTAGCAGGCATGTAATATGTATATCAATAGTGTGAATTCTGACAGGCATTCACACTATTGTTCTTCAAAGCTTTAATTATTCTTCCGTACATTTTTCACTTACTACTTCTGCATACTTTCATCTACAGAAGCCATTTGAGTATCAAAATGTTCAGCTCTTTAAGGACATTTATTCTATTACTTTTCTTCTTTCAACTTTCGGCATTCACACACGTTTTCTGCAGGAAATAGATTTTATAGTTTTTCAATTAAGGGAGAGTTCTATATCTTAATTTTAAAAAAAGTTTTTAAAAAAAATGACATGAAAAGACCAAAACCAACAATCTGTTAGGACATCTCTCAGTACTTTCTGACCCTCATGACTACACAGACACAGACTGTATAAATTTGCCCATACTAGCTAGTTGGGAGTTCCAGTCTAGACTGGCTAGTTTGAACTATCAGGCTAGCTAATTCACTGTATATTGTTCAGCTGGGACTGCAAACATAAGGTTTCCTAATGTTTACTAATCCCCTCTTCGAGTCTCACCTTTTTTCACCAGACATTTAAATACATTTTTACATTTAATACAAATATTTTAAAAAATTTAATGTCCCAGTAAAAGTGCATTCATACTTGATTTGCAGGACTTTTTCCTGTGCCAATAAAGAAGAACATTTCATTCAAGTTAATTCATGACTTATCTTATAAGTAATAACTATGAAACAGAGTATAGATTTAACAAATTTAAGCAAAATGTTTTTTAAACAGAATCAACATGCAGAACTGGCAAGTTGGGATTTTTTTTTGCAAATTTTTAGATTGCTGTTGTACTTAATCAATAATAATGCAAGGGTATCCATTGCATCAGACACCCACAGCTTCCATCATTACATGACCAAATGTTTTGTGTGGGGTGACTCTAAAATGTGGTTAGTGACCACACTGATTTTCCACCCCTTTGAGGCCACCATTAACTGATTTGAACTTTGCCTGCCATATTTCCGCACTCCCTGGTGGCAAACCTGTCATGGTGTGTACAAGCACTATTGCTCCTTTTTGAAAATGAATGAGAGGTGTTAGCTTACTGCATGATGAACACATGAGGTTCTTTAGCTCTGCACTAAGATTATTGCTGGCTCCAGAGCAGCCCTGCATCCTTTAGAACTCACATTCCTGTGTGTTATTCACATGCTGCAGCAGATGCAATGTAAGGACCACTTCTTTTGAAGAATAGCCCACAGTTCATCTCTACAAATACAAATACAAAAGACAACTGATAGAATAAAGGAAAGCCCTGAAGAAATGGGTGTAGAAACATAACTTATACAAATGCTTCCATACAAGATACAAAGGCTCACTGAATGCTTTGATAAGTATGGAAATGATGTGAATCATATGCTATGGCCTTCACAGTCACCAGATCTCAACCCAAAAGACAACAATTTTGGAGCAATATGTTACACCCCACTCTCTACCACCATCTAAATACGACATGAGGAAATATCTTGTGGAAGAATGCTGTTCATCCCTCCAGCAGAGTTGTACACAATTATAGAATCTATGGCAAGGAGCAATGAAGCTGCTCTGGAGACATTGTTGGTTTTTACTTTCATTTGTGACCTATTTGTACATTATGTAGAGAAAGTTTGATGGGTCCTTTAGATGATTCTAGTAGTCCTTTAGGTGGTTCTTGTGGTCATTGCAAGATTCTGTAAGCCATTTAAGAGGTTGAAGTGGTAACTGAAGAGGTCTAAGGGTCCTCTAGGGTATTTATTGTGGTCATTGATAGGGTTTTACGTGTCCTTTAGGAGGTTCTACTGGCTATAAAGGAGGTTCTAGGGGGGACTTTCATCTAATGTAATCTTTATCTCTGCTCATAGAGATGTTGTAATGTTTTTCTTGTTTCCATTTATAACCTGTGCTCACTAGTTCAATTGTCCATGAGGTGTAGATGTTATGTAATGCATTATATTTAAATGGATAATATGATTAAAAGAAGATATATTGAGATCTTTCATGAATTCATACATTCATGCAGATCAGAGCAGTGACAGCTCTTATGCCTTCGACTTTAACATCTTGAATTGTGTAACTGCATTCCACTGAAACAGTTATTTAATGTTCCTTTAGACATCAGCCTCTCCACAATGCTGTCTGTCTGTTGAAAGACGGCAGACTATTGAGCTTTGTTGTTACAGATCATATGCGTCACAGAGATAAGTTATACTGCCATGGAGATATATAATCAGACTCAAAAAATTATGAACACTCACATGTTATGTCTCAGTGCAGCCGTTCTCATGCCCAACATTGGTAACGCCCGTCAAGACTGTGACCTTAAAAAGCTTCTCACATTGATTCACCGTTGTGCTTTACGTCACGGTCTTGACTTCTGGACTTCAAACCACCACACTGAAGACAATCTGCCACCAGAGGAAATAGGATTGCAAGTCTCTTGACCTTTAGTCTTTGATTTGTCATGTACATTTAATTCTGTGTATTGGACACAAGCAGAAGTCACAACATCATGCAGGATTATGTAGCACTTTTGACTGCTCTGCTGGTAGTTAATCTGCTGCTGATGGCCTCTAGGTGGTCAAGTTTCACACTGGAATGCAGCACTGGAAGTATGTGTGCCCAGAGATATTCAAAACCAAGAAGAAAGTGGATAGGTAAAGGTAAAGCATTAAGGAAGAAACTGGACAAACCTTGTCAAAAATGTTCGTAAAGCTTGTCGTGCATGTTTCAGCGCTCTCAAATTAGTTGTCAAGAGTTATATAAGAGTTCCATGAGATGCAATAAAGAACAAACTACAGTGATGTAATGAAGCATGGCAGTGTGGACCACTCTCAAATCTGCTGTAAAACCCAGAGGAGCCAAAGGTTCAGAAGAAGAAACATTAACTCTGTCATTGAGATTTACTGGTCCAAATAACAACGGACCAGTGTCAGACTGAAGCTGATAACATAACATTTAATAGTTGGCACAGAGTTTCAGCGTTTTAATTTTGCAGCACTTCACTTCACCCTAAATGAAAGCCTCTAAAACAGTATTTAGACCATCAAGACACTACAATTCTTTGCAATTATGCATGTTAAGTGCAAGTGAAACATAAGCGGTTATATGGCTGGCGTAGTGTTGACTAAAAAAGAAGTGTGAAGATGTGTCCTATATCTTAAATTTGTGATGTTTAACCAGTTGTTTTATAATGAAGAATTTACTTTTTTGTGTACCTTCACTCCATGTTACTTGCCTACTTTTACTACTTGCCCTAGAAACTTTTCCCCAGATTTGTTTGTATGTCTTGCAATAAGCACTATCATCAAGGGAGTTATCTGTATTGTGTACATGTACTGTAGGTGAAGAGACTACACTGGCCTCATGCAATAACCACTCATGTGAATAGGTTTGTTCTTACTTCTTAGAGTGAAAGATATCAGGTTAGAGATGGTTCATTTTAGGTACAAGGTTGATGAAATGGAGGAGCTTGTTGGAGCCAGTACACAGCCTGGGAGAGAGTTCTGTCTGAGAAAATGACTCTGGGGGAAAGAAAGTCCCAAAGGTATTAACGCATAAGCAAGGAAGACAGTTTGCTGAGGCCAAAGTTTAATTTTCTTTGAGCAGGGCTGATGATAGTGTGCTTTTGAACTGAACTGAATTTTACTGCATGTGGAAAAGGGCAAAGCATTCTTGGACAGTTCTTTCAAATTAAAAAAAAACTGCGTCTGAAAACTGCTCACAACAACTGCTAATACATTAGTGTAACGCTCATCTCTTCATTGACCTGTATAGGGGTAGATGACATAGCTGTAGTCTTCATTTTCCTGGATAGACAGAAAAATCCTGCTCCAGCTACACTAAAACCAAATCAAACAATCAGGGAGATTTTGGACTAAATATAATACATTTCCCATGTATTATTTTCCCATGCTTCCAACCATTTGGTGTGTGTGAATATTCAGCATCCTGGTTTGTAATCAGCTCGGAGCCAATCAGCTCAGTGAGATCCAGCTGGGTGGTCCACTGTCCCATCAAGGCCCAGACAGACAGGGATGTTAGCTTCCTGGTGTCCGGCTCCATGGGTCTGCCCAAGGGATTGCAGAGGCTGTCCATGGGCAACCCCCTACCCCAACCTCCCAACCCCACCTCACACACACACACACACACACACACACAAACACATTTGTACTACACTTGTGGGGACTGTTATTGACACAACACATTTCCTAGCCCCTAACCCTAACCTTAACCATCACACTATCATCCCTAAATCATCCTCTTACCCTAGGCTTCATCTAATTCTATCATCAAGCCTCTAACCTGGATCTGAAGTGAGGACATTCTGAGTTAATATTTACCCAGAATGTCCTCACTTCAGACTTAGATTCAGCTCCGTCAGCTGAGCAGTGCTGTGACCCACAAGACCATCAAATGCACGTCAGGGTTTATCATATGACATATTTAAATGCATCTAGGGGCAAATATTGGTCTAAACCAAAGATCAAGGCTGTGTTAATCAAATTAATTATAATGAAGCATTTCAAATAAATTCCACGCCTAGATTTCAGGCTTTCAGCCTATTAAGGGGCTGTAAATTGTTCAAATTTTTACTTTTAGGAACTTTCCTGCCAAAGTATCAACGTTGGTATCTGCTCTGGAAATTGTCTGGGAAATTTAATCCTAGCTGTGATTTCCATCCAAACACTGTGTGATAGTGGTAAATCTTAACTACTTCTTCATCAGTGTAGTAAATACTTGAAACATTCACAATCTATACAGCTTATGATGAGTCAAAGTAGCTATGAGGTAGCTAAAAGACAAAACAATGGAAGCAAGGTTGGAGCTGGAGATATAACAGATTTGCAGGTATGCCATTTTGGCCATATCTAAATAGCTAATATGTGTATAATATTTTTCAAATTCAACTTGTAATTAAGTCTTTGTGGTAGCAGAGAAGCAAACTCAACTCATTAATACTGTAGAACAGTTCAACATTTCTCTCATTTTTACTTATATTCTTTCCTACAGAGAGTAAGATGAGAGGATGGATATCAGTTTCATGTCTAAGAACAGAGCTGGAGTCAGGATGTGATTAGCCTAGCTTAATGTAAAGACTGGAAGTAGGGGGAAACAGCTAGCCCGAGACACTGCACAAGAGTGCCTGGTGGTTGGACAAACTGTTGTTCATTAAGTTACCCTGTCTCCTAGAAATTATGTTCATATACAACTAAATTGCAACAGCCAATACGTTTTGCTAGAAACGTAATGCTTGCTGAATTACAGTTCCTCTCAACACAATGGCAAGTTGCAAAAATGTTGATACTGAACGTATGAATGAAGTTCAGAGACAATGTACTTGGTTGTTTGTGAACATAATCCAGGCAGCGATTACAGCTTGGTCGCCAGAATGAAACGTTGGCAGTTTACGTTTCTGCAAACCACAGAAACGTTGAATATCTATGTTTCAACACGTGAAATACGTAGCATATTAACATTTCTACATTTCTACAAAATGTAGCATGTTAACATTTCAACTATACGTATCATATCAAAATGTCAACAAAACGTATTATGTCAACATTTCAACAAAACGTATCATATCAAAATGTCAACAAAACATATTATTTCAACATTTCAACAGAACGTATCATATCAACATTTCAAAATACGTATCATCTCAACATTTCTAAAGTGTGTAGTTCACATGCGATCTATATGAGCCGATCTTTCCTATTAGGAGGAGGAGGGGCCGGTAGATGGTTAGTTAGTTTGCTGGCAGCAGCAAGTTGTAAATCAACAGAGAGTAATCTGTGGTTTGAAGAAACACACGTTCAATGCAAACGTTTTCTTCTGGCGACTGGGTTGGCGATTACGTTTCCCAACACAACGTAATTGGGAAAACAATTTAGTAGTGTAGAAACAACCTAATGAACAGACATGACTGATATCTATCTTTTCATCTCACTCTCAGAAAGAAATCATAAGCACATTTTCCAAATTGTTGAAGTATTCCTTTAACACTACACCGGCACTACTGTTTCAGTTAATTCTTATTTCTTATTTTTCAATTTTCAGCTGCTCTGGAGACTTATCAGGTCTGTCAGTGGAAACAATGGCACAGTTAACACTTATTATTACCATCAACTGGAATGGTGACACTTGACTCCACTGAGACTGGAGATTTTGCTATGTTTGACATGACATACAGCTGGCTGCATCTGTAGCCTGTTATGCCTGTCATAGAAAAGAAAGAGAATGCAGGTGGAGTTTGCAAATGAAAAAAGCCTGCACCTGAGCAGTTGCTAAAGTGCTGAGGAACGGTCACCTGGCTCCAGAGAGAGATGATGATATGGGGAAACTGCAAATGACAAAACCTGCTGATGGTGTGGAAACACTCCTCTGTGCCGGGCTGTTACTGACCCAGAACTCCATTGACTTGAAAGGGAGGTTAATGTTTGCACGTCACACTTAGAGAGATTGCCTCGGCTGTCTGCACATGATCCCTGAAAAAAAAAACACAGGTGAAATAACACAGACGCAAATGGTATATTTGGAATATGATAGCTAAAGGGAAAGGTGTCAAACCTGTCACCTGATTGTTATATTGATCTTTCAACAAGATGCAAACAGCACAGGTTTCAGAGCAAACAGAAGAATAGCTTTTTCCTCCAAAGTTAGCACAAGGAGCAGAGAAAGCTTCAAACTGTTAGGCAAGATTTCTGTGTACAAGTTCAGTTCAAATCATAAAAGGGGGCTGCAAGAGGCAAGAAGCTTACAGCTGGTTTAAGCTATATCATAATAGCAGTGATCAGCTATCTGCCCAGAGAGATCAGATTTCTCTCTGATCTTTGGTTTTATCATGGAACTAGTACTTTACAGGATCTCTGGGCATTGAAGTCAGAGCAGCTGTCAGACTTTGCCCAGTGTATGAACTTGCCTGGTAACTCTGAATATAAAAGAAATGCTTTAGTTGCTGTCACACAGACAGGAAAATGTCTTCATTTTGAACTTTATCATCCATCCTGAAGACAACATTTTTGTGTCACAGTCAGCCTTCCTTCAGTTGTCACAACAATCAGTAAAAAGCAAGTTAAGTTGCTGATGTGCACATAATGCCTTCCGTCGCTTTAAACTTGGAAAGTCATAACAAACAGTGGATCGGAAGGACACTATAACACAGATGGGTAATATAGAAAACATGGATGTGTGTCCTTCTAAGTCTTCATGTGTTTTCTCACCTTTAAAAGCACCTTGGGTGCTAATGCAAAGTGAGCACTTTTTCTGATTGGAGATTTCCACAATGGGATAAAAATAGTGCTCCACGGCATGTACACTACTTTCTGCTAACAGTCCCACTAATGCAATCCACCAAATTTTACATATGTGAAAATTACCAACTCTACAGCTGACAGTGATGATGCAAAATGATGCTGATGCTGTAAGTGTCAGAAAACTCAATTTGCTGCTCACTACTGAGTAAACTATGTAGTGTCTGTTATATGGGGAGTAGTGAATGAATGAACGAGGGACAGATTTGGACAAAGCCTTAGTTAAGAAAACATTTATTCACCAGCTTCATTGTCAAGAATTAGGACACACTACTACATATTTAACAACAGCATCTGGGACCACTCAATTTGGGCCAATCTGAAATGAAAATGAGAAGATATTACCCAAAAATTCCATTATATTGCTACATTGCATTACAGAGCTATTTCCCATTTTTCATCCTGAAGAAACGACCCATGCCTCAAATTTCATTTTCAACTTGCATGCACGCAAGAAGCCAGAATCAGGGACTGCATGGAATCTGACAACACGTTCACAAGTTTAGAAATCTTATCACTGACATACAGTGGGTCACTTATCTCATTTCTACCATTACCCAACATTATTTTGGAACCAAGGTTTATATATTGCTAGTGTTTTAGTGTTGTAAGACTGCATTGTGATGGTGTGTATAGCACTAATGTGTCTGAACTGAACTGTTCAGCTGTGGAAACTGACTTATTATATTGCTTATAGTTATACGTTCAGTTTCAGTTTATATCAGGCGTTGAATTTAATTATTTCAAATGCATCACTGTGTGTAATGACTTTCCATTCATTCTGCCACTCACAGCAAGTGTTGTCAGCTGTCACAGCAATATTTTCCCTGTCTTAAGTCTTGCTCATGCTCACATGTGAAAGCAGGTTACACACAGACATGGTCAACAAAATTGCCAAATCCCAACCAGGATCTCACTGACACCAAGAGGATATAATACACCAAACAAAATTAGAAGCTCAGTCAAACACTATAGCACTTCTTCTTTATGTATTTTATGTAAAGTGGACTGCCGGTGAAGTAATCAGTTTCTCTGACCCCCTAATCCTCAACCCTGATTACAGAAACCAGGTTTCTCGTATACATGACGTTTAAAGGACTCAGTATGCTTTAAACAAACTAGGTTGATCACTCTGTTTTGAGCATACTGAGGCCGTGAGAAGTCAGATAACTGCAAAAAACCAACAGTAAGGTTTTACCTAAGTGCATGTAAAGGCACTAAAAGTGGCAGAATACTCTCATCTCTTCTATGGAAAAAAACTCACTCAGGGAATACTGAATCTTCTCATAAAAAATTACTCTGTATGTGTATGTCAAAAGTTCTTGCTGTCTTGTGCTAAACTTTAATAATCATCTCCAACTGTTCTTTGCGTGGACTTTAAAAAGCTTGTAATGGATTGACTAGACTCAACTCGCCCTCCACTCTGCTAGCCAGGCTGCAAACTGCAAACTGTGTCTTGGTGTCCCCTCCCCCTGCCTCCTGCTCAGTGAAGTGGTCAATGTGTTTGAGTGCTTTCATTTCCATACATCCTGCTCTTCATTTGTACAGCTGGCGATTTGCCGGCTCAATTCAACTAAATTGCTTTGCCCAAATGGAGCAGCAGGGAGACCTGGGATTTGGGTGAAGTGCTTCAACAATCGACACATATCACGCACTCACGCATGTTTGCATGCATGTGTGTGTGCAAGGCAGGATTTGAGAAATCTTTGTGAAAACACAGCCATTAAAGTCAGAGGTTGAATATGAGCAGGTCATTTCAAACGACAGGTTTGATCTATGATCAGATCAGGTAACACAGTGCCGGTGGTGCTAATGAGGTGCTTATTCAGAGTGCTGATAGTTCCTCTCACTTTTCATTTCACTTACACATGCCTACACGCAATACACTCCCAGAAGGTTCTTTGCAAAGGCAAACCATCAACCTACAGCTTGTGCACCTGGAGAACATTTTTTCACCAGGTCACCAAGGAAAACATTGCAGAGTTGAACTTGTTTTCACCACCACAACACACAACAGCAATGGAATCATCCAATCACTGACATGCAGAAGCACTTCACCCTCTGTATGACTTTACAATAAAAACAAAATTTGAGAATAAACTTCCGGTTGTTGATTTTTGATTTGTTTTTCTTGTTTTGTCATCTTATTCGTTTTTCTCAAGAGAATTGGCATGAATGGACCAAAACTCACCATGGAAATAAAGTTGTATATAAACAATCAGGGGAAAAAAAACATCATACTTGACATGCCTCAGGCTCTCTCTCCCAGCCTTCCCGTCTTTGTATGACCCAGCTCTCTCTTAGCATTGTGGGTGAATAGCAGTGACACAGTGTGGCACAACATAGCATAGCACACATACTGCTAGAATGTGTGTAAAAAGAAGAATGCAGAACAGATTTAAGTCTATTAATCAATATTGCAGCACAAAAGAATCAGACAAACTTCAGTCTCTGCAAAAAGCATCTTTGTGGGATTAGTCATCATAAAATATTTCCCTCAAATATTTGAGATTGGATGGCTTTAGAAATGGTTAAATAAAGTGTTTTTAATTAATAATATATTACATAAACAAAAGTCTATTTTCTGTATGTTTTTATTCATACTTAACTCTGCCTGCTATACATAGACACCCCTCTCTCTCTAGGTTACTTGGTTTCTTCCAGCTCGAAAGCTCTACCAAAGTAGAGGACTGCATTGGGACTGGGATCCTGCGGGACCCAAGCAAATCTTACGGGAATGGGCGGTTTGGGGAGTGGGCGATCAAAAAATATACTGCAGGTCCCGGGACTTTGCCAGCGCTGCAGGCCTACTCTCACAGAGCTGGGCTGAGTGCTTAGTTGGCGCTCCTCCTGGTGCTCCCTGACACTGCTACCTGCTGCTGCTCCTCCTCACACACATACACACACTCATGAGTGTGCACCACCGGCTGCTGCAACCTGCTGACTTGAACCTGAACAAGAAAAGAACAGAAACAATGCTGCGATACCGCAGGTTATTACTACTTTTGTGCTCATTTAGGAGGTAATGGAGGAGTTGTAAGCTTGTATCAAGTTGCATGACATCATCATTAGGAGCGCTACTCCTGATCAGTGCATTAAAAGACACAGGGAAATGAAACAAAATAAAACAACCTCAACAAAACAACTACAGCCAACAACACATGTTCTAAAATAATAAGTAGGCTAAAATAAATAAATACAATGTAATTTGTTAATGAACTTGGTAATGATCTCCAGACTATGAATGTGGTTGTTACCAATGCTGCCACTCTGCCCAAATAACGCAACTGCTTTAATTATGATGTCTTACACTGCCCGACAGCGACAGAGTTTATGCAGCTTTGAAATTACACCCGACAAAGGGTTTTTAAACTGCTGCCAAGAGTTTGGGATTTTAAGAAACAGACCTCACTACATCCATAGAGGCTCACACCCCGGTTTCAATGTGGAATACAGAGGAAAAACAAACCTCCTCAGGACTGGACTACTGCAATGTGCTCTTCACAGGGATCCCTGGCAGGAGCATCCAGAAGCTCCAGTACATTCAGAACATGATGAGAGTGTGAAAACACAAACATATAACACCAATTATGTTTTCATTGCCCTGGCTCCCTGTCTCCTTTGGGACTTACTACAGTGGTTTATCCACCAGAGAGAGTTGGTGGACCTAACAGACAGACTTGTGCTAGCGTGACGTCACACAGTGACTAGGGATGGAGCCATAGTGAGGTTACATCGCTGTCTCTAACAACTGCACTGAGTGGTCAGCGCAGTTGTCCATAGTCTGGGAGATTGGGGTTTGAAACCTGGTGTGGGAACCCTACTTCTCAAAATTGTTTACTAAAGAACACTTATTTTAAGACTTTAATATCCTTTATTTAGAGGTATAGTAAAAACAAAAACAAGATTGTCCTATTTCCACTTTTATTTGAATACATTTCAAATTCTGATTGACAGTTATAGTGTTTGGGAAATGTGTCTGTTTGCCATACTGCATATCTTTTAGTCTTTGAATCAAGGCAAATGTACTAAAAGTGTGAAGTCTGAATCTCAACATCTGCACACTTTTAATACAAAAATGTACTAAAAATGTGGAGTCTGAATCTCAACATCTGTACAGTTTTAGTACAAAAATGTACTAAAAGTGTGGAGTCTGAATCTCAACATCTGCCTTTGGATAAGACAGACAAACAAAGCATATTTCCCAAAATATTAAATTGTTCCTTTAAACAAACAAACCTGAAGAGAAGCATTCTTTGAAGCACTCACATGGGTACAACAACACGGCCAAGCCAAAGGAAAACATCAACATGCTTCTTTTATTTACAGTGGTGCCACCTGCCACAAACAGGGAGGTGAAAATGGAAAAGTTTAAATAGAGAGACAAAGCCATGATCAACAGCTGAGTCACATGGGTAATTACAGCTCCCACACCTACTCCTATACAAGGGATTTGTTTGTTTACTGTATATATTTTCACCTCAGGCCATTTGAAAGGCGACTATTTTCTGTAAGGGTGGGATCATATGAGTCAACGCACAGGATTTGTAAATTCAAAACTAGTAATTTCATGATCACGAGATGATGAAAATATAAACATTGCTGGGCATGAAAATAGACTTCCTCTCTGACATTCCAATATTGAATGAAGTGTAAAGAGCAGCTGAATGTTCACTATGATTGGAATTTTCTACTGTAATGCTTGCATCATGCTGTTTGCCATGTAGGAAAAAATATAAAAACGAATGGTGGATCGTCATCCAACATCATTTGAGGCCATGTGACTTCATCAAGTCCATTCAGAAAATAATTTGCATGTTATTGTTCCATTTGCTATTCACCAATTACAGAGGTGTGTAAAATCCATTGTATAACCTTTTTCCCAACGCAGTGACACACATACAGTACACAGTTGTACATGTAAGTTATGTAGGGGTGTTCTGCATTGTAGACATCAAAGTGAGACATTTGCTGAGCAGCGTCAGCTATGGCCACAAGTGGCAATCACAGAATAATGATACACTGGATTTCCCTAAAAGAAAAATCCTACGGATTTCTATCCCAGTGACTGCTGTTACCATGGTAACATCAAGTGCAGTTTAATAGAATTGTGAAGTGGGTGGGGCCGCTAGTAAAGTGTTCGAAATATGTCCTCCCACTTTGCACATCTGTACTACAGCAAACAGTCTTTAAGCAGATATTTATCAGAAATTTAACATACAGTAAGAGCAGCTGGTGTTTCTGTTTACAGAGCAGCCAAACAATCTATCTATCTATCTATCTATCTACTAAAACGGGGTGTATTTTTAACAGCACTGAAACTTCCACACAATGCTGTACAAGCTATTCCACTTCTTTTAAACCCCCCAGCTTATGTTGTTGACCTTACAGCTTTACATTGCACTGATGGATCATGTAATTATTGGGGTTAAGTGTGTCTGTGTGTGGCTCTCAGCGATAAACAGACCAGAGATAATGCACTGCTAATGGAAATCTGAGTCACCTTGAGGAAGTGGTCACTCTCTCACCACGCCTTCCCCCTGGTGGCACACAACACTAGTATTGTTACGTAACACTGTCAGTGATGAACTTAAGAGTTGTAAGATGACGCAGTTGTTTGTATGCAGATAGTGTGTGGGTGAGTGCATTGGCATCCAAAATGTTTCTGCCTCCAAAACATGCTGCTAAACCTCTGAATCAACACAAGGTCTGACATCTGTTTCACATTAGCATAATGTCTTATTAAACAAGAGAAAACTAGCTTTCAGCTGATCTTCAAAGGAACACCCTTCACTGTGTTTTGACTGTGACCTATATAGCAGACCATGAAGAGAAAAAGAAAAGAAAAAAAGAAGAAGAATAAACAGGCATGAGCAAATCTACCATATGTCCCAACACCCTCCATCACACATCACATCTCCTGGTGTGTAATCCCAGCAGCTGTCCCAGGCCTCTGCAGAAGACTTCATAAAAGAGAACAGAGCAGACCAAAGCCAGCATGCAGTAAGACGAAGCAGGCAGTTCGTGGAGAAATCAGAGAGCAAACAGAGTTGGGAGGTTTGTTTGCTGTTGATATTAGGCCCAGTGTGTATTTGGCTCTCTGCTCCAACTGCTTCCGGTCCAGTTTTGTCCTGGAAGCATCTCAATGCCCAGCATTATCGCACTGTGATGGACAGACTGACTGGTTCAGTCTGAGTTCTATTCCACATACAAAGGCTTAGAAAGCAGAGAAGGTCATCAGTGTTCCCAGCAAGAAGGTGGAGGGATGGATGCTGCCCGAGATGCCTGGTCTTATCACAGACATCCTGATCTCATTGGACGACCGTTTTCTCTACTTCAGTAATTGGCTGCACGGTGACATCAGACAGTATGACATCACAGACAGGAGGAACCCGCGATTGGTCGGCCAGGTGTTTCTGGGAGGAAGTATCATCAGTGGTGGACCAGTCAGAGTCCTGGAAGACCCGGAGAACCAGCCGCAGCCCCGCCCACGCATCATCCAGGGGAAGCGTGTACCTGGAGGTCCTCAGATGTTACAGTTGAGATTTTTGCCACAGTAACAGAGAGAGACTGTGTTCAGACCACTTTTAGTGCTGTGTGAAGAAATGCAGTGTCCCCCTACATTTCAGTGAGGCCACTATGGTCTCTACCAAAAAAACACAGGGTTGTCTTCAAAAGCAGTTGAACGTGACTCAACTTCTCTTGCTGAATGTTTCGTATAGTTTGGGGGTTTTTTAAAGATTTTTTTTTTGCATTTATTTGACAGTCAGTGCAGAGAGATACAGGAAACACAGAAAGAGAGAAGGGTATGACATGCTACACAGGTCCGTTGGACGTTGCGGTTATGTATGTGTCTTAACCATTAGGCCACTGGTGCGCCCCAACATAGCGTACAGTTTACCTCACAATTGTTGGGACACATTTCCAGAGTTGTAAAATCCTCTCATTTGAATCAAACAGAAGTTCAAGGATTATACTTCTTCTTCTACCCGGTACCTGAAGCAACACATCCCCATCAACACAGCCTCTTCAGGCTGAGCACATGCAGCCTCAGGGGATCTCACATCTGTGTTTGACGTCAATCCACAATGATGCTGCTGGTAATTTGCTGCACATCAGCTCTCCAGAAAAGCAAATTTCATCACATTCATTCCCAGGATCTGCTCATCCTGGCAACTGTATGACTTACTTATTCAATTGAAACACTGTGTTTGTGTGCTACATGCATCGATTGACAAGCATCAAATGTCTGCAGGTGCAGCCACCCCACCTCCAGGTGGCTGAGGTATATTTTGTTCTTCTTCTTCTTTTCTGTCACATTACTCCCCATTTGATAAGATATCTTTTGTTTTGGCAGACAGCCAGATTTCCTGTAATATTTTCTATATTGTCCTGTAGTATTTTGTCTTTATCGATGTGCTGTGGCAGGAGTTCAAGTGATTTTTTTTATTGGTGCTATGTATTGATAGCTATGTATTGATTCATATGAATGTGTGATATATTTTGAAGACTCAACACCTACTGCTTTTGTTTGAGTTACCATGATTGTACAGTATATTTTTATAAAGTGTTGGTTCACCAAAACTACAAAACAACATGTCCTCCCATTTGGCCTCCCTCTCTCCAGTCAGATGGTTTTGGTTTTATTTGTCCAGGTCTGGAGATATCTGTCTGTGAGTTTTCTTCACTCCAGTACAGTGGAGGTGAATGGAATAAAGCTTGTGTGCCCACAGCATTGAACATTTAAATAATTCAACAGCAACATCTGTTTCTAGAAATACTGTCCTGATAATCCACAGAACACAAAATTTCCATTGGGATTGTTTCTTCATTTAACGGTGGTTCCAATGTAAATATTTATAGATACCTCAAATAAAACCAGAACTGTCTACACCTTATATGTGTATGTTTTTATGTAAAACTGAGCCTTTAAAGTGATGAAACATTGTTTTTTCCCATTTTACTGTGGCATTTATGTTTAGTATATACCTTCCAGTGTTAGTGGATGAATATGAATTCTTTCAGTTGTATTGATCCATTTATTAACAAGATGTTTATTTGTGTTTTATGCATTGCATCTACAAATGGTCAGAGTTTATCTCATGTGCCAATATATTTCTAGAGGTGAAGTCTTGAGTTTTATGTTCCATCCCTTCTCACAACATCAAACACAGACCTGATGACAGAGAGCCGAGTTCAGTCCACGTACGGCAAAAGTTGAAAAGTTTGGCAGGTAGAGCTGTATTCTCATTACCCTGCATTGTTATGAACTATGGTAACCTCATAATGGTTCCTGTCTTCCTGTCTGTCTCTCTTTAGTCTCTCTGTTTTAACTCTTGTGTGTAATTACTGTGGTTGCTTTGAAGATATTTCATGTTCAGCTCGGATTTCTGTTGTACTGTTGTATTAAACTCTCTACAGCGGGTCTACAGTACTTTAAGAGATCATAGAAATGATCCTAGCAATTTAAATGAATGCAGAGATTCATTGTACATAAACTGAAGAAAACGTGTTTCAAAGTCTGCCATCAACCCTAATAATGGATGAAAAAATTCTCCAATAATAATATTCACAGTATTCTATGTGTTTAATTGTGAAGTATTTAAAATAAAAGGGAGGAAATTAAATCATTTGATCATAAATAAAAAAGTTACTTCCGCACAGAAACAAGGAAATACAAAAATCTGAAATGTAAATGAATAATGATTATGTGTGGACTGGTTGTCTGGCTCTACATCTATCTCTCCATACATCCTCTCTTCTATTCATCCATTGCCTCCAAAGTGTTCCAGCACATTCTACAGTATAACAGCAAAGGTGATAAAACTTCAGGCGTTTCCGTATTGACTGATGACATGCAGTGTGTTGAAACACAAAACATTTGCAAGTGACGTGTGTGTTGGAATAATAGAGAGACACTAGAAATCAAAGCAACTATAACACTCGACTAATGAAAGCAGAAACTATCCACACTGCAGCTCACATGTATACACACACCTACAGCCAGCCTGAGGAGCTGTGTTTTCATGTGGCAGCTCCCTGCAGGGCTCTGTGTGTATGTGTGTGTGTGTGTGTGTGTGTGTGTGTGTTCGAGCATGTATGTGTGTGTGGAGGAAGGTCTGCAGGCTGGATCTAATCCTTGGTCTGGGCCTGTAGCCGATCACACACACATATTTCTTCTATAGTCCTTCACACCTTGCTTTCATTAGTTATTGGGTTGTTAACAGATCTTAAGTCCTGATGTGTTTGTGTGTGTGCGTGTGTGTGTGTGATGCAAATTCAATTTTCAGTTTCAGATTAATCATGTTTTAAGGATCCTTAAGTGCATTTGGAATTACTTTAAGTCTGTTATCCTGAGTGATAAAAATGAGGGAAAACACTTGTAGTCCCCCATGGCTCATCTTGACAACAGAGATAAGTTTTATTTTCATGTGTTTGGATACAGGAAAGCCTCCCGTGCATACTTTATCTTGTGTTGTCATATTTATTGCTTCAGAATGGATGATATCAGATCATATTTGGTTTGCAATATGTGTTTTCTGTTGCCAGATCCATTTAACAACACAGGTTTTCTGTCCTTACTCCTGTTTGTTCCCACATCTGTAATCTTAAGAGAAATCCTAATGTTCTGTTTTATACAAGATGGGTTTTATTAACCTGGTGTTTTCTTTTTAGTTTCATCAAGAATTCATATTGGGCTTGAGGGGTAGTTTCACCAGTGATTGGAGTATAATAATTATTCAGGAGTTGATTCAGGAGTCATTAATTGACCTAAGTATGGACCTTCAGTCACATGATACCAGGTGGTTGTATATCCACTAACTCTTGGCTAATGATCTTTGACCCTATCCCAGTTTTGGTCTGGTCACACAGCTGATACTTTTCTCATTCATACTGATTATCGTAACATTTTACTCTCTAGTTTCATTACTGACAAAAGGTGGACACAACTCGACAATAAAGAATATGGAGCAAATATATGAACAAAAACCCAGATTATGGTAATCATAATATTCATAATCATCATAAAGTTTATTTATAATGCACTTATCAAAACCAGAGTCTGATCAGTCCTGTGATAAATGGACATGAATGTATTTACTTTTATTTAGTTAGGTATTATAATGCACAGTTGAAACATCTAGCACTGTATAAATGTATCATTCCACTTAAAAATGAATGAATCTATGAGGAACACTGCAAAAATATAATTTATTGGCTTTAGCATGTTTTCTTTAAACAAAAATGCTGATTTCTTCACTCACTGTAAATTGAGTCCACCGTCACTGTGACCGATACTTCAAACATACTGGATTAGCAAATCCATGATACAGCTGACCGGACAGTGAAATGAGAGCCAGATGATTTCGACAATGCACTGCTATAAAGTGAAACCCAGCAACTAAATCATTCTCTGCTTTGCTACTTTCTGTTGCAATAGTGAGTGAACCTCTCTTCAGTTCATGGAGGCTTTCTAAACCTGCTGGGTGAATGTGCTGTTGTTTTTCTAATAACTCTAAAATTCATGAAAGAAGTTGAGTGATCCTTCTTTTAAGAAGCCACTCAGCCCCATCAGGTGTAAAGAAGCAGAATAATGTATTTCAGATGTTTCTCTGTAAAGCATATTAAAGGACGGGTTCACAGTTTTTCAAGTCTGTCTTTAAACAACATTCAGGAGCCAAAACGAACATTGAAACATGTTTTTTTAAAATTTTTAAATGCATTTTTGCACAAAATGACGGTGTGGACACTGTGGATTTTGGCCTCCATCACTTACATTGAAAACACATTTGAAGGAGATCTTTTAGTAGCCAGTATGAACAGGAGGAATGATCACAGCAAGGAAAACCTCTTTCACTGTTCATATGGACACCTGACTGCTGTTTTAAGACACCCTTGAAAAATTCTGAACCTGTCCTTCAACTCCTCCTAAACTGAGCCTAAACTGCGATGAATGATGATAACCAAGATCTTATCTTATATTTCTGATGTCCGTTGCCTATCTCAAGTTTTAAGATCAGTAATGTTTTATAGTGGTCTCTAAACTTGGCTCTTGCATGTTGAAGTTTTTTTTTAAAGCACAACATGGTTTTACATGAATGACATTGTAAAATATGTTTCTTACCTTACCTCCACACCCTGCCAGTTCTTTTATATAATATTCAAAACTGATCTATCCATATAGTGTCTGGGAGCTAGTTAAAACACACACCATATAACCACAACGTCCCTGGTTGGATTCCAACCTTTGTTGAATGTCATCTCCACCTCTCTCTTTCATTGCAAAAATAAAAAGACAAAAAGATCTATCCACAAAAATGACCAGTTTTATCAAACAAGGTGTTTTGAGTCCGTGGCTAAACTTGGTGAGCAGGTCACCAAGATGTCCATACAACACTGACAGCACGGGAGAGGAAAGCTGACCTGAAAACAATGATGCTGCTGTCAGTTAGGAAACAACAGGAAAAGGAATGAAACTAAACTACAAATAGCAATGATTCTTGTGTCACAGGAGCCTTTGTTGACTGTGATATTGACACAGTTGGGTTAAATGTGGGATTGGTTCTGTGGTTACCCCTTGCTGGGCAGAGGCAGATACAGTAAAAATGAAATTGAGAGTTTCATACTGTTTATGTGGAAAAACAACATTAAAAGCCCGTTGCTGATATTGCATTTCATGTGAGAGCATGGAAATAATGATAACTGATTGATTGGTTCATGTGTTATACAGGAAATACTTCTTTATATCCATTATATAACAGGCTCAGGACTGGCTGATTCTACAGCACCATGGACATTATGTAGAAGCTAAAAAGTGTCATAAATATGTTATCATTTACAATTATAATTTGGTGACACTCTTAATTGCCATGATGGCAAACTTAAGTAATTATGATAACATGAGATGCCCCTCCAGGTTATCATGAAGTGTGAAAAAAAGCCAGTAGGATTTTATATGCATTTTAATTTGACTGAAATGCTCAAAATCCAGTTTCTATGAGCGTCAGACACATAAAACATGTATACAATTGTTTTATCCAGATGGTTTACCAAGAGTTTGACAGACCCCAAAGGATTTATGTCTGGCCTGTAGCACACACCAAATGTGCCATTTATACAAAAGTGCATGTGAAAGCAGCCAGGATGCAAGGGTGAAATCTTTCCCCCTCTTTCAGCTTTTGGAGGATCTGGTGATTCCAAAAATCCAAGATGGTAACGGGTAAAAAG
Organism: Thunnus thynnus; assembly: GCF_963924715.1. Taxonomy (NCBI): domain Eukaryota; kingdom Metazoa; phylum Chordata; class Actinopteri; order Scombriformes; family Scombridae; genus Thunnus; species Thunnus thynnus. Next base: position 33,471,497 of record NC_089526.1, on the reverse strand, counting down.
TAAATTCGAGGCTTCAAAACGGGAGTCCACAAACCAGTGGGTGATGTCACAATGTATACGTCTATTATATTTTTTACAGTCTATGGTGGGGACGTAAATTTGTTTACACAGTCATGTTGTGGGGACTCGCCGCCCTTATGGGGACAAAATGCACGTTCCCTTAATGTAAATCATTAATTTTAGGGTGAAGATTTGGTTTAAAGTTAAGGTAAGCTTAGGGTTATTTTAAGGTTAGGTAAAGGCTAGGGTTAGGCAAGTAGTGATTATGGTTATGGTTAGGATCCAGGAAATGAATGTAAGTCAATGTAATGTCCTCTGAAGTGATGGAAAGATGACTGTGTGTGTGTGTGTGTGTGTCATGTATGTTCACAAAGTCCCAGAGTTCAACAGTCTGATGGCTTGAGGATAGGAGGGGTATCTGAGCCTGCTGGATCTGGCTCTGATGCTTCTATACTGCTTGCCTGATGAAAGCAGTGAAAAGAGTGTGTCGCTGGGGTGGTTGGGGTCCTTGATGATTTTTCCAGCTCTCCTCATGCTCCACTGGATGTAGAGGCATGGATACATGGATGGCAGTTCAGACCTGGTGATGCGCTGAGCAACTTTGATGACTCTCTCCAGGGCTTTGCAGTCCTGCTTGGAGATACTCCCATACCAGGCCATGATGCAGCCAGAGAGGACACTCTCAATATTGCATCTGATGAAGTTGCAGAGTATCTTCCTGTCCATTGTGGTGATTGGGCCGATGATGGTGATGTTGTCTGCAAACTTAAAGAGGACCTATTACGCTCATTTCAGCTCTAAATTTTTATTTTTGGATTCCACTAGAGTAGCTCTGCATGATTCAAAGTTCAAAAAACTCCTTATTTATCTTATACTGGCCCTTTATGCAGCCCCTCAATATACACAGTTTCTCTTACACTCCGTTTTAGCTCCTGTCTTTTTAAGGCCCCCTCCCGATGAGCCCACTCTGTTCTGATTGGCCAGTTTTACATATCAGAGTTGTGCAACTTTACCGTCAATGCAAACCAAACATTTCCTGCTTTACTGCTTCAAATTAAAAGCTTTTCAATGACTAACTAATGGGAGATTTTTATTGTGAAGAATATACAGGAAGTAAAAACGTGTTCCTCACTGAATCAGCAGAGCTTCATTAGTGGCACTAAAAACCGGTCGAAACAACAACATACAGAGCTATTTGGAGCTATTTGTTCAGCAGATCAGTTAGAAATAATGCAGAGAGGACTAGTACAAGCAGAAACAGCCACAGTGAGATGTTTTATGACCAGACAACCAGCACACCTCCAACAGGTAAACTACTTTGCTGTGCTGTGTAATGGTGTCTACTCCCGGAGAGGAGCAGTGAGCTTGCACGCTGTGCACATGGCAGATGTCCATATAAAGAAATCTATCACAAACTGACATCAGCTCGGGCCGAAAGTAGAAAAAACCATTGGAAACTGAGCATTCATAGCAGTCTGAAGCCAGGGCTTTCTGCTCACAGGGATTGCCACTACATACGTTTACCTCGTTATTTGACATGTTGGCCACTTTAAACATGAACATAAACATCTGACATTGTGACATTATATATATATGTCTGAAAATAAGGAAAAGCATAATACCTCCCCTTTAATGATGATGTTGGAGTTGTGTGTTGTCACACAGTCATTGGTGAAGAGACTGGACTGGACAGGACTTGGCACACACCCCTGGGGGACTCCGGTGCTGAGTGTGATGGTGGAAGAAGTAATGTCACTGAGCCTCACCCTCTAGGGCCTATTTGTCAGGAAGTCCAGGGTCCAACTGCATAGGGCACTGCTGAGTTCCCTGTGTGTCTTTTGGTGGTTCCAGACGCTGTTAGACGATCTGACAAGAACTTCATTTTAAGCATACTGAGGCTTTAACTCGAACCTGAATGCTTGCATATTAATTCAAGTCTACTATTTGTCACACAAATTCAATCTAACAATCAGGGATGCAACATAAGGTGCCTTGGGTACCTGACCAGAGGACTAAAAAGCTCACACTATCATTTAACATCCTTGTTTGAACCAATCCTACATACCTTCAAAGTAAATGTATCTCTGGATTATTACACCCAGTTCTGGCCACCACAACAAAATGATATGCAATGTTAGCTAAAGGCCTAGACACCTCTAAGCATCTCCATGCTTACCAGAACAGGTCTGTTAGGTCTGTAAGCTAAGCTCTTGTAAGTGTGAAAAAGTAGGTTTGTGTTGATGGGAAGTGATCTCATTTAAGAGCACTGTGCCCTGGTTACAGTGCTGTTGTGTAAGTCTTCCCCCTAGAAACATGATTTATCTTGAATCAATTAGTTATTTTCCAGATACTCCTATCGACCTTTGACCTGCGGCTCTCCCACCCTGTCCCCAAACCCCATCCCTCCTCTGCAGGCTGTACCACCCAGCAGTGACCCCCTGAACCACTCAGGACACTCAACAACACCCGGCTGGGGCCAGGGCAGAGTCAATAAGATGGCTGATGACATGGGGAAAGATAAGCGTCATTTCTGGTGTTATGGTCCAACATAAGCATGAAAATAAACACAAACCCAAATGGACAGGTTAATTGACTAATTCTATTATTTATCCAAACAATAGATGTCATTTAGCCGAGGTATGGGGTTGATTTGATATGAAGCTTTCTCAACAGTTAATGAACTGATCTTGGTTAAACACACAGAATATGGACAGCAAAAACAACATTATCAGATGAACATGCACACAGCCAGTCTTCTTTCACTCCATAACATTAAGAGTACCTTTGGGAAGTATAGATGATTATCTATATTGCATTGCGGCTTACTGTTACTCAGCGTGGTGTAGTTTTTGCTACAGTTCTGCATGTTCAAGCTCATAATAGAATCAGCTTTGATCAGGATTCATTTTCATTGCATCAACACTTGCAAATACAAATGAAATACAGTATGTGATGGAAAAAAACACAGCAATTGTCATGATCCAGTCATTATCTGCCTTACCACTTTGAACTTTGGACTAGCTCCCATTGCTACCTGTATGCCTAAGTTTCTGCTTTTGCATTAAATTCACCTGCCAGTCTCGTAAGTCTGCATTTGGGTCCTCCACATGTCTGTCCTGTCCTCATTCCAGATAGCAATTACATAATAATGCTGAATAATGTAAATTAAAGCTAAACCAACAATGAATTGATCTACTTACAAGTATTGTGTGTGTTTCCAATGCCTCATATACAATATGTTATTCCTCTGTGCTGTAAACCTCCAAAAAACATTAAAAACATGTCAGTAGTCTCACTACTGCACTGGGTGACATGTTCCTTTGCCCCTGAAGAGAGTGATTATCTTGGTTGGTTTCGAAATGGCACCAAAAAGAGATAACAGCGATAAGATTGTAACTCTATATAACGAGCTCTTGATTTGTGCTAAATTTCTCAAAGAGCTTCAGTACAAAGTCAAGAGGTTGTGTTATCTAGCACAACAAGCTAGCGAAGCTCTGTAAATGAAACTGCGTTCCCATGCATGTGCAGTGGCCTCTGCCATGCTAGGTACCTCTCTCCTGAGGGGTTATTATCTTATTACCGTTATCACTCTTTGGAGCTGTTTCTAAACTACTAACTACTAAGCTACGGTAACCACGGTCTTCAGTGAGCAAGGAACATGTCACACAGTGCAGCGATATGACTGACTGACGTGTTTTTACTAGTTTTTGGACAACAACAGAGGTCTACAGCACGGAGGACTAAGGTATATCAGGCTTTGGACACACACAATACTTGTAAGTAGATCAATTCATTGTTGGTTTGGCTCTGTGCATGAGATTTGTTGACAATAAGAGAAATATAGACATTAGCCTGCCTTATCCTTTAACCCTTTGATTACACATTATATAACTAGTGGCCAAATGTAGATAAATATTAAAAATGAAACACAACTAAAGTCTGAAGAAAAGCAATTCTCCAAATTAAACAATAAAATATGTTGTTTTATCTGACCCAATCAGCAGGAAGACATCATTTATCTGTGAATTCCAAAACTGGTCAGATTTGGGCACAAAAATGACTTGTTTAAGGTTAGAGAAAGATTGTGATCATGGGTAAAAGAAATCAGTGTCTATTTTCCCTTAACCCAGAGATGAATAATGGACTCCTCTGGACTTTGTGGCTATATAACAACATCTCACTCTTTCTTCCATTGCTCCCAACGGACTCATAATTCTTAGAGATCTTTGTCACTTGAATGTAAACATATTTTGTTATTATGCATTTGCTGAAACAACTGATGCTGTTATTTTTTTTAATAATGAGCTTTTCTACCACTATCTGACTTTCACAACTGTTCGACTGTATGAGACTCTTCTGACTGCAGCAGGACTGATAATTTGTTCTGCCATTTATGCATTCCATATTCATTATGGTGTTTTTTACTGCAATATGAAATGATACATACACTGACATATTCCATTGATTGTTTTAGTCAAAGAAACTACTGTATGTCTTTTTAAGAAAAACAATCTTTTTTTTCTTTTCTTTAGAAAAACTAAAAGTTCTAAAAAAAATTAAGATCTCCCTCTGAATGCACACACACACACACACACACACACACACACACACACACACACACACACACACACACACACACACACACCAGGCAGTGCCTCACCACATCTCTGTTTGTATGTGTTGTGAGTGGTTCTCATGGCTGTGGTTTTGTCTTGTCTGGTACAGAGTGGTGCAGCCTCATTATATGTCTCTGCAGGATCCTGGCAGGGTCAGAGGTCATGAGTATTGGGTGGAGCCTTTACAAGAATACATCTTTGAACATGGTTAACATCTTTGTCCAGGGTTTAAATGGCCCTCTAATTAACCTCTCCCCCTGCAGCGTGAAGCCTCAAGGGACAAAACAGAGCTATGTCTGAGTTTGACTGATGGTAGTCTGAAGAGGATGCAAACCCCGTGTGTCTGGTTTGAAGGTGCATATGATCAAACTTAAAGCCAAAATACATGATTTTTCAAATATGCCATTTTCAGTCCCATAATATATAATACTCAGTGTTTGTAAGTTAATATTTAGTAAAAAAAATCCCCCCAAAAAACAGTAAAATGAACACACTCAAAGCATGTTTGATTGCTCAGTACCTATTTGCTCTCAGAATGTGATTTTCTTCATGTATTGAAGCAGACAGTTAAACTAGAGCAGATGGAAGTGCTGCAAGACTTATGGGAGATGGAATTCACAGTTGCACTTTTTTTGGACTCAGCACCTTGACAAGATATGAGTGTGTGTTTTCACACTGATTTTATTTACCAATTCAATTGCTGACATTTGGGGACGTGGTGACACCTGTAGATGGTAAGTAGTGTGAGAAACAAGAGCAAACAAGACTTTTAATAATTTAAGAGTTTATGTGTCATTTAAACCACTGATTGAGAAGTGAAAACAAAAGGAAACTATTCAGCTGTGGTCCAAACTGGTTCATAGCTCTGCATTAGTGTTTCCAGGTGCAGCAAACCAAATAACTATACATTCACATCCATTTCACAATAAAGCCTGTCTCCAAAAAAGCCTGTCTCCTAAAAATTTACACATTTTTATACATTTATATATGACTAAACTGCAACAGAAAATACATTTTGCAGGAAACATAATGCCGCCCAAATTACATTTTATCATTTAACATAATGAGAAAATGTTGTTAATTTATGCAACTGGGATGTCGCAAAAATGTTCATAGTGAACATGAATGTTCAGTGACATTATTAAACTTTTTATGGTTATGTTTAGATGAAAGATTGTGGTCCTGGTTTAATACAGAAAAACTTGAAACATAACGTGTTAATCAACACGTAACTAAAATCAAAATCTTTCACTAATCTTAACCAAAGTGCTTTCGTTTCCTAAACCTAATCACACACAGCCTCGGCCTCTGGTGTCAACATCCTGCACTGTGTACATTCACCATCCATCTCCGTCCCACTTCAGTGCAGTACATAAATGTAGCACTTCATTCATTAAGAAAAACCCAAATAACAAAAAACGGCATAATCCAAACATGACCCAGGCAGTGATTATGCTGGCAAAACAATTTAGTAGTATATAAACTTAATTTCTAGGAGACATAGGCATAGACTCACCACTGAGAACAGGACAGCGTTTATTATAGAGGCTACAGGACAAACTATGCAGATGTTATGTATGTACTGTATATCTCGCTCACATGACGATAGGTTACAGGTAAAGCATTTTAAACCACCAAACTAAAAGTGAGGATAATCACACCAGATGAAACAGGTCTCATGAAACCTCAGCAGAGATTTTGATCATTTATGACATTTTTCATATTACATTACTGACATTATTATTGTTATTATTAATAATATTACTGAAATAGTTACAGTAGTGAACAACAAATAATTAGACTGGTTCTAAGTCAGCTTCAAACCATTTCACTATTGTGGAAAAAAACCCTGAAAATATTACAGTTTATCGAACATTAAGGGTTTTCTTCCAATGACTGATTGTAATCTGTACAAAGAGCTAAATTATTGTACAAATATCCAGCAGCAGCCATAATAGTCTTGTGTCAATAGTGTCAAGTCCTCTGAAATACATTCCACAGGCAGAAGACACCTTCAGTCACACACAGACCAGTCAACTGACCACACACACATATTAACATGTAGCACCACTACACACTCACTCAGTCATGATAGCATCAACATGTCCACATACGCTGAGCATACACACCCTCTTTCTTTTTTCTCTCTTATTGTTGCTTTGTGAGTCTGTGTATGTCTGTGTGTTTATCTTTAATTCATGCACATGACTGAGGCCAGCTCTGGCTGCCAGATGAGGAACATTATATTGTTACCAAACTCAGGCAATTATATCATTTCCTAGATTTACTGCAGAGAAATTGCAAGTCAATTTTCCCAGGGTTGTATTTTTTTCATCCTCATCCAGGATGAAGTTGTGTCTCACGGATAAGACACGGCTGAAGCAAAGGATGTTATGTTAGCCAGTTTTCCACCGTGACATATGTTCAAAGTAGAAATAAAAATGATAAATTCATCGTTTCAACAGGATGCGTGTACTGCACATAATCATTCCATCACACAACACATTGTACATGATTGGTTGATTGAATGCAAAATACATCATGATGCTATGATATGGAGTCAGCCAACAAGGTGAAAATCATTTCATTTAATTATCGCTTAAAATATAGAATGAATATTAAAGCAAACTCATTGTTTTCCTAATTTTTTTTTTGAGTATGTGTGTTCTGTTACAGTCGTATTTAATTTGTTAAATTGTTGATTAGGCACCATCTAGTGGTTGACTGGGGTATTTTCAGTAGTTATTCCATGTTCCATGTCGTGATTAGACAGGAAACAGGAAGTTAATGCTCAGCCTCCTGAAAGACAGTATCACAGACCTGCAGTTAGTTACTCTGCATCCACCCTCACATCTTATGTGTATGGCAGCATCGTCTGTATGTATCTTTGCTTTTTATGCTTAAGTGCATTTCTAGAGTTTCATTTCATATAATTTGATCATTTTGTGAGTATATAATATATGTTAGCCTCATCCTGTATTAGTTCATACACAACGATAGCTAGCTTATTTACAGTAGTCCGGAGATTTAATTGCTCCATTGTTATTGTAATTCATGTTTATATACAATCAGTACAAAAAGATCATTTAGTTTAGAAGATAATATTATTATTATTATTATTATTATTATTATTATTATTATTATTATTATTATTATTATTATTATTATATTAATAAGCTAAGAATATAATAGCTTGTTGTTGAATTCAATGCAGTTTAAGTAATCACACCTTCTGTATCTGTTTTCAGTTTTACCCTTCCTTAGCCATATAAACCTGTGGGCAAAATACAATCTTGTCCATGGAGTCTTGGTGAAAGTAAGGAGTTTATCTGGCTGTCAAAATACCTCACTCATGTATGGAGGACAGCACAGTGTGTGTCAGCAGGATGTCAGTGAACATTAAGTCCACAGTCTGTGTGTGTGTGTGTGTATGTATGTGAGGGTTTATGCTGGACACTGGTCAGGTAGCTCTGGTTCTAATGGTATCCAAACTGATGCTCCATTGACTTTCAAATGGTCCAGCACACTTCCTGTCCCCAGGGCTGGCACTATTTTTACACTGATAGATGTCAGAGCACGCACCTTACAACCAGCTACAAAGTAGATTCGAACCAGGGTGGACTATAAGAGAGATATACAGTACATACATAACATCTTTTAAAGAAGCAAATGGTTTTAAAGTGCTTTAAAGGACAAAGAAAGCAGAAGGATCCAAGGGTTCAAACAATCCTTTAGAAATTTCTTTTGACATTGCCTGAATTGATTGTTTCCAGACTGGTATCTGATTTTTAAAGACAGCACTCTTACTTCTATAGCAGCAAACAAACATATCACTCACGTTAACACTCACTTAATTACACTATCTCCAGTATAATACCTTGCAGTTTTGGGTGCACCTGCTTTCCTTCTCTCCTTCAGCAATGCACCGGTGTAGCGCGCTGACAGCACTGCTGAAACAGTGGGTGGGCAAATGGGAGGGATGGACACATGTGGAAAAAGGGTTGCATGTGCATACAGATGTTTACAGAGGAAAAAAAACTTCCCAAGGTTTTTACAACACAACACACAACAATGATGGAATGATGGAACAATGAGCCAGCATCATTGAAAAGGAAATGTTTTGTTATGGAACTGTTATAAAGTTTATTATGACTTTTTCCCTGCAGTTGAGCAAATCATATTACAATAACAAACACACAGATGAGCACCAGTGCTCCACTGATATCAGCTTTCATAGGCTGACACAGATCTTACAGATACACTCCAGGATTTAGTTAAAGGGCCCAGTGCATCCCCCAAACCCTAAAGTCAACATCAACAAGGAGCAGAGGAACATTTTAGCATTTGGGGTCAGTGATTGACTATAAAAATCAATGAGTATATCTTTACAATATCACCATTTTCATGTCAAAATGACACACATTAATTTTTTCTTTATTATGACGGAAAAGTCCCATAAACAACATTTCGAGTCTCATGGGACAATAAAGACTAGACAATGGCTGCTGAAATTGAGAAACCATTTTTTCCAATGTTTTATACTTCCATCTTCACATAACTAGCATTTTTCTCACAACATGAACATCACAATTTGAAAGTGAGAACACCTGTTCTGTGTGTTTGGTTAAACTGAAAGACAGCATGAGTGATGTGGGGCAGAGGTTTACCCAACTAAGAGCAAACATAGTAGCAGCTGTCTGTTTTTGGTGAGGGAGTGACATGATGAAGAACAATCCAGGATGTGAAGTTTGAGTAATAGATCTATGATTTTGAAAGACACTAAAACCCTGCACAGAGGTTTATGAGGAGTTATGACAGCAATTTTATCCTCTACGGCCTCGATCACAAGGTGAACAGCAGAATTATATGAATGAACAAAATGACTCATACAGGTGGGAGTATTGTTCCCTCTGCCACAACAGTCCCACATAAAATTAAACATTGTACTGTATGTATAGATGTAATTATCTCTGTGTGTGTACTAGGGGTGTGCAATACAAATACATTATTCGGCAAAGCACAAATAATATTTTTTTTTTTTTTTACAAATATTTGTTTCATACAAATATTTTTAAAAATATTTGTCAGTTAGAGGTCTGTCTGCATAAGGTGATGAGCAAAGTTTTAGCTCACTAGTCAGCACAGTCGTCTATGATCTGGGAGACTCCAGTTCAAGACCCAGTGTGGGGACCTCCTTCATAAGGTAGTTTATTTATGAACATTTATTGTAACACTTTAATTTTCTAAAATTAAAAGCGTAATAAAAACAAAAACAGGATTTTTAAGCCTCTTTCCACTTTTTTTCGAATACAAATACAAATACAAATAATTTTGCTGCCTCAACAAATACAAATACAAATACAAATACTGGGCTTTCTGCACATCCCTCGTGTGTACATTTGATAACTGTGTATAAATTTATCTATATGTTTTCCATGTGACACTTAAGATAATTAAGACAATCCACCTATCTATCTGAAATGAATGAGGAGGCATTTTGTTAAGTAGCGCTAACTCCAGTCTGACAGACACACCAGATGATGGCTGTGATGCCCTAATTTGCTGTTAGCCAAGTGAAACTGAAGTGAGCAGAAGAGATTTTGCTGTTTTTCTATTATTTTTGCATTTTTTCAAAACCAATTTGTGAGGTCATGCTCACATGTAAACTGTAAACTGAATTGTCAGATTTGTATCATGTATCTGCCTCTTGTGCTGAATTTCAAATTGTATTCCCTTACACTATTTGTTACTGAAAAAAAGTAATCACAGTACTGTAGCACGTTACAAGTGTCGTGTTACTGCCCAACACTGTTACACACAGCTCCCAGCTTTAGCTTGTTGATATTAAATACACATGTAGTTAATCCATCATATCAGAGGTGGAGAACACTGACAAGCTGATGTCAGATTTCTAATAAAAGGTGATTATTGGTCTAGTATAATAGCAAACCAATATATCTGTCCCTAGAGAGCTGTCAAGTAAAAATAGAGCGACAGTGTGTGTGGCCTCTTTGTGGAGGAGTAAACACAGCCATGTGTGCAATTTCACACCTTTCACACCTTGGAATCCAGTGCTGGGAAGACAGGGTGTCCTTTTCACCCGGCCACCCCTGGGCCCTGCACCACGACACCTTCAACAATAGGCCCGGGCTAAAAGGTCAAGGGTCAATCAGGGTCATGTGTTCAATAATCAGCTACTGCCTCTCCAGGTCTCTACAACTCTCTGGCTTTGATTGGATTGGGATATAAAGGGGGAACAGGGAAGGGAAGGGAGGGGAGGGGTGTGTGTGGCATAAAGAGATGTTGAAACATGGCCAGATGAATGGAAAAACGCTAAAAGGCGGATGCGAGGGAGGAGAGTGGGGAGTGAAAGGGGAGGTGGGGGGGTGGGGTGGGGCGACAGGGGTCACTGCTGCATGAAAACAGGACCACAGTCAGAGGGTAATCAATCCGTCAGCCGGTCTATCAAGACATCAGTCAATACAGACACAATTTGACATTAAGCTATCAATCAGTGGTCAATAGATCACTCATGCAAACAACTACAAGTGAAACATTATTTTGTTTGGACTAAAGGGATTAAAGCAGCCTGTTGAAATGCTTTGAACAGGTAACTTGAACATCTCAACAAATATATTAAACTGCTGTCAGAAATCTTAGCGTATAGCTTAAAGGTCACTTGACCAAAAATACAAAAACATATTTTCTAACCTTCACCAGCAGAAAATGAAAGTAGTTTTGGATGTATATGTAAAAAGCTGTAAAACAATCAACTACAACATGTGCCCAGAAAAAAATGTGTCATTGGATGACCACAGAACACGCTCAACACTGTTTCACAAGAACTATTTCTTCAGTAGTTCCAATGAAAACTTTGAGCACCACAACTTCCTTTGTATAGGAAAATGACTAGCATATTGACAAACTAAAATAATGACAAACATATTCCAGTGTTTAACAGTTCTTCAGAAAAGCAGCATTTACATCAGCACATCTGTGTACAAATGAGTTGATGCTCTCTTGCGCTTAAGAGTCTATACAGTCATGCTAGCAGCTCTGTGAGGGTGTCCTCCTTAAGCTAAATGCTGACATCTGCATACTAACATGCTCACAATGCCAATGCTAACATGCTGATGTTTAGCAGGTATAAGGTTCACCATGTTCATCATCTTCATTATTGTGATAGCATACTAACATTTGCTGTTTAGCATGAAACATACAGTACAGCTGAAGCTGATGGGGTTGTCATTAGTTTTGCAGGTATTAAGTCATAAACCAAGTACTGGACAAAGTAAATTTTGACCTGCTGATGGAGCTACATGTAAAGTCAGAGGATCACCAAAGTAGGTAAGCAGGATTTATCCTCTGGGAGCCATGAATGTCTGAACTAAATTTCACAGCAATCCATCCAAATGTAGCTGAGACATTTTAGTCTGGACCAAAGTGGTGGACTTCATCCCTAGAGCTCTGCAGCTAGTGTGGCAGACAGGCTGTCTACACAGGATATGTTTAGGTCAGGGTTTTGTCAGGGCAATTACAGATAGCCTACATTTTAATTTCAACCAATATACTACTAGAGTACTACAACTGTGTAACAGCTTGCGTTTCACTTGCAACTGAAGTGTGGAACCCCAGTTTGAAGCTTATTTTTAGGCTTCAAGTCAATTTTCTTGGATTGGGTTTGGGTTGTATGTGCTGCTAAATCACGTCTGAGCCAAAAGCAGGACTGTGGCTGAATACTTTCAGTGCAGACAATGAAGGACTGAAGCTGCTGTGCTGATTTCACTGCACAGGCTTTGGAGGCAAGGTGTAAAAAACATTCCTTGCTGCTTTTTTTGGGAGGGATGAGACTGAATGCACTTCTTGTAAGTCACTTTGTATCCAAATGGATGTAAGGTAATGTAATGTTTTTATGAAGCTATGGTCAGGGAGGGGCCTTTATCCTTTCAACACTGACTGCATGATAAATGTAGTTTACTTGTGTGTGTGCTAGTTGCATTCGTCACTCTGAGGACAATGGCTGATGAGACAACACACACGTGTTGAGTGTTCGAGCTCAGCTGTGCTAACCAATGTCCTCAGGCCTAAAGCTGCTACTAGCAGCTGACTCGCACAGGTTGATTTCAAAAGAACAATAATCCACTTTATGATCACATTAAATGTATAGAAAAGTGTGTTTTAGGAAAACATGTCCAGTTGCAATATTGAATCACAATCTCAGGGGAAATTAAAAGCTGAGGGTGGTCCAGCTATGGTTTGGCTGTGAAGTGATGAGGTGTGTCTTAGTGTGTGAACATGCACTTGGGTCTCATATGTGTTAATGTGCATGTTCTTTATAGGTGTGTGTGTTTGTGCTCATATATGTTGTCACTGTTGCTTACGCATGTTGGAGTGTGCCTGTGCAGGGTCCAGCTGCACTGTGCTCCCAGCAGATAAAGGCCACCCTGTGTCTCTGATATGGGAGGACCTGGGTGGATCCAGTTGTTCAGGATTATGGTGTTCCAATAAAACCTCGTGGGCTCTGTCATGAAACCCTCGTCTGCTTAGTTCATCTGCAGGGTAAATCGCAGTAAGAAAAACCACTGTCCTGTTACTCTGCATCTCTGCTGTTATGCAACCAACGCAAGTCAGCTAAAGACATATATCTGGTGGATGACAGTGGTAAATGGTCCCCCAGCTGTAGAAGCAATCATAGAAGAATGATGAACTGTCCCCACAGTTCAGTTGAGAGACCTTTTCCCTAATTCTTTAGGCTACAGGGTTCTAGGTCGACTTGTAGGCTTGTTGAAGCAGGATTGAGAATACACTGTATGCTATCACTACCCAATGGATCCCACCTATATATCAGTTCAGGTTCAGTATTTTTTTGGTTTTGGTTTCACATGAAATGTACTACACTTTTCATTCAGTTTCTTCCCCTCTCTGACTTTGCCATTTTCATCTGTGTGTCACATTTTGTAAACAGGACACACATAATACCCAGTGGGAAATGAGAACTGTGTTGCATTAGCCAGGCAAAGTTAAAAGTCAGAATCTGATTGAAATAAAGCAATAACTTACTAAAGGGGAGCTCAAAATGCCCAGTGATTCAGGGAAGACTTCTCCTGTGGGGTCAGTGCTATTACCTATTGGACAATTTTGCAAAATCCAGAATTACATCAATGGTTCCTAAACAGGAATCCTCTGGGGGTTGCAAAGGCATTGCATTAGGGGGTGTACATAAGCAGAGGTCAAAGTGTCATTAATAACATTATTCATTGCTCAGTTTAGCTCAGGTTAGTTCATTAATTTAAACAGGTAACAAAACACAAGAAAGATAACATACTAAAGGATTGGTGATTGATTGGTGAAAAAAAACCAAACAAACAAAAAAAAACAAGATAATTATGAAACACATTCGCACAAAGAATAACTAATAATTATATGTGCCAATAGTAGCATTTAAATGAGATACATATGTGGATTGCTGGTAACTGGCATGCATACAACTACTAGAAAAGACACATCAGAGGACAGAAGGAGAAAGACAGCCGTACAAAATTTGACCCATTTAAAAAGCTATAAGCGTGAATTCAACATTTGTGAGAGGAGGACTGTGTTGCAGTATGATAGTGCTTATTCCACATCTGAGATCTCTTGTATCTGATAGAGATGGACAGTTGTTCTAAATCTTGGGAGATTGCTGCATTGAATTTCAAATCATTGCTGGAGGGAAGTCCTTTTTTCCACTTGAGTTTTTAAGTCAAAATGTCATGCCATGAAAAAGGAATATGAATCTGACCCATTTATGGACAACAAAGAAACAAGAGTGCTCTGATGCTAACAAGGGCTACTGAAAGTCAAAGAATAGCTGGTGCAGTATACTGTATAGATTGTAAAGTCTGTGATATTAGACTATATAAAATTCTATTCTGGTTAGCAAGAGTTCTTGAAAAGCAAAATAACATGTAAAGAACAAGATGAGCAGAATTTGAGAAGGAAAACAAAATGTGACTAATCAATCAATGTCAATCCAAAATATATAGAAGGATATTTACTTTGCCTGTTGCAAATTACCATCAGGTGTGCAAACTTTTGTGTCACCATTATTTTTTAATATAGCAATGTATTTAAGACCAAAATTGTAAATTAGCTGCAGTTCATCTGATTTCCATAAAGTGCGGTTAAGTAAGATCTGATGACAAGCTGTTTTGACACGTGTTGCACATGTTTGGAAAGCAATAGAGCACAAGACACTTGGAATTGCAAGCTTGTATTCATCCTGCAAGAGGAACACTATATGTGAAGAAATGTGAGTTAAATATCCTGATGTTGCCAGCTCAACAAAAGTTAAGTGACTGAATGAGTCATGAGAAATCAGTGGGAGATTTTAGATGAAACTTTTAAACTCTTTTCACAGGATTGTTTTGTAAGTACAATATAATGGTTCAAAACTATGACTGGCTGCTTGGATCATATGGCACTGGACAGGCTGAGAGACAGAAACAGACACATAACATACTTACCTAATAAAATTGCATTGCTTAGCTCTGCTAAACTAACTTTGTCATGCAGCACCTAAAAAGGTGCAAATCCTTAGTACATATCCATCATAGAGGCATATCTGCTCTGGAGTTCACTGTCAATATAACAGCAGAGTCTTCTGAGTCTTTAGTGTGTGGCGACTCGGGCACTTTATCCTGCATTTTTCATCTGCACAAAAGAAATCGATAAACATGCCTAAAAAGATACATGCAGTTCTTTTTTCTTTAATAAAATTAATTAATTAGAGCCACAGACAACCAGTTTCAAAATATTATGAATCAAAAGTGAAGTAATGATTTCTTTGAAACTGTTATGGCAGAGAGATGGGACCAAGGGAAATGGCTGAACATCTTTGCAGTGTGGTTAAAATGTTCTCCATCAAGACTGAAACTGATCATCTGTGCTGGAAGTGCAGAGTGGGAACTTACCTACATTGTATACTTGAAGTATGTTAGTCAATCTATTCAAGCTCAAGGTTTTGGAACTCCTGCACATAGGCAACCACTGACAGCGTGACAGATATTGCAGGCATTCCTATAGAATATTGCATTGTATGGTTAAGGTTTACAACAAAACCACTAAGCTGAGGTTAGGGAAAGATTGTGGTTCTGATCTTAAAACAAGTCAATGTTAATTGCTGGTCTGAATCAAGACACAAACTCCTGTCCACCCTAGCTTTTCCACTCTTATTTTTAAATTAAGGGCATGCTACTTCTGTCGGGATTCGGGTCTCATATTTGACAGTAGCAGTCAGGTTCTGTTGAGTCAAGTCTTAAAGACAGGTATGAGCAGGGTTCAGGTCTCAGTTTCAGGCCTGCACAGACGTCTGTTGAACCTGTAGACTTGAGACGATCTCCTCATGTGGGAAAAAAAAGTTGAGATGGAATCGTTCCAAACAGGAAACCTAAGTTTGAATGCCAGAACCACATGCACAACTGAAGCCAGCACTGTTCCATCTCCCATGAGTAAAAGGGATTTTAGACATCACACAGATATCTACACTGACCTAATCTCCCTGACAACATAAACTCTGAAGCTAACAGCAGCTGACAGGCGTGAGTCAAATACTGACTTGTCTATAAAGCTTTAAGAAGATTGCATGAGGGACACGTGATCTCCCTCCCTACACACTGATGATGACAATGTTTTATTTATTGAAAGTGTGGTCAAGTTACACGCTCTCCCTCATTCTCTTACTCAACTCCTCGAAGACGTTACGTAACTCAATCTAGTTGCGTTCCCTCTTACGCTGTTAAAAATGTAGTCACACACACACACACACACACACACACACACATTATGTGCTCACTAATGCACAGCATATCTTGATCAAGCCAGACTGACGTAGGAAGGAAGTAGGGGGAAAGTGGTGAGTCACAGCTGGTTCTCTGGCCACCAGCTGCAGTAAGAATCTCCTCGTCAGGTCGGCCAGCTGCCAAGACAGGGAACCACATCAGCTCAGTATCCTACCAAAGGGGAAGACCGCCCCACAAGAGGCAACAGCTGGGGGGTAAAAGACTGGAGTGATTCAAACTGAATTACTCAATGTACAACATTTGCCATTTAAAACTTTTTTTTTTTCCATTTAAAGCTAATATCTTGTAACATTTTATGGTGATATTAATTTTCTCTGAATTTCTTGCATTCACCATTTACATCAGAATGGTATTGTCATTGTTAAAAGCATCTGAACAGCATTTTAGACTGTCACACTTTAACAATGTCCATCAAACTATCAGTTGTGTTGGGTTTCCAAACAGACCATCTTAATTTGGAGGAAATTTGGGGATTTAAGGGGAACTATGTGGGGCTAAGATAAAATCAGGGACTAGCTTTTATAAGTTTAAATGGTAAGCAGCATATAGAGAACAATGTATTATGTTTATAAGTTACTTTTTGGCCACCTGGAATCTGAAAACACAAGTTATGAACTATGAGCTCGGGGTTGGTCTCCACCAACTCCTGAGGAATATATCTGCCTCTTAAGCTGCGAAATGTTTCATAATGTTCACTACCTAGGGGAATTTCACCCCCAGGAAGTCTATTAGAGGGGACCACCACTCTAACACTGACGGTAAGGTCACACAGGTACGAACAACACAAGAGACTGACGTGATTCCAATATAAATTATACAAAAGAAAGTTTATTAACACTTTAAAAATTCAAACCTTACATAAAATCTCTTGGTGATGATGCAAATGAATAGAATAATAAGTGGCACAATCCTTAAGGGCCCCTTTAATGGTTTGGTTAAATTTACTGATAAAGTGCAGACACTAGGCCCAGGGCTGAGGGCACACCAGGCGGAGATGACTAACTGAAGGGAGGGGGAAGGGTCATGATGCTACACACCACACGAGAAAACCACACACCATTGACTGACATCCAAGTGCACTACTGTACAGGGAGTGAAGGAACTGCCACTCGCCACACCGGCCCAACAGCTCCTGTCCAAAGAAAAGAGGCAAACTGTTAGTCAAGGCAAAGGGGCACAAAATATAATAAAAAAACAGCCCCAACACCACACTATGCTGGGCCCAGAAGGTCACCACCAAGGTTGATTATGCTGAAGTACCACTCGCACACACACACACACACACACACACACACACACACACACACAGTTAACCCAATAAACCAAAAGAAAAAAAAAATCTACAGAAAACAATGAATGATCACAAAATCTGTAAACAACAACAATGAATATCTAATTAAAATACAATATAAGCTGATCAGTCTTCCTGGTGCAGCGTTAAATCCTACACTACTTTAATTTCCTCTACTGAGACAGCACCACATGCTGTGATACCAATACTCAAATCACGTCCAGGGGAATTTACTCCCGGCGTGCAAGGCAGCGAGCACGCACACACATACAGTCGGAATAGTTTAAAAGCCAAAGAGATACTGCTTAATAACTGCCAATAGCAATCAGAGACCAGAGTCACATTTCACGTGTAGCCAAACAAAAAGTGTATAAAAAACGCCAGACAGAAACGAGCCAGCCTACCTCAGGAATCCAATGCAGCACGTGGAATAATACACACCGCTCCGAGGCCACACACTCCCAACTCCCAACCTCCAGCCAGAATACAGGCCACCTCTGCGCATCAGACACACCACTAATAAGGCCCAGGTATGCAGTGATAGCGTCAGAACATACCTGACGAAAGTGAACGGAGGAAATTCAACAACCAGCATCTCAAGATAGCCACGTGGATCCAACACAGCCACGCCACGGCACTGCCCAGTAATCAAAGTGGAATAGACTGATTGCTCCCAGCCCAGCATCATTCAATGGGCGGGGAGCGAAGGAGCGAGCCCACACTGTTATTCACACTGGTCCAACACACACAAAAACAACATGAGTGGAGACGAGCTGCGCCGTCCTACCACAAGAGCTTTGTCACTGAATATCGGGAAGCCAGCCGTGGAACCAGAGCAATGAGCTAGAGTAAAAGAGGCTAAAGAATCTGCCACAGCCAACAAAGAAATAGACTGCTTCATGCAGATGAAGACTGCTCTCATCGGGCCTGTTGAATAGTCCAGTAGGTGTGTTGCGAGAGCTGAAGTTCAGGAAAAATCACATCATTTACACATTCCACTAGTTTAGCTGTCTTTTAGTATTAAACCCAAAATGTGCCTTTAATAGCGAGATTTACTTAACTCTCACAAAAGTTCCACGTTTATCAATTTGAACTGTTTATAAACCTGAAGCAGGTTTACATGTTGCAGTATTCCTGTTTCTTTCAGAATAACCCTGCTGACATATTCACATTTTATCAACCTGGTTTATCCAGGTTTCTGAAAACCAAACTGCAAAGTTTTCATGAGCTAACATGCAAACAGGTTGCTACATAAGCCTGTCTTGTCTAAATGGAGCTCTACCACTTCTTGAATTAGTCCAACACAAATCATTTAAAGAGCCAGCCTCTGGTACTGTAGGTACTTGGACCACATGCTGTCCTCATAAAAGCACACAGAGAGAGACTAAATGAGAACCTGTCAACACTTGACTTACAATAGCAGAGCAGACTAGGCGGGCATAGACTTACGTGTCACTTAAGGTCAAGTGTTTAGTGTATTTCTGTACATCTCTCTCCAGGCTGGCAGTTCTCTGCTCAAATCAGTATGCTGTACAATCACAGTTGATAATGCTGTCAGTGGCCAGACTAGTCTTGCAAACAGTAACACTGTGGTCAAAGCGGATGTTATGACCCACAATACAAACAAAACTGGCATTAACCTTAAAAGGCATGCTACTAATTGAACAAAACTCCTACTCATACCCTGAGTAGTAGGGCGTCATTCCCTTCACTGTAAACTACAGTGTGCAGTGTCATCCTGCAGCAGGAAACACAACTTTTGGGTATGAACATCAGTTTAAAAATTGTGGTATTTTTAGAAGAAAGTAGTCACAATTTCAGCATACAGCACCAATGAGGGTGAAGTTAGTTTTAGCCCTCCCCACTCCATCAATAATTTACTTGGCATTTGCTTTTAGTGCAAGAATAAAAGGTACTTCCAGGCTTTGTGTGCGTGTGTGTGTGTTCTGTGAGGCCAAGTGTAATGACCTAATTGTGCTGGTTCTTCTCTCTCATTGTCAGGCAGATCTTGGGGTGAACATTGTTTAACAGACTGATGTGGATTGAACAGGAACAGGAACTAGCGGTCTGCCAGAGCCCATAAAAGCCATCTGACACACCACAGCACATTACAACATTAGATGGTGTTGTGTAGTTACACCAGACTTTTCCACCGTAACAGTCGCTGAGGACATCCTGATGAGATGCTTTCTCAAACTGACAGGAGAAGATAAAAAAATGTGTAATTGTCTTTTCAGTTTTTTTTCAGTCATCTTGGTAGTAGAATATCTAACAGTGACTGCAAGATAAAAATCTGAAAGCAGTGTGCCATACAAAAATAAGCCAGTATTTGTTACCAAGTATTTACTTTTTATTCAGGCACATAAAACAAATATTTTATCACAGAGGAAAATGTGAAATTGTTTTGAGCTTATCATTTCCACAAAATGTGACATTTGCAGCAAAATCCAGCTGCAGGAGCTCAAATAAGTTGTCAGTCAGAGATGAAGTAGCAGCAGCACTTTAAGTAAATGATCAAAGCACTTTCCTGCTGCAAAACATTCATGGATAACCTCAATGTATGATGCGGAAGAATTATTAACCAAACTTGGGAAAAGCTCACTTGGCTGCATGCTAACTTAGTTAGTTAGTATCATTTTTTTTGGCTTTTTATCAAAGATGTGGGTTTCATAGCATAAACACTCATTTCCTTTAACAATTGACCACTGTGGTTTTTAAGACGTTACGTCAGTCATAACTGTTGCATAAACACAAAATAGGGCTTGAAAGAGGCGTAGGCCACTTCCCATGCAAAAGCTGTGATCTATAAAAACAAACTTGACAGGAACTCTGACCCATGAGTATGAACATTTTGGAGACAGGAAATTAGCGACACAGATGGTGAGGTGGTGAACTGAAGCTCACACATTTAATTTCATTTCATATCACACGTTAATTATAGATCCACTTCATCATAAACGTTCAAACCAACAGTGTTATCTGTACTCGCCCTTGTAGTGAGACAGAACTATTCAATAAGCAACTTTCATTTGAAATGATATAAACCAACTCAGATCTTAAATCAGAGTCCGCTCAACATTTCATCAGCGCTGTCTTACTCAGAGCACAGAGGAGAGGGTCAGCTGAGGAGCAACACAGCAGCTGCTGAAATGAATGATGTCAGGATGTGGCAGGTGGCAGGATTCTGGAAAGTCTGACTTGCCTTTCCCTGATATTAACCCTGAACATACTGATTCCTTTTCACCTCAACCGCATAACGAATGAAATTATCATCAGTTGTAGAAATTCAAGATGACATCAAATAACTTAAACAAACAACTTCAAAATCATTGCAGAACAGAGTACTGATATATTTTAAATAATATCTTCTAATAACTCTTCTAATAGTCTCCATATAGTTTTTGTGTGTAAAATTGCTGCAGTGAACACAACTGAACACATACTCTGCCTTCTCCAGTCACCTCACCAGCACATCTTCACCACCTGCACTCATATATGGACTGTGTAAATGGGAGGAACACCTGTATGCTGGATTTTGGAGTAAATATTAATGAATACAGTGTTTATTGTATTTTACATATTGAGTGTATGGTGTAAAAACTACTTCAAAGTGGTTAACTAGGAACTGGCCTGCTGCAGGGTGACTTTATAATCCACAGGAATGTTTAGTGATGTTGTATATGCTTGTTTTGGGTTACACATGTAACTTCAAGAAGTCTGAAAAAGGGGAAATAAAACAGAAAAGGTCCATTCACAATTCTGAGATGAAAGTCAGAACTCAAATATGTTTTTCACATGTGGTCCTAATCCTCTTCCGTACAGACAACACAGTGTGATGCCCCATTACTGTCATATGACATATAAAATAATCAAATAATACTGCCACCCTGCTTTTATTGTTATGAGTGTGAAATTATTATTGTAAGTACACTAAACATTTTAAATCCAATTTAATATATGGCATTTATTATCACATTTATTACAATTTACATTGATACATTTAGCTATATTTGGCTTTATTATTTGTTTTCTTTTTAAGCATTTTTTTTGTTACATCACTGATGATCAAACTGAATTAATTACAGAATTTAAATGCATTGTGGCTATTACTGAAAAAAAAATGCAAACCATAAAATCCCCCTCCACTCAAAAATGTGTTTTTCTTCTTGTTCTTTCAGTTGGATGTTGTTCTCTGAGCTCACTTTAAATCTAAATTTAAAGCGTGACCTATGAGCATGATTTATGACATCACAACTAGTTTGGAGCTAATCCTGGTCCGGTATGCAACTTATACAAGTGTGATGTGGAAACTTGAAGCATCCAGTGCCCAAACATTGGGAATGAACTTTATAGTGAAGAAGGAGACATCTTGCATTAAGCAGTTAAACTTTTGAAATGAAAAATTTACATATTCTTCAGCAAAGGAGAAGTCATTTTTCAGAAATTCCAACTATGTAATTGAACTCAGACTCAAATTATTATTCAAAGCAGAGTATTTTTTATATTTCTCATAACATGTCTGGAGGGGATTGAGGAATCCCAGCAGAATCCTTGTTACTGATTGGATTCTTTTAGAGCTACCTCAAAGAGCAGCACTTGTTTAATCATTTGCTATAAGTTGATTGACGCAAGTGTCTCTAACTGAACCATGTTTTATATTATACTGAAGGATTACATACTCCTTTATGGACTGATTGATTATGGTCAAGGTGAGACCACTGCTGTTTTCAAAGTAGTGGCTACATGACAGTAATGCTAGATTTAGGAATTTTCCACTTGTCTAAAGTCATTTTCCTGCAGTCACTATGACGATCAGGATGCAGCATCATGGAGACTTTGTCCCCTCTGTGTCCTGGGGATAATGTGTACTGTGATGTAATAATGAATAATCCCCGTCTGCACGCTGGTGAAATTTTGACCAGTCTTATTCCCACTCTGCTTCAGTGCATCTTAACTATTTCATTTCACTTCATATTAACAGGGACATGCTGCTCCACTATAAATCAAACACATACAGTATGTATGTGTGTTTTCTCTGGCTAAGGTTTGGATGCTTCACACCCAAATTAGTGTAGGTCTTGGTGTTGACACTGTTAATAAGGGTGATCCACCACTGTCAAATGATTGTTTATGTAATCATCTATCCTTAAAATGAATTAAGTTTGAATTTTCATGTCCCATATATCTTGTTTTCTCCTCAAGGAAACTAAAAGGAGTCTGTTCAGTTTGCAGAAAGGTGGCACTGACTTAAGTCTTTTTGTCTTTGTCCAGTTTTGGTTTTCCACCCTTCCCCTGATAATAAATTCACTCATGAGTACATAGAAGTTAAGTACATACATATGTACGTACACATGTGCTGAAACAAACACACACACACACACACACACACACAGATGCATGAAAATGCCTCTTGTCGCGTCCTCAGCAGGCTCCATAAATTCCCCAGGTGTGAAAACATTTCCCATCCCGATTCCAAGAGTTTCGGCGCCAGCTGTCCCAGGGGACACAGGGCCACACAGCACAGATGGATACACCGAGACAACCCCTCCCCTTTCCCCCTTTGCCTCTACCCCTATATCCTTGCCACAGATGGTCCACCCCTTACCCCATGCTGGATCCTCAAATGAACCTGTACCAGAGACCTGCAACTCTGTGAATGGAATGAATGAAAAATCAAAAGCCCCTTACATACATAACCTGAACATGATGGCAATTTTACAATGAATGAGCTGAGTCACTTTTCCATAAAATATTCATGACAACAATATTTCTAGTTCAGACCTTATAACATTCGTGTAACATCTCCAGTACAGCTTGAGTCTGAACTGAGTGCCATCACATTATTTTAAAGGCTACAGTAGCAGATGAAACCTATTTGTTCCATCTTGTCTCCCCCCTCTCTATGGCGGCTGTTCTATTCTGAACAGCTATAAACACTAGTTCTTTTAAACAGGGTCAGAGAAGCAGTTAGTTTAAACTATACTGTTAAGGCCCAAATGTCTACTGCTTTAAATGGATGAATGCACACCAAAAGTGTTATGAGGCATCAAACTGCCTTGACACCCCTACTCCGACCTTGTTTTGATTTTGGAGCGTCAAATGAGTTTTTTCTGCAGGCAAAAAAAAGAGAGAGCACAGGCGAGCTGACCACCAGCCAGGGAGAGAAAGAGAGAGAGAGAGAGAGAGTGGTTGTGGTTGAGTGAGGACAGCCAGCAGTAGAACAAAGCCAGTGAATGAGAGAAATAAAACGTTATATTCTTATTTTACAGTGGTTACTTTCTACAGCACAAATAAATAACCCATCATTTCTCCTTTTCCTTCATTCATTGCATCCAACTAATGCAGCAGTAAATATAAAGAACAACAGGACAAATCTGTGTTGGGTCTGTGGTGTTTGCATTTTAAATCTGATGCCTGCAGTGCACCATAGGAAAATCAACACTATTAAATGTTTCTATGGTAATAATTTCAAGATGGGGTCTAGCTTTCCCTCATTTATACTCTTCATATACATACATACACAAATATATACATACATATACAGTACATTTAGGCGTAGTTGCTCAAACAATATTTTAAAACATCAATTGCATTTGAAAAAAGTATGTCTAAATTGAGTCTAAATAAAAGTTGTATGACTGGTAATGGTTTGTAAAATGATGGAAACAGAATGGGAGGGGATGTCAACAGTGAGGAAAAAACACTATTCTAAATTGCTCATTGGGACAGTTTGCATGATTTAAAAAAAAAACAAAAAAAACTTGTGGGTTGTAATTGGATGAGCCCCGGAAGAAAATAAAGCTGGTCTGAAAAGTGGAAAAAAAAAGAGAGATTACTATTGACAAAAATCTGAGAAGGTTGTTTGTCCATAGACCTTTAAGACTGTCCCTAACTTGAGCTCATCATTTTGTCTATGTGAGGTTTGAATTATTCCTTTCACATTATCACCGCTAAATCTTGACTAATTTGTGCAGAAAAGTGCCTGATGTCAATATCATACCATGAGATAAAAATAATATCACTCAAACTTTACACTGCACTCATGGATGGATTATAAAACAAAAGTACATCCTTACCCCTGGACAACAGGTACATACAGGGTTCCCTACTGCTTACCAGGGCAACCCTCTCCTGCGTCACTGGTGGTGGTTTTGCATATTTATCTGCTGTATTTTACACGTTACACTAACTCTCAAGTGCTGTTGTTGGTTGTAAGTAGATCCTGAACTGCAGTATTTTGCTGGATATGAAGAGAGGTTATATTAATCTTTGCCAAAGATATCTGCCACAGCAGATTCACACTGACCCATCTCTTTACTTTTATCAATGCAGTAGCATACTATACAAAATATGATGCCCCTTTTTAATATGGCACATCATTTAAAAAAGCTTTATAGATCAGTTATATGTCATTAATAACACAACTTGTGGGTTGCCAGACTGTTAAAAATCCCTATGACAGATTGGACTGTATGATATGAAATCAAAATAACGGTCATAAATATCTTGAGCTTGTGAAATGGTTTGTGAATGTGTAATAAAGTTTTGCAGCTGTAGAAACATTTTGTGCATGTGCTAAAAGTTTTGTGCACAGAGATATTTGCACATGTAAAAAGTTTTTGTAGCTGTAAAAATATTTTGTGTATGTGTAATTAAAATTTGTGCAAGATTTTTTTCAACAGTGAGGTTTCACAAAGTCTGCGTGACAGACATAAATTTCCTACCTGTGTGTGCGACACTGAAGTTACAACTATAAACTGCAAGTTACGAGTACAAATTTTGACCCTGTTTTTATGTGTGAATCCCATTGGTCAAACGCAGAGTCAGTCTGTCCAATCAGAGGGCAGATGGTTCCATTGCATTCATCCCCCTGCAGGTCTTGAAAGATGGATGACAGTGTGAGCTCTCCCACAACCCAGGTGGATTTAATTGTACTTGAGGATGCTGTAGATATTAATGGTAAAAATTTGATATGTTGTGTATTTAGCTTGTAGTTAGTTTGCTGTTACTGTAAGGCAACTCAGTTGTCCAAATGTATATTTTCAAGTGCAGGGAGGCTGATTTATGTACCCAGAATAGAACAGGCAAGGAACTTTTCAAGCTGAAGGCAAACCAAGAATGAGGACGTACCGTAATTACACATAGTTAGACATGAACACTAGCACACTCCTTAGTATTTACTATTTTGTGGATTTAGGACAGTCTAGCTCCTGTGTGCGTGCACAAAACTTTTTCACACATACAAAAAATATTTCTATAGCTGCAAAATTTATTATACATTCACCACTTACCTTACCATGAGCTGCAGAGGATCTGGACCAAAATCCATTCACAATTTATTAAGCATTTATGAATGAATTACCAATGTTTATAACTGAATTATTACCAAATGCAAATGATAAAAAGCAACCACAGGGATTTCAACATCATATAACTACTCAATAAAACTAACTGAGCCCTGGGGCTCTGGCTGTGGGGCATCCTGAGCCCCTGGGCCTGTTCAGTAATCCATTCACCTTTCCATCCAAATCTGGAAAAAATATCAGATTAAAATTATCTACACTTCCATGTTTTGATTTTGCCTATATTTCTTTAGATTTTGGCAAATCTGCACCATGGAAAGTCATGCTGCATTAGCTAATAGCCGTTCCTTTTTGCACTTTAACCATGGATGTACTGATAACAATCTCCTGGATTATTTTTGATCCTCAAGAAAAAAGTCTGGTTCTGAATATTATGAGCCAGGATCTGAATGTATTTTTATTGTATGCCATTTCGAAGCAGAGATACAACAGAGATATTGATATCATCAGAAATAGCGAGCTCCATTTAATCCAGCAACATAACGCATGTATGCTCTGGTTACATCTTCTAAAAGTTTGGCAAATTGTGCCATTTGGGTGACAGGCAAAAAAAAGAATATTACACACATTCAGGTATTGTTCGCATCTGTTAAGGGGATTAACTAATTTAATTAATTTGTGTTTGAAATGAACAAATTAATTGAATATTTGCCAGACAAAAGAGACACAAAACAAGAGTTGCTTCAGGCTGCTGCATGCATCTTTGATCCCATTGGTCTACTATTTCCATCCACTATTCCAGTAAAATGTCTTTGAGACGTGGGAAAGAGGAAATGCATGGGATCAAGATCTTCCTGAAGATCTAGCGGAAAAATGGCATCAGTGGTGCTCAGAAATTTCTCCATTCCAATCTCCATTGATTGCCTATTGTGGAGCAAGCCGCCTGGTGGGATGGCATGTGGGAGCACTTGGTGAGATCAGTCAAGACATGCCTAGGAAAGGTACTTAATAGGTCTTGCCTTGAGTTTGAGGAACTTCAAACATTCACATTCAAGGACACTACTGCCGTCCTCACTGCACTACAGTCCAAGCAAGCTTGTAGTGGATGTTGAGTGAAAGATGCTGAACAAACTGACCACCTGCATCTTCCTGGTAAGGATCACCTACTTGAAGAAAGAGTGTTATTCTTCCCAAGGGAATGACACTTCCTGTCTGATGCATGCAATAGGGAGCACGGCAGAGTGGGAGATTCCGGAATGTCTACATGACACAGGAGCTTGCTCATGGTGAAAGTCGTGCTAGCAGACACACAGGCATACACACACACACTGCTGTCACCTCACATTATTCACTCTCACTCTCAGCAGCTGGATCAGACTGGTTAGACTGTGTTAAACTAATGATGTATTCATCTCTATGTGAGCATACTTGTGGCCAAGCTTTGGTTTAAGAATGAGGATAGATCACGTACACAGTGACTTACTCCCCTTCCACAAACATAATGTCTATCAATACAGCAATGTGAAAATACTCCATTAAAAGTAAAAGTCCTGCATAAAAAAGTGCAGGAGTAAAAGTACATTATCAGCAGCAAGTGTTACGTCTATTGGCAGCTCTCAATGGAGGGGAGTCACATCTACCTTCTGCTTATCATACATTTCCTTATTTTGACATCACTCTCGCAGTTGGGCATGTACCCCAGAGATAAAGCTGGGCTATGGACACACGCGAAATGCACTCAAGGGACTCCATAACATTTTGTTCCCCTTCCCCTCTCCCCAAAGTTAGGTTGTAAATAAATAGGCAATAAATGAGCACCTTACAGCAAGTATTAGCAGCAAAATGTACTTAGAGTAAAAGTAAAAGTACTCATTTTGTTCCCAACCTAGGGGTCGGGCCCCTCCAAAGGGTCACCAGATAAATCTGAGGGGTCATGAGATGATTAATGGGAGAGGAAAGAAGAAAAGCAGACACACCGACACACACACACACACTGCTGTCACCTCACATTATTCACCCTCACTCTCAGCAGCTGGATCAGACCAGTTAGACTGTTTTAAACTGATGACCTAATCACCTCTGTTGAGGCTAAGCTTTGATTTAAGAATGAGGATAGATCACGTACACAGAGACTTACTCCCCTTTCGCAAAGAAAATGTCTATGCGGTGGTGGAAGAAGTATTCAGATCCTTTATTTAAGTAAAAGTATCAATACAGCAATGTTAAAATACTCCATTACAATACTCCGTACCTTATGAGCAGTGTTACATCTATTGGCAGCTCTCAGTGGAGGGGAGTCACATCTAACTGCTGGGTGACGCACATTTCCTTATTTGGACATCACATTATCATGCCCCAAAGTTGGGCATGTTCCCCAGAGATAAAGCTGGGCTACAGACACGCGCGAAATGCACTCAAGTGACTCAACTTTTCTGAAATCGTCTGGCTAGACTATTCAAGTGATTCAGTGCTGTACAATATCCGATATATATCCTCACTCCAAGGCAAACAAACTTCATACCTACCTTGGTGGTACTTTACCGACTCTTCAAACTTCCAAACTGCATCTGTCTCCAAGCCCTGTTGGGTTTCACATATAAATCCACAGAGATTCAGTCACCCAGAAACTGCGTGGCTGGTCGGTCAGTATTTTCTCCTTTCTAATACTCAAATGAAAAACCTCCACATCCATACTTTCCGCTGTAACATTCATGACAGGGACGGACACAACACCTTGAATTAGCCATCCAAATTCATTCACAGCCACTAGTCCATTGTGAAGTCTCTCCGTGTGCCCTAGCACTACATTCCAGTAGTGGTCTCCTCCAATCTTGGGAGTATCAGCACCTTTAACTTCAAGAGACTTATTATTTTAATCTGCCATTTGCATTTTTGAAGAGCATATAGTTGGTGTTTCCAATAATTCCACCTCAACAGCTTCATTTGTTTTAAGTTTCTCAAGCTTGCCTTGACCTTTCTTGCAGTTACTCTTTTGTGAGTTATAGAGCCAAATGAGCGCAGCTTTAATATTTCTGTATTCACAACTGGTAGGTTTAAAGTGCTAGAAATATCTTCATGGATAAAACTGCATTGACTCCCCCATCTAATAAACATTTAGCGAGTTGACTTTGTCCAGGGACATCTATCCGTGCTGTAGCAGTTTGTAACAATACAGTGTTGCCCTCTGAACCCACATGTTTTGCATCCAATGTTTTGCACCCTACAATTACACGCAATGTGTCTGGGGCCCAGACATATAAAACACCTGCCAGATCGCTTCAGCTTTTCTCTCCTGATATCCATGATCATCATTTATGATCAGCCCTTCCACAAAACAGTCACTGTTATCATTTGAACTCCAAGTATGGAAGGCTGCAGCTGACACCATGGTGCCAGTGTATGGCCTTCTCATTCTGTACTCTTTCTCATGCTCCTTGTCACCACCAGCATATCTTTCCTCATATTGATAACCTTCTCTCTTCTGAGTGAGATGTACTGTTCTCTCTTTACTTTCTACTTCCAATTTCAAAAAGTCCATCAAATCTTTTTCCTTGAGCACACTGTCAGTTTCTTGTCGGGTGAACTCAAATGTAGTTTCTTTAGGAATCACTTTTAACAATATGAGACATATTAGGCTTCCATAAGCATCACGTACAACACCCATGGCATCAAGGCTGCACACTTGTACTTCAGTCATCACACAATTTGCGCACACACACTACATCAATGGCTGTTCTTACAGGATTTATATTTAGAAACTTATTCATGTGTGCATTTATCACTAGGTCAGATTCATGTCTGTAACAAGTGCACTGCTAGTCGGGGAAGGGTGCAGTCCGTGACATGGAAGAGCCTATGACTATAGGGCTGAGGCAGGGTGGGTCTTTGCCTCAACGCTGATCATTCAACACAGCGTGAGAACCCACAATGCATGTACAAATCTATGAAAACATTGGCCTCAGTGCACACACAAGCACGGATAGCTTCTGCTTCAGCATTCAGGAATGGTGGTTTTTAGGAGCAAGCTGTGGCAAAAATGAGTATACTACAATTTTAAAACAACTATTCTGACTAGTTTTACTGGAGTAAGTGTAATCCTGGGACATAAATAAAACAATAAAATTCATAAAAATATGAATTATTAATATGAAGAAATGATCAATAGATAGAACTATCATGTAATCTCAACATTTCTTTTTAGCTTTGGTGAGGCACTGCCTACCCTGACCACACATCACTGGAAGGCGGTGATTATGAGAATGGCGCGTGTGCCATTCGGTGCATCTGACAGCCCCTTTTTGTTGGCTGCAACGATTAGGCAATACGTGGAAAAATATGAACACAGAAGTCCAGAAGTAGTCAAAGTTTTGGATGAGTGTTTATATGTGGATGACTTTATTACTGGAATAGATAATGTTGACAATGCCATAAAACTATTTCAGAGAGCCAAGGAATTATGTCAAATGTGAGCATGAAATTATGCAAATGGAACACCAATTCCCCTGGTCTGCAAAATGTGTGGAGGCAGGAACATGAGATGGAGCAAGTTGAAATCAAAGGCCAAAATCCACTCAAGGTTCTAGGGTTAACTAATTTAAGTAATTAATTTGTGTTTGAAATGAACAAATTAATTGAATATTTGCAAGGCAAAAGAGACACAAAACGAGAGTTGCTTCAGGCTGCTGTATGCATCTTTCATCCCATTGGACTACTATTTCCATTCACTATTCCAGTAAAATGTCTTTGAGACGTCTTTGAGGAACTTCAAACACTCACATTCAAGGACACTACTGCCGTCCTCAGTGCACTACAGTCCAAGTAAGCTTGCAGTGGGTGTTGAGTGAAAGATGCTGAACAAACTGACCACCTGCATCTTCCTGGTAAGGACCACCTACTTGAAGAAAGAGTGTTATTCTTCCCAAGGGAGGTCCCTAACGCCACTTCCTGTCTGATGCATGCAATAGGGAGCACGGCAGAGTGGGAGATTCCGGAATGTCTACATGACACAGGAGCTTGCTCATGGTGAAAGTCGTGCTAGCAGACACATAGGCATACACACACACACACTGCTGTAACCTCACATTGTTTACTCTCACTCTCAGCAGCTGGATCAGACTGGTTAGACTGTGTTAAACTAATGATGTATTCATCTCTATGTGAGCACACTTGTGGCCAAGCTTTGGTTTAAGAATGAGGATAGATCACGTACACAGTGACTTACTCCCCTTCCACAAACATAATGTCTATCAATACAGCAATGTGAAAATATTCCATTAAAAGTAAAGGTCCTGCATAAAAAAGTGCAGGAGTAAAAGTACATTATCAGCAGCAAGTGTTACGTCTATTGGCAGCTCTCAATAGAGGGGAGTCACATCTACCTTCTGCTTATCATACATTTCCTTATTTTGACATCACTCTCGAAGTTGGGCATGTACCCCAGAGATAAAGCTGGGCTATGGACACACGCGAAATGCACTCAAGGGACTCCATAACATTTTGTTCCCCTTCCCCTCTCCCCAAAGTTAGGTTGTAAATAAATAGGCAATAAATGAGCACCTTACAGCAAGTATTAGCAGCAAAATGTACTTAGAGTAAAAGTAAAAGTACTCATTTTGTTCCCAACCTAGGGGTCGGGCCCCTCCAAAGGGTCACCAGATAAATCTGAGGGGTTGTGAGATAATTAATGGGAGAGGAAAGAGGAAAAAACAAAGTTCTGATACACAAATCAGTTTTCACTTTTTTGAATTTTTCTCTAATCTTTGATTTTTGGTGAAATATTGGATCATTTGAACATTTATTGAAATGAAAGCATTTGAGACCCCGACTACACACTGCTTTTTGTAAGACGTCAAAAGCCAAAAAGGTTGGAAACCACTGGTTTCATCTTTAACAATGTGTTGTATTTTAAAAGCTTGATATATTATCCATTGTGTCAAATCTTCATCTGAAAAGCAACTAACTTCCACCACTGTCTGTTTGTGCAGCATTGTTCGTGTTTACAAGGTAGCATTTCCTCCTACTTTCCCTTCCTTCAGCTTCATATATCAGCATGAATCAGCATGTGCCATATTCTCCTAGGACCACAGCACAGCGTGTTTCTATTTTGGTCTTTTACAGAAATTCCACAGGTGAGGCTGTAACTCACACTCATATTGATTTTCCAGAGATTACGCAGACAACTCTCAGAAGTTCCGCTCTTTCCGTCCTCTTTGCTCACTACTCCTCCAGGATAATCAATTGTAGATGTCATCGCCGTCTCCTCCAGATCCCCACAGCCCAGTCTAAACAATCAAATCTTGCACTGATCTACGCTGTCTCGGTCAGTTATCCCCATCCCTGTCTTTAAATTTAGCTCATTTTCTTTGGCCTGTGCTACAATGCTCAGCTCCCTCTGTGTTTGCCCAAGATTTAAATTAGTAAAGTCAACAGGGGGATAATAGTAAGGACTCCAGACACTTAACCAGAGGTTCAAAACAAATATGATGTTGCTCCTGAAATACAGCACAATGTAATATTTAGTTCATGCTCTTGGCCACTACTTTGGCTGTAGCATGCAAGACCAAGCTGCTGTCTGCTTGTAAAGAAACAACTTGAGGGAAGCCAACTCCACTGCCAACTCCTAATGAGAGTTATTTAAACTTTACCCATGCTAACAGAGACAAAATGAGATTATTGTTAATAACAACAATATACTGTTACTTTCTACTGGAGTGTAAATATAACACTGAAATGTGAAAACAGAGAAAGTTAAATGAGATGTCTTGTACAGCAATAAATCATACATTTATAAATGTACTCTACGGGGGAATGGACTTTTTTGCGGTAAACACATTCATGCTTCTGCAAATGTCATCTGGTTCATAAGAACTCAGCTTCAGTATTCTGAGGCACTTCATGGATACAGGTGAAAGCACAATAAGTGCAAAGAACATGGCCTTCTTTTGAGAATGGAGGATGTAGGGCTAATACTGGCTGCCTTGGATCCAGCTTGGATCAGGGGAAATGTCTTCTTCATCACTTGCTTCAAATTTCCAGCTGACTGAATGTGTGTCCTCTACCAGAGGGGAACATGCAAAATAGTTCAATCAATTACCAAATTATTCTTTCAAGAGCACAAATTATTAAATTGAGAATATGGATTATATTATTACGCGCTGTGGGGCCCACTGAATATGCGTAACAGTGTTTCTCTTAATGGCTCTGTCTGCAAGTTCCTTCTTGGCCCATAGACTTTACATTGGGATGACATCACAGATTTTAAAATCGCTTTTCTAGGCTTGAGAAAAGTTTTTCAAATATAAAACCTTCATGGATTAAAAATTTGTAATACAAAGAGTAGTAATTGCAGGTGTCCTGTCAGTTTTACAGATATCTCTTTTATAATGGAGGTCTATGGGGATTTTTTACTACAACACTGCGAGTGACCACTAGGAGAAATTGGCAGCAAGACTGAATGGCAGCGCTATATCCAGTTATTTTAATACATCCATGGTTTGCAGTACTGAACCATCTCAGCAGCGAGCACTTACAGTTTGTCATGAAGAGTAGCAGGAATGGACCCAAATGTGGAGACTGCAGGCAAAGCAGGCCTGAAGAAAAACTTCTTTATTAAGGCTCAAGTGCAGGCAGACCTAAACTGAACAATACTGAACAGAGCAGAACAAACTCAGCTGACTGAGCAAAACAGAACACACTGAACTGAACAGAACAGAACAAAGACTCAACAGGCTGAGGCTGATACAGGGCAGGTGTGGGGAAAACACAAAGTAGGGCTGGGCTAACAAGGCTAGATGCAGGGCAGGTGTGTAAAAGGGCAAAGCAAGCACACAAACATAGGAGGGAAACAGCAAAAAACACAAACCTCTTAATACAAGCCAGCATACATAAACCCATCCAAGAATATACATGAAACTTAACTCAAATACACAACACTTCAGCCAAAGCTCAACTTTGAAAGTACTAAAGTCAGTTTTCAATATAGTTTAAGGTTGTAATGCTTGTGTCACTGGCAGTTAGTTTGGTAATAAAAAATGACTAAGGAGCTGTTGTCAGTGCCATTCATATCAGTGCAGACCTGGTATATAGTAAACTTGAAAAATGATTTTTTGCCAATACTAGTCCACAGGGAAAAATGCCATTTTGTGAACTTTAGGAGTAATGGAAGCCTCAGAGCCACTGACCAGCACTGGGCCTCTTTATTTACACCAGCCACATGCTGCCCTGGCCCTCTGGCCTCAACACCAGTGACCAGCAGCTTCCATGTGATCCAACTCCAAACCATGCTCCATGTTGCAAAACAACCCAAAATTAATTTCCTACTTAGCATGGTGTCCCTTCTTAACCTGGCTCTAAATTCTCCTGCTAACCTGACCCCAATGTGGATCCCGGGTGGTGAGTGATATTTTTCAGGGGCTTAAGCCTTTGAAAGTCTCAGGTTTGATGGCTTAAGTGTTACTTTTATCTAACCTGGTTTCTAAGGTGACTACAATTCACAAAGTTCAAAGAGATTTAAATGGAGCAGAGCACTGCTCTCCACTTTGCACTCCAAACATTTACATACCAACCGCTCTGTAAACCAAGACAAATCCTTTTGTGTCCATTCTCCTCAATCAGTAAATAACCTCTCACTACCACCCTTTCTCCCTTTTTCCTTTTCAGTTAATGACCAACTCTCAGCTACATTGCTAACAGCAAAGTATAAAGACAATCATGACATTGCTGTGGAGGAGACTATGACTAACTCCGACTGCTGAAGCCTCATTTAAATATCAGATAAACTTTTAAATGCATTTTTACACAAAATGACTTACATTGAAAGCACATTTGAAGGTGATCTTTTAAATAGCCAGTATGAACAGGAGGAATGATTACAGAGAGCACCTGACTGTTTTAAGACACTTGAAATATTGTGAACCTGTGCTTTAATTTCTCAATACTTTCATTTAGGACCAATTACCTGCAAAACATCAGCATATTAACATTGCCATTGTGAGCATGTTAGCATGTTGGCATTAGCATTTAGCTCAAAGCAGGGCTGTAGACTCTTAGTTACATTACACTCACATTTGTTGAAAATAAAACACCAGCCCTTTAGTGAGGTGAGCCCTCCAAAGAAATTTGCAGAGACAGAGTGGATAGGGGCCAGATTGGGATTGAGTCAGAAAAACACACACTCTCATTTTCACACCTGAGGCTTTATTTACATGCCTTTGGAATGTGGGAGCAAACACCTGAAAGAAACTAACAGGAACTATATGTAAACTCTATGCAGGAGGGCCACAGCCCAACAGTAGATTTGAACTCAGGACCTTCTTGCTGCGAGTAGAGATTACTCCTGAACAGACTGACATGACAACCTCAAGATGCCTCTTGCCCTTGGTCTTGCCGTACTGCTCTGAACAACAAAATTGATGGATATAGAAAGTGGATTGATGTATATGTATGGAAAAATACAACTATCAGCTTCAGCCTTTTATAAATTAAGCTTTAGTTCTGACAGGGCTCAACTGTCAGACACAGACAATGAATCAGACCTCATTGCATTGTTGTAATGGAATAAGTACAGTAGTTGTAGTCTATCATGCAATGGTGACTAACAGGACCCACTATAAACAAAGCAATAACCTATTAACTACACTCATACAGGCTCATACACATAATCACACAGCAATGTACACACCCACACACCTCCACATGTGGCTCTTTGCACACAGGCAATGACGCTTTCTCTTTATTTACATTGAGTCACAGTTGTATCCTCTCTGCTGCAGACATACTGTATCATATCCACACATACTACCTACTCACTGTTTATTGCTTCATTCATCCTGAGGTCAGACCACTCTCATTTTTCTATGAGGTTTTTTTGTGTGTTTTTTTTTAGGCTGTATGTATCACAATCTCTAGTGATAGGGCATGATGCAGTGGAACTTTTTAGGTCAAAGCAGATGTTCCTGATGTCATGTACTGCTGCAAACTTAGTCAATTCCCAGGATTCCCTCTCTGATGTCAGCAGTGTTGTCACAGCTTCTTACTCATTAACAGGAAACTAATAGCTAAAACATGTTTAAGTGCACGGACACATACACAAGCTCCTTATTGTGTGCAAGGTTTGTATGAGGAGCAAGACACATTGTAAATAGTCTAAAACAGAGATAGCAGTGAAATTTGGGTCAGAGAGCTAAAGTTTATTTCTCAGTTGGTCCACATTTGAATGTGTGCCTCTGTGTCTGTTTCCTTCATTGGCATTAGCTTCTTGAGTCAAGTCTTAACTTGTCTTTATCTTTTCCCATATGCTGCTTTCGTCTTCCTGTGCCTCTATCCCTGTGTCATCTGTTAATCTCTCTGCCCTCTCACAGTTCACTATCCAAGAGTGTCTTACGCTCTCAGAAAACGTGGTTCTTGCTGATACAAGGACCAACATAGGATGCACATGAGACAATGTTACCCATTACAAACCACAGAGGCAAAAAAAAACCAAAAAAAAAAAAAACAACACAATTAATGGTAGGAATCAGAATCCCTTAAGGGGCTGTGTAAACATTTTTGCAGTCTGTTCATTTGCTCCAACCAGCCTCTGTACCGACTGTACAGACATTGTGGTAGATAGTTAGTTGGTGATGTACACACTCACCGTGTGACAACAGTGCATTCACTCACAGCCATTCTTTTGTCTCACACAAGAATGAAGCTCATGCTGTATGTTTGCATTAAGCATGTAATCTGCGTTCTCTGCTCTGACTGGCCAACAGGTTATTTTGTGATGTTGCTCTACTGGGTCACAACCAGAGGAGGCTGGTCCATAGGGAGAGGATGCTGCACCTCCATTTCAGAGGCAAGAGGGAGATCAAAATATATATATATATATATTAAAAAAAAGTGTAATGGTTGAAATAAACCACTACCATATCTCAGAATCTGTTATAACAGTTCAATTTAGGACCCAAATGCACAGACCAGGAGACACAGAAATATTTAAGGGCAGTTTATTGTAGCTTGAGTTGAAGATGGATCTGATGGTGTAGCTCTTTGTTCTTTGGTTTTGGATGTGGAAAAGGGGCTGGGAATAGCAGAGCGAAGGACTGAAGCAGGCAGAGGGGCTAAAGGCAGGGCAGAGCAAACAGGAGATCCACAATCCAAACTGGTAAGCAGCAGGTGAGGATGAGGCTAATGTGGCATGTGTACTAGAAGCTGGAGTGGTGAACCTGAGGCACAGGCAGAGAACAGAGTTAGCAGCGTTCAGGAGGCCAGAGAAAACAAGTAGCTTACAAGAAGCTTGGCCATAGCGTCCGTAAGCGGTGGTGACTGAACAATCTGGCAGAGTCCAGAGCGATAAACTGGGGTTTTATACTTCTGTGGATTGTAGAGTTGATTAGTAGATCAGCTGCAGGTGCTCAGGTTGAATGGAAGAGGGAAACCAGGAGGTCACGCCCAGCATACGCCCACACAAACAGAGATGGACTGGGTACAAACATGAAACACAAGGAAGGGAAAAACCATGGAAAAATACAGACATAACAGAATCATTTATAAAATAATTTCTTTGGAAAAAAAACAAAACGTTATTGAAATTCCAATTGAAATGCTTCAACAGCAACACCTGCAGGGCAGGCAAGATGGTAAGGGCAGGCTGTGTGAAGCAGTGACAGAGACCTGAGACCTTGGGTACATCTCAAGTCTCTTAATTTATGTCTCCTCGCTCCTCGCCTGAACCGGAAGTTGTTCCTGATGCGTCATTTTGATAGGTCTCTTATTCTGCTCCGAGCAAGGAGGGATCTCTGAGGAGTGAGGAGCGAGGAAACAGGAGAGCAGCCTTCACGGAAGTCTTTTACCGGCTGACACGCCCCCTTTTTTTTGGATATCAGTTATTGATTGGACGCTGCAGCTGATCAGACTGATCTGATACATCACTGCAGTTTCATAAGTAAGTGGAGACAGATTACAGATTAAATTTAAGTATATCATTCCCAAGTTTTATGTTTTATTTGTTTTCTGATTCATCATATAGTTAAAAATCTGTTAATTGTCGGTCTGATCAATAAAATAACCATAAACAACTTTCTTCATTTATTAGAAAGATTTTTTTTCTCATGATGTTATTTCCTCCTTTAAACTGTTTCTTGCTGACAGACAGACTCTTCCTGACTTTAATTTGATCTATAATAACAGTTCATCTATATTTTACATCATTTCCATTCAGTCCCATGTGAGGCTGAAAATTCCTGAGCATTGGGTTTGATATGAGTTACATCATTTCCATTTGCCCTGAAACATTTAACCAAATATATATTTCCCTGTGTTCAGAAGACACCCTGATCATATTCTGGGTTACTGAATGATGAATTCACTACCAGCATTATCAAAAAATACAGATACAAATGATCAATAAACAGTATAAATGCATTCTGCGAGTAGAAAGGTTCCTGTGCCTCTGAGCAGGACACAGTACACAGTATAAATGCAGAATGCAGGTTTT
This sequence comes from Thunnus thynnus, assembly GCF_963924715.1. NCBI lineage: Eukaryota > Metazoa > Chordata > Actinopteri > Scombriformes > Scombridae > Thunnus > Thunnus thynnus. The sequence continues at coordinate 33,432,972 of NC_089526.1, read as the reverse complement.
TATTCATGTGCAGGAGTTTGTTAAACAGGTAACAGGCTACAGAGAGAAAACAGCTGCTCTAGCGGTGATAACTGTGAACCTTTATTAGTGTCAGCACAATGCACATGTGTGCAGACACAAACTCCATCAGGAGTCTCTATGGCTGTTAAAGCCGACTGACAGCTGATCCAGCTGTGATCAGCTGTCGCCGTCATCAGAAATAGACGTCGCTTCACATGGCGCTTCAGAGGAAAGCACGTCTCATGTCCCTTAAAACAAATTTCCTCGTTTCCTCTCTCCTCGCTTGGTTTCCTTGCGTCTCTCCTTGCATCCACGGTGGGAGGGACTAAGATGCAAGGAAAAGACGCAAGTGAGGGAAACGTGGATGCAATTTAAGAGACTTGGGATGCACCCCTTGAATATGCATTTTGACCACCGCCATCTTGGTTTTTTGGAGCCAGAGGTCACCATATTTGGATGTGAAGGTGGAACTGATCCTAACACTAGCTGCTTAGCTTGGTTAGCATGATGCATTTACAGAAACCATAAAACCATTTTAAAAAATTCTTACTGGAAAAACTGTTAAGTTAGCGGAGCAGGTTGACCCAAATGCAGGAGACCGTAGGCAAAGCAAGTCTGAAGAATAATTTCTTTTATTTATTCTAAGATCATGCAGGCAAATACAAAGCTAGCTAGCAGATGAGTGCCAAATAGACTGAACAAAGGATCCAACCAAAGTGAACTGAAAATCAGGACTTAAATACAAACTGAATTAATGAAACAAGCAACAGGTGGCAAGACACAAGGGCAGGCTGGGAGCTGATTAGCTGGGGAATACACAGGGAGCAGGGCAGGCAATGAGAGTAAAAGCAGGGCAGGTGTGAAGGGAAAAGCAGGCTGAGGAGGAGAACATGAACACTGGAGGAAAAACACCAGGCAAACAGAAAACCAAAAACAGAAACACAATGAATACACTCTAACTAATAAAGGAGACTTAAATTATATCATGCCAGACATTTTTAAAGATACAACTCAAAACAGCTTTCTCCCACTCGGTCCAGTCCAAACAAAAAGAGAAAAGTCTGAGGGCCTCTGGAGGATCTTTTAGTACAACCAGACTTTTTTAGGCAACCAAAATGTTACAATTAACTTTCATGAACTGAAAACACACTGTGAAATAGCAACAGCTACGCCTATGCTCTGTGAGTATGGGTTTATGCCATGGTTATATTATCTAACCGTGTATTGGCTGTGGTAGTGGCCCTTAATGTTGCATAACTTTAAGCCTTAATAACATTTAAATGGATACATTATATAAAAATTCACCCCCCGTTCAGTTGTCATGAACAGGTAAATTAGCTATAGAGACCAAAACCATCTTTTGTACCAGGTTGTAAACATGTTTATTTCTGCTGTAAAGTTAGGCCCGCCTCAAGTGGCCATTCGAGGAACTGCAGTTTTTGGCACTTCGCATTAGCTTAATTTTTCAGCCCCAGAGGTTGCCGCTTAAATTTAACGTACTTCTTTTTTTTTCATGCTAATCTATGATAGGCCAAAACACATAAAATGACACTCCAAGGGAGGACAGAATACAATATTGACATTGCTTTGGTCCAATGACAGTTTCCAAATTTCATCTTCAATTCTCTACCACTGCATGCAGTAAAGCAATAGATTCACACAGTGGCATATTAGAAAAGAAATAATAACATGCAAATTGTGAACTACTTTTAAACACATTGCTAAAAAGTTACATTTAGGCCTTTTCAACAGATTCCAAGTTTCCTTTTTCCAGATTTAGCGGTGACATTTCCCTTTTTTAATCCAGCAGTAGATAGCTACTTGCAATGCAACAGTTAGCTTGTTGTAGCTGCCCTGAAGGACTGTTAAGAACTGTTGTTAAGCTAATGGTAAGAATGGATTTGTACTGGGAGGATGCCAATAGGGAGAGGATGGAGAGCTCTACTCTACTGGCGCAGCCTCTGGCCTCACTGCCTCAGCTATCCGAGCTGGACCCTTGGCGGGATAGCAGTGGTGTGCAGCGGCCTGTGCTGCTGCTCTGAAGTGAAGTCCTCTCAACAATAGAAAATTAACAACATAATTTAAATGAAACAACCAGGAGAGTTAGCTTGTTTGTCATTTTGCTAATCATATCAGACTGGTTAACCAGCGGCCACAAAGTTCTGTTAACTAACAAACAAGATGACCAACAGCCATAAATGGATGTTATGGATACCTCATCTCCATGAAAGAAAGAAGAGTTGGATACAGCTTCTCTCTCTCTCTGTCTCTTTGGTCGCTAATTTCATCTCTGATGGTTAAATGTCTCTCTGTGTGGCTGTTGCTTATAACAAGACTGCAGAGATCATGTAATGTGCTGTAGGTAGTTTGCCTGGACACTGAAGCTGTTGATGAGTTACAGTGAGCTGTCTGGACTTACATAGAAAGTGACTGATTCATTTGAAATTGATCCGGTTTTTAATTGAGTGGTTGTTCAGTCACCTGTTGATGTTGTATGATTAGTGAATGAGTGTGCAGGAGGTCTGGCTGCTTGTTGTGACAATCTCGTTTTTTTAAGCTGAGTTGTATATTGAGTAATAAGCTAGAAGTAACTAGAATTAAGACTTTTTAAATACTAAAAGTAACTAGAATAACATATTTTCTGTATGTCGTGCATATAGATAAGAGTGTGTAAGTCATGTGTTTGATACATGCATTAATACTTTCTGATGTGAACCTACACTTTTAGATCTGTGAATGTTTTTAGTATTCAATCTTACCAGTATTCAGCACTGATCTGTACCCGTATCAGATTATAAGCTTTGTGGTACTTTCTTTCTGTATACTAAGAAAATATATAGGAAACATATAAATCCTGTGATATGTTGTCTGTTTTTGATGAGATCATAAATCTGTTGTCACAATAGAACAATACTTTAAATTTGAAGTTAACTATGTTTCACTGTGTTGGTAAAATGACACATTCTGAATCACCCCACGGCTAAAATGAGCACTTCTTTGTTTAGAAACAATGTGTATATACTACATGTCTTTAAACAAGTAGCCTTTTCACCACTTTTTTTGAAAGTGGTGAAAAGGTTTTCGTTTTTGAAAGGAAATTGTTTTATATGCCATTCAGTAATTTAAGATTCCATGTTGCATTCTGTTTGAATGTGGGTTGCTATAATTCAACAGGTTATGCTATAAATGATGTTGGTGTATGGTGTTAATAAATCTTGTTCCTTGTGCCCCCTTTCAACTTTGAGCACCTGTCCCTTTAAAGGTCTCTGCACGGCCTGCATTTTAACATAAGAACATAACATAACTTAAAGTATCAGAGAGTAGAGATAAGTAGCCAACTAGTGTAAAATATCATGACGCCGTGGGTTGTGGGTCTGTGGGTCTTTCTGTCTTCCCCAGTTTTTTGAGTTACTAGCCGCCACTGGTCACAGCATTTTTCTTACTCAAGTCCGGGTTGTTTGTTTAAGTACAACTGTAGAGAACCGACCACAACCACCAGCATGTTTTTCAAGGTTCATTTCACAATGGCATTGTGTCATGTCTTCAGTATTTGAACCTGTATGAGTAAACGGGGCATAAGACCCATTGTCTCAAAACTTCCAAGGAAATCCAGTTCTTCTGCGTACTTCCTTTGTCAAAGTAGAATGGAGCCAAAAAGTCTCAAAGGATGAGGCTAGCAATTTTCTACATATTATTTTAATGTCAACAAATTTCACATGCAGAGCCAAACCAACAGTGAACTCATCCTACTAACAAGTACTGTGCATGTATCCAAACCCTCATATATCTTATTCCTCTGTGCTGTAGACATGCGTTGTTCTTCGAAAACTATTAAAAACACATTAATGAGCCACACCGCTGCACTGGGAGACATGTCCCTTCATCCCTGAACCCAGTAATAAGATTGTATCCCCTCAGGAGAGAGGTACCTAGTACAGCAGACCTCACTGCACATGCACGGGGAGCTCTGTTTACAGAATACTTGTAAGTAGGATGAGTTCATTGTTGGTTTGGGTCTGTGCATGAGGCAATATGAAAAATATAGAAAATCACCAGTCAAATCCTTTAAAGCCTCAGGATAAGCACACATTGTTTCTCTAACAATATTCAATAGGCAGACTTCGGTCCAGATCCGGAACCAAACACAAATGAATCCGAAACGAGACATAAATCTGCATGATTATTAATAATCTTCCACATACGTAGGCTACTTTTTAGTGCACATGATTAAGTTTCTGAACAGGCAAATCTTCAAAGTGCATCACGAAGGTGCTCTCAATTTTATCTTCCAAACACGGCAGTGGAACACCACAACTACAAAATGAAACCGACTGAAATCATTATATTAAGCTACAAGCAGAATAATTGTGGAGTCAGCAACACAGCAAGAGCAGGCAGAAAAAAAGAAAAAGATGTCATTTGATTAAAAATTCACAGCATTTTGGACTATTACAATATTTATAAATACATAAATATTATCTTTATCTTATCAATACTCTTATTCATTACTAAAGAATTGTTTGTTTGTTTTTTACATTATCATTTTAAAAAAAGAATAAATTCAGAACAGGATTACAGGTGATTTATATTTTAAATAAAACTGAATATAGTTTCTAGAGCAGAAACAGTAATGTTTACAACAGCAAAGTTACAATATAAACTCATTAATATCTCACTGGAAACAAATCTAAAATGACAGTAAAATAAATAATATTCCTGATATCAAAATACTGAGTGAAGTTTAGAAAGGATGAAGAACACAGACATCAGTCCGTATCTGTCCTCCTCTCTCTGCTGCTGACGTGATTCACTGCTGACAGTACCGCTGGTAGAGAGAGGAGGGGCTGGGTTGTGTCAGTCAGCAGCTAAGTTTACAAGAATTTGCCAAATTGTATTATAATGCTACATTACAAACCAAGCTAAACAGTTAGACTACATTCAGACAGCTTTCGTTTTAGCTTGTTCATAAAAATTAACAAACACTGCAGGCAAAGCAGTTGAAAATATTGCTTTTCTACATGTTTATGCTTGTTGAGCAGGTGGTTTGATAAATTACTCATTGGATTTTCACTCATGAAGGTTTTATTGCACTTAAAGCAATGAGCAAAGTTGTCGTCAACTCAAGTAAAACATTATCTTCACTTCACCTGGTTCACTGTCTCCACCGGCCTCTCTGCTGTCCACTCTGTGCTACTTTGTGTGTCTGTGTGTGTGTGTATTGAAAGTATGACATGAATATTTGACAGTATTATGGGACAGTAAGGACTTTATATATTTCCCCCCTCCTGGACGCCTGGTTTTCCAGGCACTTCTAACTGGTAGGAGACCCTAGGGCAGACTCAGAACATGCTGGAGGGATTACATATCTCTTCTGGCCTGGGAACACCTTGGGATCGCCCAGATGAAGGATGTCTGGGTTTCCTTACTCAGTTTGATGCCACCACAACCCAGTTCTGGATGAGCGGCAGAAAACGGATGGAGCAGAGGACAGAGACAGAGATAGCGATGTAACCAACCTGCATGCTGTGTTTGACATGTTTTTTTTTTTCTTCTTTCTGAAAACAAATCATTTTTAAGATATTTGTATGAAACAAATATTTGTAAAAAACACACTATTTGTGCTTTGCTGAATAAGGTATTTGTACTTGGGCACACCCCTAGTACAGACATACAGACGGGTGACAAATTAAAGGAATATACAACACGAAGTGTCTTAGTAAGGTGTTGGATCACCACGTGCCACCAGAACAGCTTCAGTGCACCTTGGCATTGATTCTACAGTCTCTGAACTCTTCTGGAGGGATGAACACCATTCTTCCAAAAGATATTCCCTCATTTGGTGTTTTGATGATGGTGGTGGAGAGCGCTGTCTAACACGTCAGTCCAAAATCTCCCATAGGTGTTCAATTGAGTTGAGATCTGGTGACTGTGAAGGCCAGAGCATATGATTCACATCATTTCATACTCATCAAAACCATTCAGTCACCCCTTGTGCCCTGTGAATTGGGGAATTGTCATTCTGGAAGAGACCACTCGCATCAAGATAGAAATGTTTAATCACAGGATAAAGGTGATGACTCAGAACAACTTTGTATTGATTTGCAGTGACCCTTCCCTCTAAGGGGACAAGTGGACCCAAACCATGCCAGCAAAATGCCCCCCACAGCATAACAGAGCCACTGGATTCCCTCACTGTAGGGGCCAAGCATTTAGGCCTGTATTGTTGCACTTGTCCACTTGTACAGAATAAGGTGAAAGATGACTCATATGACCATATCGCTTTTTCCCACATCACTGTAGACCAGTGCCTATAGTTTTTGCACCACTGAACTCTCAAATATGCATTCATCTTTGTAATGAGGGGTTTATGCACTGCAACCCTACTATAATATCCCTCTCTATGTAATTGTTGACGGACTGTTCTTGCTGACAGTCTGATTACATCCTACACTGACATTCTCAGTCACTTGAGGAAGAGTTTCTCTTCTGCTTTTCCTTACATATCACCTAATGCACAAGCATCATGGTCATCAAATGTGTGCTTTTCATCCACAATTTCCAACCCTATTTATTGATGTCTTTCCCATAGATCTAAATGCAATGCTAAATGCACGTCACTTTAGTCACTGTCCCTATTGAAACACAGTTGAGCAGTCTTTTCCTCTTGCCATCTTGATAGAAAATCAGAATCAACTGAGCCTGCTCAGCTTTTTTATACGTGCCACAGAGTATGATTGGATGTTAATTAATTTTACCATGCTTGGCTCAGTAAGGTGGGTTTCCTGAAGGCATGCCATTTCAATTATGTTTTTTTTTTTTTTTTTTTTTTTTAGAAAATTGAGGACTTTAAGGCATTTAATCTTTTTATTTCATTGATGTTCCAGCTCAAATATCTATAAACAGTACCTGTTGGCGTTTAATGGAGAATTGAAGGCAACAGAGCAAACAAAAAGAAAAAAGAAAATAAGGAAACAATTTGCCAAACACCCACCACCACAGTCAACCCCCCCCCCCCCCCCCCAACCTCCCCACCCCACCCCCTCACACTACTGAACAACCTCAGAGATGAACATTAACATTATTCCCATTTCTCTCTAACTAAAGGTTATGGCTATGCTGGTATGTTGAAATTTTGCATTTGAAACACCAAGCAACCCGTTATATACAGTGCATCCTATCAAATTCAAAGGGGAGCAACAATAAAGGTAGGAAAAAATAACAGTTTAAACCAAGGTGATGGTCGTTGTAAAGTAAAGAAAAAGAAAAGAAGAGAAAAAGAAAAAAGAAAAGATGAACCAGACTAACAGAGTGGACCATCCATTCGTTATATTTCTTATAAATAAATAAAATATAAATAAATAAAATAAATAAAAAAACACTTCTCTTAAAACCAGTCTACATATGAACTAAGTAAACAAAATTACCGTATTTCCTCTAACACTGGCTGGGACCTTTATTGACCTCAGCTGCAGGGGGTAACAGGCTTTACTGGAAGCAGGCTTATATTAGAGAGAGGACTTTATTTCTAATTCCCTCTGTTTGAAAAGTATATTTGCTCATATGTTAGTACGAAGCCTCCTTGTTTTCTGTTAATTTTTTGTTACTGCATTACCAGTAATTACGGTAATCCCTACCAGGGACTTGAGCTGGCTAACTTCCAGTTTGCTCTCTGCTAACTGGAATGGGGATAAAATAATTTAATCATGCGGCTCTTCTAGACTTTTCAAATGTTATCAGACCAAATGGATCAAATTCTGACAGTGAAACGAGTCATTTTGCAGGGGTTGTGTGTTTTGTTACATTAGTAACATATGAGAGCTCAACAGGCTGCACCTGCAGCAGTGTCATCGGGTTGGTGGTCAGGGGGGACCATGACATAGAAGATGGAACTGCATCTCGAGACGTGGATGTTTGTGTTGCAGTTTCAGTCTTGGTTTCAGAATCGTTACACCCCTAATAAATACATACAGTATATACATATACACAGCACATATACACATAGACAATACGTACATACTCATACATACACATATACACCTCACATACACACACACATACATATAAGATAATAATAATGATGATAATAACGATAATAATAACAATAACCATCAACAGGGCCAATATTTAATGCAGCAACTGTTGATATTCCTTAAACATTTACAGTTCAAATAGAGGTATCAGCTGTGCAAGTCCAAGTCATAAACAGGGCGGGAAACTGAAGCATAGAAGTTATAATACATCCGGTGACGTTATGTCTAAGGCAGCAAGATTTATAGAAGGGATGCCGCTTTGGTTGTTACTTACATGTGGTTTCTTGGTGATGAAAGCAAGCTGGAGCAGCCATACTTGGGGCAGAGTCAGATTAGTAGATCAGGGTGATTTGTCTTCAGGTAATTCCAAGCCGATACTGGGGAGCTGATGATGACTCTACCGTCTGAAAGTTCAACCACCAAGTCTGATGGACGGAGAAGTCTCATTGACACTCTATTCTCATAGAGCTGCTTTTTGGGGCCTTCCTTTTCTTAAAAAGGAATTGGAGACATATCCATGAAGACCATTATCTTAGAATTGTCGTACAGGAGAGTATTTTTCTTCCAGGAAACAATTCTTGTGAAACATCTTTTTAGAGCCTTTCACAGAGGGTGCCACATGTAACCTTGTACTGTGAGCTTAACATATTCTTTTAGTTTCCAGTTAAGCCCTTTGAGAGGTTTCCAGGTAAAACCTCCCAAAAGGGTTCAATCATGGGAACCACAAAGATTCTCCTGTTCAGACAATTCAGTGAACCATTTCTAGTTATAGACCTATTATTTTTAGGAGTGTATAATCTACCTTTCAGTGTACAATGAGAGAGAGAGAGAGTCCAAGAAAAAGAGACTTCTGAGAAATTTCTCCTCCTCCCTCCACATGCTGTCTCTCATTCCAGGGAGGATTGAGTAGCAACTGAAGCTGATCAATGCCAACAAGAAGACTCACATCCTCTACTTGATTTTCATTTATGCTCCATTTCTCTCTTACTACTCTTACTCTTATCTCACTCTTTTCAACCCCCATCCCTTCTCCTCTCTGCAACATTTCTTCTTTCAACAGTTCTCCCTCGGTTTGACAGCTGTTATTTCTGGGTGGGGTTTCTACAGTGAAAAAAAAAATCAAAGAATGAGAGTAAAACAATGCAAGCTGTCAGCTTGCTTCCAGCTATTTATTCCACCTGGTATAGAAACAGGATAATTTATGAGCATGTAAAGGAGCACGCTTTAATTTCCCAGTGTGCCGGGTTTTGAAAACTTGATTATTATTGAAAACATATTGAAAATTATAGAATTATAGCTCAAATGTATAATCTGATTGGGGATTTAAGGGTGCTACTGTGTGCTATAACAAAGTCCTGGAGCATACCTTTAAAATCTCAGTCAAACTACCAAAGAGTCAGTTTGCACATACTTTCCCGGGACGCACACAAAAGGAGACAAAAGACAGAAACACAAGCAAATGATGCACAAAGCAGCATTCCTGAAAGCTCTGGACTGCAGCTTTAATTAATTCACAGTCAAACAAACTCTTATTGTGGTGCCGCCAGGCCAAATGTGGTCATAAGTGTTTGGACAGCATACATGTGAGCACACAAAAGCAGCCATAACACCTATAAGCACTTGCACATGGATACACAACAGGAACACCCTTGACACTTGTGTTTCCAATAAGTCCTACATTAATCACAGTTTGAATATTTTTGTTTTGGTTATGAAGCAGCAGTTCAAAGAGAAGAGGAAAGCAGACGGGCATGAAAAAAGAGCCACTGCCTATTGTTGCTGAAGAATGCCTCTGAGGACCCATTAAGGCATGTTTCCGGGGCCTCCCAGTGATGAGGGCCTCCTTTTCCCCTGTGTCCCCCCACCCATGGGAGCATTGTGTGTGTTTGGGCCCCTCACGTGCTCTCCCTCCCTGCTGTGCCACCCTGCAGAGAGTGTCACACCGGGGAGCAAATCAAAACTTAATTTGATACTAATCCATCTAATTGAGGAGCCAGATCCGAAGGTAGAGGCTGTCTTTGATCTGCTGGAGGGAATGGAGAGGAAAGATTACGGCTGCTTAAGCTACTTAGGTACCACAGAGAGAGAGAGAGAGAGGGGCTTTTTCCTCCTTCATTCCCACTTTTTCTTCTTATTCCTTATTTTTTCCCCTCCTGCTTGATTTATGTCCTTTTTTTTCCTTTGAGGAGGGGAAGGGAGGAGGTGTGAGCAGTGGAGCCTCTGTCAACACAATCAGGCTGAATGAATTTTGTGAAAGAAGCCTGAAATTCTGGCGCACACAATATATGTTGTGGACTGAAATAATATTAAGCTACTGCTGCACTATGAGTAGATTACATCTGAGAGCATAACACACACAAAGATGCAGTTTATACTTGCTCATCATGTTAAATAAGATATCAATGATAAAATATTTAATATTCAAGGCTCGCCTACAAGTGGAGTGTATGATCATATCCCATAGCCTCATATTCACCTTCCCTTTTGTACAACCACTTGTTGTCACATGGCAGAAGTTTGGTATCAGTCATGTGATGACACCTGAGCAAGTTCCAATTACTGAAGAGGCCATGAAATGCAGCCAAAAGCTCTGAAGTTAGTAAATAGCCCTTGAGTTTATAATGTTTTATTACAGATATTTGTTCCCAATAAAGCCTGACTGATGTTTGATTTTTAAGATATTTGATAATTTAAAAACAACAATAATGATACATTGGCCGCAAACATTTTGTAATAAGACCCCTTAAATTTGTTTTTTGGAAGAACCAACATGTAACCAACATACAGTCACAGTCAAATGTTTGGACACACCTTCCCATTTGTTTGAATGAGATATGTTTGACTGGTACTATGTTTGAGCTAGACATTTTACAGTTGACATCTGAACTTGTCAGTGCTCTTTGGTGGAGACACTGCAATATGTAATGGAGACACTGTTTCTAAATTACTTAAAAAAACATCTTTATTTAGACAGGGAGGCATTCACTGATTGCATTGATCTCTTTTTCAGGAAGGATCTGTTCACACATTTACACCTGAAGGCTGCCCAGAACAACAGTCTGATCTGATGGCCACCTAGCACTGAGTTTTGACATTTTTTATTTCTGTGTAGCTTAGCCAGTGTCAAGTAAATCAAAGTAAATGACACATTGGTAGCACATTGCTACATGGTGGAATTGCAAAATCCAGTGATCGGATGCTATTACCCAAACAATGTATACAGATACAGATCACATGTTAGTGTCAGGTGGAAATTAGGGTGTACATATAAAATTGCCTGCATAAAGATGCTTAACACACTGATCATTGCAAAGATAGATAAAGGCTGAATTATGTTGCTGTGGCTGGGACACACAGAGAAACATGTTTGAAACCCAGGTCACACAGTGCAGTGTGTGTGTAATCAATAAGTAATTCAAGTTCCTGTCAGTGAGCATGACTCTGTAGTCTGAGCAGAGCTCTGCCTATACCTGAATATCTTGAACTTTCACTGCATGATCACTCAAAATAGATTATGTGACAAGACGGGCAGTCTCGTGCTGGAGGAAGGACATAAAGGTTGCAAAGAAGGAACGCTTCGTTCTAAATCACGTGTCAGTACAACACAGCCACAGTTACAGTGTTTACTTGGCCTGGAGCTTTATTCATGTCATCTATTATCAGTGACAACCTCAAGCACATGGCTTCATGTCCTATCAACAGCTTTGACATGGAAGGGTGCTGGTGATGGTTCTGGTGAGAGACAGTTGACAGGTGAGATGGTCTGTGAAGCAGTACCAACAGTCAAAATTAACGGGAAAGAAAAGGATATCATGATGCAAAGCGCAGCTGACCCAGATTACCAGATTAAGAATTTAAAATGGATATTCATGAACCCCAGAGGATCATTCCTAATGACCCTCTGATTTTCTGCTTGAGAAACAAAATGTCCTCTTGAACAGTTATTTGGTCCAATGCTATGTACGTAAAATTTGTGATGACATTTTTTTCTGGATTGTCATGAAATAGTGAATACTCATGGTCCCCAGAGGGTAAATCCTAAATGTTTTGGGTAGAAAGAAGAAACATGACACACTTCAGTAGACATACATGTTTAAGAATTATTCCAATTATAAGATTCATTTTACTGCAAGGCTAACACTAGCAAACAAGTCTTGAGTGCTTGTTTTCTATAAATGTTTAAACATGGTGGTTGAACTCAGTGTGACTTTTCTGGCAGCTGACAAAGAGGTAAAGAATATTTCCACATGAATAAATATTGTAACAGTGCAGAAATACCCAGAAAACAAACTACAAGCAGTCAGTGTCTGACCAGTTTTGAATTTGTTCTTAATTTGGCTTGTGCAAGCAAGTAATGGTCACCTAAAGAGACTGTTCATTCTTCCATCACATTGGTGTTTCTTGGTCAACAAGTGTCAACAGGGTTATTTCCAGTCTAGCAGTGTGGAATTTCCTGTTGGTTCACCTGGCCAGAGCAGCTACAACTGCTCGTCAGATTGCTATTAAATTTGGTTTGGATTATGGTCCCCAGAGGATGATTCCTAATGACTCTGGTGACCGTTGGCTGTTCTTTATTTAGCCTCCATCAGATTATAATTTGACCAACATCTTGGTTCGTGGTATCTCAAAACTAAAGCTTTGATTTTTGTACTCATGCTCCCCGGTGGATAAATCTAATGTTTTTGATGACACACTGACCTTTTCCCTTGTGGCCCTGTGGGGCCAAAATTCCAGCTTAAGTACACAAGAAATGTAAAAATCTAAGTGGGAGATTGTAATGAGATTTACTGGGTACATTCATGCTCCCTAGAGGTTGAAACCTAACCATTCCTCTCAGTCCATCCTCAATAAACTTTACATTTTTGGCTGTGCAACTGATAAGTCTCCAGGAATAGCAAAAAAAGTGTATTAGTGTGTTTTTTGTTCTGTGGAACACTTTCATGTGGTGAACACTGCAGCCTCTAGGGGCTGCTAGTGGGATTTTAGATATTTAGTCTTCTTTGACTGGAACAGGTGGCATCTTTAGCCACCCCCAGCAGTGCAGACTGCCATGAAATTTTGCTCATGATCACCAGAGTATGAAGCCAAATGACTTTTTCTTTAACGCCAGGTTGACATTTTTGGTTTTGAATGAAATGTCTTAACAGCTTTGGATGCATTGCCATGAAATTTAGTGCAGACTTTCATGTTTTCAACAGAATGAATTGTAATAACTTTATGACCAAATACCTACAAAACTAATCTCTATACACCGTTGCTGATATCCAGTATCTTTAAATTTGACCATTTTCATTAAAATGTTGAGAAAGTAACTGAAACTAAACTGATTATTCCTACTACATCATATACAAAGATGCCATCAGTGACTGGCTGATGGCTGACTTTTAATTTAGACCAGCATGATCTCAGATATTGGCCTTGCTGAGCACTCCTCAGTGATGCATGACAGGGAATGTGTGGCCAGGCAGTGGTCCTGCCTGGGCATGAAGCCACTTCTTGCCCTGGGCAGCAGTTCTGGTGGCCCTAGGCTAAGCAGCTTAAACTGCAATAGAAGCCAATAGAAACAATAGAAATCGGATGTACTGGAATCTATAACTGCTCCTTATATTGTCCAGCATGAGTACACAGAGAGACCTCTCTTGTCCAGGGATCCCTGATAGGTGAGCTTCACACAGACGCAGCTCAGTCTCAGTCAATTTTTCCACAGCAGGAAATTTAAGACTAATATCCAAGGCTGAAACAAAACTGGGGCAAATTTGATCTGAGATTGAGACAGGCCTGGGAGGTTATGGATTCACAACTGAGGTTGTTGACACACACACACACACGCACACACACACACACACACACACAAACACATGTCCGTGTCAGTGATGTGGGGCTCCTGTTTCTGGGAGGCAACAGGTAATTCAGTCTCTTTAGTTTCATTGCATTCCTCTTGTTCACACAGAACTGCTGACAATAAAGCTAATGTTCCCATCAGGCAGAGATTAGCTCTGCTGCTCAGCCTGAGCAGAAAGGATATATTCCTCCTAACTGTGGAGGACTATATCCCCTGACACACTCCTCACTGCCAACAGTACAATACTGCCCTCTTCTTCTGTGACAGTCTACTGCGGTAAAAACGTCTCCTCTGAGTTGGAGGGAAATAGCTTCATTCTATTTTGTTAAGCTGAGAATCTCACTTTTGCTACTCGCAGACTACAGGCAAAAGTGGCCCAAATCCAATGTTTTTGCTCATATGTGACCCAGATCTGTTTTTTTTTCATAACAGTGTGAACAGCATAAATCCCACTGAATCTGAACTTTTCAATTCTGATTTGGGCCACTTTCATATGTGGTCCTTTTTGCAATGTCTTGTGGAGAGGCACTGACAGATGTAGTTAAAAGTAGCCCTTGACATCTTGAAATTTTAGATGAAATCTGTATCTGGAAAGTCATTCACATCACGATCTCACCACTCATGGCTCCGACTCCGTATCCACACACACCTCCATACAGAGGTAGCGGCCATTGATCCACAAAAAGCCATAATTAAAAATTTTGCTCTCTCTCTCCTCATTATCATCTGCTCACAAATTCGCTGGCTTCCACTGCATGTCAACTTATAATGCATGTGGGTCAGTTCAGGACCCTGACCAGTGCACACTGGAATCTGATGTTGGCCACATTTAAAAATGATGTGAGCAGCCAAACAAAAAAAATGGATCTGAACAATAAATCTGAATTCCGCACTAAGGCTTGCATTGTGAACATAGCCTTTGAGTCTGTCTGTATATAATATTTGAGTCTCTTCATCCACCTTTAAATTAGATTTTTTTTTCTTTACCTTTAGAAAAAAAAATGTTTCTAAACTTTAACTATAATTCTTAATTCAAGTTCTGTTTACTAGCCTTTTTCGGAGCTTTCACTCACATCTCGCTATGTCGGTTGTAACACATGCATGACCTTACAATCCATAATGACGGCTGTATACTATACCGTATACAAACACCTATCCGCAAATACAGTGAGAAGAGTGAGAGAACAGTGAGAAGTTGACTTTGAGTATAAACAGAACCAGTCAAAAGTTTTGACACACCTACTCATTCAAGGGTTTTTCTTTATTGTAAATATTTTCTACATTGTAAAACAACACTGAAGACATCGAAACTATAAAATAAGACATATGGAATCATGTAGTAAACAAAAACGTGTTAAATACCAAAATATGTTTTGTATTTTAGATTCCTCAAAGTAACCAGCTTTTGCCTTGATGACAGCTTTGCACACTATTGGCAATATCTTGTACATAATGGTCATATGCTTATGTTTACTTATCTTTGTTAAGCTTTGTAGTCCTTGTTCTGGCTGTATGTCCATGTGTATCTTGGAACTGTGTGTAAGTCCATTGAGAGCCATTATGAACTGTAGTCAAATTCCTTGTATGAATAAACATATTTAGCCAGTAAAGCTAACTCTAATTGATTTTGGATGTGAATAACAGAGTAGGTAGAGTTTTGGGGCTTTGAAAGGAACAAAAATGTTTGTTAAGATGGAGTCGCGGGTAGTGTGAAGAGGCTTAAATGATAATTACGATTTATTGCAAGTTAAGTCTTGTGAAGTCTTATTATTTTTGCAATTAAGGCCAACTTTCCAACCAGTAATGATAATAGTGAACTCTCCAGTTAATCACTGAGATCTGGGACCATCGTCCTCCAGGTTAGTAAAACTTTTTTGGAAGAGAGGACAAAAGCAGGCAGTAAAATGACCAATCTATGTCTATTATAAACATCCATCACAGTTTACAGACCCACTTTCTGCTTCAACTTTGACCTGTTGTACTTACTGTATTTGTGTGCACAGTGTTACTGTACAATGAAGAATTATTATTGACATTTCCAGTGTGCTCACTTTCAGTTTGACCTCAAAATTAAGTGGTTCAGATAATCTGGTTGGTTTGTTGACAACCTGTTTCTTGCCCCATCAAACACATTTTTGGTGATGTCACCGTGTTCACAGATCTCAGCTATTAACTGCATTTCACACTTTTTCACACAATTTATTAAAACCCAGCTCAAGGTTGGACAAAGCAGGGGAGACTAAACAGTAATTGTAACTAACAAAAAAGTGGAAGCCAGTCGAGAGAGAGAGTGAGTATAAATGTAAAGTGTGAAAGGTAAAGCAAAAACCCCAAATAGAACTGTGCACATGACCAAAGTGTGTGTGCCAAGACCAACTCCCTGACTCCACAACACTTAACAGACAATATTACAACAGGTCAGTGTGAACGTCAAGGCCAAATCTCTGACCAAATGACACCTTAAAAACATGAGGAAACACACAAAAGCAATATGGGAAAAGTGCCATGTATAGTAGAAGCAGAGAGTAGAACTTAGTTATTGCAAAATGATGACCATGTTTAAAATAAAATACATTACTGTGACATGGAGAGAACAAATGGGTAATATGCGCAAACTATATGATGTATTGTATATGAAACAACAATTGGATTTGTATGAACTCAGAATCCAACCTGAGGCAGTGAGTTCTCTAACTTTTTTCCTCAACCACACACACACACACACACACACACAGATATGAATTTCCCAGGGCTGGCAGGCTTCCTCAGCGTGAGGAATATGCAACATGGGCTTTCTCATGGCTGCCCCCTCCATCTACACACATGTAGATAGCTAGTTTGCTTTCTGTCTCCCACCGGGGGCCACAGTCCTGTGGTGGCAAAAATGGGAAACCTGAATATGCCCAGTGTGTGTGTGTTTATGTGTGATCCCCTGGCATCACCTCCTCTTGTCATCCTGCTGACCCATCATGCCTTGCTGGCAGTGACAGACGAACGCAATGATCTATGTCTGTCTATGACTGTATGTCCAGCAGCTCTGCCTCTGGTCAGCCAGTCCACTCTAAGCGGGACATGAGAGCCTCTGCCTCTTCAGAGCTGGCAAGACACTCCAGTACTTTTCCATCCTCTCGACAAAACCCTGGACGAGAAGAGAGAAAGAAAGAGAGAATGAAGCAGGGGAGGAGGAGGAGGAAGAGGAGAGGGAGGGGGAGACATAAAGAGACCAAGAAGGAGGGCTGAATAAGAGGAGGAGGAGGAGATCTGCACTTGTTCAATTTTGAACATGCTTGACTCCCTTTGCTTGCCTTCCCTTTCCTTCCCTTTGCTTTTTGTCCTTTTATGATGGTGCAGACGTCTTTATTTGAGCGTTCTTTACATAATTCCCTATGAAAGCTGCCAGACTTGATTCTTCATTGTCCCGGCTCAGTTTTCCCAGACAACACGTAGCACTCCTTTGTGGCAGGGCACACAATATCACACAAACCTGGACTCTGGACAATGAACAGGCCCTGTGTGTGCAAGTTGTGCCACAGTGGATTTGTACAGACAGACAGAGAGGAATAGTAGCTGCAGAATACAGTAGTTTCCTGTTTAGCACTTTTTCTTCCAGATATTGAGGCGATCGACAAATGTTTAATTATATTATACTTTATTACTTTATTTACTTTATTTTTTTATTTAAACTCATGTTCTTTTTTATATCTTTTTATGTTCAGCACTTGTAGTTGCATTTGATGTATGACTTGTGTTATATAAATAAAGTGATCAATTGATCACCCCAATTGATCAATTAATATAGTAATTCACAATTACCCCCTAACAATCCTTCAAGTGTGTAGTAACAGCTTTGACAAGCATTTAAATGTAATTAGGTGTCATGTATAAAACAACGTCATAAACTCAGTCTGAGAAAAGACTAGTCTTTGTGTCAGTAATCCGCTATGCAGCTCAGTAATCCCAATGACAACTGGTAAACATAAATCTGGAACTTCTTCCCAGTGGTTTCTGTATGGGAAGGGTAACTTGGAACACACCCAAACAAGCGTTACATAATTCAAAACTTGGGGGAAAAATCAGATGGAATCATAAGGAACACAGGGAGCACAAGTGCAGCCCAGATAGCAAAATTGCTGTGGCCCAGATCCGGCCCACATATCACGTGGAATGATGGCACTTGGGTGGTCCACCCGTTTCCCAGATCTGGGCCACAAGCAAGCCATAGCAATGCCGTATGTCAACCAAGAACAAACCAGATAAACCAGAAGTGGCCCACATCCAGCGAGAGCACCGCATCTTTACCAAAAAAACCCCACATTTTATTTGGGATATTTGGGCTATATTTGCTATTTTACATGTGAGCAATTTCAGGCTCACATCCATTTTGTCCAGGCCAGAAGAAGGCCAGCAGTGCCGCATCCTTGCCTTAAGTGGCCCACTTCTGTGTGCTATCTGGAGGGTTGGCTTAGACATGCTCTTCAACATTAAATAAACTGGTAAAAGTGTAAAAATCAACATTTTATTTGTGCCTCTGTCAGTGGTAGTCAATTCTTCAACAATACTTACTGGATCATTTGTATTTATTACAACTTGTTTTTTTATTTTGGTACTTTTTCCCATCATTTCTTCAAGTTATGAAAATATCTCTCTCAGTAATTGCTGAGAACCACCTTTTTCTGATATTATCACTTGATTGAATGGACATTATCATTGGTTATCAGCTTCATAGATATGGATTAGAAGGGGCCCACTACAACTGCTAGTAGATGCATATGAACCCATTGGAATAGGACTGTGGAAGCTACCAGTAGGTAGTATCCTGCTATGTTACATTACACTACAAAATAATGATGTTTCATGATGTGACAATGCTGTGGTTAAGGTCCGGTTAGGTTTAGGCACAAAAAACACTTGGTTAGGGTTCGGGAAAGATCATGGTTAGGGTTATAGTGATCACTTGAAATGTGGTTAAACGTGGCAACCGTTATGAATGCAGAATGTCAGGTTAAACGGCAGTAGAATGAGGTGAAAATTTCCCGACAGAGGCGAATGGTGGTCCCTAACTGTCATCTCTTGCTTGTAGCCATCAACTCAACCAGCCTCCTCTTCCTAACAAGTGAAAAATCATTCTTTCAAATCATCTGATAGTGATGTCATTGAACTATGTCACTTCCCCGCATCATAATTACTATGGCCGCTAGATGGCATCTGTAACTCAAAGGTGACCTCCACCTTACCAATGGGTGATAACGCCCTTCTGAACCCACTAGCAGGTGTAGCAGGCTTCTTTTAACCCATATCTATGAGGCTGATAACCACTGATAACTCCCATTCAATGGTGTGAGAACTGGGAACATAATGTTACTACAGCAAAGAAAAGGACAAACTCAACACACATGAAAGTTATTTTGTGATTTTGAGAGGGCTGTGTGTGGGTCTGCAAATTAAAGCCACAAATTATGCCAAAAAGAATATATACAATCTTTTCTGACCACTCATCTCACCTGGGTGCAAACGTGTTCGTCCTGAGCCAGGAAATGAAATTAGACACAAGCACAAAAACAATGTTTCCGCATGGAGAATAAGATAGATGGTAAAAGGCATGTAGATACAAGTAATGTATATACATCCAACTAAGTCATTATTCACCAGAGGCTACTTGTGAAGTAAGTCATTAAGCCATTTGAACAAAAATCAATGCCGCTGTTTTTCTAGTGAAAACAGTCTCTCCCATGTTATAGCATTTCAACTGGTGAGTCCAATGCTATTATTGCCAACAGAAATGTTGAACAAAACTACAAAAATGAGAGCTAAGTTGTAAAGACATGAAATTTCTCTTTATTCTAATGAAAACAGTTGCTGAAAAATCTAGATGAGAAGATCCGCTGTTTATTTTCTCATATCAATTTACATGCTGATTCTGCACCAACAACATCCTCTTTTCTGAGGTGGTGAGCAAAGACTTTTACTGGCCTATGAAAGCCAGGCCTTAATACATGTGATCCCTGAACGCCAGGGAAAAAAGACACTGTCCAGGTGGAGCAATCCCAGGCTCTGGTTTCACACAGGGACTTCATGAGGAGCCTGGACCTTTATACACTGACACATTGTCCTGCTAACCTGTGCCAGATGTCAGGACAGAAAGACAGGCAGGAGGAGGTATGTAACCACAATAACTTCCCTCTTATTCTGCAGGGAGTCCAAAGAAATATTAAATAATACCTTTGCATCAGGGGCTCACAGTCTCAAACCATTTGGTTGGCTGTTCCTTTACATATTGAATTCATGAACATTTTCCTAATTTAATGTTTTTTTACTTATTTTCTTTTCCAATCAGTTAATGCCCTGCTTTCATTCTCCAAAGATAACTGGAGTTCGATGAACAGGAAGTATGATTGGTGTTTGTTCATGGTTGGTTGTGAGGCTGCTGCCAAGATGGAAAATCATGGAGGCCTGCAGTAAAGTGTCTGTTTGGCTGCTCTTGAGCTCTTGTACACTGTGCAGGTCCACCTTCAGTGGTGCTCCACAATCAGTATCCTAAACACTTCTTGAGATCTGTAATTTAAAGGAAAACTATGGTTATTAAAACAAGGCTTTCATTTTTGTAGTTTTGATTCTATCAATTATGATATTCTACTACAAAAAAGAAAGTGATGAGATCTCTGACATCATTGAAAATTTGACCAACAGGGCTAGAAACAAGTAATCAGATGATCAGACAGGTTGGAAACAAGCCAGAATACCCAAACATTGATTGGGAATAAAATATAAATTGAAATAACACCCACTGTCACTAACAGTTGGTCACTACATTAAAACTGCAATGGTGGCTTAAAGTTGAATTAGAGAGTTGTAAACTGTAATGAAGTTATCATTTTACTGTTCACCTTTTTTTTCACTTCCAAATAAGTTTGAATAACCAGTTGGTTTGTTTACAACTTGTCTGATCGTCTGTCTGTTCATGTGTGTTTCCCCCCCTCGTTTTACATCTATTTGATTTTTTTTTTTTAATTCACCACTTATTAATCTCAGTACTTACTGTATCTGGGTCAGGTTTGCAGTAGTACTAGACTGTGCCAGGTGTCCCATTCATAATTTCCCTGCTTTCTCTGGTCCTCCTATTGGATTCTGAAGCTTTCCTGGGCCAGATGAGATATATATTTCTCCAGCATGTTCTGGATTTGTCTGCATCTCTCCCACCTCTTGGACATGTAGTACCTCTAAAGGGAAGATATAATCTTATCAGGTACCTGAAACCTCCTCAAATGACTCATTTTAATCTCTCCAAAGGCGTCAGTATGCTACGGTGCTTGTTGGATTGAACGGAAACCCTTTTCCCACACAACCTTTCCAATGTCGGATTGTGGTGGCTGATTCCTACAATTTGTGTAACTTTCAAAAACCAACAATCTGACATGCATGCCCACTTTACACAGTGACTGGCCAGGTGTGTGGACGTGAGAACATAGCAGGAGTTTTCAGACAGCTACTTCTGTCATTTTACTAAAGTTCTTCAAAAGTCAAGAGGTTGTGTTATGTAGCACAACAAGGTAGTGAAGCTGTGCAAACGGAACCACGTTCCTGCACATGCTCAGTGACGTCTACCTTGCACGGAACTACTCTCTGGAGACTGAAAACATGACCGCAGTTATTAGTCTTTGGAGCCATTTCTAAACAAACTAATGTGTTAAAATTGTTTGTGATGAAGAAAAATGTCACCCAGTGCATTGGTGTGGCTCATTGACATATTTTTTTTATCAGCAATAATGGAGCTCTATGACACAAGAATAAGTTATGTCAGGCTTTAGATACATGCAAAGTACTTGTAATAAGATTAATTCATTGTTGGTTTGGCTGTACACATGAGATTTGTTGGCAATAAGAAAAATATTGAAAATCACAAGCCTTATCTTTTTATGCTCAACTTCATCTTCACTAGAAAGTTTAGTGAAATGGTGGCATTACTGTTGACACAGCACCAATCTACCTTTCAATCTCATAATGGTAGACCTGCACACTTTTGCTTTAAAGGCTTAAAGGATAAGTTCACAAGTCAAGTCTGTCTTAAAACAATAGTCAGGTGTGTCTATGAACATTGAAACAGGTTTTGTTTGCAATAATTATTCCTCCGGTTAATACTGGCCATTAACAGATCCTTTCCCACAGTGATTCCAATACAAGTGATAAAGGAGAAATACTGTATATGAAGGTTTACAGGATATAAGGCTTCAGCTGTCTGAGTTAAATAAGTCAAGTAGGTATTTTTCAAAGTCTTTTTTGTACCAAATTCCCACTTTGGGTTATTGTCCCTCTGCCACTGCTCAGCATGGAAACAGTGTCCGTGGAAACACAAGGAAGGAATTTTATATTAAAAGACTGTAACTTTGGAAGATAGTCCCTTAGTTTGATTAAGTCATGATTGAGTATATCTGCTGAGGCATCATATTAACTTCAGATACAGTTTTGAATATATTTTAGAACAAGGTCAGAATGAATGGAAGGAATTAATACAGCATGAAAAAACATTATATCCCAAGTCCAAGTTGTGCCCATGTCTCAGTTCGCAACTCTGAAATGATCACTCTACCGCAATTTTAAAGTGCAAAAACCCTGACTCTTGCACTTTTTTGCTTTTATTGACAGTATCTAGTAGATACAGGCTGAAACATTGAAGCGGTGAATAGGGGAACTATGGTAAGCCTATTCAGCCTTCTCGAGCCATTCTGCACCTGACAGCTGTGCAACCTGACATCCTGTTGCAGAGTAAATTTATTGATTAAATCCCCCAGGCTGCAATGCTGCAGTGGGATGACCAGAGAGGTTTGCCTTTGGATGCTGTCACCCTCAGTCTGCAGAGGGTGAGATCAACTAAAACAAAGGTTCACAACACAACAGGAAATAAAGGATATTATTATGCTAGAAAAAAAAATGTAGCACAGCTGCATGGAGCTAAAGGCTAAACAGAAGGACAAAGACAGTGTGGGAAAAGGAACTAAGAGCAGGAAAGTAGAGTAACAGACAAACTGGGTGAGAGAACTGACTGCTGACAGAAACAGATGTTGTCCAGTGAATACAGGGAGGACACAGAGAGCCACAACCATGTAGCAAACCACATCCTCAGAATACAAGGACGAGGGTGATGGTCTAAAGAATGCAGAGGTTCATAGACTTTCTACAGCAAGCCACTCAAAGTGGTAAACCTCTCTTAAGGTCAGTTTCAGGATACTTTTGTGGAGTCACTGGTAAGTCAGCAACAACATAAACTGATCCGACAAGTCCTCCTACGTCAATGACAAAACAAGTTTGTCAAATGACTGTTTCAAAATTTATTCAGACTGTTTCCTGATGTTCCAGCAACATGGTTATGGTTTGGTTATGTTTAGACAACTGACACCACTTGGTTAAGTTTAGGGAAAGAGGGTGATCATGGTACAAAGAAACCAAAGTTTACTGTTGGTAGGAGACAAGTTGTGAACCACAGTCTCTGGTGTCAAATTCATACATTTTGTACATTTAACCATCCATCATGACCTCCCTGAGTTTAGCTGCACCATAAGGCCTTGTACAAACCAACTTGAGCATGTGAAATGAACCTAACTCAACTTGTACCATAACACAATGCAACATTACTCAGCAACACACTGTGTTGGATAATAAAATGTGTGCAAGTGCATGTTCCTGGTAGATTATAGATTTTGTAATGTAAATCCTGTAATTGGACCTCACATTCACCAAGATGAAGGATAAAATTATTGGTGTCGGGTATATTTCCAGTTTGAAAATCCTTCCTTGTAGTTTTATCATGTGATATGCCTTAAACTCATGGATCTATTCCTCAAACCAGTCTTGGGTATTAGCCTATTTCATCATCCCACCTGAGACAGCACTCACCAATGCAGCCCCTCACATTTCATAAAACATCTGAACGCCTGGTAACAACTTCCTGCAACATCCACTTCTCTAAGACAATAGTCTTAACTTAGACAACCACAAAAATTTGCTTGTCAGAAAAACTTATATAAAAAATATACTATAGATCATTTGACAAAACTATCCCAACTCAAGGTTCACTTATTACCCTTTTCCAGAGCTTCCAGCTATATCGCATGGTCTTTAATTGTGTTTGATTGATATATTCTTTTGGATGGGATGAAGCTGCAAAAGGCCAGTTGATATTCTGTGCTGAATGTCTTCATTTTAAGAGACTCTCATTCGAATAAAAATGACAGCATCAGTTGTTTCAGTAAATGCCAAAAAAAAAAAAAAAAAAAAGGGAGGAGGAGAGGTGGACGAGGAGACCAGTTGATATGTCAACAAAACATCAGACTTTAACATGGGAGTAGTAAACTGTTCACTTTCTGTTTCCTTTATTGGTTTCTTTTAACCATGATAGTGTCATTCCCTAACATAACCTAGTGACTGTAACCATGACAACCAAGGTCCCATAACCATAACTAAGTAGTCATTTTCACTCAAACCATAATCTTTCCCCAGACATAACAAAATTGTTTTTGTGTCTAAATCTAACCAAACCTTAACTATGGCGTTGTCACATCAAAACACAGTGATTTGTAACAGTTTTTAAAGGCAAAGACAAATGATGTCATGGCGCCAGATCGGAAAATGCTCATACAGTATCTGCCAATCTGGAGGGCAATAACAAACAATATATTTGGGTGTTTAGTTTAGAGGACTTGTATTTTAAATATTTTCATTCCAACATTTTTTTTTTATTCAAAAGGATTTGACATTTAATCAGAGACTTAATCCTGTTTGGGTGGAAAAGCTTCTGAAGAGCAATATGGGACATGCTCTGCTCAAATCCATAACAACAGTAATAAAACACATCAATATGATACTGAAACTAATCCAATTTTTTTGTTAGCTTAATGTAATGTGTAATGTAATGTGATCAAATGTATCAATCAAAATCAATTAAACTATCCAATTTCCAAGGTTGGAGACTTACCAGACCAGCCACAGTGCTACAGAATGAATCAAATTAACCAGCCGTTCTTTAAAAAAGATCAGATAATATTTTAATGCAAATAAAGGGCAGAGAATGTGTGGTTATGTCAATAGATTCTTAAGACATCTGTTATCAATCCACACTACTCTCAAATGCATTAGTATACAATGATTTAATCACTGTATAACTTTATAAATAAAACCAGACATGTTGGCTTAGTTGGCTCTGTTTTGTGGCGAGACAAGTAAAGCTGAGTGATACCGCAGCCAAACCCCGAATAATTGCCTGGGAATCAAGTCAGCATATAAACTTCATGTTTAAACAGCAGCTTTTTGTTCTTAATTCCCCAACTCTTGTTTACACATAGACAATATAATTTTTTATAATTGTAAATTTATATAATTTTTGGAGTACTAGCACTTCAAACAATGTATCCAATCATGATGTGACTTAAGTTTGGTTTCACTGTCTGCTATCTGCTTAAACTCTGACTGATTTCAGAACTCATCATGTTCTGCTATGTTCCTGCAGTGTCCTTTTCCCTTTTGTCGAGATACGCCCATGAATTTGAGTCATAAAGCTTGAGGACAAGGACATTTTTTTGCCTAAAGAGTATACACACTAAATAAGTTTTTTACACTGTTCACATAATTACATATGTCTATGTTGGCATATGATAATGTTGATAATTAATACAGGTAATTTTTCCAATAATGCACATTGTGTGTGTGCTTATGTTACAGGTTCCAACACTAGTATCACAGTAACAACCTATGGCTCCTCCTAACCTATGGCTCTTGGTCATTGTTAGGCTGATGCTGATCCATGTCATGTTCATTCTCACTGTGTCTTCCCTGTTCCTCACCTGTGATATTGTCCTTTTTCTGTTCAGGTTCAACACGGATCTTGTCTCTCAGGTGGATTTCACTCTGCTCAGGTTTGTTTTGTAACTCACAGGTAGTACTTTGATCTTGTACGTTAGTCTCAACTCCTCGGTTTCCCACAGGTACCCATAGCCAGTGATGGGACATACCTTCCACTTTCTCAGAGTCACTCGTATCTGGGCTCTGCATCTGTTCTGTGGTCTTTAGGGGTTCTGAGAGCTTCTTTGCTCTCTTTTGTGACTGTGTGTTACTGACAGGGCACTGGGATGGCTCTACTGGTAAGCTGTTCACTTGTGGCAGCAGGTTTCGGTGCAGGGTGTGAATGGGAAGGCCTCTTGTCTCCAGGATTACTTTTTTAGATGCCCATTTTCCAGCATATCCTCCTGGGGTCTCAACTTCTTCATCTGCCATGAGGCCAAAGAAAGGGTCAACAGGAAGGCATGGGTGACGGCCATACAACAAATAGTACGGGGAAAAGCCTGTAGCCTCATGCTTTGTGCAGTTGTATGTGTGTATCACATGGGGCAGGTGGTCTTTCCAGTTCTTCTCTTTCTTTCTTGGGGTCCAAAGCATTTGCAACAGGGTGCGATTTAGTCTCTCGGCGAAGTTGCCTTGGGGGTGATAAGGGAAGGTCCTAGAGTGACCAACACCGGATAACTGCATGAGTGTCCTGAACAGTTCGTTCTCAAACTCCTGGCCCTGGTTATGGTGGAGTTTGGTGGGATATCAGAATCTGGGGATAAAATATTTGAAAAGCCAGTCAGCAGCCGGCTTGCCAGCTTTGTTCCTGGTGGGGCTTATGTGAATCAAGCCAAGTGGTCTACCACTACCAGAATGTACTCACATCCAACCCAACAAGCTTCTAAGTGGAGGAAGTCAATGCACATGAGTTCTGATAAAGAACTGAACTGAGACCCTTTTGGGAAGTGTCTATATGGAGTGTGAAAGGGAGACTGAAATCTGGATGCCAGCACTGGGGGTTTGGTCAGCATGTCTACCAGATGTTTGAGGATCTGTTGGTGTCCCTCATTCCACTCTACCGGGGTTCAGAAGGACTGCTGGGAACCTTTTGTCTTTCCTCGTGGCAGTTTGAGCTGTGGTCTTTTGGGCTTTGCCTGAAGAAGGTCATACAGGGGCTTGGCTATATGGCAGAAGTCTTGCACATATGTTCGATATTGGCTCAGGAATCCAAGCAACTGCCTGACATCTCCCGCTGTCCGTGGTGTTCTGTGTGTCAGTGCCAATACTGCTTCCAGGTCTTTGGTGTCTATTTTCATCCCTTCAGCAGACACCAGTCGGCCAACATATCAGACCTCTTTGTGGAATAACTTGTACTTCTTCAGTTTAAGTTTTACCCCGTGGTGTTGTAAGGCTTGGAGGACCCTGTGCAACACCTGTACATGCTCATCAAAGGACTTGGAAAAGCAAAGCACATCATTGAGGTTTGCTTGTTACAACTAGCAAAAATTGAGTACTACTTAAAATAATATACAAACAATTTCAAAAATAAACACAAAAGTCTGATAAGAGACGATAGAGAGGTGATGTGCTACTCAGAGGACCGTGGTCACAGTCAGACTGGGAACAAAATTCGGCCTGGCAATTTTCATCTGGACTGGCTCCATTTTTTCCCCAACATACGCATTTATGAGTTGCATAAAGCAATATCAGGCTATTTATAACTTATAGGGTAAATAATAGATATCAAGTTGGTACCCTAACAGCAGATGTAGCTATTTACAGTGATTCAAAAAATAATTTAATAAATAAATGGCCAAGAAATAGCCCAGGAAAAGTTGGCACTCCAAGGGGCACACTTAGGATTTTATTCATTTTACAATTGATATGGGCAACCCAGCTCTCAGTGCACTTATGCTACAATCCCTAACTTCACAAATAAAACAAATATGACATAATCATATGTCATGAATGTAGTTTATGACAAAATGCAATGCTGTCATCATGAAACAAAATAGCCAAAACTTCACACTGGACAAAAGCTTTCCTATAGGCGTAGCCTAATGATGATCTTGAAATGTGTCTGAAATTGAACATGACTAATCAGCTGAGCCATAATAACACTCTCGCCTTGATGTTAACACTAACAGGATTTTGTGTAGCAGTGGCATTGATATTTTGAATAAATGTGAACAAAAAACTTTTTTTAAAAAAAGGAGACAGAATATTATAGACTCACGGGAGGCGTAGCCTGAGCAGCCCCTTTAGCAGAGCAGCAGCAGTGAGTGCTTCGTCTGTGTGTCTACACCTGAGGTGTTCAGGTGCAGTGTTCAATGTAGGTCACTCAGAGCACTCAGAGCCCAATACACAATGACTGTAATTACACACATAAAACCGAGGAAAATAGACTCCATTTACGTGTATATAGTGAGAGTGAAACACAAGCTTGTATAGACAGCTATATTGATTAAAATAGCAGTATATAATGTTACCTTTCCTTGTCATGGTTGTTGTTATTCTAGCAAACCTTGCCTTGTTTAATCTCTAATATTGATGCCATGTGACCTAGCTTGCTACACAGTTCCAATATCAAGTGGGCCACAGCCAACAGGTTGATTTTTTTCCCCACAATTTTTCCACATTGCTGGTGGTCTTGCAGTCCATTAGGTAGGCCAGCCCATCTGGCATTTACCAGAGTTGCCAGATTGCCAGTCCGAGCCTGACCATGGTTATGCAAATAACCCAAAGATTTATTCCTTTTCTGTGGCACACAACACATAGGCTTGCTGATAACTAACTGCTATATTCAGAGCTTAACAAGATATTCAGGGCTGACGACAGTAGTATTAACATGATAAAAAGCAGGACTACGGCTACGTACTGACACTCCCCCACAGACACAAACAGCAGGGCTACAGCTACATACTGACACTCCTCAACAGACAAACACACACATGAGAGAAGCTCTCATAATAGAGTTGCTAGCTCAGCTACAACACAGGTACCACACAGAATTTTTTACAAGGAACCATGAATGTCCCTCTAGAGACAGTCAAAGTTCCAGTGGACTCTCTGTGTTTCCAGCAGAGACACAGAGAATCTGACAACAGCTGCTCATGGCTGGTTAGCTCTGACTACCAGCACTATACCTCTGTTCATGATACACTGAGAGGTGGTCAGTCTTAATCCACTCTGGTCAATGTCTACTTACCTCCCATGTAACACACTGTTGGTATGCCCCCTATTTGTCCTGTGCAGTCCTCTGATGCATTTTTTAAATATGCTGGCTTTATATAGGTAAAATGGCAGAGCTGTCGTTGGATTATTGTTTTGGAACATAGACTTAAAGCATAAAAATACACTTTGCAACTTTCAAGTCCTACAACAACAAAATAAATTGTCTATCATTGCCTTCCAAGTGACCCATACAGCTTGAGCATTTTCTGATCAGCCACCTCTATGGTTAGGGTCAGGGGAAAGTCGTACTCATAGCTAAAAGAAACTATCATGAATGTAATGGACGACTGAAAAACACAGCTGAATATAGACACATTGTAAAATGTCTGCACTGAAAGTACAGATGTGGCCGAAAATATTGGTACCCTTCCACCTTTTTGTAAAAAAACATTTTCTCTATATTAAGTTGAAACTCACAGAAGTATATGTTATTCACTCGTTATTTCACATTGAATATAACAGAAATACTGCTTTTGATTTACACCATAACATTTTATTTAATACAGTAAAACAAATGAAAATAGCATGGCCAAAAATATTGGTACCGTTAACTTAATATTTTGTAGTTATTGTAGGAAGCAATAACTGCAGTCAATCACTTTCTGTAACTCTGGTTACAGGTTTCTACATTTCTCTACTGGTAAGGCGAGGCAAGGTAAGTTTATTTGTATACATAGAGCATAAAAGGCATCAAGACAGAATATAAAAGCAACACAAATAAAAAGAAATTTAAATACAATTAAAAAGTGTTAAATTTGGAAATAAAAAGAAGCTAAAAAAGGAAAAGACATAAAACAGGAGAATAAAAGTTACAGTGCAGTGTAAAATATTAATCCTCAAATTTGGTTTAATAAAAGGCAACAGCAAACAGAAAAGCCTTCATCTCTGATTTAAAAGAACTGAGAGTTGCAGCAGACCTGCAGTTTTCTGGGAGTTTGTTCCAGATATGTGGAGCATAAAAACTGAATGCTGTTTCTCCATGTTCAGTTTTTACTCTGAGGACAGAAAGCAGACCTGTCCCAGATGACCTGAGAGGTCTAGATGGTTCATAATGTAGCAGCAGATCAGAAATGTGTTTTGGCCCTAAACCATTCAGCTGTATAAACCAACAGCGGTATTTAAAATCAATTCTTTGACAGACAGGAATCCATGGTAAAGATCTGAGAACTGGAGTGATATGATAGATTTTCTTGGTCTTAGTAAGGACTCGAGCAGCAGCATTCTGAATCAGCTGCAGCTGTCTGATTGATTTTTAGGGAGACCTGTGAAGACAGCGTTACAGTAGTCAAGTCTACTGAAGATAAATGCATGGACAAGTTTTTCCAAATCCTGCTGAGACATAAGTCCTTTAATTCTTGATATATTAGGTGATAGTAGGCTGACTTTGTAATTGTCTTAATGTGGCTGTTGAAATTCAGCCACAGGTCCATGACTACATCAAGATTTCTGGCTTGGTTTGTAGTTTTTAACATTATTGATTGAAGTTTAGTTCTGAGTTTTAATCGTTCTTCCTTATCTCCAAAAACAATTACTTCAGTTTTGTCTTTGTTTAATTGAAGAAGATTCTGGCACATCCGATCATTGATTTGTTCAATGCACTTACTCAGTGCTTGTATTGGACCATAGTCCCCTGGTGATATGGTTATGTAAATTTGTGTGTCATCTGCATAACTATGGTAACATATTTTGTTGTTTTCCATAATCTGAGCTAGTGGGAGCATGTAGATGTTGAACAGAAGAAGACCCAGAATGGAGCCTTGGGGAACCCTGCATGCCATTTTTGTCCGCTCAGATGTGTAATTACCTATAGACACAAAGTAGTCCCTTTCCTTTAAGTAGGATTCAAACCAGTTCACAGTTCAGTACTGTGCCAGAAAGTCCCACCCAGTTTTCCAGTCTGTCTAGTAATATGTTGTAGTCAACCGTGTCAAATGCGGCACTGAGATCTAGTAATACTGTAATTTTGTCACTGTCAGTGTTTAGGTGTATGTCACTGAAGACCTTAACAAAGTAAGTACAAAGTAAGTGGTAAGTAAGTAAATAAGTAAGTAAATAAACTTTATTTATAAAGCACCTTTCAAAACCAGAGTTACAAGGTGCTGTGCAATGCAAACAATTGAGAGAAAAATAAAAGTAAAATAAAAAGTTTAACAACACGTAATATCAATATGAAAACAATAAAACCATAAAAACTACATAGAGGGCAGACACAGAAGTCAGATATAACAATAAAAACAGTAAAATCAACACAGAGTAATCACATATGACAAGATAAAGTGCTTATGATACAGGTGAGTTTTTAAGAGCTTCTTAAAACTATGGACCGACTCTGCATTTTTTATTACTAGGGGAAGACAGTTCCAGAGGGTGGGGGCCACAACCGCGAAAGCACAGTCACCCTTGGTCTTAAGCCTAGATTTCAGGCCAGCCAGAAGGCGTTGGTCAGTAGACCTCAGTGATCTCACCGTGGCCAGGGGACACAATAATTCAAAGATATAAAGTGGGGCCAGCCCGTGTAGTACTTTATAGGTAATTAAAAGAATTTTAAAATCAATTCTGCATTCTATTAGTAACCAATGTAGGTTGGCCACCACTGGTGTGATGTGTGCCCTACGCTGTGTATTAGTCAGCAGTCTGGTGGATACATTTTGGACCAACTGGAGCCAAGACACAAAAGAGCGACTCAGGGTTGTGAACAATGAATTGCAATAATCAAGATGGGAGGACACAAAAGCATGAGTTATTTTTTCCAGATCTTGAAAGGAAAATATAGCTTTGAGTTTTTGCAATGTTTCTTAGATGGAAGAAACAGGACTGGACCACTTTCTTTATGTGACACTCAAAGTTCATGTGTCAGTCAAAGAAGACTCCTAAGTTTTTTGAGGCTTGCTTAACATTTATTGCTAATGGACCAATACACTGCTGTACTTCTTCAGAAATGCTCTCAGAGCCTATAATAAGGACTTCTGTTTTGTCAGTGTTAAGTTGGAGGAAGTTATCTGACATTCAGTCCTTGATAGCTGTTAGGCACTCTTGCAAGGTGAAGAGTTTGCCCAGGTCATTTGAAGTGACAGAAAAGTATAGCTGTATGTTATCTGCATAGCAGTGATAAGACATACACTAATTAGGAAGACTTGACTTGAATTGACTTATTAGGAAACCAAGGGGAAGCATGTACAGGGAGAAAGGAATTGGACCAAGGATTGAACTTTGGGGTACACCACATGACAACTGAGCAGATGAGGACATGAAATTATCATTTGCCACAGAAAAGCTCCTGTCTGACAAATAGGAGACAAACCAGTTAAGGGCAGTCCTGGTCATGCCCGCCCATTGCTTGAGCCTATTAAGGAGAATAGTTTGGCCTACTCTTCTTCTCAGGTTCTCTTAGGTTTGATGGATGCTGTTTCCCAACTGCAAGTTTCAGCTGTTTCCACAGATGTTAAATGGGATTCACATCAGGACTCATAGCAGGCCACTTTAGAACAGTTACACATTTTCTTCTCATCCACTCTTTGGTGCTTTTTGATGTATGTTTGAGGTCATTATCCTGCTGGTAGACCCATGACCTGCGACTAATACACAGCTTTCTGAAACTGGGTTGTATGTTTCGCTCCAAAATGCCTTGATAGCCTTCTGATTTCATTGTGCCCTGCACAGATTCACAGCACCCAGTGCCTGAGGCAGCAAAGCAACCACAAAACATCACTGAGCCTCCTCCATGGTTCAGGTAGGCATGGTGTTCTTTTCTTTGAAGGCTTCATTTTTTTCTTCTGTAAACATAAGGTTGGTGTGATTTACCAAAAAGCTCTAATTTTGTTTCGTCTGTCCAAAGCACATTCTCCCAGAAGGACTGTGGCTTGTCAACATGCATTTTGGCAAAGTCCAGTCTGGCTTTTTTGTGTCTCACTCTTAGAAGTGGGGTCTTCCTGGGTCTTCTACCATGGAACCGATTTTCATTCAGACAGTGATGGATGGTGCGACTTGAAACTATTGTACATTGAACCTAGAGATCAGCTTGGATCTGTATCGAAGTTTTCCTTGGTTCTTTATTGATCATTCAAGCAATCCTTCCTTCTAAAGGGTACCAGTAATTTTGTCCAGGCTATTTTAGAATGTCTTTGTAGAATAAGCATGAATTCAGTTATTTTCACAACTTTTTGTTTTGTCCCACTGCAAACCAAACATAGACATGCATTGATAATAAAATATGTTATATTTTCAACACTGTTCAGGGCAAATGGTGCATTATTTTAATAAAATTCAAGGTTACTAATAATTTCAGCCATGTCTGTACTTGCATGTTTGATTGCAAATCATCATCTTCTGGTTAGTGCCAGGGAAGAGTTTATATCTCTAACCCCCACTGACAGCTAGAAACCACTGCTGCACTTGATGAACCTGAGTGAGCCAACCACAGGGTGAGAGCATGGGATTGATGCATGTACTGGAAGCCAAGAAAGAGACAGATCAAAGGTTTTCCTCTGATGAGAATAAAAGCAGACACTGGTATGTCAGTTCTGCCAGGAATGTTATCCTGAGAAGAGTTCAAACTCTTTCCTTCTGTCACTTTTTGATTTCATTCAGTTTTACGAAACACAAACGATTTAAAGTGAATCACCAGGAAATTAATATCTCTCACTGTAGGAGGTTTTGACAATAGTAAAGACTCCATGAGAAACTGGGAAAGGTAATACAAATAACATGAGACTATACAGTATATCTTTTACCAAGGTCTCTGAT
Organism: Thunnus thynnus; assembly: GCF_963924715.1. Lineage (NCBI taxonomy): Eukaryota > Metazoa > Chordata > Actinopteri > Scombriformes > Scombridae > Thunnus > Thunnus thynnus. The sequence goes on along the minus strand of NC_089526.1, from coordinate 33,399,312 downwards.
ACACAGTATGCACATATCTGTATAAACTGTGGGAAGTAATTATTGTAAATATGAAATCACTTGAGTTTGTGATGCTCCAACAATATTAAGAAAAAAAAATATTACAAATGTTTCATGCTTTTTGGTGGTTAGTTTTCAGTGCTGAACTTAACTACACTGCCCCTTATGGGAAAATTAAATTTGTGTTAAGCACTGTTATATATGCAAATCTTTGTAAAATACTGATTGATATTCTTGGAACACTGCTCCACCAAATTTCTGCCTTAGAAATTTGAAATATTTGTTGATGAAAACCGGCTCACAAACTGAGTTAACTGAGTGGAGAAAAAAAGACACATTCCTTAAGCCAACATGAGTATGAAAAGCAAATAAACTACCATGAGATCAGTTGGTAGAATACATCTTTAGATGCAACTGTTCAGTGATGTATACTGGGGTCATCAGGTGTTTCAGGTCTTACAACATTTGATGTAACCCTCAGTGATCCAGCTGCGGTTGATCAGGTCACAGCTTGTGTTCAGGTAGCATTTTCTTCTGTCCATGGGTGTCCTCTCCTAATCCAGAGCCATCTTTTCTGCTGCCTCTGTGATGTTTTAGATGTCACTCTAGTGATACCCAGCTGGCTCAAGGCTTTGTAGAGTGATTTCCCCAACCCTGTTTCTGGCAGTCGATGACCAGTTCTTCATATTTGACCCTCCTCTCGTACTTCCTTTAGACGATCCTCCCACAGCACTGTAAGACGATGGTCTTAGCTTCAGAGACTAGGAGGATGTCTGGCCTCAGGGTAGTTGCAATGATGTACCGTGGAAACTTGAGTGGATTCTTTCAGGTCCACAAATAATTGCCAGTCTTGTGCAGTTGCCAGTATCCCTGATGGTTTCTCTGGTCCTGCCTGTGGCTGTTCACCTGCTTGCACAAAAGAGCTCATCAGTGTGGAGTGGCATGCTCGTTTGCAGCTGTTGATTCTGATGCTGATGGCCTCTGGTTGTGGCACCAGGTGTAATAGACCTGCCCTAGCATATTCGGGCAGGAGCTCAGAATGTGCTCAAGTATTCCTCTTGCTGGGCACAATGGGCAGTCTGGGGACTAAACTTTGACACAGCTGAAGAGATTTGAAGGACTGGGCAGGACAATCATATACCACCTAGATCAGGAACTTAATGCACTGTGGTTCTGCCTGCCAGAGGTCTGTCCATGAGATTTTCCGATCCATGGCCTACTCCAACCTTGCCCAGGCCCCTGCTGGCCTATGCCTGTAGCTCTGCAGGTCATCTCATCCTCCATTCTATCTTTCCCTCTCATGGCCTTGTCATATTGAGGAGTTGGGAACATTCCCATGCCAGCTCTTCCTCAGGTCACTGGTCCCACCAAGATCCTGTGGATCCCAAAGGTAAGCTAAAGGTAAAATGTGTTTAAGTGTGCAACTCGTACTAACAAGTAATTCAAAAGTTTATATAAAAGTATCAGCACAGCAATCTAGTCCTGTACACTTTTCTGAAGTATATCTTAAGTATGTATAAAGGTAAACTTAAGGTATCCATGTGAAAGTGTGCAAAAAGTATTTAACTGGTATGTCAAAAGTATAGGTACAAGTATAAGCCTTTCCCAGACGTGTATCCTTAGTATGTACTGTATATGAAAGGTAAACTAAAGGTATAGTGTCTGTAAGACTGTACAATACACCCTATACACTCAGTATAAAAGTAAATACTGTCTTAAAATTTGTAAAAAGTTTGAAAGTAGTATGTCATAAGTTAATACAAACTTTCCCAAACCCATACCTTCCCAAAATGTATCTCATGTACATGCATCAAAGGTGTACTTCTCATTATTAGTATTAGTACTAGTTTTGGTAAGGGTTGTCATAGCAGGAGAAGCACAGGTGTTACTAATAACTTTAATGATGGCTCAGCTTCAGTAATTATTGCAATGTAACAATGTGTTTGACCATAAAAACCTGTGTGTTTATTTATGTATTCATTTGATTTTTGAGTATGATGATCAGCAGTAGTAGTGTCATTAGTAATCTGAGGTTACAGACAGTCTAAAGTTGAACAGAGACAGCAAAGGGTGAATCAAGCTGGAGCTGTCACACCGTTGGACCAGTAGAAGCCAGGAGGGGGGGAAAGTGGAAGTGGAAGGCTGTGTGTGTGTGTGTGTGTGTGTATGTGTGTGTGTGTGTGTGTGTGTGTGTGTGTGTGTGTGTGTGTGTGTGTGTGTGTGAAGGGGGAGGGGGTGTGCTCAGCTGTGTGGGGCAGGAAACCAGCTGCAGCTGGACTGCAGCATGCACCAACCTGCACTCACTTTCACACACAACGATACATGGGTGTGTACGCAGCCCTGCTGTCTGCGTGTCTGTCAGAGACAAACCCACACAGAGGCATACACACTGAGGCACATCCATCTGCACACACAGATAAATATACAGTATCAGACATGCATATACATGCACACATCAACACACACACACACACACACCAGTCCAGGCTGTGCCTGGGCCCAGTGTTTGCTGTCATCACCCCAACCCTCCTTTGATCACAGTCCAGCAACAGAAAGGCTGCTATGCTACTAACACAGTCTGTTTCTCCTGTGTCAAACCTCCAATAATTCATTGTCTGTGATTTTCAGAATTAGCGGAGCGGACAGATCTGCTAGTGCTGTCAGAGATAAAAAGGTCCTGTTTGAGGGTGAAGCAGGTCTGTGAAGCTAATTTGTGGAAGTGCTACAGTACAGCATGCATATTTAAGAATCATTACAATCCTAAGATTCTTTTGACTGTTCAGCTGACCTTCAAACAAACACACCTCTTTTACTGTAAATGTAGTGTGTGGAGTTTTCTGGCAGCTCTCTGTGGAGCTATTGGAGTGGAATGGAGTGGAGCAGGGCCGGATTTAGTGATTTGGGGGCCCTAGGCAAACTCAGTCATGGGGCCTCCTGTGCTTGATTTTCACTCTTTCTCTAATTGAGAATGTCAGTGGTGGTGGTAGATAAAGTACTTAAATCTTTAAACTAATAATACCACACTAACAAGACTTTGTTAAAAGTAAAAGTCCTGAATTCAAAAGTTTACTTTGGTAAAAGTGCAGAAGTATTATTAGCACAATTGACTTACATTTACTTAACATCTGGCCAAGGTGGAGCTCATTTTAGCTTCTTTATATACAGCTGGACAGTTTAATCTATCATCATGCATCATATTTCCTCTGTTGATTGTATATTTTGTGAGTCGCTTAGTAGAAGTGTACAGTTGCATAAAATGAAAATATTAAAGTAAGATGTATGTACCTCATAACTGTAAGCATAACGCTTGAGTAAATGTACTTGTTTACTTTTAACAATATGGTATTAAGGAGGTTGATGGTTTCCATAACTGCAGTCATTTACCAGGTTTTTCCTCTGCCTCTCTAACATGAACTGCTCACTGATGCAAAAAACTAAATTTATTTAATCAAGTGAGGTAGGCTACTTGTACTTTAGGCTACTTTAACATTATCCGTATGCTACTTTATGCTCTTTATGCTACTTCATATTGATACTCAAGCACATTTACAGATTAAGATGTTTGTTACAAAATATATGAAGTGATAAAATGTGACACATCATTATAGATTAAAATACCCAACAATAGCTGCATAAATTACATCTATTAAAATTAACATTCAAATTTTACTTATGAGGAAATATGTCTGTAATAATAATACAAGTAAAACTGTAAATATAGTACTTTGACTTGTAATGGAGTATTTATATATTGTAGTATTGTGACTTTAAGGATCTGAATACTTCTTCTATCACTGGGACCAGCAGGTTGCTGCACATTGTCTTCTTCTCTCCCTCTGTCCTGAAAGCAGTTTTCCTTTCTTATAGGCTACTAGTTGACTCTCCCTCTTCCTTGAATGCAGTTTTTTCTTTCACCATTATCATTATCGTCAGTCTCTTTGTCTGTTTTCATGAAGGTTTGCGAGGAAAGAGGGTCAGTGTTCCCATCATCTGACAAGTGAGTTGATACAACAGGAGGGCGTTAGTAACTGTGGTCCTACTAGTTGTTTCGAGGGGAACACCAGTTTTTACAATGACTGCCTTACGTTTCCTCTGAGTTTTTTCTTTTGAAATGCACACTGTAATAACTCTGTTTCACTGTTTAATGTGGTGTTAGATTGCACATTACCTGGATGAGTTTCTGTGTCCCTATCAACATGTTAGTCTAGAGGTGCTGTTTTCAGCATAGTCTCTACCATTTAGCACAGGCAATTCTTGGTGTTCATTTTGAATGTCCTCTGAGGTTTAAAATATGGAAGTGCTAAATCAATAAGCACAGTTTTGGTCAAATCAAATTCTTCCAAAGCACATTCATGTAAAATGTCTTTAAACTCTTGAAAGCCTTTATTCTCTGGAGGCTCCATAATTGTCACACATTAATGTCTCCATTGCTGTATTTCATTCTGACTTCTCCAGCAGAGTTTGTGTTTTGTGGTGTGATTTGTCGTCGTGTCTGTCTCAGTTGGGGCAGCCCTTATGGCAGGCAGCCTGTTGTACAGATGTTCTCAGACTAAACATTAGGAAGTTTTCAGAGAAAAGGCAGTCTGATGGGCGAGGTCACACAGCTTGGCGCGGCTCTGATGTAAGATGGCCAACAACTAAAGCTGGGGGATGCACTAGAAGAATTTTAAAATGTTAGCCAATTTCACACACTTAACAAGGGAATCTACAGTTGTGCCAACAATAGGTTAAGATAGGGCAAAAATTTGATATTTAAAATCTAGTTCAGTAGGATCCAACAAATAGACTGATCCCCTAGGTCTCAGACAGGGTTGAGACAACTTATTTTAATTGTATATCCATCTTCTTAAAGAACCAGGATCACTCTTCTGGCTCTGGACGAGCAGAATTTTTGTTTGAATGCATGTCTCCCACTGCCCCCTTCCTCTCTGTGATATTATAATGAGATCCAGATGCTGGGGATTGAGACTGGGGCTTGGGGCTGAGGTTGGTGCTGCAGATTGGGTTGAGGCTTGGGGCAGCTGTGGCGTCAGAGGTAACATTAACGTTAGATGACAATCATTGTTAGTCACTGTTTCATCACAGTTCTCATCTGCACTACACGCAATTTCATTTTCTCTGATCCTTTATTTAAATAGTATTCTACATAATCTGCAAATCACTTTTCTGAGAAAAAGCATGCAGAGTGGGCAAAAAAGTCACAGATGGAACAGAAGCTAATTTCTTTGACGTCATTCAATGGGACAGGAAATGTGAAAATCACAGGACCTTTGATCCATTTAAGAGGCACATAAAGTAAAAAACTGTTTTGCTAAATTCAGAAACTAAAGCTGAGAACACACCAGAAGATTACAGACACTTACAAAGACCGGACACCCAGACATAATGATTATCACCAACACACATAGATCTTGTTCGCATTGACAGTCAGAAAGGAGCACATGTTCAACAATCAAGTAAATACTGAAGACAGCACTTCGGATGACAACTAGACTTTGATTGAAGTTGTGTTCTCTGGGCAATCCAGTAGGAATGTGAATTCTTGCGTGTTCCTGTAACAAAATAAAATTGGTTGTAAATTAACCAGTGAAACATCTCAACATTCACTGATGGGATTTGCATACAGTTTTGAACAGACATTCATGGTTCCAAGACAATGAATCCGGATGACTTTGGTGGTGAGAGGGAAAGGTGAGGACAAATTTTGTCCTCAAAATTGGATGGATTGGATGAATTATAATAACTTTCAGGATCTCTTAACTCTTCATCTAGCACCATCATCAGGTCAAAATTAAAATGTTACCAATACTTTGGTTCATGACCTGCCAAACTAATGACATTCCCATCAGCCTCAGCTGTACTTTGTGGTAAGTTGTAATCAGCAAACGTTTGCATGCTAACATACTAAATTAAGATCATGATGGTTATCTGCTATGCATCAGCATGTTAACATTGTCATCTTAAGATGTTAGCAGACTGACATTTGAATGTAGCTAAACTGCTGAGTACAGCTTCACAGAGCTGCTAGCACAGCTGTATAGACTCTCATTACTTACTGAGGTTTTCCAAAACTCTCCATATATACCAACCTGTATTTTATGCATACTCTGAGAGTCTTATTACCTCATCAGTGTAAGCCTCTCTGTCACACCCTCACTTTGTGATTTAGACCGACGAGGCAGCTAGATTTATACCTTACCGTGTTGCCAAGTGGTTCCTTGCTGTTTTTGCCAATATGTTTCACATTTTGTTTGTGTTCCAGCAATAAATAAGTACCTTACGGTAAATGACACAGTAAATGACGCATCGTCAAAGTATCCGACCACGTCCGTTGACCTTTCCACGTGGAGGCTGCAGTGGGGGGGGCACTTGTTCCAGGCTGGTTTTCCTCCACAGCTGTCTGGGAGCCCTGCAGACATGAAGGAGGAGGCTTGTCATGAGCTCACATTCGCATAGAGAGTGCAGGGTGTGCACAGGGTCTTTGATGTGTCTTTGTGCAGCAAGGCTGTGTAGGCAGGGAGGCACACATGGCAAACTGATGGCGAGGCGTGCTAGATGTTGCATGAGATTTTTCAGGGCAGAGGCCCTCTTTCTCAGATTTTATTTTGAATCCTCTCTCACTCAGTTCATTGATGTATTCTCTACACCCTTTCCATTGTCTCTTTTTTCCCACAGCCGTCAACCCTGTAAATCTTTAGCTTTAGCTTTGTCTCACATCTACCACTACTACCATAGTGTCTGCACTTGCATGTGTTTACTACATACCTCTGAGTACTATGTGGTGCTGTGATTATGTACAGATGTTACTGTTTGATTATTTTAGGGAAGAAGTGCTTCTTTAATGACACTATACTTACTCACTATAGTTCTTGATAGATATATTGAAGAAAAATGCTCTGAAGATTGCCCTGAATGTTCAAAACATATTTTCTTGCACAATTGAAAAAAAAAAAATTGCTGTTTTATTGAGGTCAACAGATTCAAATATATTCAAGAAGAAAACAGGTTGTGCGAACTGTAATTTGAGAGAAGTAGAATGAGTCCAATTTTTATGTACTTCACTCAAGGTTAATACTATAATATATAGTGACAGTTTTTCTTGAAATCAAACCCTGAAATATTCAGATGATCACAATTTGTTACGCCCTTTTCCCCTGCAGGAACTCATTCATCTTTGGCATGAGATTCTTTCTTGCATTTCACCAGTAAAGAATCCTGGTTTCTGCTGTGTCCAGCTCAAGCTGGTCAGTGGTCATTAATAGCACAGTTTTACAGTTTGTCCTACTTTTTTTGGACCCTGCACTGTTTGACTGTTTTGTATAACTGGTCAGACTGGGCTTGTCTTTATTAATAACACCATAATAATAATAATAATAATAAGAAGAAGAAGAAGAAGAAGAAGAAGAAGAAGAAGAAGAAGAAGAAGAAGAAGAAGAATGATAATAATAATAAACCATCATCATCATCATCTTCTATAAGATCAAATCTGGACTCACTGGCCATAAGCTATAGTGAGTGAGAGTTTACCTTCTTTCCCTCTCACTTAGCCAGTCATTTCTTCTCTCCTCTGCTGTCCCGCTGTGGTGTCAGTCTCCTAAACTTCCATCCATGACAGCGTCCATACTGGGATTTGCCTCCCCTCGCACAATACCCTGCTGTAGATCAAACCACCACAGCTGGATGCCTCGATCATGCTGAGTAGGGAAGAAAGAGGGGTGAGCCTCATTCTGTATCAGGCAGGACGGCCTCTTGCAGGAGATTTCCAAAGCTTTGAAGTCGAGTTTCCTACATTTTCACACACACACACACACACACACACACACACAGACACACACACACACACACACACACACACACACACACACACACACACAGAGTGTTCTGACCGATTTACTATCATTTCCTACAGTCTCCCTGAGACTCCCAGAACAGTTGTATGGCTGAGCAGACAGCTTAGGAGGTGTAGAATATAGAGCCTTGTGTAAAGCTTGGGTGTCACACAAAGTTAACCACAGTCTAATTAGCGTCTTTAGTGGAAATTTACTGGCTTCCTCACGAGTCAAGGTGACAGGTCCAGACCAGAGGAGCCAGAAAAGAACTTCCGGACAACAGAGCCTCTTTAACAACGTCTTTTTTTTCTTTTCTTTTTTTAATGCTGTATAACATCCAAGGTGCGCAGCTGATTTCCTTTTGCAGAGAGCAAATGATGCCTCACCAGCCTGCCAGGTAAACACACCAGGGTTGGGCCATACACACAAAGTATGACAACATGAAACACATGCAATCCGACATGCAGTCAGAAATTGTTGTCACACAAATCACACGTGATGTTGGAGCAGCAGCTGACCACAAACCAAATCACATTAGGGACTGAAAAATCATATTGAAACCATGTTTGAATCATATTGAAACCATCATATTGAAACCTTGGCCCTGCAGTTGTTATACCAGTAAACTGCTTTGTAGATATAATGCGCTCATGTGAGTTTAGACTGCACATAGTATTGACTGACATCAGAAGTCTGCTTTGAACTCATATTTATTAAGTTTTGAGAATTACATGTGAGAATGGTCACCACATTGTTCACCACATGATCATGTGATTAATCGCATGTGTGAGAGGAATAGCGAATCCAAGGATCCAAGGATTTAACGTGCATCTGCCCCATTGTTCTTCTTTTTTGGTTAATTGTATCATGTGAAATTGTGTAAAAAAATCTACTGCTGGTAGAGGAGGAACATCAGAGGAAACAGATAACAGGAGGAATATAGCGTAAAAATGATGTATGAAAAGAGTGCAAACAAAATCAATAAAAAATGGTATAACATCCTAACAAAAGTGCATTTAAAAATAACAGTTTACAGATAAGCACTAACAGATTATAAAACTAGGAGGGGATGACCATGTACTTAAGTTAATACAAAGGACATGTTCTATTGACCCAATTCCCATTTTATTTTAAGTCATAAAATAATAAGCAATTACTCCCATTTTTGACTCCCTTTGACATCTTTGTGGAAAATCTTAAATTAAACAAAAGTCTCAAAATCCAGGCTTCTTTATTACATGCGCAGTATAATGCGAGCTTTGGAGAATGAATGCGTGATCAGTAACTTATATAACATATTTGTGTGATCTTTTCACGACTCCTGTGTGACATCAGTTTCACTCCTTGTCAGTCTCACTTTCCCTTCTATAACAATCACATCTTAGATTTGGGGTCATTATTTGTATCATGTCAAAATAACCTTTTTCGATTATCCTCCCATAACTGACGAGGCTAATTTTGCTTCCACAAGACAAAGCACATGATCTGGAGAGAAATCTACTTAAGACAAAACAATGTGATTACGGCATAAAAAGGTCATAGATCATAAAATTGGTGATCAAAATAATTACTTCAGTTACACAGGTGTTCCAGCATGATACGTAGTCTAACAATTTTATTTATGCTGTATAGGTCAGTTGGTTAGTAGATTTACACCACAAAATCCCTTTTCATTTTTTATCTTCTTAACTGGATAGTGAAATCAGGGAGGAGCAGAGAAGACTGAGAGGCTCCAGGGTTCCAGTGAGCAGTCACTTCCAGTCTGAGGTGAAACATCCCCAAACCCTGACAATGAAGCTGCTTCCTGTCAGGTCAGTCCTGGTGGAGCAGCCTCAACCCCAACACACAAAAACTGGCTCCAAAGCCAGTCACCAATGAAGACATGACTGAAACTCAATCAAGTACGCAGTGGAGACTGATGCAGAGCATTATGAGATTTCTTTCTCATTTTGGTGACAAACCAGTGATCTAACTTGCTGTGACCTGGTCAGTCCTGTGCTTTCCTGAAATAAGAGCGCCCCCTAGTGCACAGGAAAGTCACTGACCACTCTAAAAGTGTCAAAAGTTGGCATCTTCCCATCCTATCACTCAAGTTTTGTTACAGAAGTAGTGAGTGCTGAATGTAAATTATATAGTATCCTGAGGTATAGGGCAGTGACTCACCCTCACCTTAAACATATCCAATCCATACCTTCACTCAACCTGCCATTCCAGCAGAATTCCCACTTCAGCTGACAGCTGACTGGGTTATGTCATTTAATTTGTCTATTTAGTGATACTGTATAAGGACTGTAGTTTTATACATGGATTGATTTACAATTAATGGACTAGAAAGGCTTTTAAAAATTATTATTATTACATATATATCAATTAGTCCATAATAACACTTTTCACAATTAAGAATGGCTATTTGACAAAAAAAATCTCAAGGTCCAATTACAGCTTTTGGCTCAAGAAAAAGTCAAGACTGAACTTTTGAGAGCAGTTACATTTGTTGCACAGTTTTATTTAGCTAAAATAAAATACCCATCTATTGTATTTAAAACTATATCATCCCTCTGAGACCTTTTTCACTAGCCGCCTTGTATTTTAGCACAGACTACATGTGCCATGGACTTTATTTTACTTTTACTTGCATCAAACTATGTCACAACATTGACTGACAGATTCTCAGTTCTTTATGAAAGCATATTAGTAAAATTATATCTATTGCAACTCTATCTATATCCATCCACCCCAAATACCCCACACAACATCCATTTCTCATTAAGAGAACCAAACCATATCTTGGTGGTGTGATCAAAGGGGCCCCTCATGCTAACATTTTTTTGAGTGTATATTTGAGTGTGTGAGTGTGTGTGTGTGTGTGTGTGTGTGTGTGTGTGTGTGTGTGTGTGTGTTTTTTGTGGGGCCTCCCTGTTCTGATTTTGGGTCAACGAGTTCCAGTCACCCTCGTTGTGATGCCAGTCTTAGTGCTAGTGAAGCATGAACAGCTGATGTCATGGTGCCCCTGGATGACACCCACCACCCAAACTCTCCAGCGGGCTTGTTGAAGGATGTCACTAACTGGCTCGTGTCAGTGACCCCCCTTTCCTTAAACACACACACATTAAAACAGTTCTCTTGGCATTGGCACCACTTGGCCTGTGGCTGAGTTTTACGGCTGCACACAGTCAGTGATGGAGTTTCAGGGGGATGTGGGGATTCCTTGCAAGAGGGTTGGCTCACCGCCTGTGGATATTGAATCAGCAGTCAAAAAGTAACTTCCTCGATTCCACTGTTCTTTTCCTCGGGTGCCTGAAACATATGGATCGAAGTATAAAGCCTATAAACTAGACAAAGACCATTACATGACATCACCAAATAGGAGTGGATAACTAAACTACCACCAGCCAGCTCTAATGCGGCTACCATTATGGACTCACTTACCTCATGGGTCACCTGACTGGTATTGCCTGTGTCACTTGGCTGGTTACTGCAAGTGCGTATACGGCCATGACTGGATGTAATCCTTGAATGCAGTCGTGACGATAGGCAAGACAAGCGGCCCCCACCAGTCAATCAGACTTAAGTTGAGTCATGAGCCTAGACCCCGCCCTCTCAGGCAGCCCAAGACAGCAAAAGAAATAAAACCTCTCTAGTTTTTCCATTTTTCTATCCAACATTCCACAAATAGAAAATCACAAAAATGACTCCAAAATCTAAATTATACATCGATCTGATGAATGAAAAATACAATTTTATAAAATTGAATTAAATTATCCAATTTCCTATTTTTTATTTTTTATGTGGAAAATTGAACTGACAACTGTTATATGGACAGGCAAAAATGCCAATTAATCATAAATCTCATAATGTTATCATACATTAAAACATTATAGCTACATCCATATAGCACTGGACTATGATTAAGTCAAAACTGTAAGATGACAGCCTTTCAGTAATAGTATTCAAGTACATCCTCTAACTGAGGAAACATCACCCTATCACTCTCATGATTATTTCCCCCTGTTTTTCAGGTATGTTGTCAGTATTTTACACTGTGAAAGTGGTTGTAATAATTTGCTAACATGTTTTTAGTGTCAAGAGAATGTTCATGTAACATTCTGAGTAAGTTAGAGTTAAGCTTTGTCAAGTATGGTGAAGTGTGTGTGTGTGTGTGAACAAAGCCCCTGCTTGTTATCAGAGTTCAAGCCATGACTTTGTCGACTGCTTCCGCCATTTTATGTTTTCTGTGAATTCACAGTTTTCAGTTTATTTAATAATTTTTGTAAGTTTTGTGAGAGTTTACTGAGCCATAGCTACTTATTACTTGCCAGTAACAGTAGAGAAAATGAGAACTATGTGTCAAAGAAATACTATATATTGATGTAACTTATTCTCATACAACCTACCTGTTTCTGTAGTTATGTTTAATTATAAATTGTCTATATATTTCAGTCCTGCACAGGTCTGATTTTCAATTTGCCCCGTCCCTGTGACGTGCAATACTGTACCTGTCCTGCCACCTGCACATATTGCCATGTGCAGTGGAAGCATCTCATACTGATCACCGTACAGTGATCAACCGCGAATTTGGCTCAGAAAGCATGAGATGGAATCATTTCAAGCACTGTTTTAATTCAGTTAAGCAGCAGTGTGTTTAAAGTGATCATTTTGGGCCATTTCATATGTGAAATTAAGATAATATATTTTAAAACAAAGGTAATTCAGGAAATGCAATTTGAATGAATATTTTTTTGCTTATTTTCATAATATTGAGCGGCACATCTCCACAGTTAACATGCCTGTTAGTAACGCACCAGATTGATGCGGCTCTCATTTTCCAGGTGGCCAGTTCAAGATCAGCAGATTGATTGATAAAGAAAATAATAGTAGCAGCCCTAAAATAAAGCCTCACGTAGGCTGCATAATCTTTTTATGTGTATTATTTAAATTGGGGGCCTCATTCGGCACTAAGCTTTCAAAGATAGCTATACTTGCCAATCACTCAGACAGAGTGTAATCGATAGGCATTACAGGAACTAACGCAAACAAACTGAAAATCGATCTATGCTCAAATCAATAAATAGTCCAGCTTCACTTGATAACCATATAGAGCAAACAGACCAAACAGCAGCTTTAACCATACTTCACTAGCAAGGACCACACCATCAACAAAATACGTTTGGATGATTTATTAAGGAAAACAATTGATGTGCATAGTTCTTCTGGTTGCTGGCTGCGTTGTGGGGAAGCTCATGGGGAATCCGCTGTAGCACCCGGGCAACAGCGGACCTCATCGGGACCCTGCGAAGGAGAGGAAGAAGCAGGAAGAAAGAAATAGGGTGGGAGGGAGGGGTGCATAATACAAGAGCGGAAGAAGAGGAGAGGGTTAGTTGGTATTTATAGGATTGCTGGAAGTAGCATAGTTGAGATGTGGTCCTGCTCCTGAAACTTCGCTTAATGGCTTCAAATAGAGATGAGCAGGCACCAAAAGACAGGCAGTAGCTAACAAACCAGTGACGCAGCAGCACAAGACCCCATTAAGTTCTTATCCAAAATATGTACAATAATGTAGCTTAAGTAGCTTACCTCAAACATCTTCAATGAAAATATCTCCTGATAACGTTAGTCCAATAATTTAGAGTTCAGTCTGTGTGTCACCCTGGTGCCCTGATTTAAGTTTTATCCTGTGGGACACCTCCAACGACGTCCAGTAAGTTACTTTAACAAGTGATGGAAAGTACCTCTCCTATAATTTGTCTTAAACTGCTGGATGTCCTGCGTACTCCAGTGAAAATTCATGCAAGCAGGTTGGTTTGGGGCTGAATAAGCAGCAACATTTAGTGGTTCGTCAGGGAAAATTGTGTGGGACCCGGGACATGCACTTGCAAAAGTCAGTTTCTTTCCTGAAGAAACGGACTCCCGGAGTTTTTACTTGGTTGGGCATATTACCACCAAGGTCATCCAGGGCTGCTGTTCGCTGTTGGGGTGGTCTGGTCTGATCCAGTGAGCAGCAGGTGTGACAGCTCTGTTGTTGAAGCTCTTGAAGCTAATTCAACCTGCCAACTTAATTCAAAACTTGAGTCAAGTGATGCAACACTGTGAGCATCATAGCCTGTGAGAGGTCAAAAATTAAGAAATGAGCGGACACAGCACAGTCTGGCCTACCCTCAATGCTGCAGGTGGTGTAGAAGACAGAGCCGATACACAAAGCAGATTTGGAAAGGACCAGAAAGGATTGATGCAGTGCAGTGGTCAGAGAATTAAAACATTAAGTTGTATTATTACTATTTTATTTTTATGTTAATATATTTATTATCTTACACCCGTGATTCAACCCGCATGTTCTTTGTTTTACCCAGAAGCGAACTAAACGAAATAAAATTAAGACAAAATACCACCAATGAACCACTTTTTTTGTGAGTCATCCATTTGGTGCCCGAGTGTGGGTAGTGCAGGACTCTGATATATTTTCTAATTCTAATACCGTTCTGATTAAACGCATTAAAAAATAAGAGGCTCCACCTAGTGACGTAACAGCATACTACAGCAAATATACACATTTTATGACAGTTACACTTCATGTCCCTCATCTTCTGTATTATCAGTTAATGTATTTTTAATCAGTTGAATTATTAACAGCAATTAACTGATAATCAATTAATCATTGACATCCCTACTTTATATCATCTGTTTTCTCTGTCCTAGTAGGCCCAATTTGCAACATAGCCAAGCCTATGTGAAATTTCTGAATAACCTAAACGTGGGTGTGGGTGGATGTGTTTTAAGAACAGGTACCACAGCTGAATAGGGACAAAATAAATCTTGTTCTTTTAGAATGAAACTTATTGATATAGACCCACATACAATATATTTCTGTATTATAACCTTTATTTTTATCACATAATTATGCAAATTAGGCAAACTCATGAAATAAGTCTGAACAAATATAGCAATTTCAGGTGTGTTGTCTTCCCTTAATCTTATGTTTATATTAATTAATTAATTAATTAATTAATTATGAACATAATGTAATGAAAGGTTATGTAGATGGTGAATTATTTGAAAGAGTAAAAACTGAGACAAGCTTTGGAAAAAAGAAAAACTATCTGTTGTGGCATTTAAATTACAAAAAACTGGCAATAGAAAAGCTGTTCAAAAGCATCTTCCCTTAAAACACTATTGGTCTAGAGTACTTGATTGCTGCATTAAGGAAACAGCAGCAATGGTTATGTGCGTGAGTGGCTGAAATCTCATAATTTTGCATAGTGTTATTTGTTTAGCAGGCATCAAGTAATGTAACCTGTAACATGTTTTACAAATTGCAGATGGGGGATATGACTTGGCTGCAGCTTGACAAAAAATTCAGTCAATTTTTTTTTTTTTGCTTTAATCCCTGAAATATTTCATAAAGTATGGAACTTTTACCGTAGTAATACAGCTGAAATCCATATTCAGGTAACAGAAGTCCAAGGTTGAAAGAATTTGGTGAAACACCTGTTCACAAGGAAATGAGAAATGACACGCTTTATACTAAAAATCTATAGGGAATTGTCGGACGACACCAAGAAAAGTACTGCTGTCACTGTGTCCAGGCCTCTGTTTATCTTAAGTTACTATTTTTCTGATATGGTCATCAAATATCAAATCGGTACCAGTGTTCACACACACTTTCTTGTTTAACTCTTCGACTATGCACATTTTACTCAGCCTTCAATGGGAAATTCAATGCAAAAATGTAGCTTAACCACTGTAAGCGTGTAGAATTACACTTCCCCTAGAGAAGATCTTGCCAAGGGGAGGAAACCATGACAATGCATAACTTTTGAGACACTCAAAGGGAAGCATTGCAAAAGTGAGTTATAAGTATCTTTCTCTGAGGATGTCGGAAGACATTAAGCTCCCATAAAAGACATTTTCTATCCCATTCATTTACACATGGGATAAATATTTACTGTCATAAACTTCAATAGGAAATTCACCTAGCTCCACCCTCTCATTCTCCTATATCAAAAGGCTCTGGCAAGAAAGAAAGGCTGGTGTTACAGAGAGGAAACACGAGGGAAAAGTCTTCAAAACAAATTGAAAAAAGCTGCAGCATCTGGTCATAATTCTGTCAGAAAGGCCTGTTTGACTGGACCAGTATGTTTCCCCAAGGTTAAGTCAGCAAATAGATTCCCATCCACCCCTACTCACAGATGTATGTTGGACTATAACACACTGGGTAACCGGATTGGGATAATGATACTGTAGCTGAAGGTCATCCAGAGAGCAGCAGACATATGGGCAGATACTAAAGGCAGCTGGCCATGAATCCATACAAGCTCACAGCAAACTGTTTTCTTGAGCATTAAAGTTCATTTATAAATTTCATGACTTCAGAGCAGTGTGTGTGGCAAACTAATCTTAGATTCACACATTGGTCACATGACCTAAGTGTTGAACTTCAGTGACATGATAACAGATGGATGTATACAGATGGGTGACAAATTAAAGGAAAAAACAATATAAAGTGTCTTAGTAAGGTGTTGGGCCACCACCCACATGCCACCAGAACAGCTTCAGTGCGCCTTGGCATTGATTCTACAAGTTTCTGGAACTCTACTGGAGAGATGAACACCATTCTTCCAAAAAATGTTCCATCCATTCTATCCATTTGGTGTTTTGATGATAGTGGTGGAGAGCGCTGTCTAACACATCAGTCCAAAATCTCCCATAGGTGTTCAACTAGGTTGAGATCTGGTGACTGCGAAGGCCAGAGCATATGATTCACATCATTTTCATACTCATCAAATCATTCAGTGACCCCACGTACCCTGTGAATTGGGCCATTGTCATCCTGGAAGAGACCACTCCCATCAGGACAGAAATGTTTCCTCATAGGATAAAGGTGATGACTCAGAATAACTTTGTATTGATTTGCAGTGACCCTTCCCTGTAAGGGGACATGTGGACCCAAACCATGCCAGCAAAATGCCCCCCACAGCATAACATAGTAGGGGTGTGCCCGAATACATATACGTTTTTCAGCAAAGCACAAACATTTATTTGGTACAAATATTTTAAAAATTATTTGTTTTTGGGAAGAAAAAAAAAAACGTCAAATACCAGCGAGCAGGTTGGTTACATTAGCTATCTCAGTCTCTCTCCTCTGCTCCGCTGTTACGTCTAGCAGCAGGTCTCAACTAGGGGAGTCACATCAACCTGCTGCATGACACACATTTGCTTATTTGGCCATCACCCCCCGGAGTCTGAGAGCTGCTTACAAGGGACTATCCATAACTTATTGTTCCACTTCTCCTTTCCATAAAGTTAGGTTGTAAAAAAAATAGGCAATAAATGAAAGTGCAAAGCAAGAATCACCTTTGAAGTTCTTCTCTATATGTTACACACTGTGCTGTCTCTGTGTTATTGGTATATAAATAAGTAGAGGTCTGTCTGCATGTCAGTAATGCAGTTGGTTTAGTTCAGTAGTCAGCACAGTTGTCTATGATCTGGGAGACTCAGGTTTGAGACCCGGTGTGTAGACCTCCTATGTAAGATAGTTAATTCACAAACACTTATTTTAACACTTCAATATCCTAAAATTAAAAGCATAAAAAAAACAAAAACTGGATTTCTACACCTATTTCCACTTTTATTCGAATACAAATACAAATATAAACTCTCTGTCTCAACAAATATATACAAATACTGGGTTCTCTGCACATCCCTATAACAGAGCTACTGGATCCCCTCACTGTAAGGGTCAAGCATTCAGACCTGTGCTGGTTTTTCCTTTAATTTGTCACTCTTCTTTATGTCTCTGGTGTCAGGTGTGGTCCATGATTTCCATAATCTTTCTGTGGTTGTCCGTTGACAAATGACCATTTACACCCTCTGAGTGGATGATGTGACCAGTCCAGTGTTCACAGACAGCTGCTGAACACCTGAAGCAGATGACATCAGGATCTTCCAATCTGACATAGGCCACCACCTAGAGCAAGAACCAGCACTGAGTAAAGCAGGCATTGAAAGTCTTGAATACTAATTGGTTTTAGAATTTACAATTTACAATTTCGTTTAGCAGATGTTTTTATCCAAAGCAACGTACATCTGAGAGCTGATACAACACAAGCAGGGATCTAATCAGTAGAGAACAATACGAGTAAGTGCCATAAAGCTAAGTTGGAGTCCAATAGGATGTAGATGCCAACAGGCAGTGCACAGAGGCAATGCACAGAGTGCATAGATTGCATATAAGAAGATTTTTTGTTTGTTTTGTTTTGTTTTGTTTTTTTCCCTTCCCCCAGTCCATCAAGTGCAGAGGTGTTCACGAAAGAGCTGGGTCTTTAGTCTTTTCTTAAAGATTGAGGGGGACTCTGCGGATCGAACAGAGTTTGGCAACTCGTTCCACCACTGGGGAACTACAGAAGAGAAGAGATACAAAATAAAAGAAACAACAAAAAAAATCTTTGCACTCTATGCATTGCTTCTCTGCACCACCTGTTGGCATCTATGACCTATGGGACTCAAACTTAGCTTTATAGCACTTATCCATGTTGTTCTCTCCTGACTAGATCCCTGCTTGTGTTGTATCAGCTCTCAGATGTATGTCGCTTTGGATAAAAGCATCTGCTAAATGAAATTGTAAGATTGTAAGAGTGTAGCTAGCAACTTAGGGCCCTGATGTGGTATTGGTACCAGGTGTCTTTCATTGGTAGAGCACAGTGAGCAGGAGGGAGTGAAGACCTGAATGAGGGAGTTGAGGTAGGTAGGAGCTATTTTAGTTGCTGTTTTGTAATTGAATATCAGGGTTTTGAATTTGATGTGGGCAGCAACTGGTGAGCACTGTGAGCCAGTGGGGGGGGGTATGAACATCCAGGTGACATGTGCTGTTTTGGGCTGGTTGAAGAGCTGTGCTGTCGTGTTCTGGATCATCTGCAGAGGTTTGAACTTACATGAGAGGAGGCCTGCCAGTAAGGTCTTGCAGTAGTCAATGCGTGATATTACGAGAGCTTGTATCAGGAGTTGTGCTGCATGCTCAGACAAGTAGGGTCTGATCTTCAGGATTGTACAGGGTAAATCGACATGACCGAGCAATTGAGGCCACATGAACCTTAAAGGTTAGTTGGTCATCAATCATGACACCCAAGTTTCGGGCAGACTTTGTGGGCTTTGAGTTAGGCTGATTCGAGCTGGATGCTGATGTTTTGTTTTATAGAGGGACTGGCTGGGATGACACGGAGCTCGGTCTTACAGAGGTTAAGTTGAAGGTGGTGGTCTTTCATCCATACTGATATATCGGCAGAGCTGGGTATAGTCAGCATAGGAATGGTATGAGAAACCATGGGAGCACATGATTGCGCCAGGTGAGGTGGCATATTTTGAGAAAAGAAGGGGACCAAGCACTGACCCTTGAGGAACCCCTTGGATAAGCCATGCGGTTTGGACACTTCTCCCCTCCAAGATACTCTAAAATGTCTCCCTGAGAGGTAGGACATGAACCAGCAGAAGGTGGATCCTGAGATACCAAGCTCAGTGAATGTGGAGTGGAGGATTTGGTGGTTAACTGTGTCAAAGGCAGCTGACAAATCTAGCAGCAATAGAGCTGAGGATTGACTAGCATCTCTAGCTGAATGTAGTGATTCCATAATGACTGATGATTCTGGTCATACAGGTTGTTCTCAGAAAGGAATTCGGAGACTTGGTTAAAGACTGTGTGAAGTATTTTTAATAGGAAGGGCAGGAGTGAAACCGGTCTGTTATTTTCAGCCAGGGCTGGATTGAGTGGTATTTTGAGCAGCAGGGTGACTTGAGCTTGCTTAAATGCGGCAGGGCAAACACCCGATGTAAGTGAGGAGTTGATGATGTGAGTGACTGCGGGGTTAAGCGAGGGAGAAATGGTTTTCCATCAGAGGTTTGAATAATCTACTGATTCTTCCACAAATCTTCATGTGTATTTGTGTTTTTGTTTGTTTTTAATAAGTTATTTTATTTACAGATGCTCAATCAGATTGAGATCAGGGAAATTCAGAGGCCAAGGCAACACCTTGAACTCTTGTCATGTTCCTCAAACCATTCCTGAACAATTTTTGCAGTGTGGCAGGGTGCATTATCCTGCTGAAAGAGGCCACTGCCATCAGAGAATACCGTTGCTATGAATGGGTGTACTTGGCCTGCAACAATGTATAGGTAGGTGGTACATGTCAAAGTAACATCCACATCCCAAGGTTTACCAGCAGAATATTGCTCAAAGTATCACACTGCCTCCACCGGCTTGCCTTCTTCCCATAGTGCATTCTGGTGCCATCTCTTCCACAGGTAAACGATACACATGCACCCGGCTGTCCATATGATGTAAAAGAAAACGTGTTTCATCAGACCAGGCCACTTCTTCCGTTGCCCCATAGTTCAGTTCTGATGCTCATATGCCCATTGTAGGCGCTTTCGGCGGTGGACAGTGGTCAGCATGGACACTCTGACTGGTCTGCAGCTACGCAGCCCCATACGCAGCAAGCTGTGATGCAGTGTGTGTTCTGACACCTGTCTATCAGAGCCAGCATTAACTTTTTCAGCAATTTGTGCTGCAGTTGCTCTTCTGAGGGATCAGACCAGATGAGCTAGCTTTCGCTTCCCAAATGCAGCAATGAGCCTTGGGCCCCCTTGACCCTGTCACAGGTTCACCGTCTGTCCTTCTTTGGACCACTTTTGGTAGGTAGTGACCACTGCATATGGGGAAGACCCCATAAGACCTGCTGTTTTGGAGATGTTCTGACCCAGTCATCAAGCCATCACAATTTGGCCCTTGTCAAAGTCTCTCAGATCTGTATGCTTGCCCATTTTTCCTGCTTCCAACACATCACCTTCAAAAACTGACTGTTCACTTGCTGCCTAATATATCTAACCCTTTGACAGGTGCCATTTTAACAGGATAATCAATGTTATTCACTTTGCCTCTCATGGGTCTTAATGTTTTGGCTGATCAGTGTATATTTTTAGCAGCAATGCAAAGAGTTCACAAATCGAAGAAAGGCCTGTAGTGAATCAATTTGGGCTGAGTAATTCAAGATGAACTCAGCAGCAAGTATGGCAACCTCCTGACCATAGCCTGTAGATGGACATAACGAGTTGTGATATCACCCGTTGGTTTCACTGGAGCGGATTTGAAGCCCAAAATTGCATTTTACAGTCGGAATACAATAATTACACTTGGTATTGAGTTAAGACTGAGACTTTTTTTGTCGCTACAGTATATCTCTATTCTTTTTCTTCTGTTTTTTCTCTTTGATACTCTATGCTATTATTATGTACTGCTGTACTGGCACACTACACCCTTGAGGTGAATAACAATTAAAGGATATGTCTGGTCACATTCTCTATTTCTCACTTTCGAAATATCCCATCAAAAGACCCAAGCCATAAATTAATTGATCTATTAACAAGTATTGTATGTGTATCAAAGGCTGATATATCTGATTCCTCTGTACCATATAGCTTTATTGTTGTCCAAGAACCATTAAAAACACATTTATGAGCCACACTGTTACACTGGGTGACATGTTTCTTCATAATGAACCATGAACATACACACTGTTTCAAACTCTAAAAACTACAGTGAGCCTTTTTTTCAATAAAACAATGTGAGCTGTTAAAGATTTATTTCTTCAATAGGAACCAGTGGGTCGGGAGTGAGTGTGACAAACAGAAAAAAGTATTGAGAGATGGATTAACACGTTGCTGGTTTTGGTCTTTCATAGGATTTGACAATAAATAAATGAATAAATAATTCAAATATACCTCAATCAATTTCCAGTTTCATATAATCATTATGAATAAATAAATAAATAAAGGCCTCAAGTCAGGTAATGGCAGTCGAGGACCTTCCTTCCTGACATGGGAATGAGTGTATCCACCAACACCTACAGCAAGACCAAACCCAGTGTAATTAATCTGCTTTTTACATGCATAACTACATAAACATTGTTGAATATCTGTCTTCTGACACACCAGGGTCTTAATGGATGTTCTGTGATTCACATAAAGCGCTAACAGTGTCCTAATAAATCTCACATTGAGATAACTGTCACTGTATGTACAAATGTGAACAGACTCACACCAGTACTACAAGCCCATCTCACATCCAGTCTGACCCCTGTACATACGTGCGATAAACCTGTCAGGGGGGCCCATAATCTTCTCAGACTGTTGATATTTAACCTAAAGCTCAACACTCCAGTGAGTCTTTTCATCCAAGGCTTTCTTCCTCCTCTTGAGAAGACATGCAGCTGCGGGCTATATGCTAAGGATTCATAGTCAGAATCAGTCACAGGGTTTATGAGGACCCGCAAACATGACACACATTACCATCAGACTGTCTGATAGACAGGCAGGCTGAGAAGTGTCTGGACACATGGACAAGGATCTGCCTGTTCTCAATCAGGACTGATTCAGCTTTGATTTTTTTTATGCCTGTAAATGTTACTCTCTAACTGATTGCTACAAAGAAATGGTGATTTGACATTGCTATTTAATGAAAACATTGTCTTACAACACTTGCGCATTGATTTAATAAACTACGTCTAACTAGTCTTCTGACTTAGACCAGTCTTCCTTTTTAGTAGTTTAATGTTTGACAGTTGCACAAAATGTGCATATTTACATTGATTGTCTGCATTTTGTTTTCTGTCATGCTTGCTGCATGTGTTAATTTATTAACTTGCCTCCTACATTTGTTCATTTCCTTTTAGTCCTTTCCTATGTGTGGTTGCTATAAATATTTCTGAGCTAATAATATCAAGGGCGCAGTAATTATCTGGAGTAAACAGAGATGAGTGCTTGAATGGTTCACAGTAGATCCCACAAGGTGATGGCTCTGAAGAGCAGTAGTCACCTGATTACTGGAAAATCGCCAGTTCAGATCATATATTGATGCTGAAACCAGAGCAACACAGACACCGTGCTTTCTTCTCCAGTTCTCCAATCCTAAACAACTCCACTGCTGGACACGTAACTTATTATGTCCTGCAGTGGCTTTTTCATCAGTCCACTTCATGTAATGTACATTTCCACCTGGTCGTGTCACATGTGATGTGTGTCTGGCTACATTATTTTGAATGTTGACATCTGATCACAGGCCTTTACATTTAAACCTGGTATTAATAAGCATTCTCTTTATCTTGATTCTGCCTGCATTGTGAGAGGATCTCAATATGCAAAGGGTAGACAGGGCAGTATACTCATGAAGGACAGCTACAGCCTCAGAGTCACATGACAGATGCAGACAGCTGTAAACATCCATAGGATACATTTTGGTGTCCTGTGTAGGCTAGTATATAGGTTAATGTTACCTATATTATAAGATGGTATTTGGGATCTCTCAAAGTGACGCTGCTGTATGGACCCACTTATTTTTCCTTTGCAGAGGAAGGGCTTGTGTGTAGCTTTTTAATGGGTAGCTTTAGCTCTCACAGGGAGGCAGATTCAGGTGACCATTCAACTTGTTAGGCAGATTTTGTTCTTGAGCATGATCAAACTCTACAGATGTCATTTTACACCTAGCTGAGATCCAATCACAACGCAAGCCAGACCACACCTGGAGTTGGCCGATCTGATTGTATTCTGGTCATCCCATAAAAAAAACCAAAAAAAAAAAAAACAGCATCAGTTGTTTCAGCAAATGCCAAACACGTCAAATATACCTTCACATGACAAAGCCCTTTAGTGGCCTGAGTAATTGTGACTTTTGTCCATCAGGACAAAGGGGCACATTATTACACAGCTACAAAGTCAACAGAGGGGGGAGGTTGAGGTAGGTAGGTGTGTCAACAAAAGTTCAGAGACTGCTGTCCATTTTCCATTTCCTGCTAACAATCAACATCAGGGAACCACCTACTCAAAATACCTGGGAAATACAACACAAAACTGCTTTGGAACATAACCACAACACAACTTAGATGAAATAAGATTAGACCTTGTTACTGCCAGTGGATGCAACTAAGCAGTAATTATAAGAAACAAACAAAAAAAGATAAACATCCATCATAGAACTCAGGCAACACAGGTTAACACAAGCGTAACCCTAACACTCAACCTTGCACTACAAAAACTGAGCTAACTCTACAGGGTTGTATACATTATGGTGAATGAAATAATAATACAAAAGATCAAACCATAGACACGCTAAGTTTAAAAAGACATTCAGGTATGTTTTAAAAGGAAAGAAACACAAAGGAAAATAGGTACAAGATGAATTGTCAAGGGAAGCTGCACTGTTTTCAAACACATTTGAATGGGCACTGGAGACTATTCTGCTGCCGGTGACACAGCCTGCATACAATTACCATTAATGTGGCTGGAGCTCTCCCACAATGTGTGTGTGTGTGTGTGTGTGCGCATGCGTTAGTGCGTGCATGTGTGTGTGTGAGTACTCCCAACATCGGTTTGTGTGTGTTTGAATTTGTAATGCAATTGTGCCTGAGCGCGTATTAAACACTGTGACGGTGAAAAACGGGTAATATGGGGTGATGTTAACTCACACAGCGAGGGGAGGGGGGGGATGCGGAATCTAGTAGGGAAGAGAAAGAGGCTGGAGCTGAGATGCTGCCAGTCTGCACGTAGGCCACCGGGGAGGGGGAGGGAGAGGAGGAGGAGGGAGGGGGGTACCAGCCAGGGCTCCGGTTGGCAGAAATCTGATGGGGTGAAGTCTCACGTCGCTTGCTGGCACGCAGCTATCTGAGTGGATCACGTCACAGGACGGGCATGAATGCTCATTGTGGGATATGATGAATGTAATCATTCATGTCGTCTTCAATTTGAGCCGAGCTGAATTTGAGCTGATGAGGAAAAGGGAGGGCGATACTGAAAAAAGATCTTTTCTGGTCAAGGAAGTCGATCGTTCTCGGCCAAGTGTGGTTTTCAAATTCATCCTGCCATTGTCCCAGACTCTCAGGAAGGGATATAAAGTGCTAGTGTCCTGTCGATATCCTGCTAGCCTACAAAGCTCTATTTAATTCCTTTTGCTGAAGAGGGATTAAGCTATCTCCAGTCAGAGGACTTACAAGCTTGTCTGGGTGTCTTCATGGCTCAGACTAAAAGACTGAATGTCTACAATTCCAGGTCTAGAGCACTGTTGGACTTCATTATAGCTACAGTGAGACCTAACCGGGACTTCGAGTCAGGAGATGGACTACTCTGTGTCATCAGAGGTGATGCTGGCCTGGTACCACCACACCACATCCAGCAGGGCGGGGCCAATCTCAAACTCACCCCTCATCATCGCAGCCACCGTGACATTCAAACCAACGTGCTCGCATTGTTCCCCGTCACTCCCAGTGAAATGTCAGGGCCCCTCTGTTCATGTGACAGAAATTCCTTTCGATTTCTCCTCGGCCCCCCGGTCGCTGGCCCTGTTTGTGCAGCACCGTGTTTCATTTGAATATCAAAGAGCGTGAGAAGGTGGCCAGACAATCTCAGCCCTTTACTTACAGTGAAATGTGACTGTTGGTGCAGGAGCAGTTGGAGGAACAATGCACGCTTTGTCAGAGAGGAGGCAGAATTTTGGTTTTTCATGTTGATGAAATGGTTTGAAATCTTGTAGTGCATTGTTTCACAAATGTACAACCCACTTCCATCTTAAAAGACCATCAAAGCTGCACTCATCTCTATTTTTATATTAATAATTGATCAAATGACTGTCATGTTTAATGTGAAAGGTGCTGCTCAGGCACAGGCTTTTTTGCCTGTTTTAGATAGATTTGGGGTCCAACAGCTAGTTTCTATTTTGGATCCAGCTCTCAATTTACACTGCTCTGATGCTAACAAATATCAAACATTTTATCTCCTCTCCATTTTTTATTAGCAAAGAGAACTATATATAAAAAACAAACATTCAGGGAGGCTTATTATCATTTGCCAGCGCTAATAGTCATTCTCATCTGTTGTAATGACATCATCCACAGCAGATTATATTAGCTATAGCTGGTTAATGTTAAATTTGTAAGAACTTGATGACTGGCCAAAATGAAACTTGACCATTGCCTGATTAATGTGCTCTCTCTCTAGGTCATTTGTGACTGTGATCATTTGTGAAGTAAAAATCTCTGGAATCACTCTATGACTGCCAGTCCAATAACACCAACAGAGTGATGAGTTTTCTCGATCACCTGATTGTGCTACATTAATTTCAGGTATCAGACTCTTCCATTCCAACTTTCATTCTTATCAAATAAATTATTTACGATTAACCTAACAGTTCGTAATGACCTCCACTATTTGGAGGTATTTGAAAAATAAAGTGTGCAAAATTTGATAGGCTTCAGCTGTAACAATGTGTCAAATGCATTAACCAACATTTCATATGTTCTTCTGTTCATCTCATTAACATTAAAGGTAGAAGTAGTTGAGGTTGAAGTCAAGTTGTGAACATTAATTAGGCTGCCACTCAAAACTGCAGTCTGCCAAAAGAAGCTGATAGAATTGACTTTAAAGAGTAAATACAACCAGTAAACTTCTACTTATTACTTGTCTCAAATATAATAAATTAGTTCTTGTCATTTTGTCAACAGTTTATCACATATGTGCCGATGATAAATGTATTTCAAAAAATCTGTCTCAATGCACCACCTAAAATGAACAAAGGCTGTACACTTATGTATAAGAACATTGTTCCAAGACAGGACATCAGAAAAAAAAGATATGCTCCGTATAAAAGCAGATTGCTGAGGGCATGACCAAACACTTTGCAAGATCATGATCCGCTCTTATTTTTAATGTCCACACTATCAGATTATGATCAGGACAGCTAATAACTGTTCTGTTTCTAAGCTAATGTAGCCAGGCTAGCTAACCTAGCTTTCATGAACACTGGCTGGCAGATTGACAAGAGATTAAAAGATGGGTTCACAATTTTTCTGTGTGCCCATATGAACAGTGAAAGAGGTTTTCATCGCTGTAATCATTTCTCCTGTTCATACTGGATATTAAAAGATCCTTCAAATGTGCTTTCAATGTAAGTGATGGAGGCCAAAATCCACAGTGTGTCCACACAGTCATTCAAAAGTTGATGTGAAGCTTATATGAGGCTTCAGCAGTCTGTGTTAGCCATATCAAGTGGATATCTGACACATTTACAGTCTTTTTAGCATCAAATTCCCTCTTTGTGTTTCCTTGGACAGTGTTTCCTTGCTGAGCTGCAGTGGAAGTATAGTAACAAAAAGAGGAACTCTGGCACAAAAAAAACTGTAACAGTCGTATCTGAATGATTATGGCAGATACGTAACTGTTCCATATTCAGCTTTACTAAATATTCAGACCTGATGAACAGTAACATTAACTTAACTATAACAGCAAGGTTACAGCTATGTACTGACTCCCCCTCACATGGTGAGAGTTTCTCGTAGAGATGCTAGATCAGCTACAACACAGATACTCACACGGAGACCCTCTCAAAGAACCATAAAGTTCCCCCACATGTCTGATTCATTTTTAAATTTACTGGAAAGGAGGGTCCTAGCAGAATTTGAGGGTGGACTTACTCTGAAGTTATTCATTCATTACTTGGAAATGTTGAAAGCTAAATCTTGTTTGATCAAACAATCTAAACTCAAGGTCCACTTTCTAGCTTTTCTTGAGCTTTCAACCCATCAGCAATGGAGTTTACAAAGACCAATTAATGACCTAAACTTACACTGACACAGTAATACTGTATAATGGGTTATATCAGTGAAGCTATAAGCTTTTCTGCTTTAATGTCACACCAACCAGAGATGAGCATTCTGAGTTTATAAGGGAGCATGAGAGGGAGAGAGAATGAGATGAGTGAAGTATCAAAGGACAGACACAGAGAGAGTGACCGGACATTTACAAGAGACCAAGTACATTAAGAACTGAATTGACTGCCGTGAGTATCAAGTATCAATTAGCAGAGGAAAGCAAATTTGTCATTTGTCCTTGAGAGAGGTTGATGATGTGCTTTGTATCAGTGCAAGAGATGTCTGCAGCCCCTCCCCTGCTCTTCTCTGAGCTACAGTCTGCCCTCATTCCCTTCTGTCATAGAGAGAGGGAGTGATTTATCTCCATGTAGCTAAGGCGTAAAAAGATATTTTTGCCAACAATCCAGGCCTTGAGCAACAATCCAATAATCTCAAAGACAGATTTATGTCCTCAGGAACATGTTACTGGTCAGATCAAGTAACAAAAACAGTTTTGACACAATGCTTAAGTTTCTTTATAGCAGTTATCAAATAATATTTGGCTAGTTAATCATCAAAGTTGCAAAATCCCAGTGAGCACAGACACATTTAAGACTGTGGTTCTTTAACAACAACAACAACAAAATAAAATTTTGCAGCTAAACAAGTATAAATGTTTTTATTATACTATATACATTTATAATAAACTAGAAAAATTACACATTGTAATGCATTACTCAGTGTAAAGATTTAGAAATGTGGCATACATGTCTTATTGTGTGTGTTTTATTAGTGCACTAAATCTGAATATTATATTTAGTTTCATAAATGGAGACTGAGGCAAATAAAAATAAAAATAAAAAAATGGACTTTACACTCTAAGACTGAAATATAGTTTTAGTCACTAAAATTCAGTTCATGTCTCAAGCACACTGTCTTTTACTGCCTTAGCGCTTGATGGATGTAGGAAATTCTAACATATTTTTATTAGAATAAAGAAATCACAACATCACATATGAATCAAACTATAAATTTTATGATTTTTCATTCAAAAACATGTAGAGAAGGGTGAATAATATGAGTAATAACAGTCCTGAGAAGTGTCTGCAAAGGTAAGGCTGTCTACAGCCCCACCAAACTCCACAAATCACAGGGATAAGACATGGATGTGGCCTGGAAGGCAAAACATGGGGTGAAATAAAAGTACAGCATGCTCTCGCTTCTGCTCACAAAGTTCAATACTGCTGTGAGCACACAGTTATAATTGAGGGCAACTCCTTCAACTGCAACTTCCTGCAACTCCAGTCTTCTCTCGGACTTTGGCAGCTGGACTAGCATTACTACCATGAGGTTCAATGAGGGACAAAATGGAAGCAGTCAGATGATCAGAAACAAACCAACAGTTTATCCAGATGATCTAAACCACTTTATTTGGAGGTTAAACTGAAAGCGAGAAAGATGTTGCTGATAATCCCTCATTACACAGGAAAACTGTGAGTGTGCACAAAAGTTAAGCAGGAAGTGGGACTCTAAACTGTGATGTATGTTAACAACAGACAACACAACTGTATTGTGTTATCAAAGTGCAAAGAATTATGGGATTATTTTTGATTCCCAACAAAACTGTCAGCTGTGTGAAATCAGCCCAGCTTAATCCAACTAAAGAACATTGCATTAAAACTTAAAGAAAAAGTCATCCATGCTTTTATTATGTCACACCTCAACTGCTGTAACACCTTGCTCACCTGCCTCAGCTAATCTTCTCTGTCTGGATGCCAACTGATCCAGAACTCTACAACAAGGCTTTTAACAAAATAAAACTAAACACAGATCACATGATACTTGTTAGTTTAAGTTGAGTTTGTCACTTTTAGGATTGATTTTACTCTCCCATGGTCAGAGCAGAAAACTAAAGGTGATGGAGCTTTTGCTGTTGTTGCTCCTCAACAGTGGAACAGCCTCCCACAAAGTCTCAGAGAAGACAAATCATCTTTAAAAAGCATTACTTTGACTTTCTTTTGATTTCATAACTTTCATTTTGTTATTTTTATTCTTCTTCTTCTCCATACTGTCCTCTCTGTGTCTTGTATACCTCATTTACCTGTTTCTTCTTCATGTAAAAAACACTGTAACTTCTGTTTTAAAAGTGCTATACAGTGCCAAAGGTTACTTGTTTGGTTGTTAGATCTCAACCTGGTGAGCAGAGATATGACTCAATGGCCATGATGGCCTAATGAAATCTTCCCGCTCCTACCAGATTGACCCAGTGCTGTCTTTATGGCTGAACACGCTGACGTTCTAAGTTGCATCCTCCACCAGCAGAAGTCAAGGAGCAAATGTGTATTGGCAGCTGGCTCTCATACATCCTCATAGACCACATGGAGTAACACTAGTGCTTCTCCTGGCAAGGCGCCACGAGTTTTAATTCCCCATGAAGGAGGAGGAGTAAGCTGCCAGATAAAAGCACAGCAGGATCTGGTTTTGGTTTTCAAAATTTCTTTGATCAATGGTGTTGCTACAGGAATATTGGCTATGTGTTGTGGGATTATTCCTTATAGTGATTTTGTAATCAATAATTGTCATTTTCAGGTTTCATGTCCAATGAATGCTTCTGTTTTGTCTAGTTACAACCACAGAAATAGGTATGACAAGGAGGAGTTCAGTCCAGTCCAGAGCCTTTCAGTTTCATTTCCTTCATTCTTAAAACTCATGTATTCACCGTGCTTTCATTTGGTCTCATCTCCTGAGGCTTCACCACCCTTTAAAACATCAATACATCCATGTAAGAGGGTTAATGGGAATCAGGTGCTGGTTCCTCCACAGGCTGCCCCCCAAATCTTTCCACTCTGCAACCAATGCTGCCCCCACTGGCCATGTTAGTATTTCAAATACCAGCACAATTACTAGTGGAAGTCTACAACTTGATGAATATGACCTCACTACACCCACCCACCCACCCACACACACACACACACACACACAGACCATGTGACATAAACTCATTGGACTCACAATAGTGTAAATAGTGTAATGTATGTTGTGTTCTGTTATTAATACTGTAGCACTTTGAGTTTAACTATGAATGAAAAGTGTGGTACAAATTAAATGTATTATTATTTATTATTATTAGAATTAAAACTCTATTTCCACTATTAGTGCTTCTCATAAACTAAAGCTGCATAGTATACCCACAGTGGGTGGCAACACTGTCTGTCACAAAACAGCTCCACTGGAGCAGATGGAGGTTCAGAGAAAATGAGGTAAGGATTAGTGCTGTTCTTTCACTGTCCTCTTTCAGATTTATCCTGCCAGAATGGGGATTGAACCAGCAACCTTCCAGTCACCATCAACATTTAGGCCTCCACTGAGTCATAACAATGCAAGCCAGAACTGGCCTTACCATTTGAGTTGATATTGTTCTGGAATGGTGCATATTCCCAAACATCTGACATACAGCAAATATGGTCTGTTGGTCTGGGACTCTGGGGAAATTTTTCCCGATTTCCAAATAATAGCTTAGCCAACTTATTATCCAGTGTAAAAGGCATACACACACACACACACACACACACACACACACACACACACACGGCACAAACAGTGAATGATGTTCTTGTCTGTATACAAAAGATGGAAAGGGATTCTCTAAAAGATTTAAAGGAAAATTGCACCAATCTGTCTAATCACATTGGTTAGCTCATTGTGTAGACCACAAAACAGCATGTGGAGGACATTTTAAAGATTGCTGTGGTGGTGTATCTCTGCATGTAGTGACATCACACAGATTACACATTCCAACCAAACTTCCTCTGTTTCTCTGTCTGAAGAAGTTTCCAATTTTCCCAGCCTGTCACACTCATCTGTGGTACTGTGGTGTAGGTGCCATTTAATCATCTGACCTAAAATTCTACTGGATTATTATACATCACCACAGAAGTACTTCCTATACACTAAATGATCAAACCACCAAAGTGGTTAATGTCTGTTGTATGTCTTCTAAGGGTCTAACCACTACTGTTTTGTTCTGTATCCATGATTGTTCCATGCTGAAGCAGTAAAGATTGAGTTTTTCCTCATTGGTCCATTCGCTGAGCCAGTGCCCTATCCTGTTGCCTATTATCTATCTAGCAGACCAGTGTCGCAATTTTGTCATGTGTTTATTATAAAAAGCAGCCGAAGCTGTCATATGTGATTTACAGACAGGTCATTCATAGTCATGAACCTTCAGAGAATAATCAGTGACTTTGCAGCTCCCCTCAGCTTTACAGAGCTTTATAGCAAGTTTCAGCTCATTGTTTAGCTGTCCGGCTACATCTTTACTGTTTTGGTTCACTCTCAGCGCTCTCATAACATCGTTTTTTGGCTACAGTAGGCAGATGATTTCAGAGAAAAAGCTCGAAAACCCACTGTACACTACATGCTCAGCACTGAACAGCAAACAACAGTTAGCTGTACAGACACAGTTAACTGTAGACGAGCTGGTGAATTTAGTGGAGCATTTTGCAGCTAAAGAGCCAGATATTTCCCTCAGGAGTTGATAGAGAGCAAAAACAGAGCTAAAAGAGAGTGAATATTGGACTTACATTCACCAGGTGAGCAGTTTAGGCTAAGCATTCTGAAGATTGGACCTTTGTAAGTGTTTTTTTACTGTTTTGTTTTTTTTTACTGTTTTTTTCTCTTGTTGCTGGTTTGATACTGTTGTGCTGTGTATTGAGGGCTAGGATGTAACTGCTTACTGCGTTGTTTCCAAGCGGCAGCTACCAAGGCTTGAGGCTGAAGCCAATGTGGAAGAACCTTAAACTGCAATTCCACCGACAGCCACTAGATTCTCCAACTGACTCCCATTCAAGAAGCTTCAACTTCTCTCTGGAAATGCTACATCAATCGTTATTTTCAATGAGTCAGTATAGTGTCAAACTGTAAATTCAGGCCCTCTAAATAGTGTGCTGGTGGTCATTTTGGAAATTATTGGTCCAACAACAGTGTTAATTGTTGTTCTTGCTGTGGATTCATGAACCTTGATGTCAATTTTAAATCTAACACTAATTGTAAGACAAAACTCTTCTCTGCTTGTGAAATAACATTTCACAGTTAGCAATACAGGTCCCAAAGCATGCCCATATAGACTACAATGTCAAGACAGCAGTGAGGAAAAATCTGGAAGCTTTGATTGACTGGACTAAAGTGCAACAATGTGATCACTAGTGTTTGGCAAGTTACTGAAAATTAGTAATTAGTTACAGTTATTAGTTACTTCTCTCAAAAAGTAATTGAATTACTTTACCAAGCACTGCATATAAAAGGTAATTAGTTTCTAGGGAAAGTAACTTTTGTGTTACGTTTAACACAAAAGAGTTCAATCCACTAACTAAAGGGTCCATTTTGTTTTCTCCACAATCCCAAATCACACTCAAAAAAAGCACAGACATAACATTGTTTTCATGTGTTGGCAACAAATCCTATTCTCTGTTAGTGTATCTGTGCCCAGGGAAGGTTCACTTTTTCAATCAAGCCAGATTACCATTGAAAAGGAACTGTACACGTGTGCTTATTCCCGTTTTTCTTTGGAGCTTTTCCCCCTCACTGGACAAGATGAGACTTTGACCCGTGTTCGCCTGAACACTTTTACCGGATCCGCGAGAGACTGTTGTTGCAACACAACACTGTCACCATCACCTGCAGAAGGAGGAAAAGAGTTTCTTCATGGAGAAGCGTATAACTTCTACGCCGTGCTGTCTACCAACTGAGTCGACCATCCTGCATTTCTTCAGCAGCGGTGTAAAGTCAAACAGGCAGCTGTCCGTACTTGTGTTCTCTGTAGATAAAGCAACCACTGCTTTCCTCTCACGGTCGCGGAACAGAGAGTCTGTCTTCCCCCTTCTCTTTCCCTCTCTCTTTTACTAACATACACACACACTCACACACCTACACATCCACCTAATTACGCACATTTTCCACACATCTGATGGTCAGATAACGTAGAACATAGCGCCCCTTTGTTTCTGTGTTATCCGCCATCAGATATGTGTGTGTAGAAACGCCACGGACCACCGGTCGGTGCTATCTGTTGTTGTTAATCGGAACTCTGCAGCGTCCTCCACCGGGTATTTCTCACGTGACGTGACTTCCCCCGGAAGCCGCACCATCTTGAATCATGTGCATCATCACCTGGCTCGATCACGTAGGCCATCTTGTGACTCAAACACACACACACACTCACTCCCACATGCTTTGTTTACCTGTTTGACTTTACACCGCTGCTGTTTTATGTGTGTTCTCACTTAGTATTTGTTGGTAACATAGTGTTTATTAATTGAGACAATTGTTGACTTTGTTGGTTCTTGTGGAGATTAATAAATACTTATAGCTTGAAAGAGAAGTCTCTCTGTCATTATTGTGCATATTTTATTGTGATAAGTGGCTGATTGAAGGAGTCAGAGCTCGGACTTTCGCCTTCACTGTTCACTAAGTGATACTGATATTTCAGGTATTAGCTCCCCTAATTGAACAACTTGTTCATGAGACTACTTTACAGTTTAGTTATTCGTCCTGGTTTCTGGGTGGTGCCTCACATTATTAATTCAATTTAATAATTTCTCAATTTAATAATTCATAATTATCTCAGGTAATTAGGAATTATTACTAATAACTAAATGTACTCTTTTCAAATGTTCTCTTGTTTGATAAGAGTCCCGGCCTGTACCCGGCCTGTACACATGTACATGACAGTATTCCATCAGTGACACAAACTGGCTGAATAGCGCCCCCTACGAAATTTCAGCAAAGTAGCCCCAGCAGCAGGCAAAATAGTGGACAAAGGAAGTGATGTTCATCTCCTTCTCGCACTGTCTGAAAACAGCCTGGGTCTGAAGACAGCTACATGCGAGTGACAGAAGCCCTTCGATTGCACCGTGGCCTGATGTGCGCGGAGGCACGAGGGCCCGTTCAACGCTGCTTGCAGCTTTAATTTGTTTTGTTTTGGTTTTTTTTGGTTTTTTGGTTTTTTTTGCTTTGTACTGTTTGTTGTTGTGCTGTTGTATGTTTTGATTGCGGGGGACTACGGATCAATTCATTTTTAATCATTTTTAATCTGGTAAGAGCTGAAATAACTTGCAAAATATTGCTGCAAATACAACACACTTGTTCAGCATCCCCATCTGTAGAACTTCTCAGAATTTGGTTACCATGGAATATTACATTTAAGAGATATGGCAGTTAATAAGTAGTATGTCGGTGTTTTACTCATGACCACAGGGTGGGGCTATTGGTGCCATGATTCAGTATGTTGTGCAGATTCTCATGGAGAACTTTTGTAACAAGTATCATTTTATTAAAGACAACAGAATTGAAGAAATATCATGATATAATTACTTTATTATGGGTAGAATTATATCAAATGTTACAAACTGATGCAGTGTGGCTTTATGTACCACATTCCCAAATTTGGTTGCAATCCAATTTAGCATCAAAGGGTTCTGGCCAGTTAAGGGCATCATCCACACCTTCAAAAGCTAGGCAACCAATTACAAACGGTAAGCGATACCCAGAAATGAACTCATAAGTCTTTATATTTTTGTGAAAAGTGTTTTTTAACAGACACTAAAAAGTCTAAAGTTATGACTTAATACTGTGGTATGTGAATGCTGGTGAATATAGTATCTTGTGGTGAAGGGCATGGTGCTACAATACACATTTTGAACTCAATATTATTTGCATATCGAGGTGAAGAAAATGTAATGCCGCTACCAAGCAGAAGTAAGTCACTGTCAAATGTAAAGGTGCACTTTTCAATTTAATGTTACATTTGAGTATAATATGGTGTTTCTGTGAGCTGATTGTTCGCTGAATCTGTCTTGCAGAAAATGATGCTCAGGCAGTTCATGCTCCTGAAGCAGCAGGATCAAGTCCCCGATCATGTAACTCTCACACAGATGAAGACCTGCCTGCTGACAGGAAGGAACTTTGTGGAGGAGTGAGTCAAACTGACCATTTATTTGACTCATACACTGATAGAAAACTGACATATTATATTACAGCTTTTTTACAAACATGTAACAGTTGTAGAAAATAACACAGTATTTTTTTATTTTTACAGGTTTCGGGAAATGATGATGATGAATGATGATGGCAGACTCGAGACAAAGCATCTCCTGATGGCTGAACTGGTGAGTAAATATAGTAAATCTTCAAACTGTAGTTTGATATAAACCTGTGTGTAACATTGCTCTACTATAAACCTTTATTATCTTACTGTTGAGACTAACTGAGTTTTTTTGACAGGCCTGGACAACAGCAAGGAGATTCTGTCTCAGTCAAATGGAGCAGGAAGTCCAGGAGGAGCTGGACGAGGAGAAGCGGCTTTCACAGCTGCTGAACAGGAAGGTCACACTGGAGGGCCTTCAGATGTTTGTTACAGTCTTCCGACCAAAAGCAGAGAAGGCTGTGCAAACGCATTCCTCCTGTCTCTTCAGGGGATGCAAAGCCAGGAGAGCTCTTAGAGCTCCAGCAGAACACTGCACCAGTCATCAGGAGGTAATAAATACCACTCTGAAGTTCCTCCTGGAGGAACCAGAGTCTGCAGACCAAATTGAAGCAGCCAACATTGAGGTTGGGAGATTGTTTCTTCTTCTATCTTCTTCTTCTATTTCTTCCTCTTCTATTTCTTCTTCTTTTTCTTCTTCTATTTCTTCTACTTCTTCTAATTCTTCTTCTATTTCTTCTTCTTCTGTTTCTTCTGTTTCTTCTGCTTCTTGCTCTTCCGTTTCTTCTTCTTTATCTTCTTCTATTTCTTCTTCTGTATTCTTCTGTTTCTGCTATTTCTTCTAATTCTTCTTTTTCTTTTTCTCTTTCTTCTTCTATTTCTTCTATTTCTTCTTCTGTTTCTTCTTCTGTCTTCTATTTCTTATTCTGTTTCTTCTCTTCTTCTTCTTCATGTCTTCTTCTATTTCTTCCTCTTCTGTTTCTTCTTCTATTTCTTCTTCTTCTTTTTCTTCTTCTATTTCTTCTTGTATTTCTTTTTCTATTTTTCTATGTCTTTTGCTCTTCTTTTCTGTTTCTTCTTCTTCTTCTTCTTCTTCTTCTTCTTCTTCTTCTTCTTCTTTTTCTTCTTCTATTTCTTCCTCATGTTTCTTCTTCTATTTCTTCTGTTTCATCTTTTGTCTTCCTCTGTTTCTTCTATTTCTTCTTCTGTTTCTCTTCTGTTTCTTCTTCTGTTTCATGTTCTATTTTTTCATCTTCTTTCTTTTTCTATTTCTTCTTCTTCTTCTATTTCTTCTTCTGTTTCTTCTTCTGTTTCTTCTTCTTCTGTTTCCTCTTCTGTTTCTTCTTCTGTTTCTTCTCCTTCTGTGTCTTCTATTTCTTCTTCTGTTTCTTCTTCTGTTTCTTCTTCTGTTCTTCTTTTACTTCTTCTGATTCTTCTTCTTTTTCTTCTTCTATTTCTTCTTCTATTTCTTTTTCTATTCTTCTATGTCTTCTTTTGCTCTTCTTCCTCTTCTGTTTCTTCTTCTTCTTCTTCTTCTTCTTCTTCTTCTTCTTCTTCCTCTTCTTCTTCTTCTTCTTATTTCTATTTCTTCCTCTTCTGTTTCTTCTCCTTCTTCTATTTCTTCTTCTGGTTCTTCTAATTATTCTTTTTCTTCTTCTATTTCTTCTTCTATTTCTTGTGTTTTATCTTCTGTCTTCTTCTATTTCTTCTATTTCTTCTTCTGTTTCTACTTCTTCTGTTTCTTCTGTTTCATCTTCTATTTCTTCTTCTCGTTTCCTCTTCTTTTTCTTCTTCTTTTTCTTCTTCTTCTTCTTCTATTTCTTCGGTTTCTTCTTCAGTTTCTTCCTCTTCTGATTCTTCTACTTCTCTTCTTCTTCCTCTTCTGTTTCTTCTTCTTCATCTTCTTCTTCTATTTCTTCCTCATGTTTCTTCTTCTATTTCTTCTGATTCTTCTAATTCTTCTTCTATTTCTTCTTCTTCTATTTCTTCTGTTTCATCTTCTGTCTTCTTCTGTTTCTTCTATTTCTTCTTCTGTTTCTTCTCCTTCTGTCTTCTATTTCTTCTTTTTCTGTTTCTTCTTCTATATCTTCTTCTTCTATTTCTTCGTCGACTATTTCTTCTTCTTGATCTACCTCCTTTTCTTTACCTCCTACTTTTACCTCTTCTTCTTCTTCTTCTACCTCCTCCTCCTCTTCTTCTTCTTCTTCTCCTCCTGCTCCTTCTTCTTCTTCCTTCTGTTTCTTCTTTCTTCTTCTTCTTTTTCTTCTTCTATTTCTTCTTCTAATTCTTCTTCTAATTCTTCTTTTTCTTCTTCTATTTCTTCTTCTGTTTCTTCTTCTGTGTTTTCTTTCTTCTTTTAATCCTTCTTCTTTTTCTTCTTCTTTTTCTTCTTCTATTTCTTCTTCTAATTCCTCTTCTAATTCTTCTTTTTCTTCTTCTATTTCTTCTTCTGTTTCTTCTTCTGTGTTTTCTTTCTTCTTTTAATCCTTCTTCTTTTTCTTCTTCTTTTTCTTCTTCTATTTCTTCTTCCATTTCATCTTCTGTCTTCTAGTTCTTTTTCTTCTGTTTCTTCTTTCTGTTTCTTCTTCTTCTGTTTCTTCGTCTGTTCTTCTTCTTTTTCTTCTTCTTTTTCTTCTTCTATTTTTCTATGTCTTCTTTTGCTCTTCTTCCTCTTCTGTTTCTTCTTCTTCTTCTTCTTCTTCTTCTTCTTCTTCTTTTTCTATTTCTTCCTCTTCTGTTTCTTCTCCTTCTTTTATTTCTTCTTCTGGTTCTTCTAATTATTCTTTTTCTTCTTCTGTTTCTTCTTCTGTTTCTTGTGTTTCATCTTCTGTCTTCTTCTATTTCTTCTTCTGTTACTTCCTCTTCTGTTTCTTGTTCTATCTTCTGTTTCTTCTTCTTCTGTTTCTTCTGTTTCATCTTCTATTTCTTCTTCTTGTTTCTTCTTCTTTTTCTTCTTCTATTTCTTCCTCTTCTTCTTCTTCTACTTCTCTTCTTCTTCTTCTTCTTCTGTGTCTTCTTCTTCTGATTCTTCTTCTCCTCTTCTTCTTCTTCTTCTTCTTCTTCTTCTTCTTCTTCTTCTTCTGTTTCTTCTTCTTCTTTTTCTTCCTCTATTCTTTCTTCTATTTCTTTTTCTATTTTTCTATTTCTTCTTTTGTTCTTCTTCCTCTTCTTTCTTCTTTTCTTCTTCTTCCTCTTCTGTTTCTTCTTCTTCTTCTTCATCTTCTTCTTCTTCTTCTTATTCTTCTTCTATTTCTTCCTCATGTTTCTTCTTCTATTTTGTTCTCATGTTAGTTCTTCTGATTCTTCTAATTCTTCTTCTTTTTCTTCTTCTTCTATTTCTTCTGTTTCATCTTTTGTCTTACTCTGTTTCTTCTTCTGTTTCATCTTCTATTTCTTCATCTTGTTTCTTCTTCTATTTCTTCTTCTTCTTCTATTTCTTCTTCTTCTGTTTCTTCTTCTTCTGTTTCCTCTTCTGTTTCTTCTTCTGTTTCTTCTCCTTCTGTGTCTTCTATTTCTTCTGTTCTTCTTCTTTTTCTTCTTCTGATTCTTCTTATTTATCTTCTATTTCTTCTACTTCTTTTTCTTCTTCTATTTCTTCTTCCGTTTCATCTTCTGTCTTCAAGTTCTTTTTCTTCTGTTTCTTCTTTCTGTTTCTTCTTCTTCTGTGTCTTCTTCTGTTCTTCTTCTATTTCTTCTTCTGTTTCTTCTTCTGTTTCTTCTATTTCTTCTTCTTCTATTTCTTCTGTTTCATCTTTTGTCTTCTTCTGTTTCTTCTATTTCTTCTGTTTCTCTTCTGTTTCATCTTCTATTTCTTCATCTTGTTTCTTCTATTTCTTCCTCTTCTGTTTCTTCTCCTTCTATTTCTTCTTCTGGTTCTTCTAATTATTCTTTTTCTTCTTCTATTTCTTCTTCTATTTGTTGTGTTTTATCTTCTGTCTTCTTCTATTTCTTCTATTTCTTCTTCTGTTTCTTCTGTTTCGTCTTCTATTTCTTCTTCTCGTTTCTTCTTCTTTTTCTTCTATTTCTTCTTCTTCTATTTCTTCTATTTCATCTTCTGTCTTCTTCTGTTTCTTCTATTTCTTCTTCTGTTTCTCTTCTGTTTCTTCTTCTGTTTCATCTTCTATTTCTTCATCTTGTTTCTTCTTCTATTTCTTCATCTTCTTCTATTTCTTCTGTTTCTTCTTGATTCTTCTTCTGTTTCTTCTCCTTCTGTCTTCTATTTCTTCTTTTTTTGTTTCTTCTTCTATATCTTCTTCTATTTCTTCGTCGTCTATTTCTTCTTCTTGTTCTACCTCCTTTTCTTTACCTCCTACTTTTACCTCTTCTTCCTCTTCTTCTACCTCCTCCTCTACTTCTTCTTCTTTCTTCTGTTTCTTCTTTCTTCTTCTTCTTTTTCTTCTTCTATTTCTTCTTCTGTTTCTTCTTCTGTGTTTTCTTTCTTCTTTTAATCCTTCTTCTTTTTCTTCCTCTATTTCTTCTTCTATTTCTTCTTCCATTTCATCTTCTGTCTTCTAGTTCTTTTTCTTCTGTTTCTTCTTTCTGTTTCTTCTTCTTCTATTTCTTCTTCTGTTTCTTCATCTTCTGTTTCTTGTTCTATCTTCTGTTTCTTCTTCTTCTGTTTCTTCTGTTTCATCTTCTATTCTCCTTGTTTCTTCTTCTTTTTCGTCTTCTATTTCTTCCTCTTCTTCTTCTACTTCTCTTCTTCCTCTTCTTCTTCTGTTTCTTCTTCTTCTTTTCTTCTATTCTTTCTTCTATTTCTTTTTCTATTTTTCTATTTCTTCTTTTGTTCTTCTTCCTCTTCTTTCTTCTTTCTGTTTCTTCTTCTTCTGTTTCTTCTTCTGTTCTTCTTCTTCTATTTCTTCTTCTGTTTCTTCTTCTATTTCTTCTATTTCTTCTTCTTCTGTTTCTTCTGTTTCTTCCTCTTCTGTTTCTTCTTCTACTTCTATTTCTTCTTCTTCTGTTTCTTCTTCTTCTGTTCTTCTTCTTCCTCTATTTCTTCCTCTGCTGTTTCTTCTTCTTCTTTTTCTTCTAATTCTTCTTCTAATTATTCTAATTCTTCTTTTTCTCCTACTTCTTCCTTCTATTCTTCTTCTGTTTCTTCTTCTATATCTTCTTCTTCATATTCCTCTACTTCTTCTTCTTCTTCTACCTCCTTCTTCTACCTCCTCTTCTTCTTTTACTCCATCTTTTCCTCCTGCTCCTTCATCTTTCTTCTACTTCTTTTCTTCTTTTTCCTCTTCTTCTTCTTCTTTTTCTTCTATTTCTACCTCTTCTATTTCTTCTTCTATTTCTTCTTCTGTTTCTTCTTCTGTTTTCTTTCTTCTTTTAATCCTTCTTCTTTTTCTTCTTCTTCTGTGTCTTCTTCTGTTCTTCTTCTATTTCTTCTTCTGTTTCTTCTTCTGTTTCTTCTATTTCTTCTTCTTCTATTTCTTCTGTTTCATCTTTTGTCTTCTTCTGTTTCTTCTATTTCTTCTGTTTCTCTTCTGTTTCATCTTCTATTTCTTCTTCTTCTTCTATTTCTTCTTCTTCTGTTTCTTCTTCTACTGTTTCTTCTTCTGTTTCTTCTTCTGTTTCTTCTCCTTCTATTTCTTTGTCCTCTATTTCTTC
Source organism: Thunnus thynnus (assembly GCF_963924715.1). Classification (NCBI taxonomy): domain Eukaryota; kingdom Metazoa; phylum Chordata; class Actinopteri; order Scombriformes; family Scombridae; genus Thunnus; species Thunnus thynnus. Next base: position 33,358,240 of record NC_089526.1, on the reverse strand, counting down.
TTCTTGTTCTACCTCCTTTTCTTTACCTCCTACTTTTACCTCTTCTTCCTCTTCTTCTACCTCCTCCTCTTCTTCTTCTTCTTCTCCTCCTGCTCCTTCTTCTTCTTCTTTCTTCTGTTTCTTGTTTCTTCTTCTTCTTCGTTTTCTTCTTCTATTTCTTCTTCTATTTCTTTTTATATTTTTCTATGTCTTCTTTTGCTCTTCTTCCTCTTCTGTTTCTTCTTCTTCTTCTTCTTCTTCTTTTTCTATTTCTTCCTCTTCTGTTTCTTCTCCTTCTTCTATTTCTTCTTCTGGTTCATCTAATTATTCTTTTTCTTCTTCTATTTCTTCTTCTATTTCTTGTGTTTCATCTTCTGTCTTCTTCTATTTCTTCTATTTCTTCATCTCTTTCTTCCTCTTCTGTTTCTTGTTCTATCTTCTGTTTCTTCTTCTGTTTCCTCTGTTTCATCTTCTATTTCTTCTTCTTGTTTCTTCTTCTGTTTCTTCCTCTTCTTCTTCTTCTTCTATTTCTTCCTCATGTTTCTTCTTCTATTTTGTTCTCATGTTAGTTCTTCAGATTCTTCTAATTATTCTTCTTCTTTTTCTTCTTCTTCTATTTCTTCTGTTTCATCTTTTGTCTTACTCTGTTTCTTCTATTTCTTCTTCTGTTTCTCTTCTGTTTCTTCTTCTGTTTTATCTTCTATTTCTTCATCTTGTTTCTTCTTCTATTTCTTCTTCTTCTTCTATTTCTTCTTCTTCTGTTTCTTCTTCTTCTGTTTCCTCTTCTGTTTCTTCTTCTGTTTCTTCTCCTTCTGTGTCTTCTATTTCTTCTTCTGTTCTTCTTCTTTTTCTTCTTCTGATTCTTCTTATTTATCTTCTATTTCTTCTACTTCTTTTTCTTCTTCTATTTCTTCTTCCGTTTCATCTTCTGTCTTCAAGTTCTTTTTCTTCTGTTTCTTCTTTCTGTTTCTTCTTCTTCTGTGTCTTCTTCTGTTCTTCTTCTATTTCTTCTTCTGTTTCTTCTTCTGTTTCTTCTATTTCTTCTTCTATTTCTTCTGTTTCATCTTTTGTCTTCTTCTGTTTCTTCTATTTCTTCTGTTTCTCTTCTGTTTCATCTTCTATTTCTTCATCTTGTTTCTTCTATTTCTTCCTCTTCTGTTTCTTCTCCTTCTATTTCTTCTTCTGGTTCTTCTAATTATTCTTTTTCTTCTTCTATTTCTTCTTCTATTTGTTGTGTTTTATCTTCTGTCTTCTTCTATTTCTTCTATTTCTTCTTCTGTTTCTTCTGTTTCGTCTTCTATTTCTTCTTCTCGTTTCTTCTTCTTTTTCTTCTATTTCTTCTTCTTCTATTTCTTCTATTTCATCTTCTGTCTTCTTCTGTTTCTTCTATTTCTTCTTCTGTTTCTTCCTCTTCTGTTTCTTCTTCTGTTTCATCTTCTATTTCTTCATCTTGTTTCTACTTCTATTTCTTCATCTTCTTCTATTTCTTCTGTTTCTTCTTGATTCTTCTTCTGTTTCTTCCTCTTCTTCTATTTCTTTTTCTCTTCTTCTTCTTCTGTTTCTTCCTCTTCTGATTCTTCTACTTCTCTTCTTCTTCTTCTTCTTCTTCTTCTGTTTCTTCTTCTTCTTTTTCTTCTTCTATTCTTTCTTCTATTTCTTTTTCTATTTCTTCTTCCGTTTCTTCTATTTCTTCTTCTGTTTCTTCTTCTGTTTCTTCTTCTTCTGTTTCTTCTTCTGTTTCTTCTTTTGTTCTTCCTCTTCTTTCTGTTTCTTCTTCCTCTCTTTCTTCTTCTGTTCTTCTTCTTCTATTTCTTCTTCTGTTTCTTCTTCTGTTTCTTCTATTTCTTCTTCTTCTTCTTCTATTTCTTCTTCTTCTGTTTCTTCTTCTCTTTCTTCCTCTTCTGATTCTTCTACTTCTCTTCTTCTTCTTCTTCTTCTGTTTCTTCTCCTTCTGTGTCTTCTATTTCTTCTTCTTCTGTTTCTTCTTCTATTTCTTCTTCTTCTATTTCTTCCTCTTCCGTTTCTTCTTCTTTTTCTTCTTCTATTTCTTCTTCTATTTCTTTTTCTATTCTTCTATGTCTTCTTTTGCTCTTCTTCCTCTTCTGTTTCTTCTTCTTCTTCTTCTTCTTCTTCTTCTTCTTCTTCTTCTTCTTCCTCTTCTTCTTCTTCTTCTTATTTCTATTTCTTCCTCTTCTGTTTCTTCTCCTTCTTCTATTTCTTCTTCTGGTTCTTCTAATTATTCTTTTTCTTCTTCTATTTCTTCTTCTATTTCTTGTGTTTTATCTTCTGTCTTCTTCTATTTCTTCTATTTCTTCTTCTGTTTCTACTTCTTCTGTTTCTTCTGTTTCATCTTCTATTTCTTCTTCTCGTTTCCTCTTCTTTTTCTTCTTCTTTTTCTTCTTCTTCTTCTTCTATTTCTTCGGTTTCTTCTTCAGTTTCTTCCTCTTCTGATTCTTCTACTTCTCTTCTTCTTCCTCTTCTGTTTCTTCTTCTTCATCTTCTTCTTCTATTTCTTCCTCATGTTTCTTCTTCTATTTCTTCTGATTCTTCTAATTCTTCTTCTATTTCTTCTTCTTCTATTTCTTCTGTTTCATCTTCTGTCTTCTTCTGTTTCTTCTATTTCTTCTTCTGTTTCTTCTCCTTCTGTCTTCTATTTCTTCTTTTTCTGTTTCTTCTTCTATATCTTCTTCTTCTATTTCTTCGTCGTCTATTTCTTCTTCTTGATCTACCTCCTTTTCTTTACCTCCTACTTTTACCTCTTCTTCTTCTTCTTCTACCTCCTCCTCCTCTTCTTCTTCTTCTTCTCCTCCTGCTCCTTCTTCTTCTTCCTTCTGTTTCTTCTTTCTTCTTCTTCTTTTTCTTCTTCTATTTCTTCTTCTAATTCTTCTTCTAATTCTTCTTTTTCTTCTTCTATTTCTTCTTCTGTTTCTTCTTCTGTGTTTTCTTTCACTTTTAATCCTTCTTCTTTTTCTTCTTCTTTTTCTTCTTCTATTTCTTCTTCTATTTCTTCTTCTAATTCTTCTTTTTCTTCTTCTATTTCTTCTTCTGTTTCTTCTTCTGTGTTTTCTTTCTTCTTTTAATCCTTCTTCTTTTTCTTCTTCTTTTTCTTCTTCTATTTCTTCTTCCATTTCATCTTCTGTCTTCTAGTTCTTTTTCTTCTGTTTCTTCTTTCTGTTTCTTCTTTTTCTGTTTCTTCGTCTGTTCTTCTTCTTTTTCTTCTTCTTTTTCTTCTTCTATTTTTCTATGTCTTCTTTTGCTCTTCTTCCTCTTCTGTTTCTTCTTCTTCTTCTTCTTCTTCTTCTTCTTCTTCTTCTTCTTCTTCTTCTTCTTCTTCTTCTTCTTTTTCTATTTCTTCCTCTTCTGTTTCTTCTCCTTCTTTTATTTCTTCTTCTGGTTCTTCTAATTATTCTTTTTCTTCTTCTGTTTCTTCTTCTGTTTCTTGTGTTTCATCTTCTGTCTTCTTCTATTTCTTCTTCTGTTACTTCCTCTTCTGTTTCTTGTTCTATCTTCTGTTTCTTCTTCTTCTGTTTCTTCTGTTTCATCTTCTATTTCTTCTTCTTGTTTCTTCTTCTTTTTCTTCTTCTATTTCTTCCTCTTCTTCTTCTTCTACTTCTCTTCTTCTTCTTCTGATTCTTCTTCTCCTCCTCTTCTTCTTCTTCTTCTTCTTCTTCTTCTTCTTCTTCTTCTTCTGTTTCTTCTTCTTCTTTTTCTTCCTCTATTCTTTCTTCTATTTCTTTTTCTATTTTTCTATTTCTTCTTTTGTTCTTCTTCCTCTTCTTTCTTCTTTTCTTCTTCTTCCTCTTCTGTTTCTTCTTCTTCTTCTTCATCTTCTTCTTCTTCTTCTTATTCTTCTTCTATTTCTTCCTCATGTTTCTTCTTCTATTTTGTTCTCATGTTAGTTCTTCTGATTCTTCTAATTATTCTTCTTCTTTTTCTTCTTCTTCTATTTCTTCTGTTTCATCTTTTGTCTTGCTCTGTTTCTTCTTCTGTTTCATCTTCTATTTCTTCATCTTGTTTCTTCTTCTATTTCTTCTTCTTCTTCTATTTCTTCTTCTTCTGTTTCTTCTTCTTCTGTTTCCTCTTCTGTTTCTTCTTCTGTTTCTTCTCCTTCTGTGTCTTCTATTTCTTCTTCTGTTTCTCTTCTGTTTCTTCTTCTGTTTCATCTTCTATTTCTTCATCTTGTTTCTTCTTCTATTTCATCTTCTTCTATTTCTTCTGTTTCTTCTTGATTCTTCTTCTGTTTCTTCTCCTTCTGTCTTCTATTTCTTCTTTTTTTGTTTCTTCTTCTATATCTTCTTCTATTTCTTCGTCGTCTATTTCTTCTTCTTGTTCTACCTCCTTTTCTTTACCTCCTACTTTTACCTCTTCTTCCTCTTCTTCTACCTCCTCCTCTTCTTCTTCTTCTTTCTTCTGTTTCTTCTTCTATTTCTTCTTCTGTTTCTTCTTCTGTGTTTTCTTTCTTCTTTTAATCCTTCTTCTTTTTCTTCCTCTATTTCTTCTATTTCTTCTTCCATTTCATCTTCTGTCTTCTAGTTCTTTTTCTTCTGTTTCTTCTTTCTGTTTCTTCTTCTTCTATTTCTTCTTCTGTTTCTTCATCTTCTGTTTCTTGTTCTATCTTCTGTTTTTTCTTCTTCTGTTTCTTCTGTTTCATCTTCTATTCTCCTTGTTTCTTCTTCTTTTTCGTCTTCTATTTCTTCCTCTTCTTCTTCTACTTCTCTTCTTCCTCTTCTTCTTCTGTTTCTTCTTCTTCTTTTTCTTCTTCTATTCTTTCTTCTATTTCTTTTTCTATTTTTCTATTTCTTCTTTTGTTCTTCTTCCTCTTCTTTCTTCTTTCTGTTTCTTCTTCTTCTGTTTCTTCTTCTGTTCTTCTTCTTCTATTTCTTCTTCTGTTTCTTCTTCTATTTCTTCTATTTCTTCTTCTTCTGTTTCTTCTGTTTCTTCCTCTTCTGTTTCTTCTTCTACTTCTATTTCTTCTTCTTCTGTTTCTTCTTCTTCTGTTCTTCTTCTTCCTCTATTTCTTCCTCTGCTGTTTCTTCTTCTTCTTTTTCTTCTAATTCTTCTTCTAATTATTCTAATTCTTCTTTTTCTCCTACTTCTTCCTTCTATTCTTCTTCTGTTTCTTCTTCTATATCTTCTTCTTCATATTCCTCTACTTCTTCTTCTTCTTCTACCTCCTCTTCTTCTTCTACCTCCTCTTCTTCTTTTACTCCATCTTTTCCTCCTGCTCCTTCATCTTTCTTCTTCTTCTTTTCTTCTTTTTCCTCTTCTTCGTCTTCTTCTTCTTCTATTTCTACCTCTTCTATTTCTTCTTCTATTTCTTCTTCTGTTTCTTCTTCTGTGTTTTCTTTCTTCTTTTAATCCTTCTTCTTTTTCTTCTTCTTCTGTGTCTTCTTCTGTTCTTCTTCTATTTCTTCTTCTGTTTCTTCTTCTGTTTCTTCTATTTCTTCTTCTTCTATTTCTTCTGTTTCATCTTTTGTCTTCTTCTGTTTCTTCTATTTCTTCTGTTTCTCTTCTGTTTCATCTTCTATTTCTTCTTCTTCTATTTCTTCTTCTTCTGTTTCTTCTTCTACTGTTTCTTCTTCTGTTTCTTCTTCTGTTTCTTCTCCTTCTATTTCTTTGTCCTCTATTTCTTCTTCTTGTTCTACCTCCTTTTCTTTACCTCCTACTTTTACCTCTTCTTCCTCTTCTTCTACCTCCTCCTCTTCTTCTTCTTCTTCTCCTCCTGCTCCTTCTTCTTCTTCTTTCTTCTGTTTCTTGTTTCTTCTTCTTCTTCGTTTTCTTCTTCTATTTCTTCTTCTATTTCTTTTTATATTTTTCTGTCTTCTTTTGCTCTTCTTCCTCTTCTGTTTCTTCTTCTTCTTCTTCTTCTTCTTCTTTTTCTATTTCTTCCTCTTCTGTTTCTTCTCCTTCTTCTATTTCTTCTTCTGGTTCATCTAATTATTCTTTTTCTTCTTCTATTTCTTCTTCTATTTCTTGTGTTTCATCTTCTGTCTTCTTCTATTTCTTCTATTTCTTCATCTCTTTCTTCCTCTTCTGTTTCTTGTTCTATCTTCTGTTTCTTCTTCTGTTTCCTCTGTTTCATCTTCTATTTCTTCTTCTTGTTTCTTCTTCTGTTTCTTCCTCTTCTTCTTCTTCTTCTATTTCTTCCTCATGTTTCTTCTTCTATTTTGTTCTCATGTTAGTTCTTCAGATTCTTCTAATTATTCTTCTTCTTTTTCTTCTTCTTCTATTTCTTCTGTTTCATCTTTTGTCTTACTCTGTTTCTTCTATTTCTTCTTCTGTTTCTCTTCTGTTTCTTCTTCTGTTTTATCTTCTATTTCTTCATCTTGTTTCTTCTTCTATTTCTTCTTCTTCTTCTATTTCTTCTTCTTCTGTTTCTTCTTCTTCTGTTTCCTCTTCTGTTTCTTCTTCTGTTTCTTCTCCTTCTGTGTCTTCTATTTCTTCTTCTGTTTCTCTTCTGTTTCTTCTTCTGTTTCATCTTCTATTTCTTCATCTTGTTTCTTCTTCTATTTCATCTTCTTCTATTTCTTCTGTTTCTTCTTGATTCTTCTTCTGTTTCTTCTCCTTCTGTCTTCTATTTCTTCTTTTTTTGTTTCTTCTTCTATATCTTCTTCTATTTCTTCGTCGTCTATTTCTTCTTCTTGTTCTACCTCCTTTTCTTTACCTCCTACTTTTACCTCTTCTTCCTCTTCTTCTACCTCCTCCTCTTCTTCTTCTTCTTTCTTCTGTTTCTTCTTCTATTTCTTCTTCTGTTTCTTCTTCTGTGTTTTCTTTCTTCTTTTAATCCTTCTTCTTTTTCTTCCTCTATTTCTTCTATTTCTTCTTCCATTTCATCTTCTGTCTTCTAGTTCTTTTTCTTCTGTTTCTTCTTTCTGTTTCTTCTTCTTCTATTTCTTCTTCTGTTTCTTCATCTTCTGTTTCTTGTTCTATCTTCTGTTTTTTCTTCTTCTGTTTCTTCTGTTTCATCTTCTATTCTCCTTGTTTCTTCTTCTTTTTCGTCTTCTATTTCTTCCTCTTCTTCTTCTACTTCTCTTCTTCCTCTTCTTCTTCTGTTTCTTCTTCTTCTTTTTCTTCTTCTATTCTTTCTTCTATTTCTTTTTCTATTTTTCTATTTCTTCTTTTGTTCTTCTTCCTCTTCTTTCTTCTTTCTGTTTCTTCTTCTTCTGTTTCTTCTTCTGTTCTTCTTCTTCTATTTCTTCTTCTGTTTCTTCTTCTATTTCTTCTATTTCTTCTTCTTCTGTTTCTTCTGTTTCTTCCTCTTCTGTTTCTTCTTCTACTTCTATTTCTTCTTCTTCTGTTTCTTCTTCTTCTGTTCTTCTTCTTCCTCTATTTCTTCCTCTGCTGTTTCTTCTTCTTCTTTTTCTTCTAATTCTTCTTCTAATTATTCTAATTCTTCTTTTTCTCCTACTTCTTCCTTCTATTCTTCTTCTGTTTCTTCTTCTATATCTTCTTCTTCATATTCCTCTACTTCTTCTTCTTCTTCTACCTCCTCTTCTTCTTCTACCTCCTCTTCTTCTTTTACTCCATCTTTTCCTCCTGCTCCTTCATCTTTCTTCTTCTTCTTTTCTTCTTTTTCCTCTTCTTCGTCTTCTTCTTCTTCTATTTCTACCTCTTCTATTTCTTCTTCTATTTCTTCTTCTGTTTCTTCTTCTGTGTTTTCTTTCTTCTTTTAATCCTTCTTCTTTTTCTTCTTCTTCTGTGTCTTCTTCTGTTCTTCTTCTATTTCTTCTTCTGTTTCTTCTTCTGTTTCTTCTATTTCTTCTTCTTCTATTTCTTCTGTTTCATCTTTTGTCTTCTTCTGTTTCTTCTATTTCTTCTGTTTCTCTTCTGTTTCATCTTCTATTTCTTCTTCTTCTATTTCTTCTTCTTCTGTTTCTTCTTCTACTGTTTCTTCTTCTGTTTCTTCTTCTGTTTCTTCTCCTTCTATTTCTTTGTCCTCTATTTCTTCTTCTTGTTCTACCTCCTTTTCTTTACCTCCTACTTTTACCTCTTCTTCCTCTTCTTCTACCTCCTCCTCTTCTTCTTCTTCTTCTCCTCCTGCTCCTTCTTCTTCTTCTTTCTTCTGTTTCTTGTTTCTTCTTCTTCTTCGTTTTCTTCTTCTATTTCTTCTTCTATTTCTTTTTATATTTTTCTGTCTTCTTTTGCTCTTCTTCCTCTTCTGTTTCTTCTTCTTCTTCTTCTTCTTCTTCTTTTTCTATTTCTTCCTCTTCTGTTTCTTCTCCTTCTTCTATTTCTTCTTCTGGTTCATCTAATTATTCTTTTTCTTCTTCTATTTCTTCTTCTATTTCTTGTGTTTCATCTTCTGTCTTCTTCTATTTCTTCTATTTCTTCATCTCTTTCTTCCTCTTCTGTTTCTTGTTCTATCTTCTGTTTCTTCTTCTGTTTCCTCTGTTTCATCTTCTATTTCTTCTTCTTGTTTCTTCTTCTGTTTCTTCCTCTTCTTCTTCTTCTTCTATTTCTTCCTCATGTTTCTTCTTCTATTTTGTTCTCATGTTAGTTCTTCAGATTCTTCTAATTATTCTTCTTCTTTTTCTTCTTCTTCTATTTCTTCTGTTTCATCTTTTGTCTTACTCTGTTTCTTCTATTTCTTCTTCTGTTTCTCTTCTGTTTCTTCTTCTGTTTTATCTTCTATTTCTTCATCTTGTTTCTTCTTCTATTTCTTCTTCTTCTTCTATTTCTTCTTCTTCTGTTTCTTCTTCTTCTGTTTCCTCTTCTGTTTCTTCTTCTGTTTCTTCTCCTTCTGTGTCTTCTATTTCTTCTTCTGTTCTTCTTCTTTTTCTTCTTCTGATTCTTCTTATTTATCTTCTATTTCTTCTACTTCTTTTTCTTCTTCTATTTCTTCTTCCGTTTCATCTTCTGTCTTCAAGTTCTTTTTCTTCTGTTTCTTCTTTCTGTTTCTTCTTCTTCTGTGTCTTCTTCTGTTCTTCTTCTATTTCTTCTTCTGTTTCTTCTTCTGTTTCTTCTATTTCTTCTTCTATTTCTTCTGTTTCATCTTTTGTCTTCTTCTGTTTCTTCTATTTCTTCTGTTTCTCTTCTGTTTCATCTTCTATTTCTTCATCTTGTTTCTTCTATTTCTTCCTCTTCTGTTTCTTCTCCTTCTATTTCTTCTTCTGGTTCTTCTAATTATTCTTTTTCTTCTTCTATTTCTTCTTCTATTTGTTGTGTTTTATCTTCTGTCTTCTTCTATTTCTTCTATTTCTTCTTCTGTTTCTTCTGTTTCGTCTTCTATTTCTTCTTCTCGTTTCTTCTTCTTTTTCTTCTATTTCTTCTTCTTCTATTTCTTCTATTTCATCTTCTGTCTTCTTCTGTTTCTTCTATTTCTTCTTCTGTTTCTTCCTCTTCTGTTTCTTCTTCTGTTTCATCTTCTATTTCTTCATCTTGTTTCTTCTTCTATTTCTTCATCTTCTTCTATTTCTTCTGTTTCTTCTTGATTCTTCTTCTGTTTCTTCTCCTTCTGTCTTCTATTTCTTCTTTTTTTGTTTCTTCTTCTATATCTTCTTCTATTTCTTCGTCGTCTATTTCTTCTTCTTGTTCTACCTCCTTTTCTTTACCTCCTACTTTTACCTCTTCTTCCTCTTCTTCTACCTCCTCCTCTTCTTCTTCTTCTTTCTTCTGTTTCTTCTTTCTTCTTCTTCTTTTTCTTCTTCTATTTCTTCTTCTGTTTCTTCTTCTGTGTTTTCTTTCTTCTTTTAATCCTTCTTCTTTTTCTTCCTCTATTTCTTCTTCTATTTCTTCTTCCATTTCATCTTCTGTCTTCTAGTTCTTTTTCTTCTGTTTCTTCTTTCTGTTTCTTCTTCTTCTATTTCTTCTTCTGTTTCTTCATCTTCTGTTTCTTGTTCTATCTTCTGTTTCTTCTTCTTCTGTTTCTTCTGTTTCATCTTCTATTTCTTCTTCTTGTTTCTTCTTCTTTTTCTTCTTCTATTTCTTCCTCTTCTTCTTCTTCTACTTCTCTTCTTCTTCTTCTTCTTCTGTGTCTTCTTCTTCTGATTCTTCTTCTCCTCTTCTTCTTCTTCTTCTTCTTCTTCTTCTTCTTCTTCTTCTGTTTCTTCTTCTTCTTTTTCTTCCTCTATTCTTTCTTCTATTTCTTTTTCTATTTTTCTATTTCTTCTTTTGTTCTTCTTCCTCTTCTTTCTTCTTTTCTTCTTCTTCCTCTTCTGTTTCTTCTTCTTCTTCTTCATCTTCTTCTTCTTCTTCTTATTCTTCTTCTATTTCTTCCTCATGTTTCTTCTTCTATTTTGTTCTCATGTTAGTTCTTCTGATTCTTCTAATTATTCTTCTTCTTTTTCTTCTTCTTCTATTTCTTCTGTTTCATCTTTTGTCTTACTCTGTTTCTTCTTCTGTTTCATCTTCTATTTCTTCATCTTGTTTCTTCTTCTATTTCTTCTTCTTCTATTTCTTCTTCTTCTGTTTCTTCTTCTTCTGTTTCCTCTTCTGTTTCTTCTTCTGTTTCTTCTCCTTCTGTGTCTTCTATTTCTTCTGTTCTTCTTCTTTTTCTTCTTCTGATTCTTCTTATTTATCTTCTATTTCTTCTACTTCTTTTTCTTCTTCTATTTCTTCTTCCGTTTCATCTTCTGTCTTCAAGTTCTTTTTCTTCTGTTTCTTCTTTCTGTTTCTTCTTCTTCTGTGTCTTCTTCTGTTCTTCTTCTATTTCTTCTTCTGTTTCTTCTTCTGTTTCTTCTATTTCTTCTTCTATTTCTTCTGTTTCATCTTTTGTCTTCTTCTGTTTCTTCTATTTCTTCTGTTTCTCTTCTGTTTCATCTTCTATTTCTTCATCTTGTTTCTTCTATTTCTTCCTCTTCTGTTTCTTCTCCTTCTATTTCTTCTGGTTCTTCTAATTATTCTTTTTCTTCTTCTATTTCTTCTTCTATTTGTTGTGTTTTATCTTCTGTCTTCTTCTATTTCTTCTATTTCTTCTTCTGTTTCTTCTGTTTCGTCTTCTATTTCTTCTTCTCGTTTCTTCTTCTTTTTCTTCTATTTCTTCTTCTTCTATTTCTTCTATTTCATCTTCTGTCTTCTTCTGTTTCTTCTATTTCTTCTTCTGTTTCTTCCTCTTCTGTTTCTTCTTCTGTTTCATCTTCTATTTCTTCATCTTGTTTCTTCTTCTATTTCTTCATCTTCTTCTATTTCTTCTGTTTCTTCTTGATTCTTCTTCTGTTTCTTCTCCTTCTGTCTTCTATTTCTTCTTTTTTTGTTTCTTCTTCTATATCTTCTTCTATTTCTTCGTCGTCTATTTCTTCTTCTTGTTCTACCTCCTTTTCTTTACCTCCTACTTTTACCTCTTCTTCCTCTTCTTCTACCTCCTCCTCTTCTTCTTCTTCTTTCTTCTGTTTCTTCTTTCTTCTTCTTCTTTTTCTTCTTCTATTTCTTCTTCTGTTTCTTCTTCTGTGTTTTCTTTCTTCTTTTAATCCTTCTTCTTTTTCTTCCTCTATTTCTTCTTCTATTTCTTCTTCCATTTCATCTTCTGTCTTCTAGTTCTTTTTCTTCTGTTTCTTCTGTTTCATCTTCTATTCTCCTTGTTTCTTCTTCTTTTTCGTCTTCTATTTCTTCCTCTTCTTCTTCTACTTCTCTTCTTCCTCTTCTTCTTCTGTTTCTTCTTCTTCTTTTTCTTCTTCTATTCTTTCTTCTATTTCTTTTTCTATTTTTCTATTTCTTCTTTTGTTCTTCTTCCTCTTCTTTCTTCTTTCTGTTTCTTCTTCTTCTGTTTCTTCTTCTGTTCTTCTTCTTCTATTTCTTCTTCTGTTTCTTCTTCTATTTCTTCTATTTCTTCTTCTTCTGTTTCTTCTGTTTCTTCCTCTTCTGTTTCTTCTTCTACTTCTATTTCTTCTTCTTCTGTTTCTTCTTCTTCTGTTCTTCTTCTTCCTCTATTTCTTCCTCTGCTGTTTCTTCTTCTTCTTTTTCTTCTAATTCTTCTTCTAATTATTCTAATTCTTCTTTTTCTCCTACTTCTTCCTTCTATTCTTCTTCTGTTTCTTCTTCTATATCTTCTTCTTCATATTCCTCTACTTCTTCTTCTTCTTCTACCTCCTTCTTCTACCTCCTCTTCTTCTTTTACTCCATCTTTTCCTCCTGCTCCTTCATCTTTCTTCTACTTCTTTTCTTCTTTTTCCTCTTCTTCTTCTTCTTTTTCTTCTATTTCTACCTCTTCTATTTCTTCTTCTATTTCTTCTTCTGTTTCTTCTTCTGTGTTTTCTTTCTTCTTTTAATCCTTCTTCTTTTTCTTCTTCTTCTGTGTCTTCTTCTGTTCTTCTTCTATTTCTTCTTCTGTTTCTTCTTCTGTTTCTTCTATTTCTTCTTCTTCTATTTCTTCTGTTTCATCTTTTGTCTTCTTCTGTTTCTTCTATTTCTTCTGTTTCTCTTCTGTTTCATCTTCTATTTCTTCTTCTTCTTCTATTTCTTCTTCTTCTGTTTCTTCTTCTACTGTTTCTTCTTCTGTTTCTTCTTCTGTTTCTTCTCCTTCTATTTCTTTGTCCTCTATTTCTTCTTCTTGTTCTACCTCCTTTTCTTTACCTCCTACTTTTACCTCTTCTTCCTCTTCTTCTACCTCCTCCTCTTCTTCTTCTTCTTCTCCTCCTGCTCCTTCTTCTTCTTCTTTCTTCTGTTTCTTGTTTCTTCTTCTTCTTCGTTTTCTTCTTCTATTTCTTCTTCTATTTCTTTTTATATTTTTCTATGTCTTCTTTTGCTCTTCTTCCTCTTCTGTTTCTTCTTCTTCTTCTTCTTCTTCTTTTTCTATTTCTTCCTCTTCTGTTTCTTCTCCTTCTTCTATTTCTTCTTCTGGTTCATCTAATTATTCTTTTTCTTCTTCTATTTCTTCTTCTATTTCTTGTGTTTCATCTTCTGTCTTCTTCTATTTCTTCTATTTCTTCATCTCTTTCTTCCTCTTCTGTTTCTTGTTCTATCTTCTGTTTCTTCTTCTGTTTCCTCTGTTTCATCTTCTATTTCTTCTTCTTGTTTCTTCTTCTGTTTCTTCCTCTTCTTCTTCTTCTTCTATTTCTTCCTCATGTTTCTTCTTCTATTTTGTTCTCATGTTAGTTCTTCAGATTCTTCTAATTATTCTTCTTCTTTTTCTTCTTCTTCTATTTCTTCTGTTTCATCTTTTGTCTTACTCTGTTTCTTCTATTTCTTCTTCTGTTTCTCTTCTGTTTCTTCTTCTGTTTAATCTTCTATTTCTTCATCTTGTTTCTTCTTCTATTTCTTCTTCTTCTTCTATTTCTTCTTCTTCTGTTTCTTCTTCTTCTGTTTCCTCTTCTGTTTCTTCTTCTGTTTCTTCTCCTTCTGTGTCTTCTATTTCTTCTTCTGTTCTTCTTCTTTTTCTTCTTCTGATTCTTCTTATTTATCTTCTATTTCTTCTACTTCTTTTTCTTCTTCTATTTCTTCTTCCGTTTCATCTTCTGTCTTCAAGTTCTTTTTCTTCTGTTTCTTCTTTCTGTTTCTTCTTCTTCTGTGTCTTCTTCTGTTCTTCTTCTATTTCTTCTTCTGTTTCTTCTTCTGTTTCTTCTATTTCTTCTTCTTCTATTTCTTCTGTTTCATCTTTTGTCTTCTTCTGTTTCTTCTATTTCTTCTGTTTCTCTTCTGTTTCATCTTCTATTTTTTCATCTTGTTTCTTCTATTTCTTCCTCTTCTGTTTCTTCTCCTTCTATTTCTTCTTCTGGTTCTTCTAATTATTCTTTTTCTTCTTCTATTTCTTCTTCTATTTGTTGTGTTTTATCTTCTGTCTTCTTCTATTTCTTCTATTTCTTCTTCTGTTTCTTCTGTTTCGTCTTCTATTTCTTCTTCTCGTTTCTTCTTCTTTTTCTTCTATTTCTTCTTCTTCTATTTCTTCTATTTCATCTTCTGTCTTCTTCTGTTTCTTCTATTTCTTCTTCTGTTTCTTCCTCTTCTGTTTCTTGTTCTATCTTCTGTTTCTTCTTCTGTTTCCTCTGTTTCATCTTCTATTTCTTCTTCTTGTTTCTTCTTCTTTTTCTTCTTCTGTTTCTTCCTCTTCTTCTTCTATTTCTTTTTCTCTTCTTCTTCTTCTGTTTCTTCCTCTTCTGATTCTTCTACTTCTCTTCTTCTTCTTCTTCTTCTTCTTCTGTTTCTTCTTCTTCTTTTTCTTCTTCTATTCTTTCTTCTATTTCTTTTTCTATTTCTTCTTCCGTTTCTTCTATTTCTTCTTCTGTTTCTTCTTCTGTTTCTTCTTCTTCTGTTTCTTCTTCTGTTTCTTCTTTTGTTCTTCCTCTTCTTTCTGTTTCTTCTTCCTCTCTTTCTTCTTCTGTTCTTCTTCTTCTATTTCTTCTTCTGTTTCTTCTTCTGTTTCTTCTATTTCTTCTTCTTCTTCTTCTATTTCTTCTTCTTCTGTTTCTTCTTCTCTTTCTTCCTCTTCTGATTCTTCTACTTCTCTTCTTCTTCTTCTTCTTCTGTTTCTTCTCCTTCTGTGTCTTCTATTTCTTCTTCTTCTGTTTCTTCTTCTATTTCTTCTTCTTCTATTTCTTCCTCTTCCGTTTCTTCTTCTTTTTCTTCTTCTATTTCTTCTTCTATTTCTTTTTCTATTCTTCTATGTCTTCTTTTGCTCTTCTTCCTCTTCTGTTTCTTCTTCTGTTTCTTCTTCTTCTTCTTCTTCTTCTTCTTCTTCTTCTTCCTCTTCTTCTTCTTCTTCTTATTTCTATTTCTTCCTCTTCTGTTTCTTCTCCTTCTTCTATTTCTTCTTCTGGTTCTTCTAATTATTCTTTTTCTTCTTCTATTTCTTCTTCTATTTCTTGTGTTTTATCTTCTGTCTTCTTCTATTTCTTCTATTTCTTCTTCTGTTTCTACTTCTTCTGTTTCTTCTGTTTCATCTTCTATTTCTTCTTCTCGTTTCCTCTTCTTTTTCTTCTTCTTTTTCTTCTTCTTCTTCTTCTATTTCTTCGGTTTCTTCTTCAGTTTCTTCCTCTTCTGATTCTTCTACTTCTCTTCTTCTTCCTCTTCTGTTTCTTCTTCTTCATCTTCTTCTTCTATTTCTTCCTCATGTTTCTTCTTCTATTTCTTCTGATTCTTCTAATTCTTCTTCTATTTCTTCTTCTTCTATTTCTTCTGTTTCATCTTCTGTCTTCTTCTGTTTCTTCTATTTCTTCTTCTGTTTCTTCTCCTTCTGTCTTCTATTTCTTCTTTTTCTGTTTCTTCTTCTATATCTTCTTCTTCTATTTCTTCGTCGTCTATTTCTTCTTCTTGATCTACCTCCTTTTCTTTACCTCCTACTTTTACCTCTTCTTCTTCTTCTTCTACCTCCTCCTCCTCTTCTTCTTCTTCTTCTCCTCCTGCTCCTTCTTCTTCTTCCTTCTGTTTCTTCTTTCTTCTTCTTCTTTTTCTTCTTCTATTTCTTCTTCTAATTCTTCTTCTAATTCTTCTTTTTCTTCTTCTATTTCTTCTTCTGTTTCTTCTTCTGTGTTTTCTTTCACTTTTAATCCTTCTTCTTTTTCTTCTTCTTTTTCTTCTTCTATTTCTTCTTCTAATTCTTCTTCTAATTCTTCTTTTTCTTCTTCTATTTCTTCTTCTGTTTCTTCTTCTGTGTTTTCTTTCTTCTTTTAATCCTTCTTCTTTTTCTTCTTCTTTTTCTTCTTCTATTTCTTCATCCATTTCATCTTCTGTCTTCTAGTTCTTTTTCTTCTGTTTCTTCTTTCTGTTTCTTCTTTTTCTGTTTCTTCGTCTGTTCTTCTTCTTTTTCTTCTTCTTTTTCTTCTTCTATTTTTCTATGTCTTCTTTTGCTCTTCTTCCTCTTCTGTTTCTTCTTCTTCTTCTTCTTCTTCTTCTTCTTCTTTTTCTATTTCTTCCTCTTCTGTTTCTTCTCCTTCTTTTATTTCTTCTTCTGGTTCTTCTAATTATTCTTTTTCTTCTTCTGTTTCTTCTTCTGTTTCTTGTGTTTCATCTTCTGTCTTCTTCTATTTCTTCTTCTGTTACTTCCTCTTCTGTTTCTTGTTTCATCTTCTATTTCTTCTTCTTGTTTCTTCTTCTTTTTCTTCTTCTATTTCTTCCTCTTCTTCTTCTTCTACTTCTCTTCTTCTTCTTCTGATTCTTCTTCTCCTCCTCTTCTTCTTCTTCTTCTTCTTCTTCTTCTTCTTCTTCTTCTTCTGTTTCTTCTTCTTCTTTTTCTTCCTCTATTCTTTCTTCTATTTCTTTTTCTATTTTTCTATTTCTTCTTTTGTTCTTCTTCCTCTTCTTTCTTCTTTTCTTCTTCTTCCTCTTCTGTTTCTTCTTCTTCTTCTTCATCTTCTTCTTCTTCTTCTTATTCTTCTTCTATTTCTTCCTCATGTTTCTTCTTCTATTTTGTTCTCATGTTAGTTCTTCTGATTCTTCTAATTATTCTTCTTCTTTTTCTTCTTCTTCTATTTCTTCTGTTTCATCTTTTGTCTTACTCTGTTTCTTCTTCTGTTTCATCTTCTATTTCTTCATCTTGTTTCTTCTTCTATTTCTTCTTCTTCTTCTATTTCTTCTTCTTCTGTTTCTTCTTCTTCTGTTTCCTCTTCTGTTTCTTCTTCTGTTTCTTCTCCTTCTGTGTCTTCTATTTCTTCTGTTCTTCTTCTTTTTCTTCTTCTGATTCTTCTTATTTATCTTCTATTTCTTCTACTTCTTTTTCTTCTTCTATTTCTTCTTCCGTTTCATCTTCTGTCTTCAAGTTCTTTTTCTTCTGTTTCTTCTTTCTGTTTCTTCTTCTTCTGTGTCTTCTTCTGTTCTTCTTCTATTTCTTCTTCTGTTTCTTCTTCTGTTTCTTCTATTTCTTCTTCTTCTATTTCTTCTGTTTCATCTTTTGTCTTCTTCTGTTTCTTCTATTTCTTCTGTTTCTCTTCTGTTTCATCTTCTATTTCTTCATCTTGTTTCTTCTATTTCTTCCTCTTCTGTTTCTTCTCCTTCTATTTCTTCTTCTGGTTCTTCTAATTATTCTTTTTCTTCTTCTATTTCTTCTTCTATTTGTTGTGTTTTATCTTCTGTCTTCTTCTATTTCTTCTATTTCTTCTTCTGTTTCTTCTGTTTCGTCTTCTATTTCTTCTTCTCGTTTCTTCTTCTTTTTCTTCTATTTCTTCTTCTTCTATTTCTTCTATTTCATCTTCTGTCTTCTTCTGTTTCTTCTATTTCTTCTTCTGTTTCTCTTCTGTTTCTTCTTCTGTTTCATCTTCTATTTCTTCATCTTGTTTCTTCTTCTATTTCTTCATCTTCTTCTATTTCTTCTGTTTCTTCTTGATTCTTCTTCTGTTTCTTCTCCTTCTGTCTTCTATTTCTTCTTTTTTTGTTTCTTCTTCTATATCTTCTTCTATTTCTTCGTCGTCTATTTCTTCTTCTTGTTCTACCTCCTTTTCTTTACCTCCTACTTTTACCTCTTCTTCCTCTTCTTCTACCTCCTCCTCTTCTTCTTCTTCTTTCTTCTGTTTCTTCTTTCTTCTTCTTCTTTTTCTTCTTCTATTTCTTCTTCTGTTTCTTCTTCTGTGTTTTCTTTCTTCTTTTAATCCTTCTTCTTTTTCTTCCTCTATTTCTTCTTCTATTTCTTCTTCCATTTCATCTTCTGTCTTCTAGTTCTTTTTCTTCTGTTTCTTCTTTCTGTTTCTTCTTCTTCTATTTCTTCTTCTGTTTCTTCATCTTCTGTTTCTTGTTCTATCTTCTGTTTCTTCTTCTTCTGTTTCTTCTGTTTCATCTTCTATTCTCCTTGTTTCTTCTTCTTTTTCGTCTTCTATTTCTTCCTCTTCTTCTTCTACTTCTCTTCTTCCTCTTCTTCTTCTTTTTCTTCTTCTATTCTTTCTTCTATTTCTTTTTCTATTTTTCTATTTCTTCTTTTGTTCTTCTTCCTCTTCTTTCTTCTTTCTGTTTCTTCTTCTTCTGTTTCTTCTTCTGTTCTTCTTCTTCTATTTCTTCTTCTGTTTCTTCTTCTATTTCTTCTATTTCTTCTTCTTCTGTTTCTTCTGTTTCTTCCTCTTCTGTTTCTTCTTCTACTTCTATTTCTTCTTCTTCTGTTTCTTCTTCTTCTGTTCTTCTTCTTCCTCTATTTCTTCCTCTGCTGTTTCTTCTTCTTCTTTTTCTTCTAATTCTTCTTCTAATTATTCTAATTCTTCTTTTTCTCCTACTTCTTCCTTCTATTCTTCTTCTGTTTCTTCTTCTATATCTTCTTCTTCATATTCCTCTACTTCTTCTTCTTCTTCTACCTCCTCTTCTTCTTCTACCTCCTCTTCTTCTTTTACTCCATCTTTTCCTCCTGCTCCTTCATCTTTCTTCTTCTTCTTTTCTTCTTTTTCCTCTTCTTCTTCTTCTTCTTCTTCTTCTATTTCTACCTCTTCTATTTCTTCTTCTATTTCTTCTTCTGTTTCTTCTTCTGTGTTTTCTTTCTTCTTTTAATCCTTCTTCTTTTTCTTCTTCTTCTGTGTCTTCTTCTGTTCTTCTTCTATTTCTTCTTCTGTTTCTTCTTCTGTTTCTTCTATTTCTTCTTCTTCTATTTCTTCTGTTTCATCTTTTGTCTTCTTCTGTTTCTTCTATTTCTTCTGTTTCTCTTCTGTTTCATCTTCTATTTCTTCTTCTTCTTCTATTTCTTCTTCTTCTGTTTCTTCTTCTACTGTTTCTTCTTCTGTTTCTTCTTCTGTTTCTTCTCCTTCTATTTCTTTGTCCTCTATTTCTTCTTCTTGTTCTACCTCCTTTTCTTTACCTCCTACTTTTACCTCTTCTTCTACCTCCTCCTCTTCTTCTTCTTCTTCTCCTCCTGCTCCTTCTTCTTCTTCTTTCTTCTGTTTCTTGTTTCTTCTTCTTCTTCGTTTTCTTCTTCTATTTCTTCTTCTATTTCTTTTTATATTTTTCTGTCTTCTTTTGCTCTTCTTCCTCTTCTGTTTCTTCTTCTTCTTCTTCTTCTTCTTTTTCTATTTCTTCCTCTTCTGTTTCTTCTCCTTCTTCTATTTCTTCTTCTGGTTCATCTAATTATTCTTTTTCTTCTTCTATTTCTTCTTCTATTTCTTGTGTTTCATCTTCTGTCTTCTTCTATTTCTTCTATTTCTTCATCTCTTTCTTCCTCTTCTGTTTCTTGTTCTATCTTCTGTTTCTTCTTCTGTTTCCTCTGTTTCATCTTCTATTTCTTCTTCTTGTTTCTTCTTCTGTTTCTTCCTTTTCTTCTTCTTCTATTTCTTCCTCATGTTTCTTCTTCTATTTTGTTCTCATGTTAGTTCTTCAGATTCTTCTAATTATTCTTCTTCTTTTTCTTCTTCTTCTATTTCTTCTGTTTCATCTTTTGTCTTACTCTGTTTCTTCTATTTCTTCTTCTGTTTCTCTTCTGTTTCTTCTTCTGTTTTATCTTCTATTTCTTCATCTTGTTTCTTCTTCTATTTCTTCTTCTTCTTCTATTTCTTCTTCTTCTGTTTCTTCTTCTTCTGTTTCCTCTTCTGTTTCTTCTTCTGTTTCTTCTCCTTCTGTGTCTTCTATTTCTTCTTCTGTTCTTCTTCTTTTTCTTCTTCTGATTCTTCTTATTTATCTTCTATTTCTTCTACTTCTTTTTCTTCTTCTATTTCTTCTTCCGTTTCATCTTCTGTCTTCAAGTTCTTTTTCTTCTGTTTCTTCTTTCTGTTTCTTCTTCTTCTGTGTCTTCTTCTGTTCTTCTTCTATTTCTTCTTCTGTTTCTTCTTCTGTTTCTTCTATTTCTTCTTCTATTTCTTCTGTTTCATCTTTTGTCTTCTTCTGTTTCTTCTATTTCTTCTGTTTCTCTTCTGTTTCATCTTCTATTTCTTCATCTTGTTTCTTCTATTTCTTCCTCTTCTGTTTCTTCTCCTTCTATTTCTTCTTCTGGTTCTTCTAATTATTCTTTTTCTTCTTCTATTTCTTCTTCTATTTGTTGTGTTTTATCTTCTGTCTTCTTCTATTTCTTCTATTTCTTCTTCTGTTTCTTCTGTTTCGTCTTCTATTTCTTCTTCTCGTTTCTTCTTCTTTTTCTTCTATTTCTTCTTCTTCTATTTCTTCTATTTCATCTTCTGTCTTCTTCTGTTTCTTCTATTTCTTCTTCTGTTTCTTCCTCTTCTGTTTCTTGTTCTATCTTCTGTTTCTTCTTCTGTTTCCTCTGTTTCATCTTCTATTTCTTCTTCTTGTTTCTTCTTCTTTTTCTTCTTCTGTTTCTTCCTCTTCTTCTTCTATTTCTTTTTCTCTTCTTCTTCTTCTGTTTCTTCCTCTTCTGATTCTTCTACTTCTCTTCTTCTTCTTCTTCTTCTTCTTGTTTCTTCTTCTTCTTTTTCTTCTTCTATTCTTTCTTCTATTTCTTTTTCTATTTCTTCTTCTGTTTCTTCTATTTCTTCTTCTGTTTCTTCTTCTGTTTCTTCTTCTTCTGTTTCTTCTTCTGTTTCTTCTTTTGTTCTTCCTCTTCTTTCTGTTTCTTCTTCCTCTCTTTCTTCTTCTGTTCTTCTTCTTCTATTTCTTCTTCTGTTTCTTCTTCTGTTTCTTCTATTTCTTCTTCTTCTTCTTCTATTTCTTCTTCTTCTGTTTCTTCTTCTCTTTCTTCCTCTTCTGATTCTTCTACTTCTCTTCTTCTTCTTCTTCTTCTGTTTCTTCTCCTTCTGTGTCTTCTATTTCTTCTTCTTCTGTTTCTTCTTCTATTTCTTCTTCTTCTATTTCTTCCTCTTCCGTTTCTTCTTCTTTTTCTTCTTCTATTTCTTCTTCTGTATTCTTCTGTTTCTGCTATTTCTTCTAATTCTTCTTTTTCTTCTTCTGTTTCATCTTCTGTCTTCTATTTCTTATTCTGTTTCTTCTCTTCTTCTTCTTCATGTCTTCTTCTATTTCTTCTTCTTCTGTTTCTTCTTCTATTTCTTCTTCTTCTATTTCTTCCTCTTCCGTTTCTTCTTCTTTATCTTCTATTTCTTCTTCTGTATTCTTCTGTTTCTGCTATTTCTTCTAATTCTTCTTTTTCTTCTTCTCTTTCTTCTTCTATTTCTTCTATTTCTTCTTCTGTTTCATCTTCTGTCTTCTATTTCTTATTCTGTTTCTTCTCTTCCTCTTCTTCATGTCTTCTTCTATTTCTTTTCTGTTTCTTCTTCTATTTCTTCTTCTTTTTTTTCTTCTTCTATTTCTTCTTCTATTTCTTTTTCTATTTTTCTATGTCTTCTTTTGCTCTTCTTTTCTGTTTCTTCTTCTTCTTCTTCTTCTCTTCTTCTTCTTCTTGTTCTTCTTCTATTTCTTCCTCATGTTTCTTCTTCTTTCTTCTGATTCTTCTAATTATTCTTCTTCTATTTCTTCTGTTTCATCTTTTGTCTTCCTCTGTTTCTTCTATTTCTTCTTCTGTTTCTCTTCTGTTTCTTCTTCTGTTTCATCTTCTATTTCTTCATCTTGTTTCTTCTTCTATTTCTTCTTCTTCTGTTTCTTCTTCTGTTTCTTCTTCTTCTGTTTCCTATTCTGTTTCTTCTTCTGTTTCTTCTCCTTCTGTGTCTTCTATTTCTTCTTCTTCTGTTTCTTCTCCTTCTGTGTCTTCTATTTCTTCTTCTGATTCTTCTTCTTTTTCTTCTATTTCTTCTTCTTCTTTTTCTTCTTCTATTTCTTCTTCTATTTCTTTTTATATTTTTCTATGTCTTCTTTTGCTCTTCTTCCTCTTCTTTTTCTTCTTCTTCTTCTTCTTCTTCTTCTTCTTCTTCTTCTTCTTCTTCCTCTTCTTCTTCTTCTTCTCTTTTCTATTTCTTCCTCTTCTGTTTCTTCTCCTTCTTATATTTCTTCTTCTGGTTCTTCTAATTATTCTTTTTCTTCTTCTATTTCTTCTTCTATTTCTTGTGTTTTATCTTCTATCTTCTTCTATTTCTTCTATTCTTCTGTTTCTTCTTCTTCTGTTTCTTCTGTTTCATCTTCTATTTCTTCTTCTCGTTTCTTCTTCTTTTTCTTTTTCTATTTCTTCTTCTTCTTCTTCTATTTCTTCTGTTTCTTCTTCAGTTTCTTCCTCTTCTGATTCTTCTACTTCTCTTCTTCTTCCTCTTCTGTTTCTTCTCCTTCTTATATTTCTTCTTCTGTGTCTTCTATTTCTTCTTTTTCTGTTTCTTCTTCGATATCTTCTTCTTCTATTTCTTCTTCCTCTACCTCCTTTTCTTTTCCTCCTTCTTTTACCTCTTCTTCTTCTTCTCCTCCTGCTCCTTCTTCTTCTTTCTTCTTCTGTTTCTTGTTTCTTCTTATTCTTCTTCTTCGATTTCTTCTTCTAATTCTTCTTCTAATTCTTCTTTTTCTTCTTCTATTTCTTCTTCTGTTTCTTCTTCTGTGTTTTCTTTCTTCTTTTAATCCTTCTTCTTTTACTTCTTCTATTTCTTCTTCTATTTCTTCTTCTAATTCCTCTTCTAATTCTTCTTTTTCTTCTTCTATTTCTTCTTCTGTTTCATCTTCTGTCTTCTAGTTCTTTTTCTTCTGTTTCTTCTTTCTATTTCTTCTTCTTCTGTTTCTTCTTTTTCATCTTCTATTTATTCATCTTTTTCCTTCTTCTTTTTCTTTTTCTATTTCTTCTATTTCTTCTGTTTCTTTTTCTTCCTCTTCTGTTTTTTCTTCTATGTCTATTTCTTCTTCTTCTTCTTCTTCTTCTACTTCTTCTTCTATTTCTTCCTCTCTGTTTCTTCTTCTGTTTCTTCTTCTGTGTTTTCTTTCTTCTTTTAATCCTTCTTCTTTTTCTTCTTCTATTTCTTCTTCTATTTCTTCTTCTAATTCCTCTTCTAATTCTTCTTTTTCTTCTTCTATTTCTTCTTCTATTTCTTCTTCTGTTTCATCTTCTGTCTTCTAGTTCTTTTTCTTCTGTTTCTTCTTTCTGTTTCTTCTTCTTCTGTTTCTTCTTCTGTTCTTCTTCTTCTTCTTCTTCTTCTTCTTCTTCTTTTTCTTCTATTTCTTCTTCTTCTTTTTCTTCTTCTACTTCTTCTATTTCGTTTTCTATTTTTCTATTTCTTCTTTTATTCTTCTTCCTCTTCTTTCTTCTTTTGTTCTTCTTGCTCTTCTGTTTCTTCTTCTTCTTCTTCTTCTTCATCTTCTTCTTCTTCTTCTGTTTCTTCCTCATGTTTCTTCTTCTATTTCTTCTGATTCTTCTAATTATTCTTCTTCTATTTCTTCTTCTTCTATTTCTTATGTTTTATCTTCTGTCTTCTTCTGTTTCTTCTATTTCTTCTTCTGTTTCTCTTCTGTTTCATCTTCTATTTATTCATCTTGTTTCTTCTTCTATTTCTTCTTCTGTTCTTCCGTTCTTCTTCTATTTTTATATTTCCTTATATTTCTTCTTCTTCTTTTTCTTCTCCTATTTATTCTAATTCTTCTTCTAATTCTTCTTCTATATCTTCTTCTGTTTCTTCTTCTATTTCTTCTTCCATTTCTTCTTCTTCTATTTCTTCGTCTACTTCCATTTCTTCTTCTTCTACCTCCTCTTCTTATTCTACCTCCTCTTCTTCTTTTACCTCTTCTCCTTCTTCTACTACTTCCTCCTCCTTCTTCTTCTCCTCCTGCTCCTTCTTCTTCTTTTTCTTCTTCTATTTCTTCTTCTAATTCTTCCTTTTCTTCTTCCATTTCTCTGTCGTCTTCTATTCTTCTTCTGTTTCTTTTGTTTCTTCTTCTGTTCTTCCGTTCTTCTTCTTCTATTTCTTTTTATATTTCCTTTTGTTTCTTCTTCTTCTTTTTCTTCGTCTCCTATTTCTTCTAATTCTTCTTCTAATTCTTCTTTTTCTTCTATATTTCCTCTTCTATTTCTTCTTCTTCTATTTCCTCTTCTGTTCTAATTTTCTTCTACTATTTCTTTTTCTATTTCGTCTTCTATTTCTTCTTCCTCCTCTTCTATTTCTTCGTCTTCTTCTATGTCTTCTTCTATTTCTTCGTCTTCTTCTATGTCTTCTTCTTCTGTTTCTTCTATTTTTTCTTCTTTTGTTCTTCCCTTCTTCTTCTAATTCTTCTTTTTCTTCTTCTCTTTCTTCTTCTTCTATCTCTTCTTCTTCTGTTTCTTCTTCTGTTTCTTCTTCTGTTTCATCTTCTGTTTCTTATTCTGTTTCTTCCTCTTCTGTTTCTTCTTCAATCTTCTTCTATTTCTTCTTCTTCAGTTTCTTCTTCTGTTTCTTCTGTTTCTTCTTCTGTTTCTTCTATTTCTTCTTCTAATTCTTCTAATTCTTCTTTTTCTTCTTCTTTTTCTTCTTCTGTTTCTTCTTCTATTTCTTCTTCTTCTGTTTCTTCTGTTACTTCCTCTTCTGTTTCTTCTTCTAATTCTTCTTTTTCTTCTTCTTTTTCTTATATTTCTTCTTCTTCTTCTGTTTCTTCTGTTTCTTCTTCTTCTGTTCTGTTCTTCTTTTTCTTTTTCTATTTCTTCTTCTGTTCTTCTGTTCTTCTATTTCTTCCTCTTCTGTGTCTTCTTTTCTCTATTTAATCGTCTAATTCTTCTAATTCTTTTTCTTCTATTTCTTCTTCTTCTTCTTTTATTTCTTCTTCTTCTTCTATTTCTTCTAATTCTTCTTTTCTTCCATTTCTCTTCTATGCTTCTTCTGTTTCTTCTTCTGTTTCTTCTGTTTCATCTTCTGTCTTCTATTTCTTCTTCTTCTTCATTTCTTGTTCTATTTCTTCCTCTTCTGTTTCTTCTTCTTTTTCTTCTTCTATTTCTTCTTCTGATTCTTCTTCTAATTCTTCTTTTCTTTCTTCTATTCCATCTTCTTCTTTTTCTTCTGTTTCTTCCTCTTCTGTTTCTTCTATCTTCTTCTATCTTCTTCTATTTCTTCTGTTTCTTCTTCTCTTTCTTTTTCTATTTCTTCTTCCATTTCTTCTTCTATTTCTTCTTCTTCCTCTATTTCTTCTTCTTCTTCTGTTTTTTCTGTTTCTTCTTCTGTTCTTCCGATCTTCTTTTTCTATTTCTTTTTCTATTTCCTTTTGTTTCTACTTCTTATTTTTCTTCTTCTCCTATTTCTTCTAATTCTTCTTCTAATTCTTCTTTTTCTTCTTCTATTTCTTCTTCTATTTCTTCTTCTTCTATTTCTTCTTCTGTTCTTCTTTTCTTCTACTATTTCTTTTTCTATTTCGTCTCCTGTTTCTTCTTTGTTTTCTTCTATTTCTTCTTCTAATTCTTTTTCTTCTTCTATTTCTTCTTTTTCTTCTTCTTTCTTCTTCTATCTCTTCTTCTTCTGTTTCTTCTTCTGTTTCTTGTCTCTTCTTTCTTGTTCATCTTCTTCTATGTCTA
Source organism: Thunnus thynnus (assembly GCF_963924715.1). Lineage (NCBI taxonomy): Eukaryota > Metazoa > Chordata > Actinopteri > Scombriformes > Scombridae > Thunnus > Thunnus thynnus. The sequence goes on along the minus strand of NC_089526.1, from coordinate 33,333,147 downwards.
CTTCTTTCTTCCTCTTCTGTTTCTTCTTCTTTTTCTCCTTCTTCTATTTCTTCTTCTATTTCTTCTTCTATTTCTTCTTCTGTTCTTCTTTTCTTCTACTATTTCTTTTTCTATTTCGTCTCCTGTTTCTTCTTCGTTTTCTTCTATTTCTTCTTCCCTTCTTCTTCTTCTAATTCTTCTTTTTCTTCTTCTTTCTTCTTCTATCTCTTCTATTTCTTCTTCTGTTCTTCTTTTCTTCTGTTTCTTCCTCTTCTGTTTCTACTTCTATTTCTTCTTCTGTTTCATCTTCTGTTTCTTCTTCTGTTTCTTCCTCTTCTGTTTCTTCGTCAATCTTCTTCTATTTCTTCTTCTTCAGTTTCTTCTTCTGTATCTTCTGTTTCTTCTTCTGTTTCTTCTATTTCTTCTTCTAATTCTTCTAATTCTTCTTTTTCTTCTTCTGTTTCTTCTGTTACTTCCTCTTCTAATTCTTCTAATTCTTCTTTATCTTCTTCTTTTTCTTATATTTCTTCTTCTTCTGTTTCTTCTTCTTCTCTTCTTCTTCTATTTCTTCCTCTTCTTCTATTTCTTCCTCTTCTCTTTCTTCTGTTTCTTCTTCTTCTGTTCTGTTCTTCTTTTTCTTTTTCTATTTCTTCTTCTGTTCTTCTGTTCTTCCATTTCTCCCCCTTTTGTTTCTTCTTCTGTTTCTTCTATTTAATCTTCTAATTCTTCTAATTCTATTTCTTCTTCTATTTCTTCTTCTTTTTCTTCAGTTTCTTCTTCTATTTCTTCTTCTAATTCTTCTAATTCTTCCTTTTCTTCTTTTTCTTCTTCTGTTTCTTCTTGTATTTCTTCTTCTTCTTCTTTTTCTTACTCTTCTGTTTCTTTTTCTAGCTTCTTCTATTTCCTATTCTTCTATTTCTTCCTCTTCTGTATCTTCTTCTTTTTCTTTTTCTATTTCTTCTTCTTCTGTTTCTTCTATTTCTTCTTCTGTTTCATCTTGTCTTCTATTTCTTCTTCTGTTTCTTCTTCTGTTTCATCTTCTGTCTTCTATTTCTTCTTCTTCTGTTTCTTCTATTTCTTCCTCTGTTTCTTCTTCTGTCTTCTATTTCTTCTTCTCTTTCTTCTTCTGTTCCATCTTCTGGCTTCTATTACTTCTTCTTCTGTTTCTTCTTCTGTTTCTTCTTCTTCTGTTTCTTCTTCAGTTTCCTAATTCTTCTTCTAATTCTTCTATTTCTTCTTCCTTTTCATCTTCTGTCTTCTATTTCTTCTTCTGTTTCTTCTCCTCTGTTTCTTCTTCTATCTTCTTCTGTTTCTTCTTCTAGCTTCTTCTATTTCTTCTTCTCTTTCTTCTTCTTCTTCTTCTGTTCTGCTTCTTCTATTTCTTCTTCTTCTGTTTCTTTCTTCTTCTATTTCTTCTTCTATTCCTTCTTCTTCTGTTTCTTCTTCTGGTTCTTCTATTTCTTCCTCTGTTTCTTCTATTTCTTCTGTTTCATCTTCTGGCTTCTATTTCTTCTTCTTCTGTTTCTTCTTCTGTTTCATCTTCTTCTGTTTCTTCTTCAGTTTCCTAATTCTTCTAATTCTTCTATTTCTTCTTCTGTTTCATCTTCTGTCTTCTATTTCTTCTCCTGTTCTTCTCCTCTGTTTCTTCTTCTATCTTCTTCTGTTTCTTTTTCTAGCTTCTATTTCTTCTTCTCTTTCTTCTTCTTCTGTTCTGCTTCTTCTATTTCTTCCTCTTCTGTTTCCTCTTCTTTTTCTTTTTCTATTTCTTCTCCTATTTCTTCTTCTTCTAATTCTTTTTCTTCTTATATTTCTTCTTATATTTCTTCATCTTCTGTTTCTTCTTTTATTTATTCTTTTGTTTCATCTTCTGTCTTCTTCTATTCCTTCTTCTATTTCTTCTGCTTCTTCTGTTTCTTCTGTCACTTCTTCTTCTGTTTCTTCTTCTATCTTCTATTTCTTCTTCTTCTGTTTCTTCTTCTTCTGTTCTTCTTCTTCTTCTATTTCTTCCTCTTCCTCTATTTCTTCTTCTAATTCTTCTTTTTCTTCTTCCATTTCTCTTCTATGCTTCTTCTGTTTCTTCTTCTGTTTCTTCTGTTTCATCTTCTGTCTTCTATTTCTTCTTCTTCATTTCTTGTTCTATTTCTTCCTCTTCTGTTTCTTCTTCTTTTTCTTCTTCTATTTCTTCTTCTAATTCTTATTCTAATTCTTCTTTTTCTTCTTCTATTCCATCTTCTTCTTTTTCTTCTGTTTCTTCCTCTTCTGTTTCTTCTATCTTCTTCTATCTTCTTCTATTTCTTGTTTCTTCTTCTATATCTTCTTCTCTTTCTTTTTTCTAATTCTTCTTCCATTTCTTCTTCTATTTCTTCTTCTTCTTCTGTTTCTTCTTCTGTTTCTTCTTTCTTTTTCTGTTCTTCCGTTCTTCTTTTTCTATTTCTTTTTCTATTTCCTTTTGTTTCTACTTCTTCTTTTTCTTCTTCTCCTATTTCTTCAAATTCTTCTTCTAATTCTTCTTTTTCTTCTTCCATTTCTTCTTCTATTTCTTCTTCTTCTATTTCTTCTTCTGTTCTTCTTTTCTTCTACTATTTCTTTTTCTATTTCGTCTCCTGTTTCTTCTTCGTTTTCTTCTGTTTCTTCTTCTATTTCTCCGTCTTCTTCTATGTCTTCTTCTGTTTCTTCTATTTCTTTTTCTTTTGTTCTTCCCTTCTTCTTCTAATTCTTCTTTTTCTTCTTCTTTCTTCTTCTGCTTCTTCCTCTTCTCTTTCTTCCTCTATCTTCTATTTCTTTTTTCTGTTTCTTAATGTTTCATCTTCTATTTCTTCTTCTTCTGTTTCTTCTTCTGTTCTTCTTCTTCTTTTATTTCTTTTTTCTGTTTCTTCTTGTTTCATCTTCTATTTCTTCTTCTTCTGTTTCTTCTTCTATTTCTTCCTCTTCCGTTTCTTCTTCTTTATCTTCTTCTATTTCTTCTGTATTCTTCTGTTTCTGCTATTTCTTCTAATTCTTCTTTTTCTTCTATTTCTTCTTCTGTTTCATCTTCTGTCTTCTATTTCTTATTCTGTTTCTTCTCTTCTTCTTCTATTTCTTCCTCTTCTGTTTCTTCTTCTATTTCTTCTTCTTCTTTTTCTTCTTCTATTTCTTCTTCTATTTCTTTTTCTATTTTTCTATCTTCTTTTGCTCTTCTTTTCTGTTTCTTCTTCTTCTTCTTCTTCTTCTTCTTCTTCTTCTCTTCTTCTTCTACTTCTTCTTCTGTTTTTTCCTCTTTTGATTCTTCTACTTCTCTTCTTCTTCTTTTTCTTCTTCTCTTCTTCTTCTTCTTCTTCTTCTGTTTCTTCTTCTTTTTCTTCTTCTATTCTTTCTTCTATTTCTTTTTCTATTTTTCTTTTTCTTTTGTTCTTCCTCTTCTTTCTTCTTTCTGTTTCTTCTTCTTCTGTTCTTCTTCTATTTCTTCATCTGTTTCTTTTTCTTTCTTCTATTTCTTCTTCTTCTTCTATTTCTTCTTCTGTTTCTTCTTCTATTTCTTCTTCTTCTGTTTCTTCTTCTGTTTCTTCTTCTGTTTCTTCTCCTTCTGTCTTCTATTTCTTCTTTTTCTGTTTCTTCTTCTATATCTTCTTCTTCTATTTCTTCTTCCTCTATTTCTTCTTCTTCTTCTACCTCCTTTTCTTTACCTCCTTCTTTTACCTCTTCTTACTCTTCTTCTACCTCCTCCACTTCTTCTTCTTCTCCTCTTGCTCCTTCTTCTTTTTCTTTCTTCTTCTGTTTCTTGTTTCTTCTTCTTCTTTTTCTTCTTCTATTTCTTCTTCTAATTCTTCCTTTTCTTCTTCTATTTTTTCTTCTATTTCTTCTTCTGTTTCTTCTTCTGTTTTCCTTCTTCTTTTAATCCTTCTTCTTTTTCTTCTTCTATTTCTTCTTCTATTTCTTCTTCCATTTCATCTTCTGTCTTCTAGTTCTTTTTCTTCTGTTTCTCATTTCTTTTTCTATTTTTCTATTTCTTTTTCTGTTCTTCTTCTATTTCTTTTTCTATTTTTCTATTTCTTCTTTTGTTCTTCTTCCTCTTCTTTCTTCTTTTCTTCTTCTTCCTCTTCTGTTTCTTCTTCTTCATCTTCTTATTCTTCTTCTTATTCTTCTTCTATTTCTTCCTCATGTTTCTTCTTCTATTTCTCCTGTTTCATCTTTTGTCTTCTTCTGTTTCTTCTATTTCTTCATCTTGTTTCTTCTTCTATTTCTTCTTCTTCTTCTATTTCTTCTTCTTCTGTTTCTTCTTCTGTTTCTTCTGTTTCTTCTTCTGTTTCTTCTCCTTCTGTGTCTTGTATTTCTTCTTTTTCTGTTTCTTCTTCTATATCTTCTTCTATTTCTTCTTCCTCTTTCTTCTTGTTCTACCTCCTTTTCTTTACCTCCTTCTTTTACCTCTTCTTCCTCTTCTTCTACCCCTCCTCTTCTTTTTCATCTTCTCCTCCTGCTCCTTCTTCTTCTTCTTCCTTCTTCTGTTTCTTGTTTCTTCTTCTTCTTCTTTTTCTTCTTCTATTTCTTCTTCTAATTCTTCTTTTTCTTCTTCTTTTTCTTCTTCTATTTCTTCTTCTACTTCTATTTCTTCTTCTTCTGTTTCTTCCTCTGTTTCTTCTTCTTCTGCTTCTTCTCCTTGTGTGTCTTCTATTTCTTCTTTTTCTGTTTCTTCTTCTATATCTTCTTCTATTTCTTCTTCTTCCTCTATTTCTTCTTCTTCTTCTACCTCCTTTTCTTACTCTACCCCCTTCTTTTACCTCTTCTTCCTCTTCTTCTACCTCCTCCTCTTCTTCTTATTTCTTCTTCTTTTTCTTGTTTCTTCTTCTTCTGTTCTTCATCTTCTTCTATTTCTTTCTCTTTCTTCTTCTGTTTCTTCTGTTCTTCTTCTATTTCTTCCTCTTCTGTGTCTTCTTTTTATTCTTCTATTTCTTCTTCTAATTCTTCTTATTTTTCTTCTTCTATTTCTTCTTCTAATTCTTCTTCTAATTCTTCTTCTTTTTCTTCTTCTATTTCTTCTTCTAATTCTTCTTCTAATTCTTCTTCTTTTTCTTCTATTTCTTCTTTTTTCTCCTCTTGTTCTTCTTCTTTTTCTTCTTCTACTTCTTCTTCTGTTTCTTCTTCTATTTCTTTTTCTATTTTTCTATGTCTTCTTTTGTTCTTCTTCCTCTTCTGTCTTCTTCTTCTTCTTCTTCTTCTTCTATTTCTTCCTCTTCTGTTTCTTCTTCTGGTTCTTCTAATTATTCTTTTTCTTCTTCTATTTCTTCTTCTATTTCTTGTGTTTCATCTTCTGTCTTCTTCTATTTCTTCTATTTCTTCTTCTGTTTCTTCCTCTTCTGTTTCATTTTCTATCTTCTATTTCTTCTTCTGTTTCTTCTGTTTCATCTATTTCTTCTTCTTTTTCTTCTTCTATTTCTTCTTCTTCTTCTATTTTTTCTGTTTCTTCTTCTGTTTCTTCCTCTTCTGATTCTTCTATTTCTTCTTCTTCTCTTCTGTTTCTTCTTCTTCTTTTTCTTCTTCTATTCCTTTTTCTATTTCTTTTTCTATTTTTCTATTTCTTCTTTTGTTCTTCTTCCTCTTCTTTCTTCTTTTGTTCTTCTTCCTCTTCTCTTTCTTCTTCTTCTTCTTCTTCTTCTTCTTCTTCTTCTTCTTCTTCTTCTTCTTCTATTTCTTCTCTTTCTTCTGTTTCATCTTCTGTCTTCTTCTGTTTCTTCTGTTTCTTCTTCTGTTTCTTCCTCTTCTGTTTCTTGTTCTATCTTCTATTTCCTCTTCTTCTGTTTCTTCTGTTTCATCTTCTATTTCTTCATCTTGTTCCTTCTTCTTTTTCTTTTTCTATTTCTTCTATTTCTTCTGTTTCTTCTTTTCCTTCCTCTTCTGTTTTTTCTTCTACGTCTGTTTCTTCTTCTTCTTCTTCTTCTACTTCTTCTTCTATTTCTTCCTCTCTGTTTCTTCTCCTCTTCTATTTCTTCTTCGTGTTCTTCTAATTATTCTTTTTCTTCTTCTATTTCTTCTTCTATTCCTTGTTTCATCTTCTGTCTTCTTCTATTTCGTCTATTTCTTCTTCTGTTTCTTCCCCTTCTGTTTCTTGTTCTATCTTCTGTTGCTTCTTCTTCTGTTTCTTCTGTTTCATCTTCTATTTCTTCTTCTGTTTCTTCCTCTTCTGTTTCTTGTTCTATCTTCTGTTTCTTCTTCTTCTGTTTCTTCTGTTTCATCTTCTATTTCTTCTTCTTGTTTCTTCTTCTTTTTCTCCTTCTATTTCTTCTTATTATTATATTTCTTCTGTTTCTTCGTCTGTTTCTTCCTCTTCTGATTCTTCTACTTCTATTTCTTCGTCTCTCCTTCTTCTTCTTCTGTTTCTTCTTCTATTTCTTCTTCTATTCCTTGTTTCATCTTCTGTCTTCTTCTATTTCGTCTATTTCTTCTTCTGTTTCTTCCCCTTCTGTTTCTTGTTCTATCTTCTGTTGCTTCTTCTTCTGTTTCTTCTGTTTCATCTTCTATTTCTTCTTCTGTTTCTTCCTCTTCTGTTTCTTGTTCTATCTTCTGTTTCTTCTTCTTCTGTTTCTTCTGTTTCATCTTCTATTTCTTCTTCTTGTTTCTTCTTCTTTTTCTCCTTCTATTTCTTCTTATTATTATATTTCTTCTGTTTCTTCGTCTGTTTCTTCCTCTTCTGATTCTTCTACTTCTATTTCTTCGTCTCTCCTTCTTCTTCTTCTGTTTCTTCTTCTATTTCTTCTTCTATTTCTTTTTCTATTTTTCTATGTCTTCTTTTGCTCTTCTTCCTCTTCTGTTTCTTCTTCTTTTTCTTCTTCTGTTTCTTCTTCTTCTTCTTCTTCTTTTTTATTTTTTCCTCTTCTGTTTCTTCTCCTTCTTCTGTTTCTTCTTCTGGTTCTTCTAATTATTCATTTTCTTCTTCTATTTCTTCTTCTTCTATTTATTGTGTTTCATCTTCTGTCTTCTTCTATTTCTTCTATTTCTTCTTCTGTTTCTTCCTCTTCTGTTTCTTGTTCTATCTTCTGTTTCTTCTTCTTCTGTTTCTTCTTTTTCTTCTTCTATTTCTTCTTCTTCTTCTTCTATTTCTTCTGTTTCTTCTTCTGTTTCTTCCTCTTCTGACTCTTCTACTTCTATTTCTTCTTCTCTTCTTCTTCTTCTTCATCTGTTTCTTCTTCTTTTTCTTCTTCTATTCCTTCTTCTATTTCTTTTTCTATTTTTCTATTTCTTCTTTTGTTCTTCTTCCTCTTCTTTCTTCTGTTTCATCTTCTATTTCTTCATCTTGTTTCTTCTTCTTTTTCTTCTTCTATTTCTTCTTCTTCTATTTCTTCTGTTTCTTCTTGTTTCTTCCTCTTCTATTTCTTCTTCTACTTCTATTTCTTCTTCTGTTTCTTCCTCTGTTTCTTCTTCTTCTGCTTCTTCTCCTTGTGTGTCTTCTATTTCTTCTTTTTCTGTTTCTTCTTCTATATCTTCTTCTATTTCTTCTTCTTCCTCTATTTCTTCTTCTTCTTCTACCTCCTTTTCTTACTCTACCCCCTTCTTTTACCTCTTTTTCCTCTTCTTCTACCTCCTCCTCTTCTTCTTCTTCTTCTTCTTCTTCATCTCCTCCTGCTCCTTCTTCTTATTATTTCTTCTTCTGTTTCTTGTTTCTTCTTCTTCTGTTGTTCTTCTTCTATTTCTTTCTCTTTCTTCTTCTGTTTCTTCTGTTCTTCTTCTGTTTCTTCCTCTTCTGTTTCTTCTTTTTATTCTTCTATTTCTTCTTCTAATTCTTCTTCTAATTCTTCTTCTTTTTCTTCTTCTATTTCTTCTTCTAATTCTTCTTCTTTTTCTTCTTCTATTTCTTCTTCTATTTCTTCTTCTTTCTTCCTCTTGTTATTCTTCTTTTGTTCTTCTTCCTCTTCTGTTTCTTCTTCTTCTTCTTCTTCTATTTCTTCCTCTTCTGTTTCTTCTTCTTCTGGTTCTTCTAATTATTCTTTTTCTTCTTCTATTTCTTCTTCTTCTATTTCTTGTGTTTCATCTTCTGTCTTCTTCTATTTCTTCTATTTCTTCTTCTGTTTCTTCCTCTTCTGTTTCTTTTTCTATCTTCTATTTCTTCTTCTTCTGTTTCTTCTGTTTCATCTATTTCTTCTTCTTGTTTCTTCTTCTTGTTTGGTCTTCTTTTTCTTCTTCTATTTCTTCTTCTTCTTCTTCTTCTATTTCTTCTGTTTCTTCCTCTTCTGATTCTTCTACTTCTATTTCTTCTTCTCTTCTTCTTCTTCTTCATCTGTTTCTTCTTCATTTTCTTCTTCTATTCCTTCTTCTATTTCTTTTTCTATTTTTCTATTTCTTCTTTTGTTCTTCTTCCTCTTCTTTCTTCTGTTTCATTTTTTATTTCTTCATCTTGTTTCTTCTTCTTTTTCTTCTTCTATTTCTTCTTCTTCTTCTATTTCTTCTGTTTCTTCTTGTTTCTTCCTCTTCTATTTCTTCTTCTACTTTTATTTCTTCTTCTTCTGTTTCTTCCTCTGTTTCTTCTTCTTCTGCTTCTTCTCCTTGTGTGTCTTCTATTACTTCTTTTTCTGTTTCTTCTTCTATATCTTCTTCTATTTCTTCTTCTTCCTCTATTTCTTCTTCTTCTTCTACCTCCTTTTCTTACTCTACCCCTTCTTTTACCTCTTCTTCCTCTTCTTCTACCTCCTCCTCTTCTTCTTTTTCTTCTTCTTCTTCTCCTCCTGCTCCTTCTTCTTCTTATTTCTTCTTCTGTTTCTTGTTCTTCTTCTTCTTTTTTTCTTCTTCTTCTATTTCTTTCTCTTTCTTCTTCTGTTTCTTCTGTTCTTCTTCTATTTCTTCCTCTTCTGTTTCTTCTTTTTATTCTTCTATTTCTTCTTCTAATTCTTCTTCTAATTCTTCTTCTTTTTCTTCTTCTTCTCTTTCTTGTGTTTCATCTTCTGTCTTCTTGTATTTCTTCTATTTCTTCTTCTGTTTCTTCCTCTTCTGTTTCTTTTTCTATCTTCTATTTCTTCTTCTTCTGTTTCTTCTGTTTCATCTATTTCTTCATCTTGTTTCTTCTTCTTGTTTCTTCTTCTTTTTCTTCTTCTATTTCTTCTTCTCCTTCTATTTCTACTGTTTCTTCTTCTGTTTCTTCCTCTTCTGATTCTTCTACTTCTATTTCTTCTTCTCTTCTTCTTCTTCTTCATCTGTTTCTTCTTCTTTTTCTTCTTCTATTCCTTCTTCTATTTCTTTTTCTATTTTTCTATTTCTTCTTTTTTTCTTCTTCCTCTTCTTTCTTCTGTTTCATCTTCTATTTTTTCATCTTGTTTCTTCTTCTTGTTTCTTCCTCTTCTATTTCTTCTTCTACTTCTATTTCTTCTTCTTCTGTTTCTTCCTCTGTTTCTTCTTCTTCTGCTTCTTCTCCTTGTGTGTCTTCTATTTCTTCTTTTTCTGTTTCTTCTTCTATATCTTCTTCTATTTCTTCTTCTTCCTCTATTTCTTCTTCTTCTTCTTCTACCTCCTTTTCTTACTCTACCCCCTTCTTTTACCTCTTCTTCCTCTTCTTCTTCTTCTTCTTCTTCTTCTTCTTCTTCTTCTTCTTCTTCTTCTTCTCCTCCTGCTCCTTCTTCTTATTTCTTCTTCTTTTTCTTGTTTCTTCTTCTTCTGTTCTTCTTCTTCTATTTCTTTCTCTTTCTTCTTCTGTTTCTTCTGTTCTTCATCTATTTCTTCTTCTTGTTTCTTCTTCTTTTTCTCCTTCTATTTCTTCTTCTTATTATATTTCTTCTGTTTCTTCGTCTGTTTCTTCCTCTTCTGATTCCTCTACTTCTATTTCTTCATCTCTTCTTCTTCTTCTTCTGTTTCTTCTTCTTTTTCTTCTTCTATTTCTTCTCCTTATTATATTTCTTCTGTTTCTCCTTCTGTTTCTTCCTCTTCTGAATCTTCTACTTCTACTTCTACTTCTTCTATTTCTTTTTCGATTTTTCTATTTCTTCTTTTGTTCTTCTTCCTCTTCTTCCTTCTGTTTCATCTTCTATTTATTCATCTTCTCTTCTTCTTTTTCTTTTTCTATTTCTTCTTCTTCTTCTATTTCTTTTTTTTCTTCTTGTTTCTTCCTCTCCTGTTTCTTCTTCTGTTTCTTCTTCTTCTCTTTCTTCTCCTTCTGTGTCTTCTATATCTTCTTCTTCTATTTCTTCTTCCTCTATTTCTTCTTCTCCTTCTACCTCCTTTTCTTTACCTCCTTCTTTTACCTCTTCTTCCTCTTCTTCTACCTCCTCTTCTTCTTCTTCTTCTTCTCCTCCTGCTCCTTCTTCTTCTTCTATTTCTTCCTCTTCTGTTTCTTCTTCTTTTTCTTCTAATTCTTCTTCTAATTCTTCTAGTTCTTCTTTTTCTTCTTCTGTTTCTTCTTCTTCTGTTTCTTTTGTTACTTCCTCTTCTGTTTCTTCTTCTATCTTCTTCTATTTCTCCTTCTTCCGTTTCTTCTTCTGTTTCTTCTTCTTCTGTTCTTCTTCTTCTTCTTCTATTTCTTCCTCTTCTATTTCTTCTGTTTCTTCTTCTGTTCTTATATTTCTTTTTCTAGTTCTTCTGTTTCTTCTTTTTCTCCTTCTTCTATTTCTTCTCCTGTTTCTTCTCTTGTTTCATCTTCTGTCTTCTTCTATTTCTTCTTCTATTTCTTCTTCTTCTGTTTCTTCTTCTATTTATTCCTCTTCTGTTTCTTCTCCTGTGTCTTCTTCTCTTTCTTCTTCTGTTTCTTCTTCTATTCTTCTTCTTCTCTTTCTTCTTCTTCTCTTTCTTCTTCTTCTATTTCTTTTTCTGATTCTTCTTCTAATTCTTATTTTTCTTATATTTCTTTTTCTTCTTCTGTTTCTTCTGCTTTTGTTCTCCTTCTCTTTCTTCTTCTATTTCTTCTTCTGCTTCTTCTTCTGTTTCTTCTATTTCTTTTTCTGATTCTTCTTCTAATTCTTATTTTTCTTATATTTCTTCTTCTTCTTCTGTTTCTTCTGCTTTTGTTCTCCTTCTTCTATTTCTTCATCTTCTGCTTCTTCTGTTTCTTCTTCTAGCCTCTTCTATTTCTCCTTCTATTTCTTCTTCTTCTGTTTCTTCTTCTGTTTCCTCTGTTTCTTCTTCTATTTCTTCTTCTTCTATTTCTTCTTCTTTTTTCTGTTTCTTCTGTTACTTCCTATTCTGTTTCTTCTTCTATTTCTTCTATTTAATCTTCTAATTCTTCTAATTCTTCTTTTTCTTCTTCTTTTTCTTCTTCTGTTTCTTCTTCTTCTATTTCTTCTTCTGTTTCTCTTTCTGTTCTTCTTCTATTTATTCCTCTTCTGTTTCTTCTTCTGTTTCTTCTCCTGTGTCTCCTTCTATTTCTTCTTCTGTTTGTTCTTCTGTTTCGTCCTCTAGTTTTTTCTTCTATTTCTTCTTCTTTCTTTTTCTTCTGTTCTTCTTCTTCTTCTATTTCTTCCTCTCCTGTTTCTTCTTCTTTTTCTCCTTCTTCTATTTCTTCTTCTAATTCTTCTTTTTCTTCTTCTATTTCTTCTATTTCTTCTTCTTCTTCTGTTTCTTCTGTTTCTTCCTCTTCTGTTTCTACTTCTATTCCTTCTTCTGTTTCATCTTCTATTTCTTCTTCTATTTCTTTTTCTGTTCTTCCGTTCTTCTTCATCTATTTTTATATTTCCTTTATTTCTTCTTTTTCTTCTCCCATTTCTTCTAATTCTTCTTCTAATTCTTCTTTTTCTTCTTATATTTCTTCTTTTATTTCTTCTTCTGTTTCTTCTTCTATTTCTTCTTATATTTCTTCTTCTAATTCTTTTTCTTCTTCTATTTCTTCGTCTTCTTCTATGTCTTCTTCTTCTGTTTCTTCTATTTTTTCTTCTTCTGTTTCTTCTTCTTCTATCTCTTCTTCTTCTGGTTCTTCTTCTGTTTCTTCTTTTTCTTCTTCTATTTTCTATTTCTTCTTCTTCTTCTGTTTCTTCCTCTTCTGTTTCTACTTCTATTTCTTCTTCTGTTTCATCTTGTTTTTTATTCTGTTTCTTCTTCAATCTTCTTCTATTTCTTCTTCTTCAGTTTCTACTTCTATTTCTTCTTCTAATTCTTCTAATTCTTCTTTTTCTTCTTTTTCTTCTTCTGTTTCTTCTTGTATTTCTTCTTCTTCTGTTTCTTCCTCTTCTGTTTCTTTTTCTAGCTTCTTCTATTTCCTAGTCTTCTATTTCTTCCTCTTCTGTATCTTCTTCTTTTTCTTTTTCTATTTCTTCTTCTTCTGTTTCTTCTTCTATTTCTTCTCCTTCTGTTTCTTCTATTTCTTCTTCTGTTTCATCTTGTCTTCTATTTCTTCTTCTGTTTCTTCTTCTGTTTCATCTTCTGTCTTCTATTTCTTCTTCTTCTGTTTCTTCTATTTCTTCTTCTGTTTCATCTTCTGTCTTCTATTTCTTCTTCTCTTTCTTCTTCTGTTCCATCTTCTGGCTTCTATTTCTTCTTCTTCTGTTTCTTCTTCTGTTTCTTCTTCTTCTGTTTCTTCTTCACTTTCCTAATTCTTCTTCTAATTCTTCTATTTCTTCTTCCTTTTCATCTTCTGTCTTCTATTTCTTCTTCTTTTTCTTCTCCTCTGTTTCTTCTTCTATTCTCTTCTGTTTCTTCATCTAGCTTCTTCTATTTCTTCTTCTCTTTCTTCTTCTCTTTCTTCTTCTTCTTCTGTTCTGCTTCTTCTATTTCTTCTTCTTCTGTTTCTTTCTTCTTCTATTTCTTCTTCTATTCCTTCTTCTTCTGTTTCTTCATCTAGCTTCTTCTATTTCTTCTTCTCTTTCTTCTTCTCTTTCTTCTTCTTCTTCTGTTCTGCTTCTTCTATTTCTTCTTCTTCTGTTTCTTTCTTCTTCTATTTCTTCTTCTATTCCTTCTTCTTCTGTTTCTTCTTCTGTTTCTTCTATTTCTTCCTCTGTTTCTTCTATTTCTTCTGTTTCATCTTCTGGCTTCTATTTCTTCTTCTTCTGTTTTTTCTTCTGTTTCATCTTCTTCTGTTTCTTCTTCAGTTTCCTAATTCTTCTTCTAATTCTTCTATTTCTTCTTCTTTTTCATCTTCTCTCTTCTATTTCTTCTCCTGTTCTTCTCCTCTGTTTCTTCTTCTATCTTCTTCTGTTTCTTTTTCTAGCTTCTATTTCTTCTTCTCTTTCTTCTTCTCTTTCTTCTTCTTCTGTTCTGCTTCTTCTATTTCTTCCTCTTCTGTTTCCTCTTCTTTTTCTTCTTCTATTTCTTCTCCTATTTCTTCTTCTTCTAATTCTTTTTCTTCTTATATTTCTTCATCTTCTGTTTCTTCTTTTATTTCTTCTTTTGTGTCATCTTCTGTCTTCTTCTATTCCTTCTTCTATTTCTTCTGCTTCTTCTGTTTCTTCTGTCACTTCCTCTTCTGTTTCTTCTTCTATCTTCTATTTCTTCCTCTTCTTCTATTTCTTCTTTAATTCTTCTTTTTCTTCTTCCATTTCTCTTCTATGCTTCTTCTGTTTCTTCTTCTGTTTCTTCTGTTTCATCTTCTGTCTTCTATTTCTTCTTCTTCTTCATTTCTTGTTCTATTTCTTCCTCTTCTGTTTCTTCTTCTTTTTCTTCTTCTATTTCTTCTTCTAATTCTTCTTCTAATTCTTTTCTTTTTCTATTCCATCTTCTTCTTTTTCTTCTGTTTCTTCCTCTTCTGTTTCTTCTATCTTCTTCTATCTTCTTCTATTTCTTCTGTTTCTTCTTCTATATCTTCTTCTCTTTCTTTTTCTATTTCTTCTTCCATTTCTTCTTCTATTTCTTCTTCTTCCTCTATTTCTTCTTCTTCTTCTGTTTCTTCTTCTGTTTCCTCTTTCTTCTTCTGTTCTTCCGTTCTTCTTTTTCTTTCTTTTTATATTTCCTTTTGTTTCTACTTCTTCTTTTTCTTCTTCTCCTATTTCTTCTAATTCTTCTTCTAATTCTTCTTTTTCTTCTTCCATTTCTTCTTCTATTTCTTCTTCTGTTCTTCTTTTCTTCTACTATTTCTTTTTCTTTTTCGTCTCCTGTTTCTTCTTCGTTTTCTTCTGTTTCTTTTTCTAATTCTTTTTCTTCTTCTATTTCTCCGTCTTCTTCTATGTCTTCTTCTGTTTCTTCTATTTTTTCTTCTTTTGTTCTTCCCTTCTTCTTCTAATTCTTCTTTTTCTGCTTCTCTTTCTTCTTCTTCTATCTCTTCTTCTTCTGTTTCTTCTTCTGTTTCTTGTCTCTTCTTCTTTCTTCTTCTGTTTCTTGTCTCTTCTTCCTTCTTCTTCTATGTCTACTTCTTTCTTCCTCTTCTGTTTCTTCTTCTTTTTCTCCTTATTCTATTTCTTCTTCTTCTGTTTCTTCCTCTTCTGTTTCTACTTCTATTTCTTCTTCTGTTTCATCTTCTGTTTCTTCTTCTGTTTCTTCTATTTCTTCCTCTTCTGTTTCTTCTTCAATCTTCTTCTATTTTTTCTTCTTCAGTTTCTTCTTCTGTATCTTCTGTTTCTTCTTCTGTTTCTTCTGTTACTTCCTCTTCTAATTCTTCTAATTCTTCCTTTTCTTCTTCTTTTTCTTATATTTCTTCTTCTTCTGTTTCTTCTTATTCTCTTCTTCTATTTCTTCCTCTTCTTCTATTTCTTCCTCTTCTTATATTTCTTTTTGTTCTTTCTTCTGTTTCTTCTTCTTCTGTTCTGTTCTTCTTCTTTTTCTTCTTCTGTTTCTTCTTGTATTTCTTCTTCTTCTTCTGTTTCTTCCTCTTCTGTTTCTTTTTCTAGCTTCTTCTATTTCCTATTCTTCTATTTCTTCCTCTTCTGTATCTTCGTCTTTTTCTTTTTCTATTTCTTCTTCTTCTGTTTCTTCTATTTCTTCTTCTGTTTCATCTTCTCTTCTATTTCTTCTTCTGTTTCTTCTTCTGTTTCATCTTCAGTCTTCTATTTCTTCTTCTTCTGTTTCTTCTATTTCTTCTTCTGTTTCATTTTCTGTCTTCTATTTCTTCTTCTCTTTCTTCTTCTGTTCCATCTTCTGGCTTCTATTTCTTCTTCTTCTGTTTCTTCTTCTGTTTCTTCTTCTTCTGTTTCTTCCTCCTCTGTTTCTTCTTCTAGCTTCTTCTATTTCTTCTTCTCTTTCTTCTTCTGTTCCATCTTCTGGCTTCTATTTCTTCTTCTTCTGTTTCTTCTTCTGTTTCTTCTTCTTCTGTTTCTTCTTCTGTTTCTTCTTCAGTTTCCTAATTCTTCTTTTTCTTCTTATTCTTCTGTTTCTTCTGTTTCTTCCTCTTCTGTCTCTTCTTCCAGCTTCTTCTATTTCTTCTTCTGTTCTTCTGTTCTTCTTCTACTATTTCTTTTTCTATTTCGTCTTCTGTTTCTTCTTCTTCTTTTTCTTCTATTTCTTCTTCTAATTCTTCTTCTAATTCTTTTTCTTCTTCTGTTTCGTCTTCTATTTTTTCTTCTTCTGTATCTTCTTTTTCTTTTTCTTCTGTTCTTGTTGTTCTTCTATTTCTTCTTCTTCTGTTTCTTCTGTTTCTTCTTCTTCTGTTCTTCTATTTCTTTTTCTATTTCTTCTTCTCTTTCTTCTTCTGTTCTTCTTCTTCTTTTTCTTCCTCTAGCTTGTTCTATTTCTTCCTCTTCTGTTTCTTCTTCTCTTTCTTCTTCTTCTGTCCTTCTTCTTCTACGTCTTCCTCTTCTGTTTCTTTCCTCTTCTATTTCTTCTTGTAATTCTTCTTGTTTTTCTTCTATTTCTTCTTCTTCTTTCTTCTACTGTTTCTTCTATTTCTTCTTCTAATTCTTCTTTTTCTTCTTCTTCTATTTCTTCTTCTGTTTCATTTTCTGTCTTCTTCTATTCCTTCTTCTATTTCTTTTTCTTCTGTTTCTTCTTCTGTTTCTTCCTCTTCTGTTTCTTCTTCTATCCTTCTATTTCTTCGTTTTCTGTTTCTTCTTCTGTTCTTCTCTTTCTATTTCTTCCTTTTTTTTCTTCTGTTTCTTCTTCTTCTGTTCTTCTGTTCTTATTCTACTATTTCTTTTTCTATTTCCTCTTCTGTTTCTTCTTGCTTATTATATCTACTTAACATGAAAGTTGAGACAAATTTTGAGGTAATTTCGGAGTAATTTCAAAGACGTTACTTGCTAATTATCACCTAATTACCATGAAATTTGAGGTACATTCTGTGGTAATTTCAAAGAAGTTATTTGCTAATTACCACCTAATTTCCATGAAATTTGCAGACCCGTAAAATGAAGTGTTACCCTCATTTTTTCATTGGGTAATTGTTCTAAAACCATAATGATTAGATAACTTGTTCTAATTTCCTTGGGTACACAACAACCTGAGGTAGATATAGTAACTATTATTTGAAACAAATACACTTTTATTTTGCAGTAAAATCATAAAATGTAAAAAGTGACTCATGTTAACCCATTCTTCCCTACTGACAAAAACTAGAAAAAGAGATCATATTTCTCCCATTTTAGCTTCTCTGCACTGGCTTCCTGTAAAATCTAGAATATAATTTCATATCTTAAAGAGCTCATAGTACCTTACTACCCCACTAGAACACTGTGGTCCCAGAATGCAGTGGTTCTTGGAGTCTCCAAAAGTAGAATGGGAGGCAGAGTCTTCAACTATCAAGCTCCTCTCCTGTGGAACCATCCTCCAGTTTGGGTCCTGAGAGGCAGACACCCTCTCTACATTTAAGAGCAGATAAAGCTTATAGTTAGGGCTGGCCAGGCTTGCCTTGGATCAGCCCCTAGTTATGCTGCTATAGGCCTAGACTGCTGAGGGGCTTCCCACGATGCACTGAGCTCCTCTCTCCTCCTCCCCCTCTACATCTGTACACATTCATGTACCATTAGTGCATTTTACTAACTTGGCTTCTTCCCTGGAGTTCTTATGCTGTCTTGTCTCGCAGGTTTCTATGGATCATGGTCGCAGACCACCTGGTTATGGATCGCGGGCTTCCATGGACCGTGGCTGCAGACCCCGTGCTGCGTGATCCTGCTTGACGCACACACCTGCTATCATTATTATTATTATTAGTCATATTTCTATTATTATTATTATTGTTTTAGGGGAGTTAAAGGGAAGTTTTCTCTTGCCATTGTCGCCAAATGCTGTTCATGGGGGAATTGTTGGGTCTCTGTAAATTAAAGAGTATGGTCTAAATCTGCTCTATGTGAAAAGTGCCCTGAGATAATTTCTGTCGTGATTTGGTGCTATGAAGTTAAAATTAGCTCCATGTTGACCAACAGCAAACAGTAACAACAGGTTAATGCTATTGACAAACATTGTGACCGTATAACACTCAGGGGACATTTTCTCTTTTATTTTTCTGTTTCTGTACTTTTCAATACAAGATTTTTACTTGTAATGGTGTATTTTTACACTGTGATATTGCTTAATCTATACAAACCTCTCCATCATTATACTCAATCACACCTAACTCTGCAACCACTGCACTGACACAGCTGGGGTCCTGACACAGACAGCTCTGGTAACAAACCTCAGGCTCACATTCTGCCACAAAGTAAAACAACACCTATCAGAAACACGTTGTGCTGGCCAATCAAACATTTGTAAGGGCACATTCCAGGTATGGTACTTTGTAACGTGATCGCTCTCATACTATTATTAACAGCTGTGTTGTGTTTTGGAGTGTGATAAGCCTTCAAATCCATGGATATAGTGTTTTCATCTTCTCACCTGTACCTGTAGCAACAGGCACATACCGACACAGACCCTGGTATTGGTTCAACACAGTGCTATTTTCAGCCTGAATGCAGCCTGAGTGTAAATAGCAGCACCTTCGCCAAAATGTGGCAACTGCCAGTGACTGCAGAGACAGAGCAGTTCCTTGCAAATGTATAAGCTTTTTTAATGTGGACTGTGCCTGACATCCACATTGCATCTCCCCTGATTATGTAATAAAAATCTCTCTCTCTGCATATGCATGCAAACACAGCCACACTAAGTTCCATATAGGAAAAGGAAGAAGACAAGACAGAGACACATCTCTTCAAATTGAATACCATCACATCATTTTAGTAAGACGTTATTTCTTTCAGCTACGTACAGCTTATTCTGACACATCCTAAGTATTCATAAAGACAGCACCAAATCTTGTGCAATAGTTGAGCCCTTTTTCTAAACTAAAGAAACATACTTTTATTACTAACAGGCTATTATGTATCTTGGCATGTCCACTTTACCCTTGAGACAAAATATTACGTTGGGACAGAAAGCAGGGAGGGTTTATTCAAAAGTATAGTAAACAGAATATCAGTTAGGAAGAGAAAAGCTATTACGATAGATGTAATGGGAGGGGTGGGAATAGTCTGGCTGCACTGACTGGAATCTTTATGTACGCCTCTTATTATATAACAAAGACATCACTGATATTTTTTCATTTTCCAAAAAAAAATGTTTATACTTTCTGTCATTTTGAGTTTTGAAAAAGGTTTATGACATGACTTGCATCAACTTCTGCTGCAACAATCTAAAACTTGTCATCTTAAAGTCCCAGTGAAACAGAAGTTAGAGTGTCTTTAGCTTCTGTACTGTGACGTATAACCCAGTGAAACAAAATATTCAAGTGTTGTACAGCCACAAGAGGGATTTAAATCAAATCCTTCGCATTTGATTGGACTGCTAAAATCTGCAGAGAGAAATGCAGCTACAGACTGTTGGCTCCACACACACCTCCTCACCTGTTGTTAGATCAGGAGGAGCATGAGGGAGAGATAAATGAATTAGACCTCAGCCACATTGTTCTGGAAATGAAAACAAAGCCAAACACACATCTCTTCCTATCTCTCTCCATATTGTTCTGTTATCTACTTCTACAGTCCACAATGAGCTGGTCAGCGGGTTTTAATTGCTGAAAGTATAGAAACCTGATCACTGTAATCTCAAAAATGTCAAAGAATATTTGTTGAATATTGTTCAAAAACTAAATCATTAATTTTAATCATATAAAAAATCATCATACACAGTTGTCAGGGCTTCATCAGCTCTCCAAGGTGCTGATCCTGCTGCTCGCGGCAGCTGGGAGCTGTCCAGAATTCTTCATTTATTTAGTTTAATCGTTGTTTTGACCTCATTTATTTCCTCATGTGTTCCTCATGTCCTCATGTATTGATGTAGCAGGAAAGTCAATCCGTGTCTGATCCGTTGTTGAAATCCATTTGCTGGGTCTTGACAGACACCCTCAACCTGAGGGGTCTGTTTATATATCTACGTGTATTGCCGTGATTTGGTCAAATGATTAGACAGTTTCATCCGTTATTACTGCAATTAGCTAATTCTGATAAATATTACTGATAAATATTATTAACCATTATGACATGTATTTTTTAAAATATGTTAATGTAGCCTGCACAACAATAATCGTTCACATTATAATCCTTTTATTTGTAATCTTTTGCATATCTGTGCGCTGCTGCTTTGCCTGTGTGTGTAACAAGCAGAGTGTATGTTGTGCACCTGCCTATGTAGGCACATATTACTATCTTGATAATGTGCCCTTAAAATAACAGTTAAATACTGCACCACTGACTTCAGACCAGGTTTTTGTTGGTCAATTGTGCAATCACTTTCTGCTGCCTCAAGATAGCAATGCGCCAGCAATGCGCCTGACCACACCTTACTTTAAGACTGACATGCCCATGGGCGCACTGATGGACGCAAGTGCATTTGCTATTTAAAAAACGTTGGTCTTAAACTAGCAAAGACACTTGATTGCACTTGGCACCGCTTTGCACCAGGCGTAAGATAGGATTTAATCTTTAATCTTTTGTGACACGTTTCCTCTCCTCAGTTAACTCTGTTTATGTTTTCTGGAAAGTCACCTTCTTTCTCACTCAAAAATTGTGATAAAATAGTGATCAGAACATGAATGAACAAACTCACAAACTGAATCATCATTTTCAGTGAGTGAATCAGTATTCTTTTTGCATTGTAGCTCCCTTCACTGGTGACTGGAAGTGCCATCGTCAGCTTAGCTGTGATATAAGCCCCTTTCACACATGCAGTCTATCCCAGAAATGTTCAGGGACATTTCCTGCATCGGGTAATGTGTGAATGGGAGCAGGGATTGATATTCAAGGAAATCTGAACTCCCAATTTTCCACCTCAAGACCTAGTAACATTTCAGGGGAAATGCCAGTATTGCTGTGTTGTGAATGAAAGCGTTAACATTGCAACAAGCACGTGAAGCGGGGGCGGAGCTAGACTCTCAGAACAGAGGGGATGGAGCATTCTTGAGGGGCACTTCTGATAAAGTCATTTTAAAATTCACATCTGTAAAATAGCTGATATACCCTATCCTATCCATAAACACAAATTGTCATCTATTGAGCCAAGCAAGCCTACTGTATGTCTAAGAAAACATACAGTGAAGCCACTTTGTCAGTCAAACTTGTTCTGAAGAACCAAAAAAGAAAACAGGTTGTCAGCTGCTTTCAAATGATGACAGCGACAGGACAGGCGCACTGTCTCAGTACCATGTCTTTCTTACACAGGAATAACATGAATATAAAATAAACACAGCGATCTACAACACTATACAAGGCATTTTCATTCAAATATACAGTAGGCAGGATGTTTCACTCATAAATTGTTGTCCCTTCTCAGCCTGCTGCAGTTTAGTGTAGTCTATTTGTTTATTCTACCATCCCCCATAGAACAAAGTAATCCAAGCAGGTTAACAAACTTTGTACATATCACAGTCCCTTTTTAAAACTTCATCTTCCTCTTCTTCATTGTAGCAAACCTGCCAACCACTTTCTTGTCAATGTTTATGTCCCGCTCAACACAGCAAAATGAGGTTGGATAGTCTTAATGACGTCTTAACCCAGACGGCTAAAACTTTGTCTTGCGAGTTTCATTCCTCACAAACACAAGAAGACACCAGTATCTCATATTTTGGCTAAAGTTTTCAGAGAATTAGTCATAAACTTTGAATCGCTGCTTCTGCAGTCTTCACTTTCCGCTGAGTCAACAAGTGGAAATACAGACAGCGCCACTCTGCCATTGCAACCGACATTGTGGTCAGATGGGGGATTACATCTGTAGTGATGTGTCCCCAGTGGAGCTCCTACTGAGCCTGGGCCCTGGGACGGTCGCCACCTCTGCCCCTGTGATTGCTTCACTTATGATGTAAAGGGTTACGTCTGTCTGACGAAAGAGCGAGCAAACCAATCACAAGACTCTGCTGATGACGTACTCGCGACTTGTTTACAGTTGCCTTACCAATGCATTCGATTTGTCTCACTTGTTGAATATTAAACACATTACAAGAACATTGGCATCAGACAAAAGCAGATCCTCACCCTCCATGTTCCTGAAAATAATAAGAGATGTCTTCCTGCGTGTACACATATGGCCTTGCTCCATGTTCTTCTGTTGAGTTTTATGGCAGGTGGTATCCATAAGTGTTGCATATCTGCCATCTGCTGGACTGTTCGTTGCCCCATTGCCATGGCATGCGCGAAAAGGCGCAAGACAAAAATGTTCCCGAATGTAGCTGCATGTGTGAATATTGAATATCACTGGCGGTGCCTGAAAGTTTATCCCAGTAATTATTCAGGAACTATGTGTGGAAGAGGCTACACGGTTATTTTACAGGTTATTTCACTCTTCATTTAGCTAAAACCATTTATTATATCGTTATAATGTTCAACGGTTTAGATGAAACAATATTTACTCAATGTTCTCTTACTAGTTTTTTCCAGTGCTTTAAACTGCATCTCAGAGTCCTCATGGTGCTGAATGCCACAAAAGGATCAAACCACTTCCTGTAGCACAGTCCAGTGTCACACTAATATCACTTGTAATTAACACCAGAGACCACGGTTCATATCTCACTCAAACCAACAGTCAGCATGGTATATATAGGGAAAAACTGTGATAGAAACTTTTCACTGTTTTCTAACATTTAATCATCTAAATGATACATTGACCTATGACCCTGCAAAGGATAAGAAGGTATAGACAATGGATAGAGGGATGAAAATTAAAAACTGAAAAAATAATGGATTGATTAATACATAATGAAAATAGCTGCAGCCCTGTTTTTGACTGACGTGCATTTGCAGTTATTATTTGTCCATATGACACATATGTTAAATATGACTAATGATTTTGTTTAGGACAAGAAAAGCTGCCTTTATGCTTTATAGTGTATATGTTCTCCAACAACCCCTCCCCATTTGAGTTTCAAGAGATTTTCCCAAAGCTCCTTTTGTTACCTACTGTATCCCAGTTTTTGTAGTATATCGTAACTGTGAAATACATCATATCATGATTACTTTACTCAGCAGAATATCATTGTTGTTAACACCATTCTCCTCAAACTTCTGTTGTGTGTCCCACTCTGTAGATACCCAGTATTTAAAAAATACTGGCAGAGATCATTTATATCATCTTTCTTCTAAAATGCCCAATTGTCACTCCCTTGGTCTCCATTGTCTTATTTTCTTCCATTGCACCTACATTTAAGCATCAGTAGCAATCAGTAAGTATTTTATTCATACAATGAAATTACACTGTTAATCACTGTAAATCAAAATCTGTTTTATAAAGTGTTACCAAAGTTTACTTGTGAAACCTTGTTATTTATCATTCTTTTTATCATAATCTATCATTGGTAAATTTTGCCACTTCTTTACAGTCTTTTTTAAATTTGAAACATGACAGTGGAGATGAAAATGCTAGGTTGGAAGTTCAGGGACCCTCTGTGGCTGTCCCTCCCTATCACACTCCATCACTGCAGACATGTCTGCACAACACCCTCTGCAAAACACCCGCCCCTGTAGTTTAAAGCAGATTGTGTTGGCTGTCTGGAAGAGGTAGATAAATGTGTCCACTAAGAGCAGGCCCAGCATCACCACAGCTCTGACAATATAGAGGGTCCAGATTCCTATCTGCAGTGATGTACACTCTGATACAGCTGCCCCTAAAAACAGGCTCTACTTTTCCAACGCAGCCTCTTTGACGCTGTGTAGGAATCAGCAGTACATCTCCTGTTGCGCAACCATCATCCACTTAAGCCACAAAGCCCCAGTGTTGTAGATCCAGCCAGGATTTCAGCTCCACCAGTGTCACGCACATCAGATGAATGGGACCCCCACTCTTCTAACCCTGACCTCCACTAAATGAAAAACATACACACTGCACTGCCATGCATGCTTCAACATAATGATAGGATCATGCATTTTCATTCATACTTTAAGTGTGTTTAGTCTCTATTAGCAGCCTTGTGAATGTGGGTAGCACATATTGGTTCATGGTTGATTAATCAGGATGCTCACTTGTACACATGGAGAACATGAGAGTGTGTAAGTTTATAGTTATGAGATTTAAGAATGACTTCCCTCTCAATCTGATAGATGTTCTTCTTTCTGTTGCGGGCTTTAGAATAGGTATGTGAACATCTCATCACAGCTCAGACTGCCTAGAAAAGTCTGGGGAAAAGATTTCAGCTCTGCTTGCCTCTTTCTCTTTTCATCAACCCCCAACCCCTAAGAAGCTCTGTGTTATCCTCTTGTTATTGTGAATAAGTGATTTGTCTCTGATTACTTAACAAAAGCTTGTGATATTGAATATCTTTTGGATGGCATGCAGAACAAACAACAGGATGATGAGTCCTAATTGTTTCAGCATATCTGTGTCTTTTTGGTGGTCTTTAAAAAATATTGGCTTATTCCTCTTTAGTCTCGTTAATCACATCAGGGTGGAAAAAACTGTATATGTGAGAGCTCAATGCATTCGTTAGAAACCAGAAAAAGTGACTTTGATTTATTTCAGTTAGGGCAATGTGGATGCATAGGCACTACGAGAAGGGTGTGTAATAAATATTAGTGGAAGAACAGTGACTGATACAGTGAAGGATTAGACTGATACATGGGGAAAAGTGACCTTTTATCTTATTCTATTTTTTTAAATCTTCTTTATTTTCTCTCTTTTCTTCCAGTTTCTAACAGCTGCTTCCCCTGCTCTGCTGTCTTTGTTACTGCTACATGTATTGCTGGCCTCAAGAGGATGCAGACAGCCAAACAATCTCCTCTGATGGAATCACCAACTGTGCTTTACAGCTGCTTTTAGGGAGAGCATGGGACGGCCTATTTTACTCCTTCTAATTTCTATTAAATTTTAGTCGTCCCTCAGGAGATTAATTGTAAATAATATCAAATCAATGTCAATATCAAAAAGTTACAAAGGATGGCTTTAGTGTATCATATAGTGTAAAGGACTTAATAGGACCAACACCTCAGTTGAAAAAGAAAACACAGGATCTGTGAAGATATACTGGCCTACAAAGGCAAAACACATACAATAACTATGTATTTGGCCAAAATTAAGTAAAGACCACATCTAAAAAACTCTCCAACAGGAGACATCTTAGCAAAAAGTGTTCTCTGCTCCCACCATGTCTTTTGTATTTACTACAAACAACACCAACAAACATTACGTATTGTAATGCTGGGTATAAGTCACTGTTTATGTGTGTTTCTTGGCAGTGGTTTTATTGAGGGAGGTGTCCACTGTAGTGTGTAATTGGCTGAGAAACAGTTCCAGGGAGGGGAAAAGGGGTTATGTGTGTAAGTTGCTACATGACACACCAGGACTAGTAATGGGCAGACTGATTCTTTTCACAGTATCAGTTCCTTCGAGTTGATACATGCAAATGTATCAAACCTTTCAAGTTTTGATACTTTTTGCCAAATATGCTGTCAGTTTCTCTGTGACACTCCGTTACATTACAAAATTTCTCTTCAATGCATTAGTAGTCATCATGTATAAGTTTACATTAATAAAGATAAAATATTAATTTAAATGCATTGATTCAGCATCCCACTTGTAGGTAGGTAGGCTATGTAAGCCCAACACGATGTTAAGTAATGTGATTTGACTGCATCAATTTGTCGTTCTTCCTGGGCAAGTAGCAGACTGCCCAGTTCGAGAGAGCGGTTTATTTGATCTCATTCAGTGAGTAGCCAGGCTGTCTCGACTCGAGTCCGATTAAATCGATTCTCATTCACTCTTACGTCCTAGTTCGAGAGAACGGTTCATTCAGTCTTGTTCAGTGAGTAGCTGCCAGGCTGTCTCAACGCACTCACTGACGTTCTTGTTCGAGACAATGATTCCAGCTCATTCATTGGTGCTCATTCATGTTTTGAGTGACTGCACCGCCGTAGCATGCATACAGGCAGTGTGAGCAGTACCCTACGATAACAGTGAGTGGGTGTGGGTGGTATGAGTGGGAAAAGTCCGGGATTCATGAGCACTCGGTATGTTCAACAGGCTGACCTGGTACATACCAGACACTAAAAAGATTCATTCAAAAAGATTTGTTCGTTCATTTCTGCCCATCACTAACCAGAACAAATGAGACTAGAGAGAAGAGATGCAGGGCATGTTGATGGAGCATTAGCTAACGAGAAATACAAGTTCAGAGACCCAGTGGGTTAGCCACCTTGTTTTGTTGTTTTACTGGGGACACCCAGAATAAATCTGTGCTTCACTGAGCTATCAAACAGTAACGTCGCCTCCTCAACGTTCTTCCTAGCTACCCCACAATGCTACAGTATTTACATGGCTCAAATGTGGTATATTAGTGCTGTTTTTAGCACTGTTGCCTCACCGCAAGAAGGTTCTTGGTTTGACTCCACTGGCTAGTGGGACCTTTCTGTGTGGAGTTTGTTCTCCTTCTGTATGTAGATTAGGTTCATTTGTGAACCTAGCCTACATGCACGAGAACCTAACCTACATCTTTTAATTGTCCGTAGGTGTGAATGATTGTCTGTTTCTACATGTCACCAACTAGCAACATGTCCAGGGTGTACCACTGCAATCCTCTAAAGGATAAGCAGTATAGCTAATGGATGGATATTTCAAAATGATGACAATCTACAATAGGTGATCAAATTGGAAACTCCAGGCAACCATTTGTTCATCATCGGAAGACAATCATTAATCACAGTTGTCAACAATTGGAATGTAAAACAAACAGAACAGTCAGAACCTCCAAAATAAAATACAGTAAGGGCATTACAACTTTTCTGTTACCAGTTTGCCAGCTGCTCTGAAAACTTTAAACCATTTTTTTCTCAACTCCATTAGTAAAAGTGAAGCTTCTTCAAACACAACATTTTTTAACTAAAACATAATCTAATGAATATGAAAGAATAAAATATAAAAATAGGGTGGATCTGTTGTTTTCTCATGTATGTTGCAGAGAGCAAAGCCTGTCTTCATCTTCTTATGTGAGGACCATTTTGTCAATTTTCAACCTTATCTCTAGCTATGTGAAATAGGGATATAGTGTGAAAAACGACAACAGTTGTTTGTAATCTTCTCTGTGTCTCTGGGGCGCAGCTGCAAAATCTGTTCTTCTGGCATTAGCGCCATCATTTGACGTGTACAGTGACATAGTTTGGGTGAGGAAGAACTACAGACTATTTCAGTTTGGATTTCTAGTCTCCGCCTCTGGGTAACCTGTGGGGTGTGCTATAGATGCTGCTCAAAAACAAAACTTGTTCTCTTTGCATGTATTGCAAACTAGCTACGTTTCCAACAACAAAAATTAAATCCTGAGTGCAGAGGATGTTATGGACGAGGATACATTTTACAGTGTTTTGGCTGACTCGGATATTGAGCCATATTTTCTCAAGCCAGAGTGGATTTTGGGGGTTGGGCATCAGAAGCCTGCGTGCAATGCATCCTGGTACATGTAGGGAGTGCTGGCATGGCTCCACGAGCAGGAAAACTCAGCTTTTTCAGTCAACATATCACACACTGAGGAATTTATCTCTTCAGTTAACTACATTTACTATCAACACTGATTGGTCATCCACACCCTTTAAATGAATCTCAGTGTCTCTTGGCTCTGCTCACTGTACTGTTATTCCTCCACCCATGGACTCATTCTGTGGTTTTCCACCCACTGACCTCTGATCCTGAACCATCAGCACCATGAGAAGACGCTTCCAAGCTTTGTATCACAGCAGTGCATAAATGTTTAAGTTGAGTTTTAATGTCCACAATGCGAGATGAACTTTTTTGATTTACAGCACATGCAAAAAAGAAACTTACCTAAAAAAAATACCAAATGACAACAGTTATTATCATTATGGTATTAAATATATTTAAATTAAAGACAGTATGTTGCAGATGATTGTATTCACATTAAAAAAGAGCCTGATTCTTCGACACACACACCACCCTTTCAGTCTCTCACAGATCCTTTAACACTTCCAGACTGTGGTTCTGCACAATCGATGCACCGACACATGATGATGTCCTGTGATTTGGCTGGGCATCGATGACAGCGGCATAGAACACCACATTAAGAGAGAACTAGTTGAACATCTGTTCAGCATGTTTTCATTCGGTTTTGTCACAGTGGTCTGCGTTGGACAACTGGGACGATGAAAAAAATATGTTGTTTCAAGAGTTCATTGACCTCTTCAGTTTGAGACAGAACAAAGAGAAATCCTTACAGACACTGGAGAGAAGATTTATTTAACTGTTAAGAGTATAAAAGAAAGGAGGCAAGGAATGCCAAATAAAATAACAATCAGCAGCTTTATGTGAACATTTCTGTAACAAGTTATTTTATAGAATTTTTTTTTAAATGAAAATAAGAGCCCATGTCATTTATTGAACATTGGCCATAGCTGGTAATTACATGACAATTGTATATTAAGTTTCTCTTTCAATTTACTGTAATGAGAGCAAACAAGACCAAACCAGCAAGAAAACAAACAACAAAAACAAACAAACAAAAAAAAAAAAACATGTAACAAGAAACTCAGTGTTTATCCACTGAAGTCTAACCATCTACATGAAGCTGGACTATAATATAATCTTTCATCTTAATCTGTCATCTAGATTTTGGATCAAATGAACCAATGAGAGTCTGTAAATTTTGAACAGTCAGTGTAATTCTCTTGTTTTGACACCAACATGAACTACTCACTTTTAGAGTTTGCAGCAGCTCATAATAACCTCATGTTTCTAATCTCAATAACGATCAGTCAATAAGAAGGTTTTGCCTGTAATTTAAATTTTGCAACAACAAACAGAAAACTTTTGTTTTAATCTAGACTTTGGATCAGCCAATAGGAATATCTTGTTTTAATCTAGATAATACAACAGCCAATAGACTTTTGATTAGTCAGTAAGACTCTCATGTTTTTAATCTAGACTTTGAAAGGACCTCTTCCTTTTGATGTAGATTTTGTAACAGAAACAGATGCTTTTACTTTTTCTGTAGAATTTAAAATAGCCAATAACCTCAAGTTTGTCATCTAAATATAGAGTTTGCAACACGGATGCTTTTCATATAGATTATGGATCAGTCTGGCCTGTAATTAAAATTGTGTTAGAGCAAACAGAAACCTCTTGTTTTAATGTGGACTTTGAATTACCAATTAATGTAATCCTTTGATTAGAATCCCTTGTTTTTAATCTAAACTTGACAACAACCAATAGGAAGATCTTGTTTTAATCTGGACAACAGGAATCTCTGTTTGTCAATCTTTGCTTTCCATCAGTCTGTATGTTTTAAATCTAGATTATGTAACAGAATATATGAAACTCCTGCTTTTTAAAGTAGCATCAAAATTAAACTTTTTTGGATTTTGGACCTGCATGCACCCTCTAAACTATACTAATAAAGTAAACATGAGAGTGACTGAAATCCACCAACAAACATCATGGATCTTAGGTTATGAGACTGCCATAGGAATCAGAGAACAGTGATGGCTGGAAGTGAAAGCCAGTCAAATCCCCGTGACATATATGTGAGGTGACTGTACTGTCAGTGCAGAATAATAACTGGGGATCATCCTTTTGTTTGCCTCGGTAATCTGAATCCAGTTAACACAGTTCATCCTGGACTGTTTGTCCATAACCAAACAGGCTGAACAAATGCACTTTATCAGTTACATAAGGCTGTGTGAGAGTGAACGTGTCTATCTCCAAACTGGGCTGTGCAGTTTGGAACAACCTCAGACATTTAGGATCACACTTGGTTTGACTATTGGGAAACTGTTCTGAATTCCCCTTTTGGTGCTGCAGAGCATAATAAAAAAAATTAGAGCAGACAGCCTAAAGTCACAGAACATTTAGTTCAAATAAAGGAGCTCCACTTGTCTGTTTTATATTGGCGTGGGTGTATTTCTGGTAACTGGCAACTGTAGGAGTTGACTTATGTTGGTCCTCTGCAGAGGCCATGATACCTGATTCTTTGACAGCAAGGCTTTTAAAAAATACAAATGCACTGTACTGCTATTTCTGCTGCTGTTGAGTGTTAATGTTTTTAGACTATTGGGCTAGTGTTGTGGTGGGATCAGGAATAAAAATGACAGTCTGGTGCAATAATTGCTGTTTTGCACCTTTTGGGAGGCCTCACAATATCTCAACACAAAGTCTACCATGTCAGATGTTCAGATCTTCTACATCATGTTTTCATGAAATTATATTTTATTTCCTCTCATTGAACCTGTAATCATGTGACTATCACTGTAGCTCAGGAGCATTATACCAAATTAACCCCAGCTATGGTTGTGATGCACAGCTTTGGTTTTAACTTTGGTAGCAACACTTTTTGTCAGACGGCCAAAATAAACAGTTGTGTTTGTGCACTTGCTCTCTATCTCTTTTTTCTCTTTCATATGCACACATATGTGCGTGTACACACACACACACACACACACACACACACACACACACACACACACCAACTACGAACTCCTGGCTAGATCTTTCACCAAGACATCAGAGCTCACCTGAGTGGCTGCAGCTCACCTTTTCATAATAAAATGATGCCTGACATTCACAGACAAATCTTGTTTGATTTGTTTGTGAATGTCAGGCATCAGCCAAGACATAAATAATTTTCATGTCATAAATGATACACAATAATAACTCTGCTCTTGATGTACTCATGGAAAAGTGGAGGGATAGCATTAAAAAGCAAATATTTATCTAATTTCAAAGACAATTAATGTTAACATTAATTATAGAACATTCTTATCAGCTAAGCTCAGCTGTTTCTGAGACTTTGCTTCTTCTTTAAAGAAGTACCTGATGTCTTAATTCACTTTGGGAGATATTTTGTTATGAATGATTCCAGCATCATTTTCTTTCAGAAGAGCCTGATGAAACATTCAGTGATGGTGCTGCTGCACGTGGAACAGTGAAGTAGCTCCCTGACATCTTACCATGCTACTCATGAAAGACACCAAGCTCTGAGTGGTCTGCATCCAATCTGTAGTCTGCCTTGTCTCTGTTGGCAAAAATGAATGACTCTACAGTATGATCATCTAATGTGACACATTGACCATCTCAAAAGAAAAAAAAATGCTCCCTCTCCTTACATCCTTACATATTATTTACTATTTATCTTTGTCTATAAGTAAACCGTAACTTCCATTTGATCATACTGTGTGTTTTCTTTTAGTTTTACCTTTTATTCATGCTGGCAAACACATAAGGTGTTGCCAGGTAAATGTGTTTAGCTGCCTGTAATGCTACAGTACATGTATTGTGGACATTATAAAAGACTTATCATTTATCATTTCCTGTAAGGGCAAACTGTTGTCATACATGTGTGAAAAAAGCACCATATATATATTTTCTATATATTATCAGAAGAATAATAATAAGAATGATAATATGTTTTCTTTATATTATCAGAATAAGCACACAGAGGTTGGTGGTGTGGAGATCATCCTGGGTCATGTGAATCTCACATTCAGATAGACCCCTTTTTTTTTTCTTTTCTTGCAAGTAACACTACAGTAACACTTTGTGTTTTATTTATTTTTGGGTGAAATTACAGATTTTAACTGATGAAAACTGAACCTGGGATCTCATTTATAAAACAGTGCGTGGGATCCATATATACATGTACGTGCATACAAAAGCCAAAAATGGCATGCACCAAAAAATAATCAGCATGAATGCACGTATTTTTCCCTTTATAAATCACTGTCCACCTGGAAATGTGCACATGTAGAGCAACCTCATATCCAGCCCTCTACACGATCACATTCAATAAATGGTCGATGCAAAAGTATTCATTAATGTTGATGTACATGTGTTTCTTTCACTGGACCAATCAAGATTCAGCATACATGCCCTCTTGCTCATTGTTTGTGCTCTGGCAGCTGCAGAAGAAGGACCACAACAGCCATGAACTGACTTTTACTGTCTTATTTCCCCATTTTCAGACTTCTTGAAGTTACATGTGTAACCCAAAACAAGCATATACAACATCACTAAACATTCCTGTGGATCATACAGTCAGACATCTCTGGTGAAGTTCTTACCAGTCACCCTGCAGCAGGCCAGTTCCTAATTAACCACTTTGAAGTAGTTTTTACACCATACACTCAGTATGTAAAATACAATAAACACTGTATTCATAATATTTACTCCAAAATCCAGCATACAAGTGTTCCTCTAATTTACACAGTCCATATATGAGTGCAGGTGGTGAAGATGTGCTGGTGAAGTGACTGGAGAAGGCAGGGTATGTGTTCAGTTGTGTTCACTGCAGCAATTTTACACACAAAAACTATATGGAGACTATTAGAAGAGTTATTAGAAGATATTATTTAAAATATATCAGCACTCTGTTCTGCAATGATTTTGAAGTTGTTTGTTTAAGTTATTTGATGTCATCTTGAATTTCTACAACTGATGATAATTTCATTCGTTATGCGGTTGAGGTGAAAAGGAATCAGTATGTTCAGGGTTAATATCAGGGAAAGGCAAGTCAGACTTTCCAGAATCCTGCCACCTGCCACATCCTGACATCATTCATTTCAGCAGCTGCTGTGTTGCTCCTCAGCTGACCCTCTCCTGTGTGCTCTGAGTAAGACAGCGCTGATGAAATGTTGAGCGGACTCTGATTTAAGATCTGAGTTGGCTCATATCTTTTCAAATAGAAAGGTGCTTATGGAATAGTTCTGGCTCACTACAAGGGCGAGTACAGATAACACTGTTGGTTTGAACGTTTATGATGAAGTGGATCTATAACGTGTGATATAAAGTGGAATTAAATGTGTAAGAGGATTATTATACAATCTGGCTTCAAATCACCACCTCACCATCTGTGTCGCTAATTTCCCCTGTCTCCAAAATGTTTGTACGCATGGGTCAGAGTTTACGTAGAGGTGCCAACATTCTCCCATCAACTTTGTTTTTATAGATCACAACTTTTGCATGGGAAGTGGTGTACGCCTCTTTTGTTTTGTTGGTTATAAATGAGACCCCAAGTCTTTAAAGTTGAGGAGTGAATTGTTTTGATATACAATATATGTTATATGTCATGTTATAATAGTTTAATTGCAGTTTCCATCAAGCTGTAGATGTAGTGACATATCTCAATAGAAGGGCTGATGAATG
This sequence comes from Thunnus thynnus, assembly GCF_963924715.1. Taxonomy (NCBI): domain Eukaryota; kingdom Metazoa; phylum Chordata; class Actinopteri; order Scombriformes; family Scombridae; genus Thunnus; species Thunnus thynnus. Next base: position 33,300,837 of record NC_089526.1, on the reverse strand, counting down.
GGAGAACTGAAAGTGGAATATTTTCATCTTGTGTTCTCTGATATTCTATGTGTGTGAATACATCTGTTGATGAACTCAACTTGGTTAGCTGGGAGGTACGTGTAAATGTAGATGCTTCCAGACCTCCCTCAGTTGTGCGTGTCTGCAGGTGTTAAAACTCAGATCTGTAAGGGAAAGGGAAGCAAAACCAGTTGGAGTTCAGCAGTAAAGTTATTTATTGCAAAAGCAGATTGTTTGAAAAACTCAGGTTGGATACATGTAACAACGGCTATAAAGGAAACAGGGCCTGCAGATACTGCCAAATCAAAGAAAGACTGAGATTTATGTTCAATTAAAGGCAACTTACATAAAAAGCAGCCAATACTGTTGGATTTAGCATTAAGCTTTTTAGCTTTTTTCACAAACATTGTCTGGCTGTAGCTTGCACATTTAGTTAACTTTTGTGCTGTCATCACTTATTTTCGTTGCCATGTTGCTCGGCCTGGGGACATCTGGCCTTCACCATGCAAAAGATGTGACTGGTGTACCGGCGGTGCTGTGCCAAAGGACCGTACCAAACACCTGCCACAGCAAAAGGGGAATTTGGGGAGACAATACTTAATTCTGCATGCTGAGTTTGGAGTTATGTGATACGCATTTTTCATAGCTTATAGTGAGTTGTTAGCAAATTGTCTTTCTAGAGTTTATTTCCATAATTATTTTAGTAATAGTGTGTGAAGTGGAAGGGTTGGCCAGCTCCTGAAGTGTTTATCCCCATTCTGTATTCCCATTTCAATTTTTTCTTTAAAGAATATCATCAATATTACTTATTATGTAATGGTTGTTTATGTAATGGCAACAAGTTTCAATGATTTCAACTTCATTTCTGAGAAATCACATTTTCATCACTACAATGAGCCTTGGCAACTATTGAGGTGTGAATCGGAGTGGTAATGAATTCAAAGTTATAAACAGAATTTGGCACCATAGTTGCTGAAATAACTCAAAATGACCCAGAAATGAAAAGTGAACAGATTTATGTCCACAGTCTCGTGTCTTTAACTTTTTATAAAAGAACCAGATATTTTCTAAAGCAGTTGCTCTTCTTTTGTACCAATGATTCAACCAGTAGACATGCTGATCCGAGCCATAGAGGTGCTCAAACTGTGAGTCACTATTGTATTTAGTTCCCTCGTGTGTTATCATGGCTTGACCTGGAATTATAAATGTGTGTCAGTTTGATCACTTCAAGTCAGCTGTTCAGTTCTGTTGCAAGTCAGTTGCTGCACTTTGTGTTCAGTTGTGTTTAGTTGACATCCTGCACACATGATCCTGCACACCTTCCTGCTGCCAGTTTCATGCTCTTGACTATTAGTGGTGGTAAGACACAAAGAAGCATAGCAGTGTGCTAGAAAAGGGAAGGAAGAAAACTGTTGGCAAGTAAACATGGATGTAAACAACGCAGGATAGAAAATATTCTAAAATCAGCTTTGCAAATGTTTTATGAGGAAAAAATGCATTCATCGGTTTGTTAGGCCTCAAGGCCTTTACGTGTTTCTCATGCGATTAATTCACACGTCAATATGTTTTTTCAAACTGTTGTTTTTGTCATGAGTACTATCACACAGAATGTGAATATTACAAAGCGAAAGATCGAAACGAGGTCAATTTTTCTGACTCTTCGCACAGCAAATAAAAGCATCAACCAATCACAAAACGTAATCTGCACAGACAGCTGTTTCTTGTGAAGGCCCACATGGGATGTTGAATATCCTGCTGTATGTGTTTTGGACTTATTTACCGTATCAACACTGATTGATCAGCTCCCAGTCTGTCTGTGTGCAATGTAGGGGGACAGGTAGGTTCACTCACTACAGTGGGCAGAGAAATAAAGCCAATGAATTGATGTATCGTGTATCATATGCATCATCATCATGTATTTATACATATAAACACTGTGGATTTCTTCCCGTGGAGCCGACATGCAAACTATTTTGTTTCAGTAACTTTCTGCTGTCAGTCAGCCGAGTGAAGGCAGTTTGTCTGGCCGCTGTGCTCTCAGCTCCCCAGGAGCGACAGCTGACAGACAGCTGCTTCTGTCGACAGAGACGCTGAACACAGGTCAGAGATCATCATCATCATCACTAGAGGATGATGTCAGCATCCTCCAGTGATGATGCTCTTGTCGTTCTCCTCACTCGACAAAAGAAGAGGAGAGCATTATATCCGTTCAATCCACACTGACTCTGACCTATGTTCAGAGTCTCTGTCGACAGAAGCAGCTGTCTGTCAGCTGCAGCTCCTGGGGAGACCAGACAAACTGCCTTCACCGGGCTGACTGACAGCAGAATGAGCTGTCAGAAATTCTCTCACAAATCTGGGTTTCTGTCGCAAATTTGTAACCTGCCATCCTCATTTTTACCTGTTCTGTCCCTCACATAACCTGGCTTCTGGCATCAAATCAGCCACACTGACAGTTCACAAAGAATAGAAGTACATCAGTAACTAAATTAGTGAACTGGACCTGATCCTTTCGCAATCAGAGACTGTAGTTATAGATTCAGTTGTTGACTCCAAAACAACAGCCCTCTAGTGGTCATAGTAATTATGTCAGGCGCAAAGGAGGAAATCAGATGATGTTATTATACATAGGGAGGAGGTGGGGGTAAATGGATGAGTCAATAAAACATCAGATTTTAACACCAAAGATCGCTGTTTATTTCCTGTTTACCTTGTTTGTTTGACCATGATCGTCCCCAAACCACATGGTTGTTATTGTAACAATGACAAAAGTCCCTTAACCTTAAAATAGGAGTGATTTTAATCCAAACCATTATCTTTCCCTAAACATAACCAAGTCACTTTTGTACCTAAACCTAACCAAACCTTAAAGGATAAGGCTGGTGTCTGGTGTGTTTCTTTCTCTTACATTTCTTAATTAATCTCATGCAGAGCCAAACCAGCAATGAACTATCCACTAACAAATATTGTATCCAAAATCTTATATATCCTATTCCTGTGCTGTAGACCTCCATTAAAAACATGTCAATGAGTCACAGTGCTGCACTGTGTGAGGAGTTACAGTGGTTACTGTAATGTGTTTAGAAATATGCAAGTAACCCTAACCCCAACAACAGAGGTCTATGGCACAAAGGAATAAGACATATCAGGCTTTGGAGACACACACAATACTTGTAAGTAGATCAGTTCATAGTTGCTTTGGCTCTGCCTGTGATATCTGTTCACAATAAGAAAAACAGAAAATTGCCAGCCTTATCCTTTAACAATAGTGTTGTCACATCATAAAACAACTATTTTCAACAGTTATTTATTCAGTTTTGGAAGGCACAGACAAATTATGCTGTCCAGCTGATAGTGGCATCAGATCAGTTGTTCTAGAGAGCATGGACCAACAATGTTTTTTGTCATTTGAAGGACGCCTGCAATCAAAGAAGTTGAGGGAGGAGGATGGGCAGTGTCCCAGCGACTGGCCCATCACTGAGGGAGATGCAGAAACATGTGTTGTCAAATGAATTCTTCAATGTTGCCATGTAAATGAAGGTATTAGAGAAATCATTTGTTTATACTTTCAGAAGAAGAAAAGTCAGTGGTGATGTCATGGCATCTTGAAGTGGTTTGGTACACCACAGTGTGTGTGACTGTGCGCTGTTAAAGTCAGATGATTTAACATGAGAGAACTGTGTGAAATAAAGAACAGGAGAGGATGGCATGTTTTCTACTCATTCTTTTCATCAATATCAAATAATAAAACATGCTAACATATAAATGAATTACTGTTATTTACTATTATTTAAATAAAATTCCAACAGCTGCATTCATTCCCTAACAATCTCTGTGTAAACAACCCTCCACCCCTTGTTGCATGTGCAACCTTTTTAATGTTGTTGTGTGGTTAATCTGAGCTACATGGTGCTGAGAACAGAGACTCCATCATTAATGTGCCCCTGGTGAATTGTTGGTGCTGGTGTTCAGTGTTTAGTGTACCGTGTGCTAAGTGAGCTCACTGTGTTTACATCTAAATGAGTTCATGGGTGGAACAGCCAGTGGACATGATGATTTCTTAAATCTGGATTAAAAACTGGGTTAAAAGTGTGAAATTTGTCCTAAAGGTAGCGTTAGGGTTCAAAGTACACCAGTACCAGTACACCTGACTTCACATTCACAAGAAGCAGTTAAACAGCGGGTGCTTCATACTAGTCTCATAACAGCTATCTTATGTTACACAACAACGAGAGGCACTGAGGCGAGCTATTCCCCAGCTGCCCCGACCAGCAGGCTGGCCAGTCATTTATCAGTTCGGCCTACGGATTGAAGCCTCGGGATTGGAGGACTGGTTTGAGCAGGGGCTGCTCCAATCAGGGACCTCACCAAACCCAGCTGGAAAGTGGGAGGAGCCAGGATGAATGGTGAAGAGAAAGACACTAAAGAAAATGACTGTACACAGACACACACAAGGCAGGGGGTTGTGGCAGCCATAACACCTAACCTCAAGATTAATGAGCCTCACGTTTTCTCTGTCTTCTGTCATCCATGCCCACTAGTTTGGAAGCTTGCTAACTCTAGCTTCTCTGAGCGGGTTGCGGCTTGAATGATACCCTGGCCTCCAGCACCACCGTAAGGAATCTGGGAGTTATCTTTGATCAGGATATGTCCTTTAACTCCCACATAAATCAAATTTCAAGGACTGCCTTTTTTCACTTACGTAATATCAGAAAAATCAGGCACATCCTGTCCCTAAAAGATGCAGAAAAACTAGTTCACGCATTTGTTACTTCTAGGCTGGATTATTGCAATTCCTTATTATCAGGCTGCCCTAACAAGTCTCTAAAGACTCTCCAGCTGGTCCAGAATGCAGCTGCACGTGTTCTGACTAAAACTAGAAAAAGAGACCACATTTCTCTCATTTTAGCTTCGCTACATTGGCTTCCTGTAAAATCTAGAATAGAATTTAAAATCCTTCTCCTAACTTACAAAGCCCTTAATAGTCAGGCACCATCATATCTTGAAGAGCTCATAATACCGTATTATCCCACTAGAACACTGCGCTCCCAGTATGCAGGCTTACTGGTGGTTCCTACAGTCTTTAAAAGTAGAATGGGAGGCAGAGCCTTCAGCTATCAGGCTCCTCTTCTATGGAACCATCTACCAGATTCAGTCTGGGGTGCAGACACCCTCCCTATGTTTAAGAGTAGGCTTAAAACTTTCCTTTTTGATAAAGTTTATAGTTAGGGCCAACCAGGCTCGCCTTGGATCAGCCCTTAGTTATGCTGCTATAGGCCTAGACTGCTGGGGGACTTCCCATGATGCACTGAGCTCCTCTCTCCTCCTCCTCCTCTCCATCTGTATGCATTCATGTAACATCAATGCATGTCACTAACTTTGCTTCTTCCCCGGAGTTTTTTGTGCTTTCTCATCTCACAGGAAAACCTGGGTCCCGGGCCAAGCCTTTGCGGTCCTTCACAGTCCTGATGGCATCCTTCCCTGTCTATTGATGCTTGTGCTTGTTGTTGTTGTTGTGATTGTTGCTCTCCTGTCCCCCCTCCCCCTTTCCCTCTCTCTTTCTCTCTCTCAACCCAACCGGTCAAAGCAGATGGCTGCCCACCAAGAGCCAGGGTCTGCTTGAGGTTTCTACCCGTTAAAGGGGAGTTTTTCCTTACTGCTGTCGCCAAGTGGTTGCTCATGGGGGAATTGTTGGGTCTCTGTAAATTAAAGAGTACGGTCTTGACCTGCTCTATGTGAAAAGTGCCTTGAGATGACTTCTGTTGTGATATGGCGCTATATAAATAAAAATTGATTGATTGATTGATTGACCTTCTGGATTAGTTTGCCTAGATATCACCTCTCATGATTGTCAGTGATTCTCTGGATTGGTTGACAGTGTAGCAGCATTTGTTCAATAGCTGCATTAACCGCCTTGGAGATTGCCAGGTTGCTTTGAGATGTTAGCATTAGTCCTCATGTCCCCTTTTCTGCATAATTCTGGATTCTGACATACTGTGGTTTGGTCACAAGTCAGAAAAACTCTGAGTTAGTCAGATATACCGTATTTTCTCTAATAGTGGCCTTTATTTACATCAACTGCAGAGGGTACCAGTCCTTTATTGGAAGCAGGCTTATATTAGAGAGAGGCCTTTATTCCTAATTCCTTGTTTGATAAGTATATTTGCTGATATTTTAGTGCGAAGCTTCCCTGTTTTCTGATCTGCTTCCGTTTGCTCTGTTAAATTTTTGTTACTGCATTATGCTATTAATAAAATTAAAATCCTTCATTTCCCGACTTTTACTGTGAAACATTACAGAAACATTTCAATATAACTTGTGTGAAGTATGATTGGTTAAGAACGGGAGGGGAAATATGGCCTAAACAAATCTGAGGTAACGTTATGCTGGATATAAACATTAATAGCCAGGGGGCTAGAGAGTGAATGAAGAGATGGAGCTGGTAAGAAAGCAGTGAATCAGATCAATAAAAACAATATGCAGCGGTGCGCAGCAACACCTGATTTGGTCTGAATACGGCCTCAATCCATCCTTGTTTTTTCCCTCCCCGGCCTGTATTTGGGCCAGCCTTTATTTGTTCGTGTCGACCACACCCCCAACCATTATTGGAGACCAGGCTTTTAATTGACTTGGCCATTAATTGGCCACTATTAGAGAAAATACGGTATGTTAAAAGTATTGAGCCGAGGGAAGAGCATGAAGATTCACGCGTGCATCATATCAATTGGTCACGTGACTCCTTGATTTTCTGTTTTTCAACACATCAGCATTTCCTCTTAAAATTCTGATATGTCACAGGGTTTATATGGACGCATCTGAGGTTATTTCAGCTACAGCAGCACAGTAGAAAAATCCATTACATGCAGCTATTTTCAGTGCCTCTGTCAAATTTATTATAAAAATAATTATTTATTGTCACTTTAACATGTCATTGTGGGGCATTTGCTGATGCTACAGATGTTATTTTTCCTGGCAAAGTGTGAGCAGATTTTGTCAAGAATCCAGTAAACACTTGGCTATTGAGTCCCAGTAATCAACCCTTGTGAGCAGTGATCTTATGATGGAAGTGTGGATGACCCCAAAGTCCACATTTTTGACAATCTTTCTCCAAAATGTTCGGACAGTTGATCATCATCTGGAGACAAGAAATTCACCTCATCATTTCTTGTGATAGTGCTCTTGAAGACATTTGCTGAAATCAACTTTTTTCTTTTTTTTTAGTAGAGCACTTATCGCTGAACAGTAAAGTCAGATCTACACATCCCTGAGTCTGAGCGTCAGAGTTATTGAGCAACAGTGTTGTTGTGCAACAGGTTGTTATAGCAAGAAATGACAACAAAGTCAACCCAGCCTCCCTCAGCTGTTTATGTGCTTCATGCCTTTTCTTTTTGCCAGTAATTTTCCCAAGGAGACCTCTCTGAACTGTTATCCAACTACCACAGGCACAGGCAACACACGCAGCCACACAAAACCTATGTCAAAATGTCAATCTGTCAAAATAGAACATTTTTTTCTAGCAGGAGTTTGACTTTTATTCACACTGAATTCTGTAAAGTTTTCTCAACCCACAGATGAGATATAACCCTACAACTGCTGATGCAACATGAAAATGAACAAGTGTCACTGACAGTAAAAGCATCACAGTACAATACTGACTATGTTTTTAATAGGGCAGCTGAACGTCCCTTGTCCATTATTTGACAAAATAATCTCACCTCAACATCCACTTACCACTCTTTTCCGGACCTTTAAATTGGTCTGGCTCAGTGTCTTCAAGTCATACTGTCAAGCTCGTCTTCAAGTCACAAGGAGTCAGCACTAACTATGTATGCACTGATCTGATACACTGTATCAGTATCTATATCTATATCTATATCAGTGCTGATACTGACCTCAGTAAGTGGACCACCCTCAGCCACGATATGAGAGATTAAATACCGTTTCTTTGTCAATGTCATTATAAAATTCAGTGTTTCTACTTCTCTGTTGCATTCAGTCAGTCATGGAGGCCCCTTTTTGTAGTGCTATAAGATTTCCCTGGCCTCATGATAACTTACATAAAAATGATTACAATGATTTCCACAAGGTGAGTTTTTCTGATAAACTTGGGGAAAAAGAGAGGCTGGTATTGGGGACTGTTACTCTCTGTCGTTAGATACCCTGAGTTGAGATATTGGAATTGGGAGAGTAAAAGTTGGATTGGCGCATACCTTTGCGCACTTTTCACAAACTCCTGACCACCTTATGATCTCCGCTGGTACACATTAAAGGTGCAGTATGTAGAATTTTGTGGAATCTAGTGGAACAGACTTTAATTAATTTAAAATTAAATATAATATTCATAATCATGTTTTAATTAGTGTATAATCACCTGAAAATAAGAATCATTGTGTTTTGTTACCTTCGAATGAACCCTTTATATGTACATGGGAAGTGGATCTTCTTCCACGGAGCCCACCATGTTCACACATAAACTGGAGAAATGAGAAACTGCGACTCCGATGGCAGAAGGATGAAACACAGGAAGAAGTGTGAAATTACCATTGGGTGAAATAAATCAAAATATTACCTCTCACATATTATATGAAGTGTGTAAAAAAGGATAAAAGCCATTCTTAAAATTAATAAACAAACATACTCCCTGGATTGCACACAAAAAAACATGATTTAGGATAATAAATAAAAACAGAGAGCTCTATTGTTGCAAAAGAAACCCTCAACCCTCACAGGCATTTGAGCATGTGGATGTGATGTGTTGCTTGTAAAACCACAATGTATGGATAAACAACACTATTTATTAAGTAGATCTTCAGTGCAAAGCTTATCAGAATCAGATCGATCATCAATTGAGTTCATTGCCAAATACACACAGGGAAGCACAATTTGCCTTGGTGTTGTGGTGATCAGTGGTCTTAAATACAAAAAAATGAAGTTACCCTAAATAATATTAAAATAAATGAATTTACAAACAAGACAAGAAGAAAATTGTAAAATATATTTTGGGTGAGAGGAGCAGCTAACAGGTTTAAATTTTAAATATTAAATAGAAGGGAATGGGATGGATGTGCAAGATATTGATTAGGAGTAGACTACACAGTATATAGTGTGCAGTTATTAATAGTAAACTAGTAAAATAATACAAGTTGCAAAGATCACAGATGTGTCACATAAAACAAGTCTTATTTCTTTTAACCTGCATCAGTGAGGACACAGCTGCTGTAGGGTTCAGACACACGAGGCACAGTGGAGACGGCACGCCGGACACACTCAGCTCAGCTGCAGCATCACCAAGCCCGCTGGAACACGTAGTGACTAAAAACAATAGAAAATGTCTCATTTGTTTGTGTAAATAAATGTTTAAACTCAACTTGAATGCATTTTGGTTTACTCTCTTTTCAAACGAGGGAATACATATTATGTACAAGGGTCATCTGGTGCGTCTTGCATACCTGTGTCCCCCTCCACCCACATAACTACTCCTACGAGTTGCTCATAAGGGAGCTGAGCTCCGGTGTCTACTTTCCCCCACCCGTTGCACACTCTACTTTTATGTCAGACCACTCCTCTTTTTATTTCAGAGGATCCAACCTTCTGAGTCAGCAGCATTCACTGTGTCAACCACATGCTGCCATTCTAAAGCCTGTTTGGCATTTGTAAAGCCCACCAATATTTTTTCTTGCCTCAACCTCCCCAACAAGAACTTCAATTTCACGTCGTGTGAAATTTCTTTTTTTAGCTTTTCTGTTGGTGTTTGCCATGGTTGTCTTCATGCAGTTGGTGTGAATGAATATTAATGTGGTGCGTTTCACTGACTATTTATAGGCAATTATGGGTGTTACAAGGGTGGGACAAGATGCTCTCTCACATGTGCCAAATTTTGAGTTGATTGTGATTAATAAAGGGAAACCAGCAGAGGACATGTGTGCGCACTGTTACAAATCAGAATATTTTTGTGCGTAAGCATTTTCTGTGTTTCATCCATATGCCACCTTTTGACGTGATAAATGAGGCCCCATTGCTACCAAGAGGATGATCCATTTCTATTTTAGACACTCCATGAGCTTTCCAATAGCACTACCCTCAGGCAAAAAGGTGCTCGCACTCCGCCAGCATGAGCGAGCAGCAGCGCTAACATTATTTCACATGTTTTGCAGTAATGTTAGCTTACCTGTCCAATAGAAAGAAAGCCAGCTCAGAGTTTGACATTAGCAGACTCCATTTCTAAGCTAATGTTCATTAGTGTTGCACCTTGTTGACGCTGTAGGGGGAGAGAGAAAAGGCACTCAGGAGGGTGCAAAAACATCCCATCCTTTGGATTAGAGGACTGCATTGGGATTGGGATCCTATGGGTTCCACGGGACCCTTTGCTGCAGGTGGGAATAGGTGGTCAAAAAATATGGGCAGGAGTATAATTCACACATTGCGGTAGCAGGCGTTAATGGTTAGAAATCCAGCTGTAGCGGGATTAAGGGAAACAGTCCCGTGCAGGGCTCTACTTTTGGATTTTCACGTTCTGTTGATCATTTTAGTTATTTTTGAATTTTTAAAAATAAAATTTTTACATAATTCTTGCATAGTGCACCTTTAAATAGGAAGTCTGTTCACTATGCCATGTGCAGCAAAGAAAATGCTCTGGTTCAGGTGGTAAATATTACAACTGACTGTGTCTCCCAAGACATACATTCTACTCAAGCTATCAGGAACCACAGCATGTGCCGATTAAATGTGTCAGTTTATGCAGGGAAAGTGGAGATGGTGACATTCAAGGCACCAACAGTTCCTTGACAAATCTTAAGACAATTAAAGCCAATGTCTCCTTTTTATGTCACCAAACTTCCTTAGGACCATCTTGTCTCCATATCCTCAGTCAAAAACACAAGCCACTGGGGCAGCACATGTCTGCATTTCATTGCTTCCAAACAAAAAAGTCCCACTAGAAGTGCCCGAGGCCTCCATTTTTGATTATCAATGCTATAACCAACATCATGACCAGAAAAAAATGACTTTCTTGTAGAGAAAAAATTACACAATAATTTGTGGATGATAATAATAATGATCACTATGGGACCAACCAGGCTTAAAATGAGTGTTTTTGTTCCCTGTTCCCAGTAGGGAAACTATTGTTACATTTAGACACAACCAAAAACTATCAGAGTGAACTGAATGCAAACTTGATAATGATTTAAGTTAATGTCAGCTTAAGTCAATGTGCAAAACAGCAGACCACATTTTGTCACAATTTTTACATACATTTTATTGACTGTACTAGTTACTGACTTTAACGTAATGATAAAAATATTTAAAATACAACTTTAAGTAATCAAATACCTTCTATAGGGCCTGATACATATCCACACTTGTGACTCAGTGTGTTGTGTAAGAGGAATTTTGGTTTCCTCTCAGTAGAGTACTCACTGCTGGTCTGTGATAGATACCAGCCCCAAACTCACCTCACATACACAGGCATAATGTACGACAATAGATTCTTCCCAGTCCCACCCTGCTTCCATATGCATCCCCTGGTGCATTATGCACCTTGAACCATGAAAATACCAAAATGTGTACGACACATTTTGTGTTTTGCACCCTGTGCCTTGTTTGATGTAATTAGCATCATAAGTACTAATGCTAAAGAAATCCCTCACAACGATTGGCTGGTCTGAGGATCGCAAAGGCTGCTGTTTGGAGGCAATGAATCCCAGATGTAGGAGCTTGCACATGGAACTCTCTTATGTTTTCGAGAATTTTTGGGCAAGTTTTGTTCACGCTATACTTATAGAAAGTTAAAATGGTCAACATTCTTGCTTCTGTATTTTGTTTGGTGCAAAGACTTCATTTATGAAATTATATTTCTGTTGACGATGTTTTTCTCTGACTGGTGTTTTTGTATTTGTCTGTCTAACTATCACTGCTTGAACCTATTAAAAATACACACCACTCACTTCCTGTTCATCAGAGGATTTTTCCAAGTAAACAGGCTACCAGACACCAGGGCTTGTTTCATGGACCACAACAACACCAAATCACAGTTACAGACACTGAGCCAAAGTGTCTTGAGAATAAGTAAGCTTTGATAAATTGGTTATAGATGAACCAGTACTGTATCAGTCTTTGGCTGAAACATACAATGAAGCTTGGGCAAAGTCCATTAAGGAAGATCTCTTGCCTTATGTTCTGCTTATATTCCTCTATGGGTGAATGTGTGTCATCTGCTCTGTCTGTAACCTCCTCTTTCCCACACTGTCAAAATCCCTTCATTCACAATTTTGATGTTACCATACCTCAAGCCATTCAGTCCCTTGCTGCTGTTCTTAAAATGTCTTTCTGACCTTGAAAGCTCATTCAATATTGTTATACACTTCAACTGATCTCTGCTTATTGAACCGCATTCATTCAGATGAAACATATTTGCATATGATTACTTAAGCGAATGGCTTTTCTAAAGCTTGGACTCAGACAGACAAAGTTTCCAGCTGGTTCTTGGATTTGGGGTTGCTGATGGTCGGTGTCTCTGACAGGTTTGTAGCGCACTGTTTGTGTTTGTGAACATCTCCTCCCCTCCTCTCTTTCCCAGGAAAACATCTGCACCTTGATTTCATTACACTGCTGGCAGCGGAAACAAACAGTCTATGTAGGCCAGATGGCTGTCTGTGTGTGTATGTGTGTCTGTGCGTGTGTGTGTGTGTGTGTCCGTGTGTGTGTGTGTTGTGTGTGTGTGTGTGTGTGTGTGTGTGTGTGTGTGTGTGTGTGTGTGTGTGTGTGTGTGTGTGTGTGTGTGTGTCTGTCATAGGCTACTTTTGGGGACGAATTTCATACTTAGGAAGAGTTAATTGGGGACGGCTTGTCCAAATTGGGACAAAAGCCTAACCCCAAGTGGGAGAAAGCTGATTTTTGGGTCAGTGGTTAAGGTTAAGGTTAAGGTAAGGGGTTAGGGTTAGGTGAAGGGTAAGTTGTGGTTATGGTTAGGGTTAGGTTAAGTCTCCAGGAAATGAATGTAAGTCTGTCCCCACAAGTGAACATGATCTGATGTGTGTGTGTGTGTGTGTGTGTGTGTGTGTGTGAGAGAGAGAGAGAGAGAGAGAGAGAGAGAGAGAAAGTAAATGTATTCATAATCAAACACAAAAAGCATAATTGGAACAGATTATGTTCCAATTATGAAACATCCTTTTAAAATCCAAAGGCCAAAAAAATGCAGATGATATGTAGTTTCATAGTGGAGGCAGCATATGTTCTTATTGCATTCTCACACTGTAACTGCATGAATTAACAAACAACACTTGGTGTTCAGCTTCTTTCTGAGACTTTTCCACAGCTGTGTTTTCCTAGCTGTATCCCCATGACCTCTTCGTCATCACAATTGCTCTGATTTTCAAGACCAATTCCAGTAATGTTGTGTGCTGATAATCAGTGTCTTAATCGTTTTCACACTAAAAATAATTTTGCTTTCCATGGAAGCCAAGACTGTTGAGAGGATGACAGTGGTAGTACAATTATCCTACCAAAAGGATTCTACACATTAATGGGAAAACAGACCTTAACCTTTTAACTCCCAGACATAGTTATCTATACTTCAATTGAAAAATTCTTAATAGAAAGAGTAAAAACTGACCTTGTTTGCAGTTGGAGGTCAAAGCTTTACCAGAGAAAATACTGTAATTCTATCCCCCACAAATAAATCTGTGAAAAAAACTATCATGTCACAAGAAATTTCAGTTTTGAGCAGCATTTGTCACAAGGTACCTTTGAGTTGGGGGGTTGGTTTGGGCTGGAATGCATTTTTTAAATTTGTGAGAGCCGCTAAAACAAGGTTTTATCTTGCTCTTTAATGTATCCATATCACTTCCAAACTTAATGTGTTAAAACTGTGGATTTTATCAAACACTGATGGGTGAAGGATGAAGGATTCATCCCTCAGAACACATCAAGCTGTATTGATAGTTTTTTTTTGGCCACCAGACTGCAGAAAAAAAACAAAACAAGCTGACAACAGAAAACAGCAAGTAGCTGTCAGTGTTAGCAAACACTTGCCTATTTACACATCCCTAGACACATAGCAACATTAGCATTCACTTTAGTTGTGTTTGTGTCTACCTGATGGATGTAAGTCCAATATTCACTCCTTTTAGCTCTAGTTTTGTCTCTTTTAATATATGATCAACCAGTAAATAATCAAACAAATATTCAAATTCAAATTCAAATTCAAATCAGCCTTATTGGCATTACAGATCAGAAACCTATATTGCCAAAGCAGTACAGAAAATTATAATCATTGACAGATGAGTCATAATTATACAATAATATGCAAATATAAACAATAATGTTAAATACAATAAAAGGCATTTTTACAGATGTAATCACACAGAAACATTTACTACAGAGCTTTTTTCTCTTAGATTATGACAAGATTTAATATATTTTGCAGCTATTACTGCACATTGACTTTTCTCCCCACATAGATAGGACAGTTTCTGAAGATCAGGGAGGTGGATAAATTCAGGATATATATGATTTATTTTTTCAAAGAAAACCTCTCTCAAATCCTTATATTTGTCACAGTATAATAGGAAGTGAGATTCTGTTTCGACTTCTCTTTTATGACAAAGTGAACACAGCCTGGCCTCCCTGGGGAGCCTGTTCTGCCTGTGACGGCCTGTTTCTGTTAATATCTGTTCATATTACAGAACCTCAGCCAAGATCAGACAATGCCATTTCAGATCATTAATCTACCTCTAAACTTGGGTTACCAGATTGATCTGGCTCTCCTCCATCACTGTTCCTGGCTGTTGTATACTCTGTTTTGCAGATTGCACTTGAGCAACAGGGTAAAATATTTAGACTGACCATAATGGAGTCATCTGTGCTGCCCGGGCCTGGGTGGAAAGAGGTATTCTGCAACCCTGCCATCTGAAAGGAGGTATTCACTAGCCAGTTGCGTCCATGTAAGGACTGCCAGGCCTCTATGATCAGCTCAGATCCTGAGCTCATCCAGCTCAGGATGCACTTAAAAAGTTCCTCTCAGGTGAGGACGATTGTGTATGTCATTCCACCATTCCCTGGTTAAATTCTTCTGTTATCTGCAGTCTTGAGGATCCTACTCCCCAGCCTGTCAGCTGCAACCAAGAGACCTCCTGCTCCACTCCTCTTCCCTGTTCCACCTGGACAGAGGTAGTTGTCAGAGGTAGAAAGAGAACAAGTCAGCGTACGGCTGTGAATGAAACCTCACCCCAGTCACATCCTCCACCTCAAGTGGCTTCCACCCTCTGGCGAACGATGGGTCTAACCAGCAACCAAGCTCTGTCCAGGGAGCCGACATGGTCTCACTGGCTGCTGCCCAGGGAGCCAACACAATCACGCTGGCGCCTACCTCTACCAGGCGGCTCACCACCACTGCTCAGCCTCCTCCCATGTCTGAGCCATCCTCATTCTCCAGCCCTACTACCCTGATTGTAGGGAACTCCACGATGATGCCCACTTCTGCCAGGTGGTTGTCAAGTTCTTCCTGGGAGTCTACCCGGCCGATATCAATAGTAAACTGCCTACTCTAATCAAAAAGCATCCCTCTGTGAGTACTGTTGCTGTTCATGTTAGCATCAATGGTGTTTCCGTTTGTCAAGGAACTGAGTTAGTTAAGGAACAACTCAATTTAATTGCTCAGTCTGTAACTTTGCTCAAATGCTGTGTTGTTACCTCCACCGCAGTGGGTCGGAAATTTTTAGATTTTGTGCATTCTCTGGATTTTTAAATGTCAGACTTCAACCACTTTGGATATGTACTTAGCTGTGATCTTTTCTGGTTGTGTGATGCCTTCTAAAGTCCTACACACAAGTAGAAACTTGTTCCCCTGGTTTTATGTATTTTCACCAGCCCAGGCTATATGGTCGTGGAAGAGGCCTAGCTGTGATTCAGGAAAAGTGTTCTCTATTTTGTATTAAATGACAAGGCCCTATTTAATCTAATTCTGGTTTTAACCCCTTAACCCTTTTGATTTAAAAGTTTTTAGTTTTTAGGTGTTCCTAAAAGTTTTGAGGTGTTTCCTCAAAACTGATCTCTTTTATAAACACTCCTAATACATTTTTAAAATTTCAATCAGGTTATCGATCCTTCACAGCACCAAAACTGTTTTAAGTAAGGTAACAAATTATTTATTACTAACAGCTGATTATTATGATTGTACAATTTTAATTCTGTTTGATCTTAACTCAGCTTTTGATTCTGTCGATCATGCAGTTTTATTGGACTGCCTTAAAAAATGGGTTTGCCTCAGTGATACTCCCTCAGACAGGTTTAGATTTTACTTGTTAAACAGAACTTTTTCATTTGTTGGTGATGCCTCCTCTTCAGTGGCCCCTCTGACCCGTGGTGTTCCCTTAGGCTCAATCCTCAGGCCCTATTGACCTCTATATACATGCTCCCACTTGGACATATTATTTGCAAACAAAATATCCATTATCATTCTATGCAAGTCACAAGCATTTTCTAGTCATGCTTCGTCCAGCTGAAGAGTATTACTAAAATTTTATTTTTCCCCTCTCTCACTGACCTTGAGAAAAACATTGTGTCTTGATTACTGTAATTAATTGTATTCGAGGTTAAGCCAAAGAACTATCTCACGCTTTCAGTTACTGTAAAATGCAGCTGCTAGCTAGGCTTCTAACCAATTCAAAAGCATAGAATCATATCACCCCCTTTTTAGCCTTTCTTCACTGGTCACCAGTCAGTTTTAGAATTAATTAAATTAAATTATGTGGTTGATCCCTCACACACAATGCAATTTCTTCTGAGTTCAGAAGTCTGAACATTGGGCGATATTTGTCCAACTCTGGTTCCATTTTTGATCCAATTACCTTATTGTATTAAACCCCCTTCTGCACTGCTGCTAGTGGTTGTTTCAAATCAATAAGTTTGCCCATAATTCTGGTTTACTTCACTGCAGATCGAGTCTGTTCGCTCTGTAAAAAAGCCAATTTTTCAGCAATACATCACTCTACCCTCCTATTCAGAGAGGAAACATGAGTGCAAACCATTCTCTTAACGCTAATCTAATGCAAGCTGATAGAGGATGACAGGGAGAAGTGGGCACCTACTATACATGTATGCCATCTGGTTGATCTGATTTCAGTGAGAACTGTAAAATGAGCAGTGCCAGAGGGGTTTTAATTTCTGTCTTCCTTCCTTTTGCTTCTTACGCTCAACCAGGAGACAGAGAGGACAAGTAAAGGAAACATCTGTAAAACAGGTGATGATTGAGGATGATTTGAATCAACAAATCCAGTACCCCTTGTAGCGTCAGGACATAATAGTAAAAGTAATTAAGCAGCATCAAAGAGCATGACCTTTTTAATTCAATCCGAAAAGAAAAATAAAAAGCTCCCAAAGTTCCTCTTTGCTGCAGGCTGTGAAAGCTGATCCGCTGACCATCTCTGACTCTCACTTCTTGTGGGAACACTGAAATGGTTAACCAAATAATGGACCATTCCTTGAAGTGTCAGGTGGTTTCTAAAAAAGTTGACTGATTTTCAGTGGATGATGCTGATATTTTCAGACCAATACAGCTGATAACTACTTTTAAATATTATTAATTATTTTTGAATTCAATGAGTACAGTTTTCATACACTACAGGCTTATTATCTTTGTTCTCATACTTAACTACTTGATTGGTGAAAGCTGAGTTTTGAGTGAGGCCTTGTATATTGAAATCTCGATTTACAGAGTGAAATTTTCCAACCACAACACTGGTTGCCTTTACAAGCTATACAAGGTGAACACTTAGTTGCCAACCTTTGGTTTTGCTAAAATGACATCTGTCAATGACAAATTTTCTTAGCTTTAGCTAATTAATATTAACATTACAGTTGGCTTAACTACAATATGAAACTTGTGGCCTTTGTCTGCTTAATATGCTCTCTGTTTGTACAAGGCTGACATGATTTTGTTGACAAAGAAGCAGGACTCTCTGTTGTAAAATCTCTCTTTAATACTGTATCATTTTGATGTTTGAATAGAGACAAAAATGGATTGGGGCATTTTGCAGTTGAAAAAGACCATTCAGCTGACTGCCTCAAGTCAGTTTCAGACAGGTAGCTAGCAGCCAGTCATAAAAGTCATTAAAGGGGACATATGCTTTTTGTGATTTTCTGTTATTTATATACTGTTATGATTTCACTTCTTTTTCTCGCTCCTACTTCTCAAATCCAAAAAATGTCACAAACGAAGCGTTCAAAGCAGATTGAAGCCCTGACTTTTGACCTGCAGAGAACATTTCTACATATGTTGACCTCAAGTTTTGGAATCTTGACCATGTTTAACACCAGGACCGCCAGGGGTTGCTATATACCTAAAACCGCCAATGGATAAAATTTACCCATGCACCTGGATACCACATTTCTAATACTAAAAAATGTACCCTGTCATTGTATGAATGTCTAAAATCACAAAATCAGTTTGTTTAATTATCAGCTGTGTTTTGTCCTCTTGTTTTATGAAGTATTTTTAAGAGCACTAATCACTTTGCATGGCCGTCAGTATAAATCAGTCTAAAATGACACTGAAAATGGGTATTAAAAGGAAATATTAACATATTTGGGTGGTGTGATATTATTATAAAATGACATTCATCACATTAGATAACCCATATTATTTAAATACGCCAAATGAACAATAATGAGCCATCATAATAACAAAAAAAGTACAACCACACTTATGGGTGATTTAATGTTACAACAAAATCAACATGACAAAGTCAAGCGCACAATTTCAGCTAATCAATTATTAATTCAGGCATTCCAACAATGTGTGATTGAGAGAACATCTCCAAGAAACTTGAAGTAACCACTAAAGATTTTTTTAATTCATAACATCATAACGCAAATATATATTTCTCTTTTGGTTCCATTCATGAAAACAGAGTAAGGCAACGGGCAAATTAGGCTAAATAGCCTATAAACAGTAAACAATAACATGGCAAAAAAAAAGAATGAATAATCAACTAACTAAAAATAAGTTTTACACAATGTTTGTGAGTAGGCTGAACCATCTTGTTTGAGCACATCTGATTATACGTGTCCCCCAAACACACTTTGAGCAGACATTCAGCACCTTGACTGTGCATTTTCCACAGACAGCTTTCCTGCACTTCAGGCACTTGGTGAAGGGTTTTTTTGCAGTTTTTTTCAGCCGCTGGAAGCCTTTCAAAGGGCAGCGTCTGGAAACTGGCCAATCAGAACAGAGTGGGATCCTCGGGAGGGGTACCTTGAAGAGACAGGAGCTAAAAATGGCCTGTTTCAGACGGAGGCTGAACTGATGGGTTGCATAAAGAGCCAGTATAAGATAAATAAGGAGTTTTGTAACTGTAAATCATGCAAAGATATTAGATAGTAGAACCCCAGATTTTCAAAAAATAGACCTGTAAATGTGAATAATATTTCCCCTTTAAAAGTAATCTGTAAGTAGTAAACTGGGAAAAAGTGAACAGTAATTGGAATTTCACAGTTAAGGTTTTAAGTATATCCTGCCATATTTTAATCTTATCACCTTAAAACCACTGAATCTGGACCTCAGGGATTTCAGGGCTATCATTAATGTTATTACTGACACCTGTGCTTTTCCTATTATGACAATTCAAAATAACTGCACTGACAATTTTCCATTTATTTCCATCAGAGTCCTCAAGTTATCTGAAAATAATGCATCCATTCCTCTTAATACACCTTGATTATTCCTCTTGTCTGTGTTATAAAACATAATTTTGGAGAGGAAGGACTGTATATAAACTCGGAGCTGCAAGTTATGGAGATATGACAGAAGGTGATGACAGGTAGGTGGAGGTGATGTAGATGATAGCCTCATTACTAAGTGATGCAATTACACTGGATACCTTGTACTAGGAATGTGCAGAGAGCCCAGTATTTGCATTTCTATCTAGATTTGTTGAGGCAGCAAAATTATTTATATTTGTATTTGTATTCAAATAAAAGTGGAAATAGGTGTAAAAATCCAGTTTTTGTTTTTATTACGATTTTAATTTTAGGATATTAAATTGTTAAAATAAGTGTTAATGAATAAACTATCTTATGAAGGAGGTTTCCACAACGGGTCTCAAACTTGTGTTCCCAAATCATAGACAACTGTGCTGACTACTGAGCTAAACTGAGTGCATCACCAATGCGCAGACAGACCTCTACTTATTTATACACCCATAACACAAAGACGGCACAGTGTGTAACATGTAGAGAAGAACTTCAAAGGTGATTCTTGCTTTGTACTTTTCATTTACTGCCTATTTTTTACAACCTAACTTTGTGGAAAGGAGAACCTGTTATGGAGAGTCCCTTAGGAGCACTTCGTGCTGTCAGTAGCTCAGCTTTATCTCTGGGGAACACCCCCAACTCCAGGAGTGATGTCCAAATAAGGAAATGTGCGTCATGTAGCAGGTGGATGTGACTCCCCTCATTGAGACCTGCTGATAGACGCAACAGCGGCACAGAGGAGAGAGACTGAGATGGTGATGTAACTGACCTGCATGCTGGTATTTGACATGGTTTTCTTCCCAGAAAACAAATTTTTAAAATATTTTTACGAAATAAATGTTCATAAAAAACCCACTATTTGTGCATTGTCGAGTAACGCATTTGTATTCAGGTGCACCACCACCTTGTACATGTTTTAGGAAAATGTAAATAAACTGATTTCCAACCCACCACTTCTGTCTACCCCTGATGGTGTCTGCTGAAATTTTGGTCTTCAATTTATCATAATGCTGTTTGAATTAATAAACAAATACAGAAAACAGAAATAGTCATGTGCAGTCATCCTTCACTTTGTTCAGAGTTTCAAGAGAACCAGTGCAAATCTGTTAGATTTGTGGTGCTTCGATACAATGATACGATGCCATATACCATACTGCATCACTGAAGACAATACTGCACATCATACAATATAGTAACATACATCAACAAATGCCTGTATTTATTTCCCATGAATGTGTTTATTGCCTCCTAATGTATTAATAATTTGATAAATGCTAAAGATTGTATCATCATTATATGATTGATATTTTGAGTAATAGCCTAACAGTTTTGTCAGGTAGAGTTAAACTGCAGCCAAATTAAGTGTTCTGTAAACACGATCAATAAAATTTTTCTTTTCTGAACTTAGTGACAAATAAACAGCGCCTATGAGGTCTCTTTGACTCACTGCATGCGTCTGGTACCAGGCAGAGTTCAGGAGATGACTGTGTAATGCTGCTATCTTAGTAAATCAGATGCTGATACTGATATGCACATAGAATAGGGCCACAAATTCAATGAAAACCACAGCACGCATTTCCACCATTTTCTTAGTAAAACTGGCCCTGAACAATTTTTTTTTCTTGGTTACTTGTTTGGTAAAAACGTCCCTCTTTGCTCTCTTTATGTCACTGTGATGCAGAGAGGATGCCTGACCTAAAGCCATTTTCTTTCCTTTCTCTGTGATTTCTGCTCAGTACTCCCTCCCTCTGACACACATTATTCCCGATTCCCTCTGGCTGTAGCTCACCTGGTTCACCTAAAGGTGAAAAGTAATCTGTCCAATCTCTCACAGCCTGTTCCATCACATCCTGTCAAAGGGAAGTCCCTTGGTCCTGCACACAGCCTACAATTACATGTTTGTCTTGTGCAACAAGAAAGTAATTTATCATCTGTGTGTTACACTTTCTATGTTGCTGAAAAGCTGGCAAACAGCAGAGTTGAATCATGAACTGAAAAAGTCTATAAATACACAATCAAAATCATCTAAATATATTAAGACTTTAATTACACTACATGTTAAAATAAAAACTACAGTTATGTAATGACAGATTTCTTGAGAGGATATGGGTTGAATCAAACACTACACTTCATATCCTATAGGGAATGTGAATGTCATCAACAACTGCACAGCACTTCTCTGCTATATTGAATACAGCACTTCCTTGGCTTTTGCCTTTAATGTGTGATTGAAAAGTCAGTTAAGTAACTAGTTGTACCTCTGTTGTGTTGAGTGGTGCAAAGACTATTTTTCATTTGACTACTTTTCCATCGCTGTTTTAAACTTAGCCTGTTTGACTACTAAAAAAATCTTGATATACTTTATTAACTTAATCAATTCTAGGGTTCACAACGAAAAATGAAATGATCAAGGGTTTAATTCTTTCCGAGGAATACTTTCCCAGGAAAAGTGTAATATCAGATTACAGTTATCTGTAGCACCTACCAGAGGGGAGAAGTTGGAACAGGTTATATCCATGGCATGAGGGGTCTGCAGTGCTACGTCCTGCCTGTTTCCTGACTCTGATGTGTCAGCTGTGGGAAACACTGTCTGTGAAACAACAAATATCCTGGACAAAGACACTGAATGAACATCGGAAGCAGACAACATTAGCTGCCTGTGAACATCAGACCAAAACCACTGACAGCATTCACCAGGAAGAGGTTATTTCTGCAGTCTTCACTAGCTTGTACCATTCCAGCATGAGAGCTCTTGAGAGGTTATAAAACATAATTGTTACCATTGATTTCTTTACCTCAACCCGAACAGAGCCCTAAGTTCAGCCAGATGTTGCGGAGATACTGAACAAAAACAAATGTTGTGTATCCTGATACCATTTATGGTCAAAATTCATTCAACTGGTTAAAATGTTGTTGCACATTAAAAACCTTTCCATGACAACTCATTGTTTTTCAGAATATTTTGGACATTTTTATATACATACAGTACCAGTCAAAAGTTTGGACACACCTACTCATTCATAGGGTTTTACTTTTTTCTACATTGTAGTACAATACTGAAGACATCAAAACTATAAAGTAACACATATGAAATGAACAAAACAAAACAAAATATGTTTCATATTTTAGATTCTTCAAAGTAGCCACTGTTTGCCTTGATGACAGCTTTGCACACTATCTGCAATATCTTAACCAGCTTCATGGGGTCATTGCCTGGAATGCTTCTCAGTTTACAGGTGTCGAAATTAATTGGTGGAATTTCTTGCCTTCTTAATGCATTTTGAGACCATCTGTTATGTTGTGCCATGGTAGTGTTAGTATTGGCTTTGTTGGTGACAGTGTTGGAGAATTATTTAGAATACAAGGCAGGCACACTCAATCAGCATGGTTACCACAATATTCTGCAGCGACATGCCATCCCATCTGGTTTGTGCTTAATGGGACCGTCATTTGTTTTTCAACAGCATACTGGCCCAAAACACATCTCCAGGCTGTGTAAGGCTATTTGACCAAGAAGGAGAGTGATGGAGTGTTGCATCAGATGACCTGGCCTCCATAATCACCTGACCTAAATCCAATTGAGGTGATGGTTTGGGATGAGTTGGGCCACAAAGTGAAGGAAAAGCAGCCAGCAAGTGCTGAGCAGAAAACCAGGCTGCTGCTGTCCACTATACTATGCAGTTCAGCAAACTCTGCTAATGGGGTCATTAGTGGAGCTGTAATTTTAACAATTTTTTTTTTAAAAGGAAGACTGAAACATTAAGCTCGGGGCTAATAACTTAACAAGACAACACTCGCTAAGACAGAGTCAGACAGCCTGCTGACAGTCACCACTCCGGCAGTAACACAGAGACTTGTCAACGGAGTTTGGACAGCAGGATTTACTTGGATGTTGTTCCCAGACAAAGCTGACTTGGGCTGAAACTTACCAGAGCTGATACACCTGCAGTGGGCCCAGTCCTGTGCTCTCAGTGGTAAGTGTTTTATCTATTTCCTGTATTGGAAATCTGCTGTTTCACCGCTGCAGGCTCCTACGGAGTCCGAGCGAGTAAGTTTTCTCACTCTGTCTATCCCTGTCATTTGTTGGCTGTGGTCGTCCCTCTTTTACAACAGCAGCAGCCCTGCAGCTAACTGTCCACAGGCCAGCAGCAGTGCCTCAAGTCCAGCCCGCGGCCTAGAAGCAGCAGCCCCACACCCCAGCAGTAGCAGCAGCAGCCTCGCACTCAGCTCTTGCGACCCAGCAGCAGCCAGCCTGTTGCCCATTAGCAGCAGTTTCACAGCCAGGCAAGATGTTGTTTGTTGTTTATTCAAAATATTCAAAATATTCAATAACATTAACACCACGATTGATGAAGTTCTGCAATGTCAGGCTCAATTGTGTTCCAACTTAGCTGACATCCAAATTGACTTAACTGAGGAACCAGTGAGACCGCTGATGGTTCAGAACGTTTTACTTGCCTTTTTAGCCTGCATTGCTGGTTACAGAACTTCTGTTTTGCTACAGGATATTGTTTCATAAGCATCTTTGTTTTGTTCTGGCCCAGAGAGGACCTGTACAAAAAGGACAGTATTCATCCAAATAGAGTGGGGGTAAAGCAACTGACTTCAGGCTGTTTTAATTCTATAGCATCACTGGCCTGATAATTACCTACATCTGAAAACAGTTTGTCAAATCGCTGTTGCCCTGTCCCCCTTAGATAACACTTATATAACTGAATCTGTGCCTGCTTACTCTCTGAGCCATAATTCTGTTGTTATTTCCTGTAATTCTGATCCTTCTCTAAACATTCCTAACTGAGCCTACTCCATTCTGTCTAAATAATCCATATACGTTTAAAACCAGAAAAGGCTTAGGATTGATTCATTAGAATATTAGACGTCTACTCCAGCACCAGGAACTTGATCATATGAATTTACTAGTCTCTCAAGCAGATCCAGATATTTTGGCTCTTTCCGAGACATGGTTTAAGAATAGCATTAGTGTTTCTGAGGTAGCCGTAGATGATTTTTAATCTCTTTAGAACTGACAGAATTGAAATTGAAAAGAGGCGGCAGGGTGGCCATTGATGTCAAATCTTTTTTTTCAGTCTCTATTCAACACGCTGTTACATACACAGATGTTTTGAATTGATTGCCCTAAACATAAATAGTGGGTCTAATAATTCCATTGATGAAATAGGGATTTCTGGACTTCCTTCAGCTGATGCTAGGTCTATTCATTATCTAGTAGAGTTACTTTCTCAGTATACCAACTCTGATATAATTCTGGGAGATTTTAACTCTGATTGGTTGACTGAATATCTTTTTGTATAATGGTGTTCCTCAGACTTGGCATTGATTCTACATGTCTCTGGAACTCTTCTGGAGGGATGAACACCATTCTTCTAATTGAGTGTTAAATTGGGTCCAGATCTGGTGACTGTGAAGGCCTTAGCATATGATTCACATCATTTTCATGCTTCAGTGACCCCTCGTGCCCTATGAATTGAGGTGTTGTCATCCTGGAAGAGACGACTCCCATCAGGATAGAAATGTTTCATCATAGGATAAAGGTGATGACTCAGAACAACTTTGTATTGATTTGCAGTGACCCTTCCCTCTAGGGGGACAAGTGGACCCAAACCATGCCAGCAAAATACCATCCACAACATAACAGAGCCACTGGATTCCCTCACTGTAGGAGTCAAACATTCAGGCCAGTTTTCCTTTTAATTTGTCAACCATCTGTATGTTTGATTGGTCATCTGGACCACATCACACTCGGTCTAATGACTAGCTGTCACTGCAAGTCTCTAGAGTTGCACTGAGCTTGGAAGATCCACTTTTTCTTTAGTGTCTGACTGCCTGGAACTCTTTGCAGAGCACCCTAAAAATTGGTACTTTAGTAATCCTTGAACATTTTAAATCTGTGATCACCAACCACTTAGCTTCAGTTTGTACTTGTTTAAATTATTGTGTATCTTTTATTATTGATATACTTGTTTTTATATCTTTTATCGTATGTCCTTTATAAACATAAAAAATTCCCCCTCTCATGGGGGGTGGTTTGTCTGTCTCAAGCTTGGGTCCCCAACAGAGGCCTGGGAGTTTGAGGGTTCTGCCAGTATCTTAGCTGTTCCTACGACTGCCTTCTTCTGGACAGAGACCTCAGATGTTGTACCTGAATCTGCCTATCACCACTGCCTTCTTCTTCTGTTGTTTGTCCATCAACACAATGTCTGGTTAGTTAGCCATCACCAGTTTGGATCTGGATCTGGAAATCCCACAGGATCTTAGCTTGGTCATTCTCAACCACATTACGAGGTGTCTTCCATTCTGACCTTGGGACTTCCAGCCCATACTCAGTGCAGATGTTCCTGTACACTATGCCAGCCACTTGGTTATGGCGTTCCATGTACATTGTTCCTGTCTGCATCTTACACCCTGCTATTATGTGCTGAACTGTCTCAGGAGCATCTTTGCACAGCCTGCACCTGGGATCCTGTCTGGTGTAGTAATCCCCACCTCTATTGATCTTGTACTAAGTGCCTGTTCTTGTGCTGCCATTGATTAGTGGCTGTGGATTAGTCTTATCTTCGTCAAAGAAAACATAACTGTTTTAGTATAGCTGTAGTCAATGAAAACTGTTGACATTTTAGTCTTTTTTTTTAGCCATCAGCTTATATTGAACATTTTAGTCAATCTAGTCTAGCCAAAACCAATATTTTTTTGTCATTTTAGTCAAACTTATTTCACATAAGATTATATCTTATCATTATCTGATGACAAACACAGGTTGAATGATTGAATGCAGCTCCGCAGAAAGTGTCTGGTCTGATGGTATCAATTTAAGGAATACATCCAGACATGGAACATGTTCTGATTTGCATATTTATTTTGAACCAACACAATTGAACAACTGGGGCCCAATACTCTCTTTACAACTATTATAAAACAAAGAGAGATGTACAGAGAATAAAACATTTTGAAACTGAGTTTCTGGTTGCCCATAGTACATGATAAACGTACCTTTCTGTTCTGAACAACGGAAATAAAAGTAGTTAGCCTAATTAAATTGCAAAGAATACTGTACACACACCTACTGCAATCTGCTTGCATCAAAAAATAAAATAAATAGATCTGAGGTCAGTGTTAACAGGAAAAGGAAAAAAATGTGCCCCATGGACTAAATAATGATATAAGGTTAACAAAATTGCTGTCTAGTAAGCTAGTTCACATGGCATCAATATTAGAGGTTAAACAAGGCAAAGATTGCTAGAATACCAACAACCATGGTAAGGAAAGGTAACATTATACACTGCATTTTTACTCTACTTTTCCTTGTACTAGGGATGTGCAGAGGGCCCAGTATTTGTATTTCTATCTATATTTGTTGAGGCAGCAAAATTATTTATATTTGTATTTGTATTCCAATAAAAGTGGAAATAGGTGTAAAAATCCAGTTTTTGTTTTTATTACGCTTTTAATTTTAGGATATTAAAGTGTTAAAATAAGTGTTTATGAATAAACTACCTTATGAAGGAGGTCCCCACACCAGGTCTCAAACCTGAGTCTCCCAGATCACAGACAACTGCGCTGACTACTGAGCTAAACCAACTGCATTACTGACATGCAGACAGACCTCTACTTATTTATACACCCATAACACAGAGACAGCACAGCATGTAACACGTAGGGAGGAACTTCAAAGGCGATTCTTGCTTTGCACTTTTCATTTATTGCCTATATTTTTTACAACCTAACTTTGTGGAAAGGAGAAGGGGAACAACAGGTTATGGAGAGTCCCTTGTAAGCACTTTGCTTGTGGCAGTAGCTCAGCTTTATCTCTGGGGAACACCCCCAACTCTGGGAGTAATGTCCGAATAAGGAAATGTGCGTCATGTAGCAGGTGGACGTGACTCCCCTAGTTGAGACCTGCTGATAGATGTAACAGAGGAGAGAGAGTGAGATGGCGATGTAACTGACCTGCGCACTGGTATTTAACATGTTCTTTTTTTTTTCTTCCCAAAAACAAATAATTTTTAAAATATTTCTATGAAATAAATGTTCGTTTTGCTAAATAATGTATTTGGAATCGGGCCGATACAGGCCTTGTAATGGCTCGCATTTTACTCATACTATATACACATAAACGTGACGTGGAGTCTATTTTCCTCCATTTTATGCGTGTAATTACAGTTATTGTGTATTGGGCTCTGAATGCTTCCAGGTCACCTACACTGAACACTGCACCTGAATGCCTTCAGTGTAGACCATAGACGGAGCACTCGCTGCTGCTGCTGCTCTGTTAATGTGCTGCTCAGGCTACGCCTCCTGTGAGTCTAAAATATTCTGTCTCCACTTTTTTGTCAGTGAAAATAAAGAGAAAGTTTGGTAAGGTTTTTTTTTTTTTAACTACATTTTAGTCTCATCTTTTTTCATCAACAGTATTGCATGTCGATATAGTCACAGTGAGTGTTTAATGACATCAGTACCATCTAGTCATTGTCTCATCTTAGTCATTGAAAAAAAGTTTGTTGACGAACATATTTAGTTATAGTTTTCAGTAATGAAATTAATATTACTGGTTGAGAGAATGCCAAGAGCATGCAAAGCTGTCATCAAGGCAAAAGGTGGCTACTATGAGGAATCTCAAATTTAAAACATATTCTGGTTTAACATTTTTGGTTTACTAGATGATTCCATATGTGTTATTTCATTGTTTTGATGTCTTCAGTATTAACTTTAAACATACCAACTGGGGTACACAAAGGCCCCAGAGGTTAACTTTTTGTCATATCTCACAGGTGCTTTATTCTATCATTCCAGTTTCTCATGACTTTGTCAATCAATTTGTTCTGATTGACTTCATATCATTGTTTTCTGTTTCTATTTTAATTAGTGCTTTTTAAAAAATACCAATGTATTGTTCTGGGGGACCACAGTCAAAAGCACCCAATTCCACCTGCAATTTCTATTAAAGAAAAGTATTTATTTTTTACACAATATAAAAATTAACTGTAACTGTCCTAAAATAATAATAATTGGTTTGTTTCTTTCAGATGACATTAATTACAATCACAACATAACATTAATCACAACATAAATAATGTTTTGAGAAGAAATAAGTTAACATTTTCCTATGACGGTTGTTTCTTACAGTAGTTTATTCTTGGGGTCCCCAGTCAGTAGTCCTTGTATGTTAAATATGTTGGGAGGATGAGGGTAGATTTTCTACATACAATGTAGAAAATAGTAAGAAATAAAGAAAAAACATTGAATGAGTAGATGTGTCCAAACTTTTGACTTTTGTTGTACATGCACATGCACAACATAATAACACAACATAAAGACTTCTGTATTTTAAAAAAGGTTTAGGCAAAAGCTACAGCTTCTTGTGACAATTCTTTTTACAACACATCCTATTTCACATCAACAGGTAACATAAAACAGCAACAAAAACAAACAAACAAGACAAATAATGACCAAAATAACAGTGGCAGATGTGGAAAGACTGGAATTAGTGTTGTGGAGATAGACATTATACCAAATTTATAAAGGCATATCAAGATGAAGACATGGGGAATTTAGCATTACCCCGGGGACAAGGCAAATTTCAAATATGTTTAAATAAAGGCCACTGAGGTTACAAGTACCCAGACATCTATTTGATAATTTACAGCATTTAAGAAACTTTTATAATCTGCTAAATTATTGAATGCTTACTAAAAGGTATTACAGGTAAAGGTATTACAATGCAGAAATTAATTCACAGTGATCCAACAGGAACTTGAAAGGAGACTAGTATACTTCTGAGTGTAGAACATGTCCTTTTCTTTATCCCTGCGTGTACAGGTCAGCCTGTGAAGAATGAAGTGGCCATAAACATGTTTGACTGTGACAGCACAGCTGATAGCAGTCACTGTGATCCTCTGTCAGTGGACCTGCATGCTGCTCGGCAGCACTTCCAAACTTATCAGCAGCCCTCATCTCTGTTTCAATACAACTTAATTTTGTTTTCTTTGTTGATGGAGTTTAAAGCTGCACCAGGGAAGAGTTTGACAAGATCATAATGTGGGCTTGTCCTATTTACATACTGTAGCTTTTCCCTTTTGTCCTAGTGAGATTCTGTTTGGACATTGGTTGGAAACACACACAGAGTGTGACAAACTGAAACTTCAAAACAACTAAAATATGCTTTCAAATGGCAGTGATCATTCATAGAACAGACACTTCAACAGCAGCTAAATGTAAGCCTCCAATTACATTCTGAGCAGAAAACATGTTATGGTTTCCTGACATTCTGGGACATGATTTATTGGGATGAAAGTCCTCATAATTCACACCTCTGCAGATCTCTCAACATGCAAACTAGCAGCCAGAGAGAGTGCCAGCTGAAGCAGACATTTGTTATCTAACCCATTTCCACAACACTAACTCCTTGGGAAGCTCATTCACCATGACACAAGTTATCAACTTGACATTTTTTGGTTTCATGTTAATACTATGAGAAGCTGCAGCTGTTTTGGCTCCAGCCTAGTTTAATATTTTTCTAACTAAAAAGCAACATTTGAAGCCTAATTCCAGTTTATTTTAACCGGATTTAAATATGGACATTGTGGCTCTATTGGTCATGCTAACTTTGCATTCTCCAGCTCCGTTATAGAGATTTGAGGAAACAAGGACTTGTGCAAAACAAAATATATCTGGGCAAGCTGCTGAGCCTCCTACAGCTTTCCAAATAAACATGATTTATGCAACAACCATTTCCAAACTTTGTCTCAGAGTCTGAATGAAAGTAAACACAGAAAAGCTGCCCGAAACAGCTATTATGGATAGCTGCATAGGGATCTCCTGACCGACACAACGACCTGTTACCCCTGCAAGTTACCCCTACATCTGGGGGTCAGTTTGTTTACATGTGAGGTTATGGCTAGCTTAGTGTGTGTTCGTGGTAGCGAAGTAGACAAGTTTGTCCCCACAAGTTTCCTAATTGCACAAATATGGCAAGACACAAACTGCGTATTTTTCATTGATTTACATATTGTTATCCCTCACATTGTGTTTTACATGTTGCAGATGATGTTGATAAGCTCTGCAAATTATAAATAATGTTGTATTATTCAGCTGGGATCACTCATATCTTGGACACTTTTCACACTTGATTTTCCAAGTCTGGCACATAGCCTGAATATAAAAATGAGCGTAGTGTGTGACATCACCTGTTGGTTTCACTGATGCTGGCTGAAGCCCAGAGTTGTATCTTATAGTCGGCACTACCTATTCCATTTAGAGCCAGGACCTTACATATAAGGAGTGTGGGGTGTTGCCTTTCACACTCTGGAAACATGCCACACTACCTCAGCCCCAAGCTAATGCTAGCTTACTGGGAACACTGAGGGCTGCCGGAGCCGGGGAGAGCAGCAGGTGAACCAAATGTCAGCTGTCAGTCAACATCCACGACAGACATCAAAGCCACTATGAGTCTTAAAATCCTATTAATTGAACAATAATTTCCAAAATGACCACCAGAACACCTAGTAGAGGGCTTGAAGAGATTGAGACCATAATGACTCGTTGAAAAAAATTACCGACTTGGTATTTCTAGACAGAAGTTGAAGCTTTTTGAATGGGAGTCAGTTAGAGCATCTGATGGCTGTCAATGGCACTGTAAGGTTCATCAACATTGGCTTCAGCCTCAAGCTGTGGTAGCTGCCACTTGGTCTGGCATCAACAGGTCCCACTCTGAAGAAAACATTTTCCTCTTCACTTGGCAGGAGAGCAGTGATCACAGGAAAACCTACCTCTGCCTACATTTTTCATCTTTCCTCTTCCATTTGATTTAGCTCCTCTCTATGTATTCCAGATGGCCATAAAAGTGAACTCATTCATGATCATCCTCATAATAGTCTGCAGGATAACCCGTCATTGCATTTAGCTTTTTGCCCTGATACACAGTACTGTGCAAAAGTTTTAGGCACTTTGATGTTTAGATTCTTATCGATACTGCAAGGTGTCTGATTGGTCAAGCCCAAACATGCAGCCAGAGTTATAAAGAACTACCTTCAGCGACAAGAAGAACAAGGAGTCCTGCAACAGATGGTATGGCCCCCACAGAGCCCTGATCTCAACATCATGGAGTAAGTCTGGGATTAACATGAAGAGACATAAGCAGCTGAGACGCCAAAATCCACAGAAGAACTGTGGCAACTTCCCCAAGATGCAGGAACAACCAACCTGCCAAGTGCCTGAAAAACTGTGTGCAGGTGTATCGAGGAGAACTGCTGCTGTTTTAAAGGCAAACTGCTCACAGCAAATATTGATCTCATTTAGGATTCTTGTGTTTACTGAACTTTGTATCAAGTTAACTGATAAATGAAAACTATTTATAGCAATATTTTTGAAAACATCCTCACTTTACTTTTAGTGCCTAAAACCTTTGCATAGTACTGTATGTTGTTTTGTGTGAGTCCTCGTTTCCCTGAATGTCTATAAGTGAGCTGTCGTGTGCAAAGTTAGCATGATCCATATAGTCACAATTTGATGGGAAATACATCAGGTTGAAATAAACTGTAATTATCCTTTAATACTGAACGTATGGATCAGTGGTGAGGTTATTAGTTTAAAGAATAAGTTTAAAGTTAAGTTTGTCTTAAAACAACATTGTGTACACAGAAACACTTTTTGGCTGCTACAACCACTCTGCCTGTCCATACTGGTTCATAGGAGACCCTGTCACAAAATCCAAACAGATCCACACTCCTCGGTGTGTGTGTGAAGAGGGCATTCTACATCATCTAAAGGTCCCCTGAGGTTTGACCTAAACTGGGTTAAAGACATCTGATGCAGTCCGTTGCATTATGAGATACTGACCATACTGGTTATAAAACGTGTGGTACACAACAAGCTTATCTAAGATTAAACACACAGTATGTAAATTCTGTCGTTAAGAATCTCTCAGTCAAAACAATAAATGGAGTTTGATGACGTTATGAAGTAGCGTGGGATCATGGGAGTTGTTATCTTCATTGTTAAACAACCAGCTTCTCCCAGGTAGGATTCCTTCAATGTTCATCATTCAGAAGGTTTTTACTGTGAGCTGAATTATCCACAGATGTCTCCTACTGTCCAAAACAATCAGACCCACTGATTAAAACCAGTGAAACCAGTGAATAAAGCAGTTTCACGTTAAAAATCAATGTTTCTCTGATGCTGTTCAGTGGACACAGGACATCCAGGAGGGGCTGTTAGCCGAGCTGCTGCTCACGCTTGCTCAGTTTGTTTCTTTGATAACTTAAGATCCAGATGTCCGATGACTAAAATCCTTCATCCAATTAAAAGATATGGTTAAAAACAACCAAGATCTAAAAACTTTTTCATAAAACTGTGGTTTAAAACTGAATAAGAGTCAATTTATGACAGTTTCTGGTGGACCACCACAACACTGACGTATTATCTTGTGTATACTCTTTGGTAGATGCCATTGTGGCAACCACAATGGAGATGCATGTGCATACACTCTTTGGTAGAGGAGGTATGATGCCATTGACAGGCGACCAAATGAAACAGACCGTAACTTTGATTAAAATTTCTCTGGGTTTGAAAATTGTTGGAAACTCAACAATACATATGACATAGGTCTAGTTGTTTTTAAACATTTTAATGAGGAACAGTTACATATTGTAGCTTTAAGCTCATTATAATCACACAGTTTGTTTGAGTAGCACGATATCATATATATATATATATATATATATATATATATATATATATATATATATATTATATAGACTGAATATCATTGTATGTTGGTCTCTGATTCTCCTTCTCAGACTCATTCACCCAGTGTCCTTTGCTTGCAATTCAATTCAAAATGCATGAATACACTGTGTACTGTGGTTTGCACACACGTTGTGTCTGTGTGTGGAAGCAAACTCACTGTTTTCCAGCATCTCTCTATCTTGTTTTTGCTACCTGCAATGTCTGCAGTGATAGCAGCTCTTTGACGTTTATCTCCACCAGTGAATGATGGGGGTCAAGTCTCCCACTCCTCCCCTCTCTCCTCACTCACACTATAGCACAACACCATCACCATCCTAATCAAACAACACACTCTGACTCCACCAACACAAAACATCCAGTGAAAACTAACCCTGAAGATAGTAATAACTGGAAGCTTCTATGCACATATGTGCATGTATGGTGGCCCTTAGGTGTAGAGGATAATGACAAAACAGCCATTCATATCCAACATGACAGAATATCTTTGAACAGAGTCAGGGGTTATGATTTTATGATTGGAACATGCTATCGCCATGAGAAACACCCAACGCTTACAAACAAAGGTAACCAGTTAACAGGAAAACCAGCTGATTTTTAACACCAGTGATCGCTTCTTCCGCCATACTCTCTTGTGCCCAATTCCACAGCATAATATTCAGCCTCATAACAGTAGTGGTATCATAGCCTATATATGACTCCAACATTATATCTTAAAACTAGTTTGTTTATTTTCAAATACATTTTAGACTTTTCTGTCCATCTGAGAATCAAGAGTTTCTCCTTTGTCAGCAGAATCATAGACTTTATCCAAAAAAAATAAACACCATTTAGTTTGTTGCAGAGTTTTCAGTTCTGTCTCTGTCATGGTTCATCTGCCACAGACACAACATAAGCCATCATCTGGCACCGGTCAATGCTGCAAAGCCACTCCGACTGCGAGGCCCTTATTTCAGCTGCAGCTGTAACGTAGCTCGTGTCATAATAGTTGTGTCTGATACCATATACCGATACAAAATTTGGCTCTGTAACAGTAGCACCACATCTCTGATTCCAACATCATATCATGAAACAGCAAAAACAATATAAAATAAAATTTTCCTCTTCATGCAGCTGGATGAAGATACAGGGAAGACAGAGGAACCTTAAATGTCATTCATATATAGGTACCTGCCACAGTAGAACCATAGGAATCATCTTGAAAATTAGTGAAGTCACCCTTTAAAAACACATCAAAAAGAAACTGTTGCACTGGGTGACATGTGGATGCAGTGCTTCACTGGCTTCTTGTGCTACATCTCAACCTCTTGCCTTTGTATTGAAGTTCTTTCAGAAAATAATGT
Source organism: Thunnus thynnus (assembly GCF_963924715.1). Taxonomy (NCBI): domain Eukaryota; kingdom Metazoa; phylum Chordata; class Actinopteri; order Scombriformes; family Scombridae; genus Thunnus; species Thunnus thynnus. The sequence goes on along the minus strand of NC_089526.1, from coordinate 33,265,990 downwards.
AGCACAAAGTTAAGAGGTTGTGCACAACAAGCTAGTTAGATGCTCTGTAAACGGAAATGTGTTCCTGCACATGCTCAGTGGCAACTGCCTTACACAGAACTTCTCTCCGGAGACTGAAAATGTGATGCGGTTATTAGTCTTTGGAGCCATTTCTAAACAAACTAACGTGACCGTAATCTTCAGAGCAAAAAAACATGTCACCCAGTGCAGCAGTGTGGCTCATTGACGCGTTTAATAGTTTTGGACAAGGGAGGTCTACGGCACAGAGGAACAAGATAGATCAGGCTTTGGATGCACACACAGTACTTGTCGGTAGAATTGATTCAGTGTTGGGTCACATGAGAGTTGTTTGCCAGCTGTATCCTTTAACATTCATATGGCATACTGAACAGAAATAGCAAACAGAATTTCTTGTAGCAAAATAATGGCACAGTCCCGCAACCCTAGGGAAGATACACTCCCTTGTGCATAGTCAAGAACAAATTTAACTTAACTCAATCTTAATCCTGATTGGTTATGACAGGTAGCCAGAGCAAATCCTATCCATACCTTCCAGTGGGGGCTCAGCAGCACAGAGGAAACATACTATCCACATCTGTTGAGGAACTTGACAGACTTAATTTATTCCACTTGTTTATCAACCACACTGGGGGTCAATCAGAAGCAAGATCATCATTCACTGCCTAAAATGAGCAAGTAACAGAGTAACTGCTTGGTACAGTGATGACTTTCCTGACTCTTACACCACTGAACTGAAGAGGTAGAAAAACTGTGCAAGACACACTACAGTTATCCCCAAATATTTCTCATCCTGCCAGTGACAGCCTTCTCACGTGAGTGATCTTTCTCTGCCATGAGGAGGATGACATTTGTCAGAGCAGCATGAGCAATTCACAGGCTGACTCTGCTGCATGTTCACAGTCACACAACTCTGGATCTGGAGAGGGTTCTGATCCAGCACCCTTCATAAAGGGTTTATAAGTATAAACAAAAGATTTTTTAATGGTCAATAAATCATTTACTGAGCCTTTACATCAGTTATAAGCCATTAACCCTCTGATGGACAACATGAGTCAAAAGTGACCCAAGGAAAAGATTGTGTTTAATATTTTCCTCTTATTTTAATGTTATTTTTGCATACAAAACATTTTTGTATCACTACCCCATAAATGCACAACATAGGTCAAAAATGTATGTATTCTCAATGGAATTTGATAGGAACCCTTCATTTTTTACATGTGTTTTAGCTAGCTAGCTGATGGCCTGTTGTGTTTTAGCTGTTAAAGTGAGAGAGAGAGTTCTAACACTCTTGGCAGCAAACTGTTGACCTGTTGTATCCTACCAAGTAAACATACATCCAAAAAAGAATACAGTTCTTTGAAAATATGATGTAGGGGTCCACTTGAAAATACTGTACTGTGTTTTGTTCCATATTGACAGTGTTGCATGGCTGATCAAAATCATATCAGATCAACTCCTGACATGGTTATAGACGTGCTGCTTGCTGGACAAGTGCAAGATGAAGACACAATTCAGAGCACAGATTCAGTGTCTGAAGTCTCTGAAGATGATCTCAACTGTGCTCCACAGGGTCCAAATGTAGTGAGTGTGCCTAGGGGATCGGCTTCACATGATGACTCCACTGATGGAACAGAGGATTCCTCTGATAAGTCTTCGGAAGAGGAAGTACCCCCAGCTCACTCTAATAGATTGAGTAGGAAGGGGTCTTGTTGGAAGGAGGATCCCCTGCTCAGGCAAGAACACATGACAACCTGAGGAGCTGCCAAATGCCTCTGATAACTTTATGACTGAGAACATCACTGAGGAGGTTGTAAAATGCACCAATTCAGAGGGACAGAGAGCAGCTGCAGCAGAAGTCATAGAATGGAGATTCATTAGAGAAGAGGCATTTCTTGGTTTGACCCTCCTTTCAGCTGTGGAAATGAGACGTGTCCTAACAAGAGCTGTTTGTGGATCCAAAGCAAAATCCAATGTATAAGGCCACAATGAGTGTCAGGAGATATGATGACATCTGTTGCATATGAGGACATCCAAAGATTTCTGTGGTTTGATGACAAGAGGACCAGGGATTTGCGCCAGCACACAGACCACAAGGCAACTTTTAGGTATGTGTTGGACTGTTTCCTGACCAACTGTAGAGTGAAGTTCATCCCCAGTTACTGTGTCACAGTTGATGAGCAGCTTGAACCATTCCGAAGCAGGTGAAAAGTAATTGTAAAATACCATGTCATTCAAACTAAACTAAAAGTGTCTTTTTTTTAAACAGAGTCTTGAGAGCCACCAGAGACCAGAGAGTCCTGGTGTCTTCAGAGTCAGTCCAGGATCCTGGACATACAGAGGGCTGAGAAAGAAGCTCTCATCCATCAAACAGAGAGGTTGTGTGTTTCAGAGAAAGCATGCACCAATGCTGTTCTGGATAGACTGGAACTCCCCATCCAGCTGGCCATCTACCTTTACCTCAGACCCCACAAGTGGTCCCAGATGTAGGCCTGAACCCTCTGTTCCAGGATGGAGGATCAGGTCTATTTCAGCTGTACCTCCTTTTAAAGAGGAAGTGGTCAGTAACAGCTGGATGCCCAGGACCCAGAGACACCAGAGGAGTCCTGAAACACAGTATGAGGATGTGGTGAAGGTCCATCTTGGCAGTGACCAGAGCTCCAGCCCAGCAGCTTCCATCAGCTCTAAGGACACACTCAGCTCAGTGGATACTCAAACTCTCAGTGAGCTGAGGGTCCTCTCACTGATTGGAAGCCCTGTTGAGGTGTCACCACCTCAGACACCCTTCACTCCTACTCCTCCTCCTCCCCCAGCAGCTCCACGACCCTGGAGAAGAGTGAGCTACAAACTTTGAAAAAGTCCTAACCAGGAACCCCAGTTTCAGTTATTCTTGAGGATTATTTTACTCCTTTTTGTTTCATTCTCTGTTGGGGTCATACAGCTTGGATATTTTTCATGTCTTCGCCTCAGTTATCTAAAGACCCCCTTTTAAAGGGTTATTCATACATTTGCACACCTCTAAGCCCTGCAACTGATATTCAATCAACCTATATGAGGGAGATAAATTCTCTAACCTGATTTCATATTGGTGGCAGAAGGTTTCAGAGGATTTTCTTAAATAAAAGGGGATATAACACCATATAAGGACAAGGTACTGCAGTCTCTGTCTAACCCTGTGGAGAGTCTCTCCGTCTGCTTCAGGCTGCTCAGGTCAGACGACTGCTAAGACTCTGACATCACACAGTCGGATACTTTTCAGAGATTTTCAACCTGCAGGAAACAGCTGTCTCTTTTACCATCTGAACATGTGTTTGACCTAAAGTCAGGGTGTTATGCTTTAAACACTTTGGGAAATTATGATTTGCTCTATTGTGTTTACTAGTGAGCTTTACAGTTGCAAATGTATGAGGGACATTAGTGTTGTTACAGTTTAGTTCTATAATACTGTTACCTAAACACAGGAAGAAGGAGATAGAAGGATTGGGAAATGCCTGAGTTCTGGCACAGCACCATCCAGACACACTGAAGGTCAAATTTCATGACATGTGTCTGGCTGTTATAGAATGGGTACTGTAGACATTTTCCTCTTTGTCTCTCTGTTTGTGTCTCTTTGTTTCACTCACTTCTCATTTGCCCTCTTGTGCACATGTCTATGAGTGTGCACACTCCAGTACATGCATCTGTGTCAGAGGTATGACCATTGACTGGTGATGTTCATTCTTATTCTCCAGGTTAATAACCTGCGCTCTTTAGTGGTCTGTGCAGCAATGGACACCATCAGTCAATCAATCAATCAATCAATCTTTATTTATATAGCGCCATATCACAACAGAAGTCATCTCAAGGCACTTTTCACATAGAGCAGGTCAAGACCGTACTCTTTAATTTACAGAGACCCAACAATTCCCCCATGAGCAAGCACTTGGCGACAGCGGTAAGGAAAAACTCCCCTTTAACGGGTAGAAACCTCAAGCAGACCCCGGCTCTTGGTGGGCGGCCATCTGCTTTGACCACCTGCAGAGAGACATAGACACTCAGGCAGAGAGGATAGGCCGTGCTCTGCTGCTGAAGATTGCAGTCAGCTACAAATGTCCTGAGTCCTGAGCACTCTACTAATGCAGGGCTGAGGTAAAGAGGTTGAGAATTTATGACTGAGTGTAGCTGCAGCATGATAAATTAAATGAAATATAAGGTATCTCAATTCCCTTAATTGCATGCATGTTTCCCTCATGTGTGTCTTATCCTCACATCTTATAGTTCCTCACTGAGGAGAGAGGGAGAGATTTGAAGAAATGGGGAGTTGAGGAAACATGTTTTTAGTGAAATCAGATGCACATGAGAGAAGTTTGCTTTCAGGGCTTTCTGCCAGAAAGCCTTTCTAACAGAAATCCAACCCCTTTCCTCCAGCCAATAGAATCAAAAAAAGCTTCAGCCAATTATGTACCATTTTCACTTTCACCACAAATCCAGGTCCCAACCAACCATCCAGAGCTTGCTTCATTAGTAAGTATTAAAGTTATTGACGTTAAACAGTGTAATTAAATACAAAATACATTTTGGTTGTTGTGTATCTCTGTTATCATTTAAAAGAAGAACTTTCTTACTTTGTTAGGTTTTAAGTATGAAGAACTTTCATACTTAAAACCTAACATTAAGTATGAAAGTTAACAAGCTAACTAGCTAATGTTAGCCTGCTAACTACATTTTTGCAGAAAATGCTAAGTTAACATTAACATTAGCCCCTTGGCAGTTGAAGGCAAATTTAATTGAAAATTTTTGACCAGTCTGCTGAATTAAAAAAAGCGTTTGATCACTGGCAGCTAGTGAGATAAACCATCTTTTGGTAAGAAAAGTTATTGAAGTTAGGGAATAATAATATCACTTGTATTTCTGTCAGAAAGGCTAGTGCATTTACTATGACTGGTAGAGGATTAACTATCTTTCATAATCATCCACTACATTAAAAGGCACTGTTTAAATTCAATTATATTCATTTCCAATTTTTGTTGACATTGTCACAAAGGTGATAATTCTGCTTATATATTATTGAGGTTGTAGTGGGTGATGGTGGTTGTGTGCTGGAGTGCATTTTATTGAAAAGAGTTAGATTTCTGTTAGAAAGGCTTTCTAGCAGAAGGCCCCCAGCAAACGTCTTCCATGTGCAAATGGGATGTCTTTGTATGTCATCAGTGTATGTATGGAAGAACTGACCTGCTCTTCTGAGGTTCATTGACATGACAGGGAGACGAGACACTGTTCTCCAGGGTCGTGGAGCTGCTGGGGGCGAAGGAGTGAAGGGTGTCTGAGGTGGTGACACCTCAACAGGGCTGGAGCTCTGGTCACTGCCAAGATGGACCTTCACCACATCCTCATACTGTGTTTCAGGACTCCTCTGGTGTCTCTGGGTCCTGGGCATCCAGCTGTTACTGACCACTTCCACTTTCAAAGGAGGTACAGCTGAAACAGATCTGATCCTCCATCCTGGAACAGAGAGTTCAGGCCTACATCTGGGACCAGTTGGGGGCTGAGGTAAAGGTAGGTGGCCAGCTGGATGGAGAGTCCCAGTCTATCCAGAACAGCATTGGTGCATGCTTTCTCTGAAACACACAACCTCTCTGTTTGATGGATGAGAGCCTCTCTTTCAGCCCTCTGAAGAGATTTCTCCCTCCACCTAAATACAATGGAGGTGAATGGAATGTAGTTCATCCTACTTACAGTGTTGGAAAATGACCTGGTCCTGGTTATTCTGGATTATCCACAGAACTCACTGAACAGAGACAGACAGAATAGTCAATGGGTTTACTCATTATCTTACTTGCCTTTGGTATATCTGAAATACTGTCAGTGTACCATGTAACTCATTTCAAAGTGTTCTTCTGAACGGTTCTTAATGGTTTGGATATGTGCAGGTCTGCTGCTTTACACTCAACAAATCTGGTCAGAGTGCTCAGTGAGATTTTCCCTTTATATGAACTACTAAACACTGCTAATATTATATTCACATTAAATCCTCAACTGAGGACCTTCATGTTGTAGATGGACAAAAACCAACCTTTCCCATCTACTTTAGCAGATTATAATAAACAAATCCATGTTATTTAGCCTATAGGCCTTTTATTCTTTGTGTACATTATACCTACTACATCACAACAAAAGTGAAAAAAGTCATCAAAAGTATTAAATCAAAATAAAAAATATTTTACACAGTATATTATTATTATTGTTGTTGTTTTTATTATTGATAATAATAATTAGAAGTATTCCTTAAATTGTCATTTTATAGCCTCAAGTCTCTTATTTCATCTTTCCTCACTCCTTGATCCTCATTGAATCAGAGGTCATTCTGGTCCACCATCTTGAAGGCCATCTCAATCTTATTTCTGCTCTGAGGACCAAGAAGGATCTCTGAGGAGCCATGAGCAAAGATACACCACATATCAGTTGGATATCAGTTATTGATTGGATGCTGCAGCTGATCGGACTGATCTTATACATCACTACATCACTGCGGTATCATACTGGAGTGAAGACAGATAACAGTGTAAGCTCTAACATTTTTTTTTGTCATGATCTGTTATTTCCCCCATTAACCTTTATTATGGATAAAGTTATATTCAGCAAGAAACACTTTTTAAACACATTTATATTTTATATAATTTGCCATCATTTCCATTCACGTGAGGCTGAAAATTCCTGAGTGTCGGGTTTGATATGAGTTACATAATTTCAATTTTCCCTGAGGCATTTAGCCAAATAAATAATTTCCAGTGTTCAAAAGACACCCTGATCATATTCTGGGTTATTAAACAATGAATTCACAATCAGAATATCAATAAATAATTTATAAATAATATAAATACATTCTGCCAGTAGAAATGGTTCCTGTGCCTCTGAGCAGGACACAGTACACAGTATAAATACAGAATGCAGGTTTTTATTCATGTGCAGGAGTTTGTTAAACAGGTAACAGGCTGCAGAGAGAAAACAGCTGAGGTGCTGTGCCTCATGAGTTTTGTCGGCTCCTCAAAATGAAGCTAGAGTGAGCGAGGACGTCCCGTTTGATGAATTAAATTCCTCTGTCCTGGAGAGGCAAGTAAGAGACACAAGTGAAGGAAGCGAGGAGACAAGTTAGCATAAAGAAAAATACCCACAGATTCAGCCCTTGTTGTGTCCTCTTCTGCAATGGTTTAATGGCCCCGAAAATTAGCACCACTAACTCTCGATGACCCAACTCCAAATGTTCTCATAACAGGGAGTGATGTCTGAATTAGGAAATGTGCGTCATGTAGCAGGTGGATGTGACCCCCCTCGTTGAGACCTGCTGATAGACATAACAGCGGACCAGAGGAGAGAGACTGAGATAGCGATTTAACCGACCTGTGTGCTGGTATTTAACATGTTTTTTTTTCTTCCCAGAAAACAAATAATTTTTAAAATACTTGTACAAAAACAAATGTTCATAAAAAACCCACTCTTTGTGATTTGCCGAATAATGTATTTGTATTTGGGCACACCCCTAGTACTTAGTGCCTTGAAATGTAGTTTCTGTAATGACCACTAGATGCAGCTCTCACAAACCTCTGACTCTTTACTAAAGTAAATGGTAGCATCTCCACATTTAAAATAAAGTTGAGGTCTACACAGTTAATGTGTTATTTGGTGGCAATAATTGGTTTAATCAAAATGATACTGAGGATATTAAGAAAGGTTTCATGTGAGTATTTCCCCACACTCATCTGTGGTGGTTTTGCTCGCTCACACCAGCGCAGCTCCACTTTGTTGTGCAAATTAGAATTTTGGGCCTAAGTAACTGCAATGATGACAGAGAGCAGTGAACACACTTCTTTAATGATGTCACTGATGCAGCATCCATGTCATGCTCCACACATGTTTGACATGTTAAAAGATTAACACTAAGGGTTAACAAAGGTACAAATTTCAGTCTTCACAAAAAAGATGTGTGTGTGCTTACACATCTTGTGTATGTGCTGTATGTATTAAAAATGCATGTTTCCACTTGGTTCTGCATGTATACAATTCAGTTAAGGGGTGTGTATCCTGCTGTAAGCAGGGATTGGCTGTCATTCAGTCAGTGTATTTGGGGGACAGGTAGGCTTGCACAATAAGAGTTTTGGCCCAATAATGAAAGAGTAAACAGAGAAAGAACTGAGTCAGATGTGAGGATTGCAACACCACAGCTGCTCCTCCTCCTCTCGATGATCTGCTGTCACTTCATCAAGCACTTTCCAAAATGTGTCAACACCACACAAGACCTCAGATAACACTGCACGATTCTGCTTGTGGTTGTGTGGCAGAGCAGCACCCCTGAAGCTGGCAAAGCTTCAATGTCTTGCTCAAAGGTACTGCAGGAGGGAATGTTAAGGGGCTAGAGCTCAAGCTTTCTGGTTGCAGTGTTGGGACTCACACTGTTGATTGCTGACTGGAAGCAGTTCAAACAAAGGAGAACACTGACACCAAGTGGCATGACAGAAAAATACTCCAAGCCAAGAGCTGACTAACCCTGATGCAATGGTGTTATTGTAAGAGTAAAACAGGATCTGTGCACTACATATTCATTAACTGTCTTTACCATTCACTCACAGTGGGAAGATGACACTGTGTTTCTATGCAGTGCTTTAATAAATGAGAGTGAAAGTCTCTTTCTTTCTTCTGTCCTTCCATCCTTTCAGTTGTTTTAGACAGACTTTTAGCTTTGAGACATCAGTCCATAACAGTCTAATTTCAGGACCAAAACAATACTGTGATCAGCAAGATCAGCCCAAAGTTCACTCACATGTAGATCTTCAACCTTTTCATGTATTAAAAAAAAAAAATTCAGACAATTTGGATGAAGAAGAATTCAGTCAATACAGTCAATTTTAGGTGTTATTTTTTTTCCCCACCTGCATTCTGCAAAGACCCGCCCCTACTCTGCCTCTGATTGGCTCTGATATTCTCACCCTAACCCTAAGCATCTCACTCCTCATACCTAAACCTAACCAATCTAACCAACAAAGGCAACCAATCAGACTAGCCAATCAGAGGGTCATTGCAGAATGTGGGTGGGGGAAAAAAAGACAATTTTAGCCAACTCATGTAGCCATCATTTCTGAGTGTGATCAAAAACCCATTTTGTGCTTCTCCATCACCTAGTAACAAAGAAGCCTTTTGTAAACATTTCTATTAAATATCAAACTGTCTTTTATAGTGAGGTCCAAGAGGGGCAAAGAAAGATGGTGCTTTTACGAATCTTGTGAGTGCAGAGCTCAATGTATGGACTCTTCAGGATTCTTATGATATGAGCACATCTTGTCTATTGACTGTACAGTCAATAGACAGTCTCCTGTTGCTTGAACTCTTTAGTGTGGTGGACTTCATGATGTCCACCTCCTGTAAAGTTCTCCACAGATACATTCCTTGACAAACTTATCTCTAGACAACCTCACCTCTAACACCACACTGTGGACAAATGTTACGTTTTAGCTCCAGTACTGGAAAGACTTGTACTGTATGCAAAAATCATTCACAAATGTTTATTACAAGAGAGACACAACACTTGCTTTTGGACGGCCTCGCCACTGTCTTTAGACACACTTTTCAAATATGAAATTAGAATTTTGATTGATCTCAAAGCTGCAAAAGTATGTTGATGTCAACTGAAACTAATGAGCTCACATGTTTGTGTGCATAACTGTGACTTGCTATTAAAGATGTGTCATGGACAGTATTGCTTTATATAGAGCAGTGGGCATGTGACCAAAACCATAAAAAAGAGGGAATGTCACAGTTTTGAAGCGAATTAGAAAAAAATGAGACATCTCACTGCTACACATATTTGACTGAATGTCAGTTATGGATATATTGTACACGATTCACTGTTTTTAACTTTAATATTTCAGCTATTTGACTTAATTAAATGTTATATTCAACAGGAGTAAAGTTAAGTGGATCATTCTGAAATGTTTGCATGCAACAGATATGGTTGCATGAGGTCTGTTTGTTTTCACTTCATTGTTAGAAACAGGAGGAGCTGACACAAACATTAAAACTGTGCTCCCATTTGCAAACAACAATGCTCCAAATGGTCTTCATACCATCAACAGAATCACATACTGGTGTGTAAAAACTAAATCCTAAAAAAGAAAACTCTTCACTAAAGACAGCAAAAAGAAATTCAACCATTTTTCAACAAGCTCACAACTGCAATTATTGATACGCAAAACAGAAAATAAAATTAGCAAAACTGAAAAGATATTATAGTTCATGTTTACTACATCATCGTCAGAAAAGGGGGATCATAAAAATAAAACTTCCCTCAAACATGTTTTAAGATGTATATAAAATACTCTGCTTTGAATGATAATGTGTCTGATGTAGTTGTTGTTGTTAAAGTCCTTGAAATTACATCTCCTCCTTCTGCATCATTGAAAAATCCAGAATTTATGAATACACAAATATACTTCATTTCAGAAGTTTAACTGCTGGACACCAGATGTCTCCTACTTCACTGTAAAGTTCATTCTCAGTGTTTGTGCACTGGAGGCTTCAAGTTTCCACATCACACTGGACCAGGATTGGCTTCCAATGTATTTGTGATGTCACAGATCCTGCTTGTAGGTCCACCCCTTAAAATCAGATTTTCAATGAGCACAGAGAAAGTTTCCACTTTCAGCGGATGAATGTGAAAACAAACTCTGCACATACATCATTCTGCACAGTGAAGCTAAAACATCCTACTGTTGGAAGAAGAAGAGAAACACATCATGAGTGGAGGGGGACTTTAAAGCACAGCAGTTTACACTGAAAATAGATTTTCAACAAGTCAAGTAGTCAGTTTTATTGTATATCATAAGTACTACACAATATTATACAATTTTATGATTCTTTTAATGTAGAGTGTTTCTCAACTTCAACTCTGAAATATGATCAGTTTATTTCAGTGTTTTGATCAGTTTTACAAACATTACTGATGAAAATAAACCTTCAGCAGCATCAGAAAAGTTGTATAATAAGTTCAGAAGTTATTATTTAACATTGCTCCCTGTATTAAGACCTGTCACCCACATTGAGAGTGATAGCAGGCTCTAATCCTGTGTTTCCAGTTCTGGGCCTACCTTTTTTGGTCTATATTTGGATTGTTCATTCAAGTCTCTTATTATAGTACTACCTCTATTGGATGAAATATGCAGAGATTTCAGATTGTGCAGACTTTCTATAATTACTGATTCCCGTAATAACTACTACAGGTGCAGGTGTTTACTTGTTGATTCAGTTATTTGTACCTGAGTGACAGTAGGTGTATTAAAAGAGGTAGGGGCCCAGATTTCTATGCTATGCTACTGATGATGGAACCTCAAAATAAATGTCAAATAAATAAAGCAAAAAGGTATGCTATATATCACACAACTGAAAAGTTTAAGGACATTATTAAAAGCTATACAAATAATCAAAAGCAGCTAAATTTGATCATATTGTAGGCTATCAAGTAATAACTGATCAGTATAGGTTAAAACAATGAAAACAATCTAATATTGACTAAAAATCTCATAGTAGAAAAGTAGCTTAATAGTAGTCAAAGATCGCCAATCTGAATGTCACGTGCAGGGCAGCACACTGCTGCACTGGGTTTATTATTAGTGTCAGTGTGAAAGTCATGGGACAGGCACGGGATTATTCTGGCGCGTCACACGGAGTCAAAGATGAAGATTTTTAGTGAACATTTCACAAACTTGTTGTGGGAGATTCTAGTGTCACCTATGACTTGACAATATAGCGAAGTTACAGTAATTAAAAAAAGTGTTCGGTCGAAAATCGATTTCAGACATCATGGGGCGTCACAGGAGCGCTCCAGTGCAAGCTGCATTCAGGGCCTGTAGGAAATAGGCGATACGATAGTTTGCATTGACCGTAAATTACCATAATGTCGAGATGAAATGAAAACTGCCTTTTTGACTCTTTTACATTACATCCTACGTCATATTGTGCACATATTTAACAATATATACAAAATAGATTTATTTGTATTATCATATCAAAATCCAATCATGTTTTCTTTCTGTAAAACAAAGTATGATATGTGCTTTTGTAGGCTTGAACCAACCAGTTTCAACCAATAATATGACATCCACCCATCAATCAGTCTTCATCTTTTAGGGGCACAGAGCTAAGATTCATTCTATCCTGTTTCACTCAGGAATACATCATGATACGGATGTTAGACACTCTCCAAATGCTGTTTCATCTGGACTTTAACCTACAGTGCAGTAGGTGAGTGCAGCATTTGCGTTTATGCTTTCCTGCAAACTCAATGAAAGAAAAACCTTACATCCTTGGCTTGTGTCAGTTCAATGCATATGTTGAGATCATTACTAAATATTGTATTTTAATAAACACCCAATTCCCTTAATTCTAGCTACCCAAGAAATATGTATGAAGCCTTAACCAAACCATATCTTCCAAAGTGGGACAGTATGCTAGTCGGTGTGTGAAATGTAATATTTTCTAGTAGTAATCACAACATTACGTTTAACAATAAACTAACTTCATATTGAAGTGTCGTTTTTCCCACTCTTCTTTCTAACATGAACGCAACGTCAAACCAACGTCGGATTAGGGCGCTGGACGTGTGACGTCAGACGGGTTGGGTGTTCTAATTCTGATATAATTCATCTAGAGGATTTGGAGCAACAAACCTGTCGACGTCAGCCTCGCTGTAAAGTAAGATATTTACTGTGAACATTGTTAACATGTAGCTACATATTAACCGACAGAGAGAATAACACTAATGTATCTGAGCTGAAACTGATGCAGACACACTGCGACTATTATTAACGCTGAATAACGACTGCAAGGTTTATTCTGTTCACTGATTTAGTATTATTTGTGTCACAGTAGCTGTTTTTTTTTATTAATGTATACAGCTAAAATATGTTTTTATTCTTTTGTTTGCAAAGACTGCCCGTTAATCTAACCTAGTTGGTTTATTTTCGCGCTGGCCTGGTTTGTTTGTCTGTGTTTATCCTGTGCTAGCTTTTGTTACTGGGATGTTATTCTGGGGATTCTCTACATATGCATTTTTGTCTCATCATAACAGTTACAGGTCTGAGGAAAGCAATACAGGGCAGTGACATGTTTGTACTCCCATCATATTAGATATGAAAAGAAACACTGAGGTTAAAGGACATGTTCACAGTTTTTCAAATGTGACTTAAAACAACAGTCAGAAGCCCAAATGAGCAGTGAAGCATGTTTATCTTCCATCATTCCTCCTGTTCATACTTACCATTAGAAGATCCCTTCATAATGCACTTATAATGTAGGTGATGGGGAACAAAATCTACAGTCCTCCTTCTGTGCAAAAATGTATTTAAAAGTTTATCTGAAGCTAATGTGAAGCTTCAAATCAAGTAAATATCTTTCAACGTTACAGTCTTTTTAGTACCAAAGTACCTGTTTTTGTTACTATACTTCCACCACAGCTCAACAGGGAAACACTGTCTGAGGAAACACAAAGAGGGAATTTGATTCTAAAAAGACTGTAAATGTGTCAGATATCCACTTGATATGACTAACTCAGACTGATGAAGCCCCATATAAGCTTCACATCTATTTTTAAATGACTGTGTGGACACTGTGGATTTTGGCCTCCATCACTTACATTGAAAGCACATTTGAAGGAGATTTTTTAATATCCAGTATGAACAGGAGGAATGATTACAGTGAGGAAAACCTCTGTCACTGTTCATATGGACACCTGACTGATGTTTTAAGACACATTTGAAAAACTGTGAACCTGTCCTTTAAAGTAGGATACTGTCTCTCATATTTACTTTGAGGGTTTTACAGTAACTCTAGATTTACCTTGGACTGAGGTTGGACAAATTAACACAAACCTAATAAAGTCATATTAAATATACAAAATTATTGACCGCCTGAGTGAAAGTCCCTTTATTATTTTTGGGTTGTTTTAGAGCTCTTACCGACCCTAGAAATTGTGAAAGTTTATGAAATTGATGATAAAGTAGCCTCTCGTGGATGGAAGTCTGTCACTTAATTTTTGTGAAGATGGAAGCTTTAAAACCAGATTTTACAGAATCCAGACTGTGTAATCAAGTATCGTTTTGAGGCACTTGTACTTTATACATTATACCTCTTTATTTCAGAGTCAAATGTTGTACTTCACTAAATTTATTTAGCTACCAGCTAGCTAATACCTACAGTACTAGAACTTCACTGATGCAGATTTTAGAGACAAAATGTATGATGAGTTTGTAAAATTTGGTGCACGGTTACAGATGAGACCCAATATTATAGTAAGTACTTTAAAAAAGTGACAAAGGGAACAGATTAATAAATGATTAAGTAAATGACCATGCATGGCTTTTATTTGTAATGGAGTATTTTTACACTGTAATTTTTCTACTGTTACTTGTGTTAATCTGAATATTTCTTCCACTGCTGGATAGAATCTCTAATAGCTATAATATATAAACGGGTTTCATAATACAGTATAGTGTAATATAATAATATAATGTATAATATAACCAGTCAGTCGTCTAAGTTTGACCTCAAAGTATCCTTTTTTTATAAAGTGTGTTATTATTTTTGGTATTGTGCAACAATAAAAATCTACACATGAAAACAGAGATCCAGTAAATTGATTCTGCTGATCGTATGTGTGTGTGTAAGACAGACTGTGTTCCTGAGCAGTGTGACAGGCTGGTGGTCTACAGCCAGGATGTCCTACATGAGAGCAGACAGCAGCCGGTCCCAGCCACGGGACTTCAGCAGCCTCATCCAGACATGCAGCTCAAACATCCAGAAGATCAGCCAAAACAGTGAGTGCTCAGTGTGTCAGACACACAGCCAGTAAAACTCTCAACACATGAATTCATTGCATAGAAGTTCAACATATTTAATTCCATAAGTGCTTGATTTTGTGCTGCAGCTGGCCAGATCAAAAACCTCCTCTACCAGCTGGGGACAAGACAGGAAACCCCCGAGCTCCAGGAGAAGCTGTGAGTACTGACTTGTGATTGTCAGTTTCCCCTTCAATGTTACATATTGTTATTATCTGATCAAGTGTGTGACCAGCCAAAGCTTTTGAGTGAGGTCTTAGCAGCGTGTGTGTTTGTTTCCCTGCAGCCAACAACTCCAGCACTACACCAACCAGCTGGCTAAAGAAACCAACAGACACCTGAAGGAGCTGGGCTCACTCCCTCCACCACTGTCTCCATCAGAGCAGGTCAGTCATCGTCAACCGTAGTTTGGATATATAAACACAAATAAATGTAAACATAAATATCAAAATTTGAATAAACATACAATACATGAGGACACCCAAACAAAGTATGTGAAGAAATGAACATCCTATTTCATTCTACAGCCATCAATCTAGTATTGATTCCAAATGTTTACTTATTAATGGAAAAAAAGTGAAATGTGAGTCATGTTCATCCAAGTGTTGGAGGGAATGTAGAGAGGATCGTGCTAATTGTGCTAACACGTCTGTCATGTGAAGTGGGAGAGGGTGGAACTTTTTTAAAGCCTGTAAATGTGAAGTGTGGCGACTCAGCCATGTGCTGTCTGTAAAGCACTTGGATATGGTTTGAATCATATTACTGGAGAAAATCAATCTTTTTGTGTCCTGCAATGTTGAATCTACATTTTCTCTTTAGTTTGTCCAATATGAATCCTTATAACTAGGATTATTTTCATTATTGATTTGTCTGCCAGGTTTGTATTTGTTTGTTTGTTTGCTTGTATTTTGTGTTTAATCAGTAGATCAGTAATAATTCAAACAGTCCAAAAGTTAATGAATGACATAAGCTGTTAATGTATCTGAGCTATGAGTATATCTCCTGTCAGGATGAAACACATACATTATGTCTGTAAGGTTCTTACTCATCTAAAAGCTAAAACTGTGTCTGTATGACAGAAGCAGGTGATTTTCCAGTATTTCCATTGTGTTTTATTTATCATAAATTTCAGACAAACTGGCTGCTCTTTCAGCAGCTCTGAGTGTAGCAGCTCAATGCTGTCTTTGTAAAAAGCTCCACTGAGGGATTTATTAATAGTGCTGAGCTCCTTTCTGTAATGTCAGTGTTGAGCTGTTGTTTGACAAGCTTTTATTTTTAGCTCAGGTGGCTAAAACCATCTGAGTGTCATCTACATGTCCAGAGCAACATGACACTGTGTTGATATTGTGCTCCATGCTAGTGCCTGTTCATCTGTAGAACAACAACAACTGTACATTTACAGTACCTATGAATATGCTTTAAAAAAAGATTTAAACCATTCCAAGTAAATGTCTGATTTCTCTGACAGTAAATGAAAAACATGAAAAATAATAATGTTCCAAAACACAAGTTGTAAACCTTTAAGAGCATCTAAGAGTGACCTCACTCTGTCTTGTTCTATTTTGGAAAGTTTGAATTCTCACTGTGCCACAAATAGCAACAAAGCTTCAATGCCTTGTACCTGCTACCCAGCAAAACGTTACAGGTTACTATAAAAGTGTTATTCTTCTGCTAATGATATGATATAATGCCTATTTCATTGTTCATTGGTTCATTTTGTTGAAGGTTGAGATAAAAATGGAGTTAGATGTAGTGATTGTTGAAGAGGAGTCAGGATGCTCTAAGTGGGTTCGAAGGAGTTTTGAGGAAAAAGAGCCGGAGTTTAATTTCACTCACTAGAAAGTCTACTAATTAGACAGTTAAGAATTATAAACGGCTTCTCAATCAAGTATGAGTGTTTGATGAAAGGTTTCAGTAAAGATCCTGGTTGTTGTTTGTCATTTCTTTACTGTTGCTATCAAGTAACAGGGTTTGGTTTTGGTTGGTTAAGGTTAGGTAATGATTGTGATCGTAGTGAAAAGAAACCAACATTGACTGACTTTCAGCAAACAGGAAGTAAACAGCGGTCTCCTGCGTGTTGACCCATCCATTCACCATGACCTCCTCCCTTAAAGGTTTGGCGGCATCACATTATTTCCTTGTTTGCTCCTGACAGACAAGGCTCATAATTCAGATGACCACTGGAGGTTTTGTCATGAATGTACACATGTTGCATTAAGCATTTGAACAATTTAAAGACTCCTGTGAAAGCATATTTGGGATGTTGTATATTATACTTTCACTCCATTGATTTGCTTTAAAAGCATGCTTTTATTGTTCTGTGTGTTTTTGAAAATAGAGGGTAATGCTTCAAAACTAAGCAGAAAAGCTGTAGTATGTGGAATTCTGAATTTTAATACTTGGGTTGCTGTGTATTTGTCCAGTGAAGAGCAGTTTTCAGTTTAGACCAATTCATCTATTTTCCATCTTCAAAGGAGATGAGAGACTGTGTCAAAATGCTGATACTGTACTCCTGCTGATAATAATGTATTTATTATCCCCAGTTTGTGCGACACTGTGTGTAGGAACTTAACATTTTAACAAAAGATGGAAATTGTTTTTATTTATCCTTTCCTCTTTCTTACAGAGGCAGCAAAAGCTCCAGAAGGAGCGTCTGATGAACGATTTCTCTGCAGCCCTCAACAACTTCCAGGCGGTGCAGAGGAAGGCAGCAGAGAAAGAGAAGGAGTGTGTGGCCAGAGCTCGAGCTGGATCCAGGGTCATGGTGAATATCCGGCTTTCTATTTGGACAACAGATGATGAATCTTTACAACCAATAACATCATTTTCATTCTTAATTGATTGAATCACTATTAATTCATTTGCATCCATAATGGAAAAGTGATATGTGCTGATGTTGATTCATCTTTTTTTGTTGATGTCAACAGGGAGATGGAGGCAATGTGGATGAACAGCTGGTCACATTTGAAAAGTAAGTTCATCACATATTGTACATTCAGTCTATTCTCTATCCAACATTTTGTTCTTGATGCTGTTTGGTTTAAGAAAGCCACAGCATGTTTAAAGACTTTTTTACACTTCACAATATTATTGCCAAAATTCACTTTGCTATCTATCAGTCTGTGAATGTTTTACTCCTCCTTATGCTTTACTTTAAATGATTATTTGAGCTGTAGATAAAATTAAAATGTAAATGAGCTGTATTATTGCAGGGAGGATGAGTTGAGTCAGACCCAGACTCAGCTTGAGGAGCCCAGCATCACTGAGGAGGACCTGGAGATCATCAAGGAGAGAGAGACCAACATTAAACAGCTGGAGGTACCAGCCTGAACAATAGGACATCCCACAGAGGCAGGAACACTGTAACATGCTCTGTTCATCCGTTAACCTTCCTCCTCCTCACTCTCCTCTCCAGGCTGACATTATGGATGTGAACCAAATCTTCAAGGACCTGGCTGTTATGATCCATGACCAGGGAGAGATGATTGGTAAGTCAGAGGAAACACAGGTTAGCTCTGAGCTAAATAATCACACTTTCTTACTCAGATGTGAGACTTCATGTCAAAGCTCTTCCTGCATTCTGATTGGCAGACAGCATCGAGGCCAATGTGGAGAGTGCTGAGGTCCATGTAGACAGAGGCGCCGTCCAGCTTCAGAAAGCAGCTTATTACCAGGTGAGATAGAATGTGGGGCAAGAGGGGTTGTACAAAACAATGGAAACACTACATGGAAGGACTTTAAAGGAATTAAATCACATCTACAAAGGCAGCTAAAGATTTTATTCATGATGAGGTCAATAAACCACAATACTGTCATGTAAATTAAGGTGACACTTTATTTTTCATGTTGTCAACAAATAACATGAAACGACAAAAACATCAATGAATTGATCTTCTAACAAGTATTGTGTGTGTATCAAAGCCTGATATATCTTATTCCTCTGTGCCATACACTTCAGTTGTTGTCCAAAGACTACTGAAAACATGTTAATGAGTCACACTGTTGCACTGGGCGACATGTTCCTTCATTACCATGAACACACAATGTAGTTTATTTAGTGTAGTTTATAGAAATACTCACTAGAACACCAAATGTGAATTAATGCGTTGCTGAAAATAGTCTCCAACAAATGCACTATTTCTTGCTATTTGAGTAATGTTTGTTAAAAACTACAGTGAGTAGCTGTTCCAACAAATTGTTCCAACAAATTACTGAGACTTTTTAAAAATGAAACTAAATATTTGTGAGGTGTTTTTAAAGATTTATATTTTTAGTTGGAACCAATGGACTGGACTGGACTTGGTCTTTTTATGGGAATTGTTGACAATAAATAAGATATAGAATAACATCAGACTTATCCTTTAAGTTGTATTTACATGGTACACCATGATTGATAAAGTTTATTATTATCAAGGTACTTTGACTGCCATGTAAAACACTGGTGCAGTTTAGTTTCCTTTCATCTGTTTAGTCTGACATGATACTTTGTTGTGTGCAGAGGAAGTCCCGTAAGAGGATGTGCATGCTGGGCATGGTGCTGTCGCTGGTCCTCACCATCCTAATCATCATCATCTGGCAGGCCATCAAATGAGAGGAGAAGCACAACTAACTGATCCCTTCAAGTGACTTCCAACGTGTGTGTGTGTGTGTGTGTGTGTGTCTGTCTGTCTGTCTGTCTGTCTGTCTGTGACTGTGTGGATGTATTTATGTGGCATAAAAGAGTGGTGACAACAGTGGGTTTCACATGATATGGGTTCTCTTTCATAGCATTCTTTTCATATCTCACATTGGGAACTCCTATGACATGATCTCATCAGAAGCTCCTTTTGAATTTTGCCTGCCAGGACTGGCAGAATTCTAAACCATTGGCCCCATCTCGGGACCTTCCCACTGTGTTGGATGCCCTTTCAGTACCACCTTGTGGTTCAACACTGGAATAAGTGGACTTGAAAATGCAGTCTCTTGCTTCAGCTAAACAAGTGGGTGAGATTCATGCTCTTTGGCGCAGGTTTTATGCATCTACATGGACAGAACCAAAAGCTGTAGGAAAAGTTTTGGGCAAAGAACCACGTAGGGAAACCAGTCTCAAAGCAGCAGCTCTCCCACTGGATTGTGGGGGACTATTGCTTTAGCTTATAGCTCTAAGGGTTTGCAGCCACCAGAGGAGCTGTGTGCACATCCTACCAGGGATCTCACCACCTCATGGGCCCTTTTCAGAGGGATCTTCATTCAGGAGATTTGCACTGCAGCAAGTTGGGCCTCCCCACCTTTGCAGGGTTCTACAGGCTTAATGTTAAAGCTCCTCCAGTAGCCCATTTGGTGTTTACTGTGGCAAAGCCTTGGTAAAGTTGGTCCCCCAATAACATTTGCTCAGAAATCTGGGAGTTAGCATTTCCCAATGTGAGACACAAAATGAATGCTATGAAAGAACTTAAGGTTACTTGTGTAACCTCAGTTCTCTGGGTAGAATGAGTATCGCACCAGACCATTCCGCCTTGCTCATTTATAGCAAGGAAGAGGTGAGTGTTTTTGAATGACTGGCAGCATAGTGTCAAGCCCTTTCATAGGAGTAGGGTCTCTACCCTCCCTGTCACTGACGCACTTAGTTCCAGCCAATCCTTGCTGGCAGAATGCCATGGGAGCTTCTGATGAGGTCACGCTGTTCCCAATGTAAAACGCTCACTCATGCTGCTCAGAGAACCGCGGTTATGCAAGCAACCTTATGTTTTTCAAGGCTGACAGCACATGTTAGGAACAAATCTGGCAATATTTAGTGATGATATTCACTATATTTTATTTAGTCCAAAACTTGCAAGTATGCAGTGTTTCTTCACCTAGTTTGGGACAATAAAACTGAGCTCTGAGACTGAATATGACTACTACTACCACCACTACCACTGCTGCTGTTAGAGAGCCAAAGTCCTGACGTCACCTCCCGTGTAGCCTCTGTTGCACTAGCTTCTGTAACTCTTTCAAGATTTTCCAGTGCAGCAGCAAGGATGTTATATGTCATTACATCTCTTGCGTGGATGTCTCTATTAAACTTGTAGGGATTTTTTTTAAGTATTTTAAGTATTTTCATTTTTACATCACATTCATATGTCTTTTATTTTCCATTTCAAACATACTTCCAGACAGTTGGATCAACAAATCAGCTTGCTTGACACTTATGCATTGAGATTTGGGAGTTGTTCAAGTTGTCTCTTAGCCTCTGAAATCTACCGTTACCTGTTTTCTATAGAGTTTTATGCAAAAGTTTGGGCACCCGTTGACATATAACATATTTTTGTGACTTTTTTAATGAGAGGACATAAACACAGCCTCTCTAGGATATGGAACATAAAGCACAACATTTTCAGCAAACATGAATACATTTTTATGTCATAAATTGAACAAAAAATAATAATATATATATATAAAAAAAAACATCATTGTGGCATGTGCAAAAGTTTGGGCACCCTATATAGTCAGTACTTAGTAACACCCCCTCTGGCAGATAACACACTTTGCAAATGCTTTGCAAACTAAAAGTCTTTCAGTTCTTGTATTTGGGATTTTCTCCCATTCTTCCTTGCAAAAGGCCTCTAGTTCTGCAGTATTTTTGGGCTATCCTGAATGCACAGCTCTCTTAAGAGCTACCCACTGATTTTCAATTATGTTAAAGTCAGGGGACTGTGAGGGCCATTCCAAAACCTTCAGCTTGTGTATCTTGAGGTAGTCCATGTGGATTTCGAGGTATTTTTAGGATCCTGTTGTAGAAGCCATCTTCTTTTCAGCTTCAGCTTTTTTACAAACGGTATGATGTTTGCTTCCAGAATTTGCTGATATTTAGTGGAATCCATTCTTCCCTCCACCAGTGCAATGTGTCCACTGGCTGCAACACAACCTCAAAGCATGATAGATCCACCCCTATGATAAACAGTTGGCAAGGTGTTCTTTTCATGTAATGCTGCTCCCTTTTTCTCCAAACATATCTTTGCTGATTGTGGCCAAAGGGTTCTATATTAACTTCATCAGTCCAAAGCACTTGTTACCAGAATGCATCAGGCTTCTGAAGGTGTTCTGTTGCATACTTCTGACGTTGGATTTTATGATCAGGACGCAGGAAAGGTTTTCTTCTACTGACTCATCCATGACGGTCTTGTTTGTGTAAGCATCCAGCAGTACCAGAGTTTTCTTGATCTTCCAGATCTCACCTTGACCTCCACAGCTGCCCTAAACTGCCATCTCTTAAATACATTTTGTACTGTGGAAACTGCAAGCTGATAACACTTTCTTATCTTCTTGTAGCCTTCCCCTGCATTGGGGGCATCAATAACTTTCATTTTCAGAGTCTTACACAGCTGTTTAGAGGAACCTATGATTGCGTGTGATATGAGTGTTTGCACAAGGTTTGGAGAGTCAGAGTATTTGTAAAGCTTTGAAATTGGCACTAGCTGACATTTCCTAGTGACAATTGTTGACATGGCTCAGGCCTAACGAGCTGATTAAGGTCTGAGACCTCGTCAAAAGAATCTAAGACTTCAGAAATCAGGATTCCCAAACTTTTGCACATGCCACAATGCCATTTATTTATTTATATATTTTTGTTCAATTTATGACATAAAAAGTATGTATGCATTAATGTTTGCTGAAAAATATTGTGTTTTATGTTCCACATTCTAGAGAGGCTGTGTTTACATCTCTTCAATCAAAAAATCACCAAAATATGTTATTTGTCAAGGGGTGCCCAAACTTAGCATATTCTACCATCCCTGTCTGGATAAATGGAGTGAACCACAACAGCTTAATTTCAAAAGGGGTTTTCTTCTGGATCAGCGCTCAGACATTGTGGTTGCACTTCATAACAATACAAATAACCAGAAGGGGATGACATGGACTGAAGGAAATTGTAAAAGTTTGACAACATTTCAGCCTCTGTCAAACAAGTCAGATATTGTCTAACCACATGACTGGCATGTTCCTGGTTCACAGTGGAGGCAGGCTCTATAAGACACCAACTCATGAATGTTGGAGGATGTCTATGCATGATTAAATATTCATCTCAAGGGGACAGTATGCTGCAGCTTTCTGTGTGTGTGTATCTGTGCATCTCTATTAATTATACACCTTACATTCCAATGCAACAGAAAATCAACTTTTCCTCAGTGTAGCCCTTACCACTATTGTAAGACTGTGTCTTATTAAATGCAATGTTGCACAATTTTGTATACAGTAAGTACATATGGACCCCATCTTGCTCCTGTTTGGATATGACTTATGTTTCTGAAATAAAGAGTGTCTTACATATAAGAATGTTGAAGGAAATGTCAATTGGTAGCAGCTGGCAGAATGTCTGTCTTTGGTAAACAATTTGTTTCACTAGATCAGCCCACCTGACTGAGAATTTAATACATTTCCTCCTAATGGAGTGCTGCTGGTGCCATGTCTCCTTTTGTCCATCAGAGGGCAAGCTAAGCATGATAAGAGTCAGCCGGATGTTTTCAGCATAGAGCTCAGGGCACCTGTTATAAATGACCAGCACTGGGAATAATACTTCAGTCCTTCAGTAATTGTAGCAGAACCACGATAAAAACTTGCTCCATTAAAAGTACACTACTTCAATAATTTAAAAGTACTATCTAGTATGAAAGATTCACACGTAAATGAGAGAGTCCCTTATTTATTAAAGCATAAACCTATATAAAATGTGGGAATGTTTCAAATGGTTGACATACGACATATGCTGTTGGCCACTTTAAACTATAATGATGCATCACTAGCTTATTGTTTGATGTGAATGTAAAAATATTAATCTGAAAGGTAAATACTATCTACAACTGTCAGAGAAATGTTGCGGAATGAAACAGTATTTCCCCTGAAGTGTAGTGAGGTTAGTACAACAAAACACTAAAAAAATTGTGATATCTCTCCCATCCCAATACAATGGAGGTAAATTTAAAATTAATTCATTTATTCATTCATTCATTTTGCCATGGTGGCAGAAATACACTGCTGTACCACTAGAGGTAAGTGAGAAATAAATATGTTTGTTGTCATTTAGATGAAAAGTTCCAGGCCTTCAGACTTGTATATACTCACTAGTAGCAGTGTGATTCCACTAGTACACTTAGTGCTACATGGACTTGGTGACGATACATTTATAACAGAAAGCTGGTGTTACAAACTCTATTTGGATCTGGATGGGGTTTGAAAGACATGAGTGTTTAACAGGCACCGATATCTATTATCCCATAAATTGCATAATGGGAATTGGAAGATCCAGTGCTTGAGCCATACTGGACAGAAAGACAGAAAATCTCAGTCTTTGCTGCTCAGATTTTGATTTTTTTTTTTCTGTTTCTTGTGAGTCCACAAACTTTATGGAAATACAACATTAAATAATCGCAGTACCCCGTTAATATTACCCTCAAACACAAATAAGCTACCCTTTTATTGTTAAGGTTATTGAATTTATTACAGTAAGTGGAGTGTTCTACTGTTTTGGAGAGTGAGTTGTCAGTCCCACATATATTCCCTACACCACCCCTTGTACTTAGGTTAGCCAATCACTGGGATGATTTGATTGCCAATGAAATCAGTCCTGAATTGCACCTGAGCCAGTGAAGTGAAGCTTGAGTGGAAGTAATAAAAAACCACAGTAATTGTAATCTGGATGTACTCTGCTGATTGAGACCCAACAGTAACTAAATGTAGACTATACTCTGTTGTGTATGCTGAGTATCCATCTTGTTATTGTACTGTAGATAAATAATCTGTCCTTTACATCAGAGCCAGTGTTCTCAGAGTTAAAGTCAAGATGTTCAAATGAAATGAAATGTCTGAATGAGACACTTCATGAGAGTGGACAGAATAGCTAAGAGGCCAGTAATAAGAGAGTGTGGTGGGATGTAATGAGGCTAACATCGGGGTTGTCTTGGTTACACGCCGTCTTGCAGCTGTGGAGGAGCACCAAGTGGTCCTCAACATCTCTGGAAGGTCATCGGGTCCCAGCGGCTCTGCTGCACCCCCGCTGCCATGACTCAACACGACCAACATGAACTTTGTTCTCTAGCTGCCAGTCTGAGCACGCTCACACTGGCATTTTATTATAGATGAGGTATTAGCCAATCACAGCCATCCAGACCTGGAATGAAGACAGACTAATTTAGTTTGATCCAAACTTTGCTTACAGGATGACACATGTTGATTCACACATCCATGCATGTGTTTGTCACTGCTTTTAGCCACACTAGCAGTGTTGCCTCAGGATAGAAATATTGGTTGGTCAGTCCAAAACTTTGGTCTAGATTATCTCAACAACTATCGGATGGATTGCCATAAAATACTTTACAAATATTCATTGGCCCCCAGAGAATGGATCTTGAGAAATGTATTGATTCTCTGCCATTTATCAAGAAAAGCAAGAATGGCACACCTAAATTGCAAGCTGCCAAAGACTTTATAATGTAACATTTCCCCCTTTAAGGTATGTAGCAGGCTATATATACAGACAAACAAGACTGCATTGAATTAACATGATGCAGTAAAACACAAAAAAAACATTTTTTTAAAAAAAAGTGAGGAAAAAACATGTGCAATTATACACAAGAAAATAAAAGGGTTTTATGTTTTTAAGGGTTTTATGGGTTTTATGTGTATTCTTGACTGGGAGAGTGAGGATATCTGAGGATGGACAAAGGGTGGAGATACTGGCTTTAAGGAGAAGATTGCAAAGATTGGGGGACTGTCTGAAGGCCAGTTTTAGGGATCCCTGAAGATGCGCATTAGTTTGGGATCTGAGTGATTTTCCCAATAATGGGTATTTTTGTGCAACACAGGCGAATGTCACTAAAAGCACTCTGTGTCCTCTGTGATGGAAAACACTCCATTTGGGACATGTTGGTGAAGTGCTGCTGATCTAATTATTCCTGTCAATCTTATATCCTTTCTTCAAGTTTACTAGTAAGACTCATCCAGTCTGCTCCACCAGGACTGTGTGTGGGTGTGAGTTGATCAGATTTGATTGACAGTGTCCTGGCAACATAAGCAAACAACCCAACAATTGTGAACTGTGTGAGATGTTGCAAGTGCCCCTTTAAAACCTGTGAGAGAAGCTCTGAACAAAACACAAATACAGAAATTTCTATGAGTGAAATATTTAGCATTCATTATTCATAGCAAGAAATTGAATAAGAAACAGGTTTCCAGGGCCTCTAAGTGGAGACATGAGGTGAGGTCAGTTTGCCTCTTTTATACACTTTCAATTTATTTATATAATGCCAAATTACAACAGAAGTTATCTCAGGGCACTTTTCACAAAGAGCAGGTTTAGACCGTACTCTTTAATTTACAGAGACCCAACATTCCCCCATTAGCAAGCACTTGGCGACAATGGCAAGGAGAAACTCCCCTTTAACAGGAAGAAACTTGGAGCAGAACTAGGCTCTACGTGGGCAACCATTTGCTGCATTCAGAGTAGCTACATCATTAGATAATGTGTTTTTAAGGAGTTTAGGGCCAAGCACAATCATTTCAGTTTTACCTGAGTTTAGTAGCAGAAAATTACAGGTCATCCAGGTCCTTATGTCCTTAAGGCATGCTTGGAGTTTAGTTAACTGATTGGTTTCATCTCGCTTCATTGATCAATATAATTGGGTATCATCTGCATAACAATGAAAATTTATGTAGTGTTTCCTAATTATATTACCTAAAGGAAGCATATATAAGGTATATAGTAGTGGTCCAAACACAGAACCTTGTGTCATGTCTAACTTTTATATGTATGGAGAATTCATCATTAACATGTGCAAACTGAAAAAGATCTCATAAGTAGGACTTAAACCAGCTTAATGCAGTTCCAAATACATGTTCCAGTCTCTGTAATAGGATGTGATGGTCAATGGTGTCAAATGCAGCACTAAGATCTGACAAGACAAGTAGAGAGAGAATTCCTTCGTCCGATGCTGTCTCTGTGCTATAATGCACTCACTGACTGAAAATCCTTGAACAAACTAGAGAGAGAGAGCTAACTAGACTAACTAACAAACTAGAGAACTGTGTGGCTGCTGAGCTCACACTGTCCTGTAACAATTTTTATTTTTGGGGGATAAATCGATGCCTGTTGAGGGCAGGAGGGGATGAATTTTGTCTCTAATAGTTGGAATTTCATTATGAAAGAAGTTCATGAGGTCATGACTCTTTGTCAGCCTGGCCAAAGTGCTGAAAAGGAATCTAGGGCTGTTTTTATTATTATCTTCTATTAATGATGAGTAATAAGCAGCTCTGGCATTACAGATGACCTTCCTATATGTTTTAAGATTATCTTGCCAGACTAAGCAAGATTATTCCAGTTTAGTGAAACACCAAATCCTTTCAAATTTCCACGACATTTGCTTTAATTTGTGGGTCTGGGAGTTATACCATGGATCTAACATCCTTGTTTTATTATCTTCTTTTTTAAAGGGGCAATGGAGTCGAGTGTCACTCGCAGTGAGCCTGCGGCACTATCAATAACATGATCAATTTGGGAGGGACTAAAGTTAGCATAAGAGTCCTCTGTTGTATTGAGACATGGTATAAAATTCAAGCACGTCCTGATTTTGCCAAGTGGTTGTTGTCCTGAGACCAACATTTTGTATGATGGCCCTTGGCCTACAACTGCCACAACCAATCAGTGTTTGTGATGTCATCACAGAGAGCCCTGCTGCCAATTAAAAAACAAAAAAAGGGAGGTTAAAACGGCTGTGCAAAGATCAAGCCGCAACCTCTGGGGCTGAAAAATGAAGCCAATGCGGAAGTGCCAAAAACTGCAGTACCTTGAATGGCCACTTGAGGCTGGCTCCAACAGTGAGTCATTCCCCATAGACCCCCATGTTAAAATGCCCAACTTTAAGCAGAAATAAACATGTTTACAGCCTATAGGACTACAACTCTGCCTCCTGGTCTCAACTCTGGGTTGTCATGGTTTTGATCTAATAAACTCAGCCATATTTCTAGATATCAGAACAGCTCCATCCAAAGTGGAATGTATGCCATCTCTCTTAATCAGACCAGACCTTCCCCAGAAAGTTCGCCAATGATCTATGAAGCCCACATCATTTGCTGGACACCACCTCGACAGCCAGCAGCTGAATGATGACATGCGGCTATACATGTCATCAATGGTCAGAATAACAAATCTGACCATGTCACCACTGGTCAGATTTGGCAGTGATTACATGTACAGCTGCATTTCACATCAAGAAGTTGATACAATCTTTGTCATATTCCATAGTCCAATTCACATGAACATGATCTGCAACATAGATTCAGTCTGGTGAACCTGCTTCATTCTGCCTGAGGGAGCTGCTGAGCCACCAAACAGAATTTAATGAGCGAGGCTTGCAATAGGAATATTAATTTCCTGTGATGTTGCAAATGGTTTTTCAGAGGCTTTTAACTGTGACTAGAAACACCATGTGGAGGAACACTGTATACTTGTTTGTTTTGGAAATGTTTGTTGTCACATCTACAGATGCACAGAGCCACCACAGTGAGGGAAAAATAAGTTACAGGACAGATGTCACTTTTTTAACCAAAGGGGAAGAATTCTTTATACAATACAACAACAGTGTAGACAAAATCCTACACGGTGTCCATCTGTCTCTGACTTCTCTAATGTCCTAAAACAACTGGTCACTGTAGTTTTTATCAAACATTACTCAAACAGGAGGAAACAGTTCATTTGTTGGGGCACTATTTTCAGTGGCGGATTAATCCAGATTTGTTGTCCAAATGAGCGTTTCTGGCAGCAGGATGGTACTAGCTTGTACAATACAATACAATACAATATATTAGGCTTCGGATACACACACAAAACTTGTTAGTAGGATGAGTTCATTGTGGGTTTGGCTCTGCACAT
The DNA here is from genome assembly GCF_963924715.1 of Thunnus thynnus. Lineage (NCBI taxonomy): Eukaryota > Metazoa > Chordata > Actinopteri > Scombriformes > Scombridae > Thunnus > Thunnus thynnus. The sequence continues at coordinate 33,237,232 of NC_089526.1, read as the reverse complement.
GAGATTTGTTGACAATATACAATAAGATAAATACAGAAAATTGCCAGCCTTGTCCTTCTAATTTTTGCCAATCTAAGGTATTAAAAAAAGTATTGCTTTGGTACTTATCAAATGAACTATATCAAACACTTTTCACATGATACTCAGTCATAGTCTTCCCAGTGGTCTTATTTATTCATCACAATTCTGCTTAATTCTGAAAGAAATATGGTAGTCTAATGTATATGGATTACATGCAGCTTTTGTCATTATGGTTTGCAGGGCTCATATGAAGAGGTCCATGTAGCAATGTGAGCCTCCTCTTTCTCTTCTCCCCTGGCCTTTAGAGCAGAGAAAGTCTGTGCTCTCTGAAAGAATGGTTGTCTCTAGGGTAACCCAGAAAAAAAGGTCCAATAGGAATCACCTGTCTGCTCGTCTCTCATTATGTGGGGAGAATAAAAGGAGGGTGAATCTGCTTTCCATATTCTCTTTTGTTGGGGGTTGAACCCATCTTCAGTGCTCTTCTTTCATTTCCTCTGTTATAAAGACTTGAACACACATCATCAGGGCTGATCTGTCCAACTGATGGACAGACATCAAGCATCGGGAGCAAAAATGATTTCACCTCCTATGAAAGAGGAGAGGCAACAGAAGGTCTTTTGATTGTGGGAAATGAAAAAGAGTAATGGGCTCCTATTCTCCTCCTAGGGAGAGATTTTATGCTTCTTGATGGATGTTTGATGGGGTTGGTCAAGGGAGGAAAGGTTAAGAAATTCTGTGACATTACCCTCACATCAGATGGCAAATGGGCTCTTTCTGTGCACTTATGCTGAAGCATTTGCCTTTCCCTCACACAATCAAAAAGCTTTTAAAGACAGAATAATGGGTAGTCCACCACCACCTTCCTGTCACCTGCCTCCTACTCTCTGATTTCAGCCTCATATCTTGTCTGTCTCTTCTGCCTACACCTTGAGCCTACCTAAAGCCCCTGCTCAGTCACCATGTATGTCACGCTTTTCCTACACTGTAGCTCCATGTAAGTCCTCTAACAAGGTACAACAGGCCTGTCAAATCACATCTGTGGACTCCATAGACGGGCTCTTTCCAGGCAGAAGTGCTGCTCATTGGCATGCCAGAAGTTGCAAGTGGGCGTATATAGTACATGGGCTTGATAGGGACGTTTACCCTAGTTTGTTGTCATTTTCTTGTGTATTTGCATACACAAGAACAAAATGCTGTTCCTCCCAGCCCACAGCAATGCAACAACAACAGAGAGGATAAAGATGTACTGTATATCTAAAAATTCCCTTTAAAAAATGATAAAAACATATAAATCCCAAGAGATAAAAACAAAAAACAAAAAAAGAATGAGCATTTAGCAGCATAGTGCATTAAAGTGAATTAAGAGAAAAAACTACTCGAGTTCGACCAGCACTGATGGGGGAGCTATATAATCTACTGTCCAGAGAACATCGGAGAACATTAGGCAACATGACTGTTGGAATTTTCAGTTTGTATGGGTTAACAGTTAGCCTAGCTTGCACTCCTCCATGCTTGCCTTGCTTCCACGTCCTGTCGCATCGCTTTAAGTGTTTGCTCTCCGGCACAGCTACAAGCAAGGCTGTGGTCTCCTTTGGGTCCACTGGACATAGCAAACCAAGTGCGCTCAGCTGATTTAGTTCCCAGCCAGTATTTCTCATAGCAAAAGTCTTTGTTTGTCTTTGTATATTCCCATCACACTACTACCACTCTGATTTCCCAGTTGGGTCTTATTTTGGTAGTTTCCTTTTTTTCTATTGGGTATGACACTGTACTCCCCAAAGTCTGGCAGGTCAAGAAACACAAGCAAGTCAGGACAGGTTCAAACAAAAACAAGTCAACAGTTAATCCAGATTATCTAAACCATTTCATTGGGAGGTTAAATTTTAAGTGAGCGTTTTTGAAATGTAGCTAATAATCCCGCATTGCATACAATTACAGTAAGTACAGTAGGTTAAAGTTGAAGCAGGAAGTGGGTCTTAAATGTGTGATGGATGGCGAATACAGTGCTAATATTACTGAAAATTACTTAGGAAGGATGTCCAAAACTATGAAAATAGTTTGTAAAACTTTATTTTTTATCCTTTAACACATCATTTTCCTTTAATATATTATGTCTAAGAGGGATGTAGTCTCTGGTATCAAAGTTGGACCCCACCACCACCCCTCATCCTCTGCACCCTTGATTTACTCCTCATCCCATTAAGGAACCACTACTTTCTGTTACCTTTCTTTGTTAACCATGACCTTTCCCTGTGTTAAGTAGTTTCAGTTCCCTACTATTAACTATACCTTAACCTTACAGTACTTTCCATGTCTAGATATTGTAGAAAGTAATAATTAGAAAAATACTGACAATTTAAGTACAAAAACATTGTCATAATCGAATAACCATGGTGCTTATGTACATTCTAATTCATTAAAATCATGTATACTTTACTGTACCATTTCAAACCATTTCAAAGCATACAACATTTTAACAGATCTAAATTTGCTTAATTGGTTTACGGTCATTTTGCTTGGTATGGAAATAGACTCAAAACATGCTTGAGCTGCTTATCTCTGATTTTTTCATTAATAAAAATTTGGTTTTGAAGTTATAATCCCTAAGGTTTTCATGGAATTTAACAGTTTTTGATACAATTTAAGGTTTATTGTTAGTGGTGGAGTCTTCCATTCCTGCACAGGATTCAAGTTGCCTTCACACACATGAGGGATTCACAGGAAATGATTGAATCCAGTGTTACTGTTTGTAATTTGATTCCATTGATAACAGCCCTAAAGTTTACTGTTCACTCTCTACACCATGTGAAGGTTATATTACAGTGAAACTGCAGACTGGACAAAACAACAATAAGCTAAAAGAAGCTGCAGAAGGGGACTGCAGAGCTGATGATAACAATGATAACACCTTTCATGTTATTTGACCCATTCTTCATATGAAAATATGGATTAGTCCAGTTTTAAGTGTTTTAAAGATACATTCATGGATTTTGGTTGTAGCTCCAAAAATCACCTTCAACCCTAAGTTTCCCAAATCTCATTCCTCATGTTTTAAAATTCAACACGAGTTACAGTTGAGTTTTGGGAGGACTGCTTACACTGCAGCACAATCAGGAAATTTACCTTTAATGTGTGGCTTAATGTGAATCAGTTACTTAAAGTGAATAAAGCCTTTCTTAAATATCCCAGTGCTGGAGTGATAGAATGACCCAGTCTGGTCTCAGTAAGTTCAACACTGATAGCTGTAGTGTGTGAGGTGAAACGTGACACCTTCTGGCACCAGAATGGATCTCTGCAACTGCTACCCTGCCAAAAGAGATAGTGTTCTATCTAGGGATGGCTATAAATAAGAGCACTGGCAGTTCACACCAAAGCTCATCTGCTGAAGGATATTAATTATTGCTGTTTGTCTCTCAGGAGTGTGTTATGAGCACAGCGGTGTGTGATTGGATGCATCTGCTTCCCAACAGCAGTGGCCACATAACCTTATTCCCTGCATACACACCAGCATGAGTGCTAATGTCGTATATGGCTTTCTGAGCTCTCTGGCTGTTACTCTGACTTACAAGCAGGTACGCATGTGCACACACACACACTTTCCTACTTGTGCACAAAATGACATGTACATACACTGAGTGTCCAAGGTGGAAATTCTCTATAAATAGCTGGTGTTAGGTGTCTGGTCATATCTATGGAGACAAATCCCTTTATAAGAGCCTTATGCATGTTGTCAAACATGTATGTACACACCCAAACACACACACACAAACCTCAACATTTCAAACATAGTCTCTCACCCTAAATAAAAATAGCTCCAAAGCTGGCATCCGATGCCCCCTGGTTCTATTGCTCTCATTGGTCATTAACCCCTCATCTGAGAAAACAGGGCCAGACCCAGTGAGAATGTTCCTGCACCAACACAACTGTTGCTCCTTACATCTGGCATGATATGAAATACAGCCAAGGGGTTTCTATCCTTCTCTGCTGCCCCAGATACATCACCCACACTCACTTTCTCCCACCCAGTAAACAGTCAAAGTCACCTTGATTGGGTACACAGAGGGAGAGCTGCTGCTATTCTGGCCCACAAAGATCACTCAGCCTCTGCCCATGGCTCTGATTAATGAAGAAAAATCAGTTCACTGGTTCTCTGACTCTCTCTTATTCACACTCAAACACAGACACAAGCTGCTGCTAACTTTGCCACCTACCTTTCTTACTATTATTGTATTTTATTCTATCCATCTTTATTTTTCACCACACTACATCACATTCAATATGTCATATTTGGAATCAGGAGGACAGCAGGACTAAGTGGATCACTGCTATCATTTCAACCATGTTTTATAGCTGTATCAAGTCAAAAATAGACAGACAAACCAGAAGTACGGAGACTTGACTGTCAAAATAAAATCCTTTTATTTAGATCATTAATTGCCAGTATAGTTTGAACATGCAGCCACTTTTTAATCCAACATTCTGGCTTGAGATTTGTCTGGAGTCATGTAGCCAGTATCAAGCCAAACAGAGAATGGTTTGATACTAATCACCTACTAATTGAGGAAGTTTTTGACAAATACAATTAACACCTATCCACCTCCACAATATGCACCTAGATTGGATGGAATCTGCAGTAATTTATATTTACAACTGTGGTTTTGTCATCCAAACATACTATACACACATTTCAAAGTCTCAATGGAAATACGTATTTACACAAGATGAAGCCTGTCAGAAATGAATCAAACAACAAATTTAAACCAGAAGGTTCACGTGTTGAAGGGGGTGTTCAAATAATTAATTAAACCATAAGCAGGCAAAATCTATAAACACTACAAAGAATGAGAGAAATACATTTCTAAATCTATAAAAAGAAATTCACATAATTTAGCCTTAACTTTAACCAATTCGTCCATAGTGACAAATAGCTTTTTATCTTCTTTCTTCAGGATTTTTTTAAGTATGGTTTGCAGCAATGATTTGTTTCTGTTTGGAACATGAATGTCAGTCGCTGGAAGTTATTTTTATGTTGTATTATTCCATGTGGGATGGATCATTTTTAATGAATATAAAAATGTATTCATTCATTCATACATCATTAAATATTAACATATATTTTAAATGTTTTATTGCTCTACTTATTTGACCACTTGATTCATTTGCTTACTTGTTTGTACCATGTTTGGTCCTCCATACATCTGATCTGAGCTGTAGTTGAACATTGGCAAACGCCTCTGTCCATACATTTCGCTTTTATCCAGTAATCTCCGAGTCATTTGACTTCTTCTGTTGGGACCATTTCCGGTCAGCTCTTGGCTATCACAGCGGGTTTGGCACAGTTAGGTGTCACTACCAGGTTGACGCGTTACCTGTCTGTCGCCTTGTATTTGCGGTGTTTTTAATGAACGTTTCATGGCTTCTGAGAAACTCTGGTGACTTTATGTGAAATGCGCTGGTAGTTTTAATCACTTTAGAAAAGATGGAGCCTCCGGACTTCGAAGCCATGAACTTCACGGTGGAGCCGACGGTGGCAGCTTACCCGTTATGTGAGAAATGGGCAGACGGCTCGGAGGGCTCCGTGTTCCACCTCGCCAATGTCTTCCTCTTCCTCGGCTTCATGGGTGGCAGCGGGCTTTATGGACTTCTCTACCTGTTCACCTTCCTGACTCTGGGCTTCTTCTGCTCCGCTATCTGGGCTTGGTCGGACTTGTGCACCACGGACACGTTCCTTTGGTTTTTCGCGCTCTTCGGGGTGTGCTTGGGACAAGCGCTGCATGTTGCCTACAGGCTGAGAAGCGTCTCCTTCGAGAAGGAGTTCAATGAGCTTTACGGCTGCATGTTTAAGAAGCTCGGAGTGTCGCTCACACATTTTGGGAAAATAGTGGACTGCTGTGACGGACTCATCCACACCATCGAGAAGGACCACTGTTTCGCTATCGAGGGGAAAACCGCTATTGATAAGCTGTCGGTGCTCCTGTCTGGCAGGTGACTGTCATCCCCGATCGCTTCTTAATTTACACATCTGAACATTGTCTAGTTTAAAACTAAAACGTTTAACAAAGATCAAACAAAACTTCACACGGAAAGAGTTTTGTCATTCTCCTCAGTTCGTCATTGATATTTAAAAAAATAGTTTAATAATTCAATCCTCATTGACCAAGGAGCCTGATTTGAGAAATATAAATAAACAAATCATAAAGTTAAGTTTTATTAAACCAAACTACCTGTTTTTTGGAATATAAAGACCTCGTTTGAGATTTTAGGTGCTTCATATTTTAGCAAACCTCCCATATGCACCTAAAACACCTTAATACACAGTTAATAATTAGTCATTACAATGACGCCATATGTGCTCCATAATTGCACCCTATCATCATCTAGATTTAGTATCCCTGTCATAGCCTACATTTGTCCCTATCATAACCTGTGTGGGTGAAGATGCAACAGCTGCTAAATGAATGTTTGGAGTGAAAGCAGGCTCTGTGTATGGCTTGCTATAATTGAACTCTCCTCGTGTCACTATTCTAAATTTACAGAAACACCAGATTGTGTCACTGTTTACTTGCCTGATATGTTATGTCATCATGGATACTGAGCACATGCATACAATAATGTATGTATGTATTTATCACACAGTCAGCCTGATACAGTAGGAATTGCAGTAATAAAATATTGGGGTGTGAAATTATGTATCTGTGGCTGCCATATTTTCAATCCCCACCTTATTGCCTTATGTGTTGTGTCTGTATACAACACACACATACAGGCAGCTAGATAATATACAGGCTGCTACTTCTTAGCTTTCATTTAGTGTCACTAAAGTTGAGCAGATTGCAGATAGATGCCAGTATTATTGGTTTGTATACAGCTGAGTAGGGGCAGCATCAGCATCACTTCGCCTATGATTGTAACTCTGTAGCTCTTTAGCTGAAACAGGTGGTCTTCAGGTAGAAACCGGCCCCGTTTATTAACTGATTGACTAAAAAACAATAAAGTACAAATTGTTATTAATAGACCGTTGCTTCAGCCCTTCAGTATGGAGCACTAGATGGCAACCTCACTGCAGGAGCTCATCAGATTGAGTGATTGAGGTTTGTATGTTCTGTTCATTTGATGTGGTAGATATTTGCAGCAAATTAGGGAATAAATACTTCACACATTATCAAAGTTCTTTCAGTTCCAAATAGTCAACTGCACACGGAACAGTGTTTTTCTCAGTAGACATTTTGACATGTCACAGCAGGAGAAACACAGGTGGAATCAATCATATTAATAAGTGCATTCCATTTAGATTACTGCTGTTGTGCATGTTGCTGTTTCTGCTGCTATGACAAGTCTTAATATCTGCTGTGAAAAAGGCCCAATGACAGCCCACTGATGAAAGGGTTACCTTATTCAACATTTAATCACACTACATAGCATAAAATCTATGCTGTAAGGGATGAAGCTATCTAGGCTGTTGCCCTTTAAGCCATGCCACATCACTGATGTCACAGCAGGTGTTTCCCACAGCTGCTGAGGGCAGGACACCTGCTGTGATTAGTGTGTGGGCAGAGGTGCAGCAGTTCTTCTTCTTCTGTCCTGTATGAGATGGTGTCCACCACTTTATGTTGCAGTGTTTCCTGTTGCAAAGCGGATCAGATAATGTCAGCTCTCCATTCATTCTCCTACAGAGTGCGTGTGACGGTGAACGGGGAGTTCCTGCATTACATTTACCCCTTCCAGTTCCTGGATTCACCTGAATGGGACTCTCTCAGACCATCAGAGGAGGGCGTATTCCAGGTTACCTCAGACTCCCATGCACATGCAGAAACATTTCAGGGATTAATAATTCAAAATGTCTATTCACGTCATAGTCAACTGCACGCTTGCAACATTGCGTACTCTTCTCCTTGTCAATAAATCCCATAAAAAACTCAAACTGACAGTGAAATAATCTACCAACAAGTATTGTGTGTGAAATATTTAAAAATATTTATGTAAAGCTTATTTAAAAGCTGATTTCAAATATCTATATCAGCAAAGGAAATCTGCATCAGTAAGGGATCATGACTCAAAGGTCCATACATGTAACATCATTATCACCAAAACTGTCAGATTGATAAATTATTAGACCTAGGTGATTAAAATACCAACTTTAAGGGAATATTTGTTCTGAATTAGATTTTATCTGACCATCTTTAAAGGTTAATTACACTTTCATAGTGTGTCCACCTGTTACCTGCTGTCAGCACTAACTTTGGTTGTTTCCTGCTTGTTTCTTTTTCAACATGATCTCTTTGCAATCATTCATCTCTCTGTTTGGATCTCACCAGGTCACGCTTCGAGCTGATAACCCCTGTAGGTACGTGGCGTGGAGAAGGAAGAAACTCTACCTGCTTTTTGCCAAGCACCGCTACATAGCCAAGATCTTTGCCCTGGTTGTGCGCAATGACATCGCAGAGAAACTGTTCTCTCTTAACGACAAGGCTTTCGACAACTCCGGGCACCGCTATGACCTCCGCTTACCCAGTTACTGTCACATACCGGGGACTGAATTAGAAAAGGCAGATGTCTTCCTGCAAGTGCCGGTGCAGGGAGGAAGGACTGCCTGAACACACACACACAAACAGGCATACACTGCTGCAGCCCTGCGGACAGGAACGGTTGTCATTTGGGTTGGGCTGTTATCTGCACATGTAGAGTAAGCAGCTTTCCACTGATGTTCTCGTTATTTCCATTTGATTTGATGTCAATTTGCAAATCGGGTCAGCAGAGTAGGCGGACATGTCGGCAGATGTGATGTCTCTCAGGTGCAGGGAGGAGATGTGGGTGACTCTCAAGGTGAGTTGCAGTGATGTGCAAGATGAGGGTCACGTGACTGACAGAGACAACAGAGCATTGCTAACTAGGTTAACATCTTACGCTGTAGGAAGGTAGCATACTGACAGACAGCAACATGTTGGACAGATTCTTTTCTGAAGAATGTGGTCGCATGGTACGCATGTCATTTACACCTGGCTGCATGAAATGGAGAAATCATGCTGAAAAACATTGACCGCTCAGTCCGCCCTTTAGGACCAATGTGTGCTTTAAAGGAACAGTTCAATATTTTGGGGACACACAGCTTCAGTGCATGTTGCCAGATACAGTCTGTGAACGCAGGATTTGTTTTTGGTGTCTGAACAGGTACGATGGTAACAAAAATCTAACATCCTCACCGTGATGACCTGGGGTCTATTTCAGAACACAGGTTGAACAAACTGTGAGTCTAATAATAAAACTGTGATTCCAGAACATTTGATCAGAGTCAGTTCAGCACATGCTCGGTGAATGAAAAAAGCCATTGTCAATGGAGCTCTGATACTACTCTTCACCATGGCAACAGGTAAATAAAAGGCAGGGCCTCCATTTTAGTCCAGTAACATGCTGAGCTGTGAGGTGATTCGCTATTGGAGGCTCAAGAGACTCATACTGGCCCATACATGACTAATTGATTTGATTTATTGAACGGGACAGTGTGCAGTATTAAGCATAAATAATGCACTGCACTGGAGTTAGCTTGAAGCTAATTTGCATCCGTAGTCCACCACAATCAAAATAGATAGAAACACTAACAGAAAAGGAATAGCTGTAAAACAGTGGATACATTCTTCTGAGGTTCACAAACACCCTGTTGGTTTCCGTTCTCTTAATATATTTATGGCACACAGGAACTGGAACTATTGGGAGTTACATGCTGGTCCTCTTTATGCTAAGCTAGGCTAACTACATCCTGATATGACATGAACTTACAGACATGAGATGGACACTGATCTTGTTGTCTCTCTCTCAGAAAGAAAGGGAGTAAGCATTATTTCCCAAAATATTGAACTATTCCAAAAGACTGGTAGTTTGTTGAATAATGTGTTGTCTCATTATCAGGGCAGTACTAAAAATGTTGTTCCAAGTGAAATGTGATTGGGTTTACTGTACAGTGATAGAACAGCTGCTCTTGGCTGTGTATTAGACGTTCTTGTTTAGCTGTAGTAAACTTTGTAGCTGCTGGTTCCTTCCTGTTTGGCTCTACAGATCTTCTAGCATTTAATTGTTACCTCAGTTAGAAGAGAGACAGTGTGTTGAGCTTGCCATTAGCCTGAAATGTTATAATTATAAGATGGGAATTTCTTTGAATGTCATTGCTGTTTACACAAGTCTGTAGTTGACTTCTCAATTTTAGTTTTTTGTTGGCCTTTCTGAAAAGCTGAAACATGATAGTCTGTATATAGTTTGTCCTTACTGAAAGTTAAAGGGGATACTGGACACTAACACAAGAGCATCTTGTAGGCAATTTAAAAGATTACATATAAAAAACAAATACTACAGCTGATAGTGAGCTTTGTTCATCACATAGACTCAACAGATTTTCACTACTTCACAGGCGCCTTGCCACTTGGATTTCAGTCTCCTTTTCCTCCTCTGTAAGTCTCATTTCCAACATCCACTCAAACATCACGCAGTCACACAACAGTAAAATCTAATAAAATGCTTAAAGCTTTGACTGAGGAGCTGAAATTCATCTCGAGACATCCTGACCTCATGGGTATGAAGAGAGTTAAAACGTGTGTGTGTGTGTGTGTGTGTGTGTGTGTGTGTGTGTGTGTGTGTGTTAAACTAGACCTACAGTGAAGGCAGATTGACATTTTTTTGAAAAGCATGAATTCATGCTATTTCTAATAAAAGCAATGACTTACTTAGATTTATAATTACATTATGAAATTATAAAGTGAAATCAATACATCTGCTGTTTAACTGTTTAAGATAATGTAATGTATAATACTGACAGATTAGATCAGTGCCTATTGTCAGTGTATCATTGTGTAAATGTGGATGTCTATATGGAATGCGAGTCCAGTATTTGTATTTGTATCTGTATTTGTTGAGGCAGCAAAATTATTTGTATCTGTATTTGTATTTGAATAAAAGTGGAAAGAGGCTTAAAAATCCTGTTTTTGTTTTATGACACTTTTAATTTTAGAAAATTTAAGTGTTACAATAAGAGTTCATAAATAAACTTATGAAGGAGGTCCCCACACCGGGTCTGGAACTGGAGTCTCTCAGATCATAGAAGACTGTGCTGACTACTGAGCTAAAACTTTACTCATCCCCTTATTGCAAACAGACCTCTTCCTATTTATACACCCATAACACAGAGACAGCACAGCATGTAATGTGTAGGGAGGAACTTCAAAGGCAATTATTGCTTTGCACTTTTCATTTATTGCCTATTTTTTACAACCTAACTTTGTGGAAAGGAGAGGGGGGACAACAGGTGATGGAGAGTCCCTTGGGAGCACTTTGCTTGTGTCAGTAGCTCAGCTTTATCTCTGGGGAACACCCCCCAACAAATAATTTTTAAAATATTTGTATGAAACAAATATTTGTATAAAACCCACTATTTCTGCTTTGTATTTGTATTGGAGCACACCCCTAATGTCTATATTGTAATGTAAAAATAAATGATTGACTGTGTGGATTTTTCTGATGTGGCTTGTCAGTAATTAACCACATATTGTCACATCTGTGTGTGATGTCACTCCCCTGACATCAGTGCAGATAACATAACAGTACAGGCTAGAGCAGAATACAATATACTGTAACTTGAGCATGATGTAGCTTTCAGCTATATTTCATGGTCTTTATCGGTGGATATATTGAGTTAAAATTATTTTGTTAAAATAATGTAAATTAAAATATATACATACATATACAATACATACATTAAATCACCAAATATATGTTACAATATATTGAATATGAATTATATATAAATATGTAAAATATACCATGAGGTTACAAAATAAAGGCTTACAAAATAATCAAAAATATATTTTGAAAAAGTAAAAATGTTTCCAATAAGTCCAAATAGATTGACTTTGAAATTGTTTAATTCAATTAATTAATAAATCAATTTTCAGCACAGCTTCAAAATGTTTTTGCAATTGCAAATTAAAATCCAATTTTATTAAAGTTTCAACAGAGCTACAGTGTGTAAAAAACAGTCAGTACATTTTGCTAAATGGGAAGATATACTGTAGGTTATGATGAATCCTAAAGTAGGCTATTTGAAGGGAATTTACCAATCTTTATTCCAATGCAAATGAAAAACTCCAAACAAAAGAAAGCCTTACAGATCTTGTGGGTGTTTAAACGGACAGATTGGTCACTGCTTTCATACAGGATAACGGAGTCATGTGCTCTGTCTCCCCCTGTCGGAGCGTCCAGTCACTGCAGCTGCACCGCTCTCCGCTTCTTGTCCATTTTAGTCTCTCCCTGTCAGCTGTGTGGAATGTGCGACACACATTGTGCAGCCCCCTGATTGAAGGTCCAGCCTGCAGTCTCAGCTCACTGCCTGCGGTGTCTCACACAACTCACTCCTTCTCTGCTGCTCTCATTTCACCGGCTGCTGCTGAATCGGTGAGTAGAAGCCTTTTTTTGTCGGTACTTTAAAGAGCAGTTAGAAAGTTGTAGGTGAGAGAAATTCCACTGTGCAGAGTCTGCATGTGTCCCCACATCTATTTTTACACCAGAGCCCCCCGGTGCCTGAGCACATCAGCCTGAGCCAGAAAAAACACAGCAGCTGATCCTGAGGCAGCGGGAAGAGATCCTGAAATTTATGATTGGAAAGTAAAAATGTGTATTTTTCTCTGAGAAATGTTGAATGTTATTCTGTGTGTGCACATGTACTTCAATTAATTTTTGATTGGAACAGATAGAGACAAATGTTTATACAGGAGTGTGTAGGCCTGTAGTGAGATGTATCAGGATTTGATGTGACATAACTGTTCTTAGACAATATAATATTTAATCCAAAGTCTAAATTCTGCTTTTGCAGACAGTAAAGACAACATATCCAGGTATAAAATCAATGAAAATAAATGTATTGGTGAGGTTTTGTACTTTAAAACAAACAGAGTTTGCATTTGGGAATCTTCCATGAGGTTATTCTTCATCCCCTGGGGTTTTCTTTTTATTGCAATTATCTTTTTTTTCCACAGAAAGAGACTTTTAGTTATTTTTAGTCCCAGACTGGGAATTGGGGCTTTTTCCAGAGCACAGCAGATGTATATATATTTGGCAGGGAGACTCCTTACAGCTGCACTAATCAATATATTTTTTAAATTTTTTTTACAAATGTTTTTCAAAAATTTTTTACAAAATCCATTTAATGGTTAAGGATGAAAGGTTAAAAACTAGAAAGGCCAAAAGGCAACTTTGTTTTATGTATCATTTTTAAAAATAATAACAATAGTAGAGCTCATCAAGAGCATTTGAGCCTTATTTAGCTTGTTGTTTTGGGTCTGCCCTGATAAACCCACAGTACACTACCTGCCCAGCAAAACAGCTGACATGCAAATGCTATGTTCACGCCATGTCATTAAGACCATAATAATGAGCAGCATGAGTCCAAATGACAGAATGCTAATGTTGCTCAGTGTCTGCTGGATTTGGAGCAACTGTCATTAAATATGTTAGTCATATAAACTTTATAATGTGATAATATGTTGTGCCTACAAATTGTTCTGCTGCCCCAAATGGACAAAAAATAATTTAATGCAGCTTGAAAACCTTTGACTTTGGGCACTAAGGAAGATTATAATCAACAATATATCACTTTCTGCCAAAGAATAGTTTCAACACAAGCTGAGATCCACTGTGAGCAGAACATTACATTTTTCAGCGCTAAGCGATTCATCATCATCCAGTCAGCTTTTGTCCATCTCTGCCCTGCACTTCAAGGTGACCTTGCTGCAGGATGTCTTCTACCCCAGAGCTGCCCCCCCTCCTCTTCACCACGCTACCCCCCTTCCCATCAGCCACTCCGGGACTCCTGACGGTGGAGCCCAATGCCACCTCCTGCCAGGAGTGGGAGCAGGCCCACCACCTACTCTTCCACCTGGGGAACCTGTCCCTGCTGCTGGGCCTGGTCATCCCCACCACCTTGAACCTGCACATGATCCTGCTACGCGTCTTCCTGATGACAGGTCAGCCCCCCTTGCTGATGGCATTCCTTCTGTGATAATACAGCTGGGGATATTAGAGGATGCTAAATTTATCACAGCCTCTTCATGTGTATCTTTACGCTATCAAAAGTGTCCTGTGTCCCACTACCATAGGATTGTTGAGGATTTAGTTTTCGACATTTGGAAGTTTGGGATTTTGTTGAAAAGCTTTTCATGCTCACACTCTTCATCAAAGCAGAGGCCATAAAAGCTTCTGACAATGGAAAAAGCACTTCCAAAATGTTTATCTTCAACTTGGAAGGAGAGAGGAGACAGGAAGCAGCAGGATTCATGGGAAATGTGGTTGTAATTTCAAGAGAGCCATTTATTTATATTGCCCTTTAGCACAGGGACGTCTCAGCTGGGCTTTACAGAGAAAATAAAAAGGAAAGAGGAAGAGAGGGAAGAGTGTGGAGTTACAGCAGTTAATCTTGTCTCAGTGACCCTGCAACATCAGCCTCAAACAGCCACACTGTTCTGTTTTTAAGAAAACCATCTGTTTTCTTAGATTGAAGTGTGTTAATGTCAGTTGAAAGGAAGTATGTAACTTTAAAGCCACGGAAATATTTAATAAATACATTTTCCCGTCAGAATTTTATTTCACTTTGGTAGTGAGGAGAAGGCTTTGAAACAGCATGTTGGAAAAAAGAATTTACAGAAGATATCAGTCTGTGTTAAATAACTGATGCATACACTTTATGAAAGTTATGAAGGTTACTCAAATAAAATAAAACTGAATTGGTTGTTTCAGTCCACATGTATGCAGATTGGACTTATGATGCATTTCATGTAGATTCATTATAAATTCCAACTGGTTCCACTGCTCTGAGAGCAATCAGAAACTTTTAGTTGAAAGTCTCCCTCATGCTTATAATGTCTCCAACTAAATTTATATTTTTTTTCAGTGCACTGGTTTTATTTTATTCTACAGCCTTTTAATATGTGAAAAATAAATAGTGATAATTCTTTACACATCTCCATACACATTTTAATATGAAGTTGCAGTTATATTAATATATTTCTCTCATTGTCTTTAAGAAAAGAAGACATTCACAATTTAAAATGACTTTGAAAGGTTTTTGCATGTTTAATCTTAGGGCCTTGTTGCTTTGACAACAGCTCCATGCCAGCTTCGAAACACTGTAACATCCAGTTACATGCTATTTTTATTTTGTTTTGTTTTATTGCATTCTTTGCATGTAAGTCTTTAGTTTTCTCTTTTGGTTATCCACGTTTTTAGTTATGTGTATTGTCTATATTAGGACAGGGAGACCTGTTGAGTCTCTGTTGTTGATGATTCAACACAAGCCTGGATTTTTCAGTTTTTCAGAGCTGACTTATCTTGTCATAGCAACAGGGCCTTCAGCCCAAACCTGCAAAAGCAGAGCTTATTTACATTTCAAGGTGAACAAAGATGAAGTCATTTTCAGATGTGAACGTCTTCTTCCCTCAGAGGCAAGGAGAGAAATATATTAACGTAATTGTGACTTTACATGAAAATGTGTAAATTACTGAGAAATCATCAAGATGTGTCAAAAGAATTGGAGAAATACGGTCTATATTTCACACCAAAGAGTACATATGAAAAGGCTATACAATAAAATAAAACCACTTCACTGAAAAAGAACCAATACAAATTTAGTTTGAGACACTATCAGCAAAAGGGAGACATTCAACTAAACTAATTTTGTAACAAAGATTTTGGAACCAAAGGAACCAGATGGGCATTTATCACAATGTGAAATGCATCATAAACTGTATACATGTTGACTGAAACAATCTAAATGCTGTTTCAAGGGCTTCTCCACACTACCAAACTAGAAAACGCTAAAGCCTTTAATCATTTAATATTTTGTTGATTTAAAGTGGACATATCATGCTTTTTGTGATGTGATTTTCTGTTTAGTTTGCAATGTTACCTCTACTTCCTCCTTGTGATGACATAAGCCCCTCTTCTCATTTCTCAGTTTGTACATCCTCCATTCCTTTCCTCGCCTCCTCTCCTCACATCTTCCCTCCCACCTGAGATGCGAGCGGAGGAGGCAAGGAAGAGACACGAGGAGAGAGGAGTCGAGGCAACAGGGATTTAACAAAATGAGACATCCTCGAAATATAACATGCGGCACAGCTGCATCATCTGTCCGTTGTTTTGTTACAGCCTACCGCTGTATTTTATGATCTCTGACAGATGAGCATAACAATGTTCATGGAAACTTATATATTTACTTTTAATTCAAATCACAACGTAATAATATTTATGATATAACAAGAATGTACGGATGTCATACATTGTTATATTTTATTTAACACACGTGTGCACACAGACACACACACATATATATACATACATTATATATAAAGGATATATATATATATATATATATATATCCTTTATATATTTTATTGCGTGAAGCACTACAAATGGTTGTATATTCCAGCTGTGTGTCACGCCACTTATTATTTATATTTAATATATATTTATTAGGTTCCCCGTTAGCTGATGCAGAATATTGGCTACTCTTCCTGGTGTCCACACAAAACAAAAAGCATGACAACAATAAGACACTTACAGACACAACAACCGAATGACAATAAAATCAGAGAAGTATAACAAACCACTTTCTTTCTCATAAACATATTACTATGCATATTCTTACTCATTTCCACTTACATATATTAATATACACAAAGTGTATAAGCACTGAACATACACACAAAGTGAATCTTAAAACATATTCATATACATAAAAAAATAAAATAATAAAAAAATTACAAAATATGGTTACAGGTGTAGGGATGTTGGGTGTTGCTTCACTTGTTTTTTGAAGCTTGCTTTATTGGGTGCTTTAGTAATCTGAGCTGGAAATGAGTTCCATGCAACCATAGCTCAATACAATACCGTGCGTTGTTTTGATTGTCTTCTAGATTTAGGAACTGACAGGAGCTAAAACGGCCTGTTTCAGACAGAGGCTGAACTGAGTGGCTGCATAAAGGACCAGTATAAGATAAATAAGGAGTTTTTAACTGTAAAGATATTTCAGTATATCAACAGATTAAAAGTAAGGACCTAAAAATATGAATGATACGTCCGCTTTAAAAGTTCCACACCGCTCTGCAACTAATATGTTTCTTAAAAACAAAACAGCATGGTTGTACAATGAATGAATGTCTTGACATTACAACCACAGTAACTGTACATGATTATGTCTGTATGAGAGGATATTTAAGTAGACTTTGACATAACCCTCCTCTAACCACTGTGTTCTGTTTTGTCTTGACCCCTTACAGGATGTGGTCTCTTCATTGTGTGGGCAGCGTTGTACAGATGTAACCTGGATGTGATGGTTTGGAATTTGGTCTTCCTGGTGGTCAACTTCATGCACTTGTTCTTCCTCCTGTACAAGCGCAGGCCGGTGAGTTCTGTATCAGCTTACCCTTATTCACATTCTCACAGTCGCTTTACATTCAGGCCATTCCAGTGTTTCACTTAATTGAAATACTGGCTTCAGGCGTTTGGGGGAACAGCGTGTTTATTTATGCAGAGGTTTAGGGTTGAGTTTTTCTCATTGTCTGTGAATCGAGGCAGTATATCCCCCTGGGTTTGGTCCTGCTTTATGGTAATGAGATGCAAGTTTGATCAAATCCATGGGTGTCACTGGGGGGTTTAGTGTAAGGGTCCTCCAGCAAGCTGACAGAATCAGACCAGGACTTTTCATAATGAGACAGGAGACCCATCCTCCTCAGTCAGTGCTCCTTAACCAATTCACCAACAGTATGTGCTTTCAGCTGCATTGTTGAAGTTTTCTTTTTACTTGAATGATAGCTTTTCATAAGAAGGATGAGTTAAGATTGCCTGTCTGCTTTGTCAGATTAAGATTGACAGGGAGCTGAGGTCGGTCTACAAGCGGATGTTTGAGCCCCTTCATGTGCAGGAGGCTCTGTTTCAGAGGCTCACGGGCCAGTTCTGCACCATCCAGACGCTGAAGAAGGGCCAGGCCTATGCTGCTGAGGACAAGACCTCTGTGGATGAACGCCTCAGTATTCTCCTCAAAGGAAAGTATGTGCTGTACTAGCAACTACTATGTGAAAGTTGCTCTGTGTGGTTGGAATGATGTAACAGGATGATTGCAACTGTTATTCGTTTATTAGTAGGAATTTGATATTGTCCTGTTTGTGTTGTCCACCACATATGAAGGATAGACTCACTCATACTGGCTGGTGGTTAGCTTAGCTTAACATTAAACAGGTGGAAACAGCTAGCCCGGCTCTAGCCAGGTTCCATATCAGGCCCTTTACTGCGCACCGAAGAACTTCATCAAATTTTTTTCTTGGTGGGCCGTGAACCAGCTCGGTGAAAATGCAGGCCTGTATTTTTTGTTTATTTGTTTCGATTAATTTAAGAATAAAATAGATTTATAACAGTGTTTAGGGTTGTATTGAAGGGCAAATGTCATGTTTCCCATTAGTAAGTAAGCGCTAACAACTTATTTTAATACTCATTTGGCCAAAAATGACCATATATGCAAATATATAATCTGTGTTGCACTTTGAGACTTGAGACGTACTTTACTGGTAATTCACTCACAATAAAAAACAGTAGCCTGCTTCATTTGTGCTAAAAAAAAGGCAATTTTCTATTCAACTACCATGTATTTGTGTTTGTGAAGAACTGATCCGTTCTGGTCCAACAGGCTAAAGTAGTGGAATTAGAGTTCACAAGTTAAAATGTCTTGTGGTAGGTTAAGTAGATTAAATTTCAGCAACATGCGCTGGTCATCTACAGTATATCTGTGAAAAACTGTGTAAAGGTTTTGATGTAAACTATGAAAGTTAAAACTTCAGTTGTCATCAGGAGGCTTAATATTTTTGCTGGAGGGCTGGATCTGGCCCACAGGCTGCTTTTGCCTACCACTGCTTTAGGGTCTGTATAAATGACATGCCTTTAGCTTGTCCTGAAATTCAAACAAAAATGTATGTAGATGAAGCAGTGTTGTATGTTATGGAATTGTTGACATCCTCTTATGCACTGGTAAACAGAGAAAAGTTATTGATAACTTTAAATATCTTAGAAATTGTTTTAGATTCAAATTTGACTTTTAAGAAACAAGTTGAAAAGGTTGCTGAAATAGTTCAGTTTTACTTGCATGCATGCGATGATTCTCTCAATGCCTCATATTGCAATTTAATTTAACAATTGAGCATTAAATATTTTATATATTTTAAGATTTTATTTAAACATTGGACATCTTGAATGTTGTTTTCATTTAAGACCATGGGCAAAAGTTCCTTGCTGTAAGTGTTTTACAGAATATATGGAAAGCAAAGTTTTTTAAAAATTTTATTCTATTTTTTTTGCTGATCTGAAAAATGATCCGATCTGTGACTCAAATCCGTGATGTGATCCGAACCGTGAGTTTTGTGATCTGTTGCACCCCTATCTCAAACCTCAGCTGCTGCCTCACAAGTTGGTCCCAAACTGGAGTTTCCATATTAAAGCTAATAGACTGACTCTATAAACAAACACATACAGTACTCTATAAGCAACCCAATCATTATCACCACTGTGATGTCATGCAGAGATATCGTTAATGTGGTTTGGAAAGTTTTAAACAGTGCATGAACATGGACATGGATACTTTAAATTGTACATGTAATGGCACCCCCTCCTTTAAGTCACTTTGTTAAACTCACTCAATACCTCCACAAAAAACAAGGATAGTTGCCATGGCGACTGTATTATCAATAAGTAACTGCACTAAATACAGCATTTTTAAAATCAAACTTGAAATATGGTTCAAACAAGTCCAAATTAAATGACTAAATACGTGGTTTGACCATGTGACTCCAGAACGACACATAGGAGTGTTTTGTAATTTGGCTAATCAGGCTGACAAACTGTTCCTTTAAAATGACTTAAAATGGATTCATTTTGACTTTAATATTTCTGTTTGACAGGATGAAGGTGTCATACCGAGGCCATTTCCTCCACAACATCTACACCAATTCATTTATAGACTCTCCAGAGTTCAGGTCCACTGCGATGAACAGAGGAGAGAAGTTCCAGGTAAGTACAAGTCACACATGATGTAGAAGAACGGATGAAACTCTGTGCCGTCATTGTCTTAACAATAATAAATTCTTAATACTTCTTCTTATGACTAATGTGCTCTTCTCATCTCCCCATAGCCTTAATGGTTGCAGTGGTGAAATGAATAATGGATTAAAACTTTCACTTCCTGCTCATTCTGTTTCATGAAGAGAACAATCATTTAAAACAGATGTGAGGTGGCTTTTTATTTGATTTGATGAACAGGTGACCATCATGGCAGAGGAGAACTGTAAGTTTCTGTGTTGGTCTCGAGAGAGGCTCACCTACTTCCTGGAGTCAGATACATTCCTCAATGAGGTGTTCAGGTACCTCATTGGCAAAGACATCACCAACAAACTCTACTCTCTCAATGACCCCACACTCAGTGACAAGGTGGGTCAAGATCTGCTGTCTGTCACATTATGCTTTGTAAACACAGACACTGTAAGCATTAAAGCAAAAACATCACACTGGATGATAGTGGTAACAGTAATAATTGTGGTGGTGATGATGGTGGTTGATGTGTCACAGGCAGTGAAGAAGATGGACCGCCAACCCAGCCTGTGCTCTCAGCTGTCTATGATGCAGATGAGGAACAGCATGGCCAGTACCAGTGACACTGATGATGTACTGAACCAGATACTACGAGGAGGATCTGCTGGCTCCTCTATCCGTAAGTCACATGATCATCCAGCAAGGTGTTGCAATGTGTTTCTAGTTTACAGGAGGGCACCAAGTTTATGGCAGATTACTCCATAAGTCAATGTCCCTGCTCTAATCCCAATGACTCTAGCAGTCCAAACCTCAAAGAAACCTATTAGATGTGTTCTTAATCATACAATCAGATCTAGTCTTAAAGTCCCCCTCCACTGAAAAATATGTTTTTCTTCTTGTTCCTACAGTTGAATGTTTGAGCTTCACTGTGCAGAATGATGTATGTGCAGAGTTTGTTTTCATATTCATCTACTGAAAGTGGAAAGTTCCTCTGAGCTCATTGAAAATCTGATTTTAAGGGGTGGACCTACAAGCAGGATTTGTGACATCACAACTAGTTTGGAAGCTAACCCTGGTCCAGTATGCAACTTACACAAGTGTGATATGGAAACTTGAAGCCTCCAGTGCACAAACACTGAGAATGGACTTTACAGTGAGATAGGAGGCATCTTATTTCCAACATTTACACTTCTGAACGGAAATATACTTGCATATTCATAGATTCTGGAATTTTTAATGACGAAGAAAGAATAGATGTCATTTTATGGATTTTAACGTGGTAATTACACTTTTTTTGTGGAAAAACCACATCAGACACACATTATTGTTTCAAGTATTTATATATGACTCAATACATGTGTGGAGGGGCTCTTTAAAGTGTAGTGTCAGTAAAATTAATGATACAAGCTATGATAATAATATTAGATAACATTGTAGGATCCATACTGACACATAAGCATTGGGACAGTCTCTCAGAACATACAGTGCTGCTTGAAAGTTTGTGAACCCTTTAGAATTTGTTCTATTTCTGCACAAATGTGACCTAAAACATGATCAGATTTCCACTCAAGTCCTAAAACTAGATAAAGAGACATCAGTTAACAAATGAGACAAAAACTTTACACTTGTTCATTTATTTATTGAGGAAAATGATCCAACATTACATATTTGTGCGTGGCAAAAGTATGTGAACCCCTAAGATTATCAATTCATTTGAAAGGAAATTACAAATGGGTGTTTCAATCAATGGAATGACAATCAAGTGTGAGTCTGGGAGGCCCTCCCTTATTTAAAGAAGAGAAATCTGGGTCTTCATTGTCAAACTATGAGCTTCACAACACAGGTTTGTGGAAGTGTGTCATGGCTCAAACAAAGGAGATTTCTGAGGAGCTTAGAAGAAGAGTTGTTGATGTTCACCAAGCTGGAAAGGGTTACAAGACCATTTGTGAAGAGTTTGGACTCCACCAGTCGCCTGCCAGGCAGATCATATACAAATTGAAGACATCCAACACCATTGTTACCCTCCCCAGAAGTGGTTGAACAACAAAGATCACACCAAGAGCAGGCGTGTAATAGTCCAGGAGGCCACAACGGACCCCAGGGTAACGTCTTGGAAACTAAAGGTCTCTCTTGCAGTGACTACAGTCGATGTTAATGAGTCCATCTTCGGGAGAACATTGAATGGTGTGCATGGCAGAGTTGCAAGGAAAAAAGCCACTTCTCTCCAAGACTACTACAGATGCAAATTAGCTTCAAGCTAACTCTGGTGCAGTGCATCATTTATGCTTAATACTGCACACTGTCCTGTTCAATAAATCAAATCAAATCAAATCACAATCAGAACATTGCTGCCGTCTCTGGTTCGCTCAAGACCACATGGATAAGCCAGAAGGTGATTGGAACAATGTTCTGTGGATGCATGAGACCAAAATCAAACTTTTTGGCTTGAATGAGAAGCGTTCTGTTTGGTGATGAGCAAACACTGCATTCCAGTATAAGAACCTTACCCTATCTGTGAAACATGGTGGTGCTAGTATCATGGTTTGGGCTGCTTTGCTGCCTCTGAACTAGGACAGCTTGCAATTATTGATGGAGCTATGAGTTCTGAGTTGTACTAGCGAATTCTACAGGAAAATGTCAAGGTATCTGACTGTGAACTGAAGTTCAACAGAAAGTGGGTCATGCAGTAAGACAACGACACTAAACGACAAGTCGTTCTACCAAAGAATGGTTAAAGCAGAAGAAAGATAATGTTTTGGAATGGCTGAGTCGAAGTCCTGACCTTAATCCTATAGAAGTGCTGTGGAAGGACCTGAAGCATGTAGTTCATGCAAAGAAGTCCACAACATCCCTGAGTTGAGACTGTTACGTAAGGACAAATGGGCTAAAATTCCTCCAAGCTGATGTGCAGGGTTGATAAAACAATTACTGGAAACGTTTGATTGAAGTTATTGCTGCAAAAGGGGGTCACACCAGTTACTGAAAGCAAGTGTTAACATACTTTTGCCTCACACAAATGTGTAAGATTGGATAATTTTCCTCAATAAATAAATGAAAAAGATGAAAAAAATTATTTTTTTGTCTCATTTGTTTAATTGGGTTCACTGTGTCTAGTTTTAGGACTTCTGTAAATATCTGATCACATTTTAGGTTATATCTATGCGGAAATACAGAAAATTCTAAAGGGTTAACAAACTTTCAAGCAGCACTGTATGTTCCTAAAAGACAGCTTCCAACAAAAGCAGCACCCATCCTTACTATATAAACATTACCATTACTAAGTTGTAATATGCACAAGGTGTAAATTAAAATATATTGCTTGCTTGACAATGTAATGACACCCTTTCCTATTCTTCATCACAAAAATATTTTCTCTAGTGTCTGGTAACAGTGTTTCCCCTATAATAGCACAGGCCTGGCGGGCCGCCAGGCCAACAAGAACCCCCACCAGGCCAAAAAATATTTTTTCAAATGCCAACAATAATGCCAAATATCCATTCATTCGGAAATCAATAGCGATTAGGAGAACAGAAACGTGAGTCAACGTCTGTGTCGTTGCCTGAGAAACTGCAGGTAGCGTAACTTCTTTTAAGGAATAGGGAAGAGCGTAAACAAGTGAATGGTTAAACAAGAGAGCAAGCGTCAGAAAAGTGACAGTGAATGCTCGCGGAGCAGAGGAAAAGGTTAGCAGTAAGTTGTCAGTCTGACAGTAAATGTACAGTACAGACTACAGTGTGTCAGTTAATAAATGCTGCAGCTTGTCAAGACCATGAAAAGTCATGTCTGTTATTTCCCCAACTGCTGGAAAAGTGAAGAGGTTAGCTCCAAAGTTAGCAACAATGGGATAGCCTAACCTGACGACGCTAAACAGAGAAATAGAGAAGGGAGAAATGTGTGGCTGCTAATCTAAATAAGGCTAAATATGAAATATCTGATATTTAGTGGTAGTAATATGTCCTGTGTCCTCTGTCCTGCTAACACTTGAATATGTCAGCTTGTCAACAGCTCTGTTAAAGTGGCAGAAAAATACACCAAAGCAATTATCACCACAGTAATAAGTAGTCAGAGGTGCTTAAGTACACCTGCATACCCACACATTAACGTTTCCTCTTATTAACAGTCAGACTATTGACTGCTATCTCATCATAAAGAGTGTATGGTTATATCCATTGAATAAATAAATACATATATATATATATATATATATGCCAAATCAAGATAAATATTGATACCTGCTGAAGCACGTTTACACCTCACAAAATATATTTTTGTCTTAATCTTTAAACATTTAACAGATTTTTGTTTAGAATTGCTGTTTTATACAGTTACTAAGCATTACTGTTGCAAATGCTAGGTCTTGCTACTAAAATATAATATGTTTTGAATGTGCTATAAATAATCTGCTGATAGTCACAACAACACTACAACATGTATTAGACCAGCAGGAATGATTTACCTTTTAAAATACTATATTATGAACAGACTGACACATCTAGGCTAGTTTTTGCTCCACACATTACCTTTACTGTAATTAGATGCAGATGCACCAAATTTAAATCACAGCATAATAACATTAGTGTACAAAACCACAGCTCACGTGATTTTATTATTATTTTATTATGTTTTATTTAATCCTCTTAACAATAGTGAATGAGTAAAAGACACACCATCTCTGTTTTTGCCTTGATGTGAACTGCTGCAACAGCATTGAGAATGGGACATCAAGTTTTTGTGATTTTTTTTTTAATGTCAAAACATACATGGAATTATTTGATATTACACAGTGGAAGCAGTTTGTTTCCTGACCGGTTGCATGCTTTTCTAAAAAATTATGTCAGCTTTTCTCTGATGTGTTCCTCCTGTTGCTCCTCCAGCTGGGACTCCTCAGATTCAGCCATTCCCTGACAGGGCTGTAAGACCACCTCTTTTATCTCAGCCCTCCCCCAACCACCACCTCTACCACATCCCAAACATCTGTCCTGATTCTCTTCTCAAGTCACTGTGTAACCAAATCATTACTACTTTAAACCAATCAGGATTTAACCTGGAAAGCTCCATATTCTGCCTGCTCTTAAGGTGTGCTCTGAACCTGTGTGGTATTTTAACATCTGCTATTACTGCTTAATCATTGCTTAATTTCATTAGACTGATACATTGGTTTGAATTATTGTTAGAATTATTAAAATCAATTATATCATTAAAATCAAACATGTTCATTTACATTTTGTTGCATCTAATTATGACATCTAAATATTTTTATTGAACATACAGGTACAAAGACAAGACATGTACATAAAATAACAACATATAACATTTATCTACAAAATAAAATAGCCAAATAACAGAACATACATCTGCGCAAAACAAAACCAAATATCACCAGCTGCATACATCTAACTTATGTGCAACGCTGAAATTTTGGACCAGTAGAGGCTCACAGGGAAAATTTGTTGAGTGTCCAAAATGGGAAATGTTTATTGCACTCCATTATATTTTGACATGCTTTGTGTTGAAATGAAAATTCTGACCTGCAGATGTGGGAAGGTATGGCAGTGACTAAAATACTAAGACCTGAGGACCATTAATACCCACAGTAACTGTCAACAGCTTTTTAGATGCTGAGAGACGCTGACCACGATGAAAGTATAGGTGTGAAGGAAAACAGTATTGATAACCCTGAAGAAGACTGTCATGTCAAAACGTTGGTAAATTATTCAAATATATTTTTTCACACAGTGGCTACAAGTGTGCGACAACAGCTTTTTAAAGTGTTGATGTGGTGGAAAATTTCTGAAGGTCAAAGGTTTGTAAAAACTATTACAAATCATCCTCTGGAGACCATGTCAATAACAAATGTCTTGGCAATCTGGCCAAAAAAAGTTAAAATATATAGAACAAATCAACATCACAATCATTAACCCTCATCCTACCAACATATTTCACATATATGCTTTTCTTTAATACAAATTGCCCCTACCCCGCTGATAATGAGTGATACTTTAAATAGGGAACCATGGCAAACATGACCTCTATAAATAGTTCCATCTATTAAAACTGCATAGGCGACATTGGATGCTTTTGACTGGGGTCCCCCAGAACAATACCTTTGTATTTTTAAAAAGCACTAATTAAAACAGAACAGAAAACAATGATATGAAGTCATTCGGAACAAATTGATTGACAAACTCATGAAATATTTGAATAATAGAATAAAGCATATCTGAGAGATATGACAAAAAGTAAACCTCTGAGGACTGCGGGTACCCGTGGTTAGCATGTTGCACTTCATGGTCGCAACGTTTCTCTCTCACTCTTTTTAATGAGGAACCATCAAAATACACGGAGGAGGACACAAGGTTAGGTTTGCTTAGGCTTGGTTAGCAAAAGTTGCAGCTAGGTTCAACTTTTTTGGCAGATGACCCTAGGTTTTTTTTTTCCAGAGCCTTTAGTTTTAGCAGCCCCACTGCACCACTGCACTGACTGGCCTCATTAGAGCTAAAAATTGGTCTGAATGCATCCGAAGACTGAAGATCTCTCAGTCACCATCGCACAGATTTTAAACATTCTTTTTGTAATCAGTCTCTTGTGAGTCCCCCAGCTTTACGGGGGACCTTTAAACAATACTAATTTACATTATGTCAGTGGATAGCCATTGATCTTACTGTTTGTCACATTTGATCTGATGTGTGATTTTACTGATACAGCATCTCAGTACAGACTTATACTGAAAGAGCTGCCTCTAAAAAGGTTTTTATTCTGACAATATTAAGTAGAAAATCTGAACCAAGGGAAGTATTTGCACAACAGCACTCATTTTAATGTAAAACTTCAGCTTAACAGCTTTTATCTAAAAATATCCATCGCTTCCTTCAACAACACATATTTGTTGAACCCAAGTGACATCACTCATTCATATTCTCCAGAATAGAGTGAATGCAACACATGCATTAGGAGGAGACTCTCTCTAAAAACCAAATATTTGCATCTGTTGCTGCCTGGGTACAGACTAAAAGCACCTGTAGTGGAGCATTGCTCTTCAAAATGCTTTTAGTGCAGAGGAGCAGCTCCATTTCTATTCTGCACAAGAGCTCTTAGAGTTTTAATGCAGCAATGTGTTAATGGAAACACATTGACAGGATGTTTTCTGGTCTCACAGTATCTGTTCATCCACTCATCCATGTGCTGGGGTCCGGGGGTGTATGTGTGTGTATGTGATTGTGATAATAACTCCCTCTAGTTTGGACTGTTTGCTACATGGAGGGAGGTTTGTGTTGTTTGTGACATGTGACTACTTGTATTGGTTGTTGAGCTGGGATGATGCATTTTTTTCATCCCTGTGTGCATACAATAAAGAGGACTTTAACTCTTTATGTGTTAAAAACATTGAATAGAATCAACTGTAATACTGTTGTTTTTTTTGTTGTTTTTTTTTTAGAAAAATCACCTAGCACCAAAACCTCCTCAAAAATGAAGCCCATAGAAGAAGGCATGGAGG
Source organism: Thunnus thynnus (assembly GCF_963924715.1). Taxonomy (NCBI): domain Eukaryota; kingdom Metazoa; phylum Chordata; class Actinopteri; order Scombriformes; family Scombridae; genus Thunnus; species Thunnus thynnus. The sequence goes on along the minus strand of NC_089526.1, from coordinate 33,209,613 downwards.
ACGACGTTTTCGAAGAGTCTCCCTCCAAGCCTCGCCGTCTGTCCAGCACCTCCACTGAGGAAGTGTAGCCTGCAGGGGAAAAAATGTCAAGAAACTGCAGTACAGAAAGATATGTTTCAGGTCATTTAGAAACCAGTGTCTCCATGACATAGTTTGTCCTCCAGAGAGCGCTGAAAAATAGATTTTCACACTGTAAAATGTCCCAAGACAATGTCCCGGACACTGTTCTTTAATAACCAAATTTAAGGGATCCTCATCAAAAATGTTTATGTGCTAAAAAGAAAAAAAAAAAAGAAAAACCAATTTTGGCTGATACACTGAAAATATTGTTCATTCAATGCACATTTTGTAATTCCAGCCGTCTAAAACTCTTTGTTTTAATTTTAGAGTTTGACCAAAGTGTTTTTCTAAATTTGGATTAAATGAAGTTGGTGGAGGAGGACAAATATTGTAGCTAGCCTAATATCAGTAGTTTGTGTGCAGTATGTGGTACAGTAGGTATGTAGGGAGGCCTCCCAGCATGCAACTGGACAAAAGACTCATGGACATGTGTCTCATTTTATTTAATGTTTCTGTATTGTTACTGGTGTTGTTGCATTTTACACTGTGTTCACTGTTTCCACACTTCCATTGTTGAAAATATACAAAGGTATAATACTGTAATATTTTACATGATCATAAACTTTAAAAATGACTTATTTCAGTTGCAACAACTCTGCTAAAGTGGTTTGCCTTAATTAAAAAAATTGCTGCGATGCTAGTAGATAACTCTCAGAACAGAACCAATATAAATTCTTTCACTGTTTGTGGAAAATGTAAGCTTTCTCTGTTGTGTGATCATGTGTTGATGCAAATCCATTTTTATTATATATTTTTTTCCACATAGACACAGCCAGCTTTAGCCACAAACTCATTAAATGTCACAACTTTCACATCAGAGTCTTTGCTGAATTTACTGGTGTATTGTTTTGAATGTGGGTTGACGTATAAGCCAGTGCACCATGTGTGTTTGATAAGTATTTGTATTAAAATGTCTTGTCCTACTGTTTGCTGCAGCAGAACTAAAGTCAGTTGCTTTAATGGGGAGTAAAGGATGTGCTATTGTATTTGTAGGACTAGAGTGCCCCCCTGTGGCCATAATGTGCCATGCATGCTTGGTTCATGTAATAAAGTCACTGATGAGCAGTCAGTGCTGTCGAGTAAAGAAGACAGCATCTTAACAAGTCACTTATTTCTTTCTCAGCCCAAATACTTCTTTCAGGGAAAAAAGCAATAAATACTTACACTAAATTTGACAAGGCATTTTTACTCATTTCATGAATTTGTGAGAAATATGTCACTATAACAAGATAGAAAATGTTAGATCACTGTAGTTGTGTTTAAAAAAATTATAATCATACCAAATTTGAAGATTTTATTTATTAAATATTTTGTGAATCAATACATGTATACATTAACAGTAAGATTTTAAAATCAATAAAATAACTGGAAGCCAATGGATGGCCGCCAAAATAAGAATTATATGCTCATACTTCCTGGACCCACTTAGAAGCTGTGCCACTGCATTCTGGATCAGCTGTAAGTGCTGTAAGTGCTGTAGGCTGTCTTGGCTGAGCCCACAGAATAATGTATTGCAATATTTTGTTAGGTCATTTTAATAATAAAGGATTGATCTTATTTTGCATTGTTATTGCATTGAAAACGCTGGATTTTACAACTGCTTTCACTTGTCCCTTGAAAGTCAAGTCTGAGTCAGATAGCACACCCAAACATGTAGCTGGCTTAAAATATGTTTATCCTGGAATACATGTTTATAATGATAATGCAATTTTAACTTATCTGTAGACAGTGGCGTTTTATATGTAAAAAAATTGGTGGGGCACCAACTACTTCAATAGATAGGCTACATACCAGGAAAACTATAGTACTTGCTCTTGCTACTGATGTGTTTTTTTAACATGTTATGGGTCCATGCATGACTCCACAAAACACTTAAACAACAAAGTGGCTTCTAGCAGGTCTTGTACACATATACAGAGGAAGAGAGAATGTGTGTGAGTGAGTCAGAGAGAGTGAGAGAGTGAGTGAGTGTGTGTGAGAGTGTGTGTGTGAGTGAGTCAGAGAGAGAGTGAGTGAGTGTGTGTGAGTGAGTCAGAGTGAGAGAGTGAGTGAGTGTGTGTGAGTGAGTGAGTGAGTCAGAGAGAGAGTGAGTGAGTGAGTCAGAGTGAGAGAGTGAGTGTGTGTGTGTGAGTGAGTCAGACAGTGAGTGAGAGAGAGAGAGAGAGTGAGAGAGAGAGAGTGAGAGAGAGAGAGAGAGAGAGAGAGAGAGAGAGAAATTACACAAGTTACACTACCACTGTCACAAACCTAAATTATACAACAGGTAGTTCTGACCAAGCAACCTGATTGGTCAACTAGACATTTAGAACGTGCTCAAATCAGCATGACAGCATGCATCGCCGTGCTCAAATGAAAAAAGCCTCATCACTACAAAGACTACTCCGCCATTCATTAGAACTACAGACCGTGACGTCGCACTAACAACAACAGTCATTTCTGGGTTGAATGGAATTGCGGAGATATGTGAACTTGGCAAACTTGTTTTTTTCTGTTGTCAATTTCAGCCGTGACTGTAACGTTTAAACTATATAGTTAAACATGGTGGTCCGACCTATCTGACGTTTCTGCTGGCTTTATTTTATGTACTGTGTAACTTTGTTAGCGTCTTTGATTTGTTTTGTTTGCCTACAGGGCCATAAGCGAACAGCAAAGAGCTGAACATCACAACGAAGCGCAAAGACAACTTATTAGGGATAGGCCTACTAACCCATTCTGTGACAACAACTTTATGACAACAACCTCGATAGATAAGCATGGACACACTGACACTCGTCACCATCTATATCAATCCATCCAGCACAACAACAATATGACCAATGCACGGACCACAACCACCCAGGCAGGATGATAAAATATGTTTTCACTCACCAGCTGACGGCTCGGAAAGGGCAGCATGGCGGTTTTTCCTCTGGACAAACTTCACCACGTTAAAACTGCGGTTCATTTTACCAGTAGTTTGAGTGATGACAGTATTTCCTGGCTGGTGGGCTCCGAGGCGCTTTAATTGCAGTTTCTCTGTAGAATCAGGAAACGCAGTCTGAAGCAGCAAGGCAGGGAACAATTAAAAATGAACTGAAATCCTAACACAAATTATATAATGCAATTTATGAAGATGCTACATTCGTAGAATAAATTATAGCAGATAAAAGTTTGAAAATTGATAATAACGTCATTTGTTTACACAGTTCTTTCTGGTGATAGGAGGTGGGGCACAGCCCCTGACCCTAATGACCAGTGGCCAGTATCTGTACGGATATTTTGTTCATCATTTGTTGTTTTACAACATGTTCTATGAATAAATTGACTAGATTGTAGTGATCTAGTCAATTAGCACAACAATTTCCGTAAGTAGATGGACAGAAATGAACAAATAGTAGACACAGTCAATTGATTCTGTATTAAAACCATTAACCACCATGTATAATTTATTCAAAGTATGAAACAGAAGCAGCATGATGTTCACTGTCCAGTAGCTGCCTGAATCAAGTTTCAGGTTTCTCTTATAAGGTGGGAAGGAATCCAGTAGCTGCCTGGGAGGCGGTGTGAAAAAAAAGTGTGACTGGAGTCTGATGGGCAATAACATACAAAAATTTTTAGATAAAAAAAAATCCTTTAAATCCAGAAGTCTTAAAAACTACACTACCCACAACACATAGCGTTTCAACGTCATCAAAACAGGAAGTATTCGAGGCAGGGCAGTAACGTTGTTGGTGTATCAGAGAGGCAGGGAAAATCAGTGTCAGAGACACGGCTCTCCCTCTGTCAGCGCACATGGACGACGCCCAGGAACAACACATCCTCATTGGGAACAAATAAAGCCGACGGGCGACGCTTTGTTCCCTCGGTTCCTCTCGGTCGACCGTTCACCTATGATGGAACGGGCGATGGAGCAGCTCAACGTACAGCTCAGCCGGCTGACTCGCTCCCTCCGCCGGGCCAGGACCGTGGAACTCCCGGAAGGTAACGACACGGGATGATAAAGGCTTTATGTAAAACAGTGCGAGCATCCAGTGTGAATAATGGTGTTCACTGTTCACGTGCTAATATAGTCATAGTGAAGTATCATAGCACGCTACCTCGGCCTGTACAGCCCTGTGTGTGTATGCAGAGTGCCAGCATGGACACACTCACTGTAAGGCAGTGAGGTTCTGTTATTTAGTCTAACTTGACAGCAGAACTGGGACTCCATTTATATACAGTTTAGAAATAATTTTGCTGGTGGAATTCTTTAAACTGGACTGTGCCTCAGATAGTAGAAACATACTATACAATGTTTACCTTTTACCTTTTGTAGTTTGTCTTTTGAATGGTGTGTTACTGTGTTGATAAAAGGAACAAATGTGCCTCTTAGATGGATTAAATATTTATTAGATCATTATAGTCAAACCCATGTTGGTTTTCTATAGCATCTTACATAAGGCTTTGGTTATTAACAGGTGATGTGAATACAAAAACAGTGTCATCCCATACGTTTGATATGAATATGAATTACCAATATAGATACCGCTGTGTACAGTATTCAATAAGGCTTTTGTCAGTGTATAATCATTAAGAGACAATGGATTTTCATATTAACAGCAGGAGCAATGAGGAAGTAGAACTCGAAACACATTTATTTGCTTCTCACCTCCTGTTGTTGCTGTACACAAGCACAACCGGCCTTTCTACACCCAGTCTCTGTCACCTCAGTCGTTCTTAAACCAACAGTCAGGAGCCCAAATGAGCACTGGAACATGTTTTTTCTTGCTGTAATCATTCCTCCTGTTCATACTGACCATTACAAGATCCCTTCATAATGCATTTATGATGGAAGTGATGGAGGACACAATCCACAGCCCTCCTTCTGTGCAAAAATGTATTTAAAAGTTTACTCAAGCAAGATATGAAGCTTCAGCATCCAAATGAGTCAAATCAAGTAGATATCTTTCAACGTTACAGTCTTTTCAGTGCCAAAGTCCCTCTTTTTGTTACTATACTTCCACCACAGCTCAACAGGGAAACACTGTCTGAGGAAACACAAAGAGGGAATTTGATGCTAAAAAGACTGTAAATGTGTCAGATATCCACTTGATATGACTAACTCAGACTGATGAAGAGTCATATAAGCTTCACATCTACTTTTAAATGCAGCAGATATTTTGACTTGTCATAGAATAAAAATCACAGGTGTTACTGATAACATTAATAATGGCTCTGTTTGTAAAGGCTTTAGCCCATAGGACAGTCATCAGTACACATGGTAAAATGTGACAAAAGTTGTTTATTATTAATATTGATTGTTATTCAAATTCATTATTATTTCACAGCACATAATTGATCATATTAACCATTGTTGACTGTCTTATCCTGTAGTAAAGCATATGTCTATTTGTAAGTGTGAAATTTAGCCTGATAAGTGAACTGCTGCTGTTATAACATATAATGTTGTATTCTTCTTCTCTTTCTTCCCTCCACAGACAATGAGACTGCAGTGTACACACTTATGCCGATGGTCATGGCTGACCAGCACAGGTTAGCATCAAACCAGACTTTATAACATGAATAGTGTATGAATATTGGCACACCTTTAATGCACGTGTTGTGGAATGTTTATTTGTTTTTGCTAGCAGTCATGAGTCGTATCTCGTCTTCTCAATTTCTTCTGCACATGCAGAAGTTTAGTGAATTTGTGTGCTTGTCTCCTGAGGAAATGATTCACTTGTGCCATCCTGCTCCCCAAAGGTCAGTGTCAGAGTTGCTGCTCAACTCCAAATTTGATGTTAACTACGCCTTTGGACGTGTGAAGAGAAGTTTGCTACACATTGCTGCCAAGTAAGACATTCACAATTTCACCTCCAATTTCTGCCAGGATCCTGCCTTCCAGCAAATTTTTTTAAAAATGCAGAAGTGGGGTGTCTGTGCAGGCAGACATCTCTATGAGACATGACATCATGGCTACATAGCGTGTGACGTGGGGAATAATGGGGGCTGGGGGTTAAAAAAGATTTTTTTTTAAAAACAGAGGGCAAAGGGACAAACGCCACTCCAAATTAAAAATACTGAATTGAAAACAGCATTACAGCAGCACAAGAAATACACCAGAGAGATAGGTTGGAACAGGATGTAGTTAGGCAGAAAATACATGTAACAAAGATTAATATGTGAGTACTGGTAATCTATGATGACGTACTAGCACACTGTTAAACACACAAACATCAGCTTTTCATTCATTGGTTCATTCATTGGTTCAATCATTGGTTCAATCATTGGTTCAATCATTGGTTCAATCATTGGCGGCTCAATGAGCCAGATTTTAAGGTGGAAACTTCTGCCAGCACATAAGGTTTAATGGACAAGTATGTTTTATTCCATATTTAACAAGAAATTTAAAAAAAAAAACCCTTTTTGTGGTATAGTTACTCTATGAGCACTCAATACTTGGACATCAATCACTAAACTGAACAATGACACAGAACATGTGACCCTGATTTTAGTATACGTCTTTGTCTCCCTCTCATGGCACACTGCATTATTTTCACTGTTTGCTTGCCATTTTTTGGTGACTTTTTTCTTTTAAGTCTCCCTGGTTCACACACACACAATATCATGGTCCTGATTCCAGTCCTAAATATCAAAAATATTTCAAATAATCATATAATGAGACCAAGGGGAAGCGACCGGATCACAAGACAAATGATAAGAATCCTTCAATATCACACACTGTATGATTATATCTTCAGTCCAGCCCATCTCAGTATGTAACTGCCAATGTGTACATGATGCTATAATCTGGTATGGTGCATCAAATGGTGACATTTATGTTTGAACTGTGCACTTTCCCTTTTAAATGTATGTATAAATAAAGTATTGTAGAGTAACAGTGTGGTGTTGATGAATTAAAATGCTATTTCTTTACTATTCCAAACACTAACCTGCCACATACTGAGTAAAGGTGATTTTGTGTATATGCAGACAGTCTGCTCTGACACTGATATCTCTATTATCTCTGCATAGCTGTGGGTCAGTGGAGTGTCTGGTTCTGCTGCTGAAGAGAGGAGCCAACCCAAACTACCAGGACATCTCAGGCTGCACCCCACTGCACCTCGCTGCTAGGAACGGGTACACACTACACACTACGCTACACTATATGAGCCAATAAGTTAGTTGCTGTTAAATACTGGGTAATGTAGTGGAGGGGTGGAATCACCTGTACTACTACTACTACTACTACTACTACTACTACTACTACTACTACATATGATGTGTATTTCCACAACACTAATTCTCAGTACAACAACAGAGTCAGTTGTGGTGGAAGTATAGTAACAAAAAGAAGAACTTTGGCACTAAAGACTGTAACGTTGAAAGATATCTACTTGATTTGACTCATTTGGATACTGAAGCTTCATATTAGCTTCAGATAAACTTTTAAATACATTTATACACAGAAGGAGGACGGTGGATTTTGTCCTCCATACTTCCATTGTAAGTGTATTATGAAGGGATCTTCTAATGGTCAGTATGAACAGGAGGAATGATTACAGCAAGAAAAACATGTTCCAGTGCTCATTTGGGCTCCTGACTGTTGGTTTAAGACAGGCTTGAAAAATTGTGAACAGAAACACTGTTTGTATACACAAATTTTTTCAATCTCTTTTACTTTATTTTACTTTTAAATTATAGTAAGATACCATCAACGAAGCTCAACACTTCCTGCAGGTTTCCCAAAAGCCGAGCTGGAAAGGGAGAGATTATACTTGTTGGACCACTGGAAGACTTTTTGTGTGAAATACTGTATCTATGCAGGAAATGTTTCATTGGGGATAACTAAACAACTGGAAATACTAGTGACTGGAACTAATTATTGAATGAAAACAGTTTTACTATTAAAAAGAGAGAGTGAGAGCAGCAGAGTGGTGAGTATGACATGTTGTACTGCTGAAATTAGTGCTATGGAAATGGACATTATACTGAATTTATCAAGACAACAGGTAAACATGGATGAAGTGCTGAGTTTGCATTAAGAGGGGAACAGGGGAAATGGGAATAAAAGCCTCTTATAATAGAGGCCAGTTAGAATTAAAGCCCTGGTTTTCTCTGCAGTGGAGATAAATAAAGGCCAAGGTTTGGGCGAGGAGATGAGAATTTTTTTAACCAAAGTTAAATGTCTAGTTTGAAAGAAATGGGCAGGCGCACGATGAAAGACACATTGCTTCATGGGAGGGGTAGGACCCAGGGTTTTTGGAGTTAAAATTGAAGATATCTCAGCCTATGCTGCTTTGATTTTGACCATTCGTCTTTTAATGTGTCTCTTGCGAATCGCCAGGCCTTATTTAATGTGATAATAAATCTCTGGAAAACCACTTTAACTCTCCTTTAGTAATGTTGCCAGTGAGATTTCATTTCTGTTAGACAATCCACCAGCTTTGTGGGAGATTACAGTCCTCATAGCTCCAGCTTCCAATCATGCACTCATACAGTCCAGACAGACACACACATTTTGCTTTGTTCTTCAGGCTCTGTTATTCTTTACATTTAAAAAATGTAAAATGTCTCCTTAACATGCCAGGTTATGCTCCAGCGACAGCTGTGGCTGGAGGCATTATGTTTTCAGGTTGTCTGTCCGCCTATCTGTCCATTCTCGTGAAGGCAATATCTCAGGAACGCCTTGAGGGAATTTCTTCAAATTTGGCACAAATGTCCACTTGGACTCAAGGATGAACTGATTAGAATTTACTCGTCAAAGGTCAAGATCACTGTGACCTCACAAAACAATTTTTTGCCCATGACTCAAGAATTCATATGCTAATTATGACATAGTTTCACACAAATGTCTAATAGGATAACATTATGAAGTGATGACATTTTATATCTAAAAGGTCAAAGGCAGAAACACTTTTCTGGCCATTATTCAACGCCATAAGTCAGGAACAGAAGGGGAAATTGTGACCATATTTCACATTTGGCCAGATACTGAATCTGTGACACTAATCTTGGTGCCCACCTTGAAACTGTGGTGATTGTACAGATCTTCTGTGCTGCCAGGTTGAAGATGTGTGTGAAACATCCATGTTTTAGAATTTGTAGCTTCTTTGCAGCAACATCTATATCTGAAGCATTGTTTATTGTCATGGGTACAACTTTGTGCTCTATCAGAATCAGCTTTATTGGCCAAACATGTCAACATATACAAGGAAAATAATCTTTTATTAAATTCCTTCAGTCTTCACTACAAATAGACAGACAGACAGACATGGATGTAAACTGGAACTTGACTGGTCGGTGGAGGCATACAACCGCAAGGTGGTATTTCTAGTTGGACATTAAGATGTTATTTGCATGTAGTAAATGAACCTTCATGACAGTTTAAGGTGTGAATGGCATGAAACAGACTGTGTGGGATTGTGAGATTTCTATTCATGGAAATACTAAACACTTCATCCACTCTTCCCTCCAGACAGAAGAAGTGTATGGGCAAACTATTGGAATATAACGCTGATGTCAACATCTGCAACAATGAGGGACTGACTGCTGTGAGTGGACTGTAATCCTCTGGCTCATGTTGCACTGAATGCCTTCAAATCATTGTAATCATCTCTGCTGATCAAATGATTGTAATGTGATCTATTTGACTGCTGGTTTATGACCTCTTGTTGTCAGGGTAGTGACTGCCCCTCTGCTACTGTGCTGTAGATCCACTGGCTGGCAGTGAACGGGCGGACGGAGCTCCTCCATGATCTGGTCCAGCATGTGTCCAATGTGGATGTGGAGGATGCCATGGGGCAAACAGCTTTACATGTAGCCTGTCAGAATGGACACAAAACTGTGAGCCAATTTCAAAATATCTCTTAGAAAAGAATAAAACATGGATAGTTATTTTTAGCCCAGCTAGTGAGCACATAGGACTCAAAATTTGTCCACAGCTGGTGGTCAATGGTGCCATCAGCTGTTTGGTTTAGGCTACTTCAGTCCAGTTGGGTGTTAGTAGTAGCATTGTTAGGGTTACTTGTTGGGCTTTTAGGCCTTTAAATAGGAAGCTTTACCAGCAGTGGGAACAGTTTTCAACATGCCACAAAGCCTCTGTAAGATCACTGTGGGAAATTTATTTTGGAACTACCACTACTACTTTTGGCATTCCATTTGATCCATATTTCCAGCTGGACTCTGACATTAACTGGCTGTGACCACAGTGTGAGTAGGTATACATGTTGCTGTGGCTGGTTATGTCTGGCTGTGTTTGAATACCACTTGGCTATGGCTACAGCTGTAGCTGTGATTGTGATTGGCTGGCTGCACTTTACAGCACCTACGATAATAAAATTGGCCAAGAATAATTGGCCCAAGATAGTGTTGAAAAGCCAGACACACCTGCCATGTCTATCCAATATGATAGATGTGTCACTAGCATATACCACAGGTATTCAGGAATAGCTCAGCCAGCACAACCATGCCAATTCCCTGGTGTTACACCCGTTAAATACATACTGTAAGTGTCACAGCCCCAAATTGATGCAGACTTGTGGTTGAGTTACCCAATGTGACCCTAGCTTTAGCATTAGCACATTAGCCAGCCACAGCAGAGTGTGCACCAACTTGTGCTGGTAATATGGGCAGAGGGCAAACAAAATTATTGCAATAGATTGCAAAAGTAATTGCGAAGGAACCTGAGACTGTGAGGTAATACAAAAGTATTGCAACAGAATGCAAAAATAGTCCAGAAATAAATTCCTCTCATGACCTTCCAGGGTCTCTGTAGCACACAGAGGTGGAGTTTGGTTCAGAATAAGGAGCTGTGTGGGTTGTCCATACGCCACCCAGTAAGCTACTGATATCATGCATCTATTATTTCAGCTCAGTAAAGGCAAAACAAATCCTCTATACCATAGCATTCATAGAATCATTGGCATTATTGCTCATAACCCTCCCCCTATTGTCCAGTATGTCAGTCAAATATTTCCCAGTATGTGACAGAAGTGCGTGTTTTATCCGGTCAGACGGTGCTGTGTCTTCTGGACAGTGGAGCTGACATCAACCGGCCAAACGTCTCTGGAGCCACACCTCTTTACTTTGCTTGCAGGTGATGTCATCAGTTATGTCATTGTAATGTTGGTGATTCATAATGATCCCATCTCACCTCTTTACACTTCCTCTTACAGTTCAAGAGTAAAGATGCATGGATGGATGTCTGTCTGTATTTTATGAAAAGTAGGCTTTCCAGTTATTAATTTACATGTCAGAGTACTAAAAAAACTGCTCAACAAACTACACTTGACCCTGCCCAGGACCACACAGTCTTGGCTTGTATCTCGTCATGCCTTGCCGATATATCGGCATGGATGAAAGAACACCACCTGCCCAAAACTTGGGTGTCATGATCGATGGCCAACTAACATTTAAGGTTCATGTGGCCTCAAGCATGCAGCACAACTCCTGGTACAGGCTCTCGTAATATCACGCATTGACTACTGCAACTCCTTAATGGCAGACCTCCCTGCATGTACATTAAAACCTCTGCAGATTATCCAGAACATGGCGGCACATCTGGTCTTCAGCCAGCCCAAAACAGCACATGTCACTCCACTGTTCATATCCCCCCACTGGCTCCCAGTTGCTGCCCACATCAAATTCAAAACACTGACACTCGCCCACAGAATAGCAACTAAAACAGCTCCCGCCTACCTGAACTCCCTCATTCACGTCTACGCTCCCTCCCGCTCTGCCAATGAAAGGTGCCTAGTACCACCAACACAACAGGGCCCTAAGTTGCTAGCTAGACTCTTCTCCTCTGTAGTTCCCCGTCGGTGGAACGAGTTACCAAACTCTGTTCGATCTGCAGAGTCGCTTTCAATCTTTAAGAAAAGACTAAAGACGCGGTTCTTTTGTGAACACCTCTGCACTTGATGGACTGAAGGAAAAAAAAAACAGACAAAAAAATCTGCTTCTATGCACTCAATATATTGCCTCTGTGCACCACCTGTTGGCATCTACGTCCCTCTCGGACTCAAACTTCGCTTTATGGCACTTACTTGTGTTGTTCTCTCCTTACTAGATCCCTGCTTGTGTTATATCAGCTCTCAGATGTATGTCACTTTGGATAAAATCATTTGCATATCCAAGTCCCAATACTCAAACATGTTACAACTTATTTTGCAGCCACGGCCAAAGAGACACCGCACAGATTCTGCTCTCTCGAGGTGCCAAATACCTTGCTGACAAGAATGGAATCACTCCTCTGGATCTCTGTGTGCAGGTGAACATTTCACCACCTTTTCACCTTTCATGCACATTGTCCTGTTTCCTCTGTTGTGCAAGTCATATACGCATATAGTTCATGCTGAGCTTCTGTGGTTTCTGTCCCTGCTGTGTGTGTTCAGGGAGGATACGGGGAGACCTGTGAGATCCTCATCCAGCACCACGGCAGGCTCTTCCAGACCCTCATCCAGATGACACAGAATGATGATATCAAAGAGAATATGGTATGAGCAGTTTTTCTACATTCATTCATTAACCCTTGTGTGTACACTTCTGTTGACTTGTGTGTGTGTGTGTGTGTGTGTGTGTAGCTCAGGCAGGTTTTGGAGCATGTCTCTCAGCAGAGTGACAGTCATTATCAGAGGATTTTGACCAGTCTTGCTGAAGTTGCAACCACCAATGGACACAAGCTGCTCAGGTATAATTGTGCATATTCATATTCACATATATGTTTCATTTTTTAATATTAGTTGCATATACAGAGGATTAACTAATTAAAGGAACAACAGACAATTGCCAACTTGTGACAGCCACCCCTCCTTAAAGCAAAGCCATGTTTTGATGGTCCCAACACACACATATGTTCGTAAGCAGAGAGAAAGCTCTGTTTTTAAAACTCTTTGGGTTCAGCTATCAATACTTTTTGTGGCTCCTAACTGAATCTCTGTGGTTTGGAGTTCAGCCTTATTTGACAGTTTACCAATCAACTTCAGTCATATCAGAGCTGTATTTGATTTGTGTTCATTTACTCTTTATCAGTCTTAAATATTGCAGTGAGGAATAGATTCATTCATTTTCTTGTGAAGAGTTATAGTAGATGAGTTTCAGAGACCGCAGACACATAAAACATGGAAACGATTAGTTCTCATAAACAGCAAACATTTCTGTATTGCCTCACTTGTCTTGTCTGTGGAAGTGTTTTGTGTCATGTAGTGGACCTGCGTTCCATCACAAATCTACTGATTGTTCTAAAATGTGTTTGACAGTTCTTCATCTTACCTCTTCCTCTCCTCAGCCTGTCCAGCAGTTATGAGGCTCAGATGAAGAGCCTGCTGAGAATCGTTCGTATTTTCTGCCATGTGTTCCGTCTGGGGCCTTCATCACCCAACAACGGCAACGACATGGGCTACAACGGCAACAAGACGCCTCGCAGCCAGGTCTTTAAGGTTAGTGGGAGGTGTTGGTACAATACATAGTAATCTGTAAGGTGTTGCAGGTGCTGGGTTTTGTATAGACTGACAATCATACTCAATCAACAATTAAAGAAACATTGCCAATGCCCCTGTCGATATGAAGACTTAAAAATTGGTGTAGGGGTAAAATGTATTGGTGAATTATTCAAAAATCCTAATCAGTCTGCTGTGGTAAACCACTACTAACTTCCTAAATATGTGTTCTACTTTTAGAGCTAGAATATAATATAAAACAACCTAAGCTCTTCTCCCCACTTTGCACCTTTGAACATCTGACAGAAGCTCACCTGCTCGCTCTATACGCTGCTTTAGCCTGCACCATTGCGCTTCTTCATTTAGTAGGATACAAAGAATAAGTCTGGTGATATTATGCATGATTCCTGATAAAGCCTGATATATCGTATTCCTCTGTTCCATAGAGCTCCATTGTTGTCCAAAAACTATTAAAAACACATCAATGAGTCACACTGTTGCACTGGGTGACATGTTCCTTCATTACCATGAACACAGAATGTAGTTTATTTTGATTCAATCCCACAACACACCGTCCTGCTGCCAGAAACACTCACTAGAATATCAAAAGTCATCCACCACTGAAAATAGTCCCCAACAAAATGCATTATTTCTTCCTGCTTGAGTAACATTTGACAGTAAAACTACAGTGACCAAGTTAATTTACTGAAGTCCAATATTTTAGTATTGTCTACTATTATCTGTTCATAAAATCTGCTACAGTTTTACTGATAAAACTCCCCAACAGTATGTAAAGTAGTTCAATTACTGTAGGATCTAAGAATAAATTGATGCAATCAGAGGTTTTTCAAGATTATGTAATCACATAAAAATTCTCCACATAGTGGCTTCAACTGTAATTATAAAACTTGATCACAAATTCAGGAGTTTGTAAGAATTACAGTGTTTGTTGTCTGTCGCCTGGTCAGATCTCATGACCAGAAAGCAAGCAAGAAAAAAAACACAAAAAGCCATAGATGTGAACTGATATATGAATATACATTTTTGGCAACTTTCTATATTTGCTTCTTTCTCTGAAAGACAGTTGGTAACACTGGCACATGTTTACTGTGAGCTGACTTTATGTTTTCCAACTAAAATAAGAAGCCAATAAGAATTCACTCCATTGGCTGCAGATGTGTGGGAGACAGATGGATGTGGAGACAGTACAAAAAGATGAGTGTTCTTGGACAAGTTCTGCTGTCTTAGATGTGAGCCATGGACATATTTCATATTTGCAGTAAATCATAAACCTGTGCTGGTCAAATATATTGAGCCTCATTCACAAACAGTGCATACGAACAAATCTGTGCTTAGACCGTACAGGATTCATCGATATTTTCTTACCTGAATTTGTACATACTCTGCAAACAAATTGCCTCAGATCATGCCTACGCACAAATGATGAAGGCTCAGATGTCTTAAAAAATGTAAACACACACCTTTTAACTAAATGCATAGCATATTAAAACTTCATTCATTAAAAAAGGCATTAATACACAACAATATTTAAAACCATTAATTTACTAATGCTTTGGTCAAAGGTTTTAAAAAACCGCAAAGTTGACGCCCTTTCATCCTCATCAATTATTGTCATAATTAAAATATTCAACTGAGTGTCCCAGTCCTAGCTTACAATGGAGTATATGAGGATGTCCACATTGGTCCATAGCCAATGTTAATTGGTAGCTAACTGTTTAATTGGTAGCCTATTAAAAGGCATGCAGGATATATAAAAGATTCCAATTTACCTCCAAGCAAGTGTTAAGATGGCATATCTAGCCTTGCAGCCCGTGCATTCAGGAGAAAGCACATCTTCAAAGACCGATATAACATGTTTGAAGAGAGTGATGAATAGCTTATCAGCTGTTTCTGACTGCCAAGACAAGTTTTGCTGCAGCTATGCAATTCCGTGGAATGCCATCTAAGTCATGGGACACACCGCTCTCACCCGATACCTTCTCAGGTTCAGGTTCCACCATGCCCACACGCACACCGTAGGGCTGCTCAAGGGCAGTTGGATATGTTTGGGCACAGCTGGGGGCCTTTATACCCCTTAGAAGGTGTGTAGTATCATTCTGGCATGCTGTGTCCTTCATAACATTGCAATGGCTCATGGCATTCCTCTACCACCTGGAACAGAGCTGCAACTAGACTGCAGGCCGACAACCGAATATGTGACCTCCCAGCAGGGCTGCATTTCAGGCTCGCCATGACTTAATGCAGCGTCTCTAATGATGATAAATTAAATTGCCACATTTTAAAATGGCAAACTTAATAACACTGTTAACAACTGGCTTTTCCATGTTGGACACTTGAACATTTTCTGAAATTGAAGCCACTAATGCAACTACTATGTAGGCCACCATACGGCATCTGGAGAGTATCTACATTTTTCTGAAGCAAATGAAACACACAACACTTCAAAACATGCACTTATTTATTAATGAGGGCATCCAGTAATTGTTTCAGTGTTTCCTTAATGTCTTTTATGCCTGACACTATGTCCTTCACAGCGTCCAGGAGAGCCAGCTGGCTGTGGACGAGGTTTTTCTGCCTTCCACCTCGGACACTATTGTTTCAGTTTCTTCAGTTGTAAAATTCTTTTGCTTTTTTGCTTTGGGGCCATGTTTCTCTCTTACAACAACTTCATCACTTTCTCCATGATACACTTCTTGGCAAATTTATTTCCTTATATAGAGAAATGGGGGCGTGGCAGTATGCTGATTGCAAATATCGGGCACATACCTGTCAATTTAGAATGATTCTGATTCACTAACATACGCACAGTGGTAAGAACACAAAATTGGCCAGTGCAAATGTGTCATGATGATAATTTTGTGTGCACACTTATTTTGTGAGCAAATTAATTAACAATTTTTTGCACAAATTAGTAAATGAGGCCCATTGACATGATGAGATTTGGGAAATATGATCTTTATTTACTCTCATCAAGGTAACTGGGCTTTTAGATTTCATCTTCCTCTGAATCGAAAGATAGATGATGTACTTTGATGGTATTATAAAAAAAAATATCCTTTGAAAATGATTGATACTCTTTGATCTGTGGTGGGTTTGGATGGAGCTGGGGGCGGGCGATATGGACAAAATCTAACACCACATATGTAATTTATGTAATATACTTAAGATATACATCATATTGTGATAGATAGTGTATCTATATTGCAATATATATCTTGAGGAGAATGTCTATTTTAGGCTAAAGTGAAATACATTTCCCACAATGGCCTGATATGGCTACATAGGTAGAAACAGAGTAGCAACACGTTGGATGTTAAATCTCTATAGTTTCAAGTTATAATATATGTTGTCATATTGCCCAATCCTAAACAGAGATTTCATCCACTTGTGTGATTTTGATGTGCACTGTTCTGGCTCATTTCACTTATTAAAAACCTAAGTAATGGCTCAAAGTTTTGGAAAATGCACTCATTTGCTTTCTATCTAAGAGCTGGAGTCAGGACCTGGTTAGCCTAGCTTCCCAAAAACACTGAAAAGAGGGAAGTGAAGAAAAAAAAAGCATTTCTTTAATTTGTGTGAACCATCCCTTTTAAACTTCTGTGCTGGTGAAACTGACAGGGTGTCTTCAGGTCCTTGAAAATTCTGAAAATGTTCCTTTCAGTGGCCTTTAGTAGAGTCAGAACTTTCATGACATGGGCTTATTGTTTCTTTGAAAGTGGCCGTAATTCAGTCCCAAATAACAATAAAGAGCCTTGAATGATGCTTTGTCAAACCTGCAGATACCCTGAAGGTCAAAGCCATTCCTCTCTTGTAATGTCTTCATGGCTCATTCTCTTTGTTTTCTCTTGGATCCTGTCTTCCTCTCACCCCCTGTTTGTGTGCGGGCAGCCATTGGAGCTGCTGTGGCACTCCCTGGATGAGTGGCTGGTGCTGATCTCCACAGAGTTGGACAGGAACAGGAAGAACCCCTCTTCCTCCTCCTCCAGCAGCGAGATAGCCTCTCTGCTTCTCAAACAGCGGGAAGTCGACCACTCCACCTCCACAACGAAGCTCCCCTCCTCGTTGGACCGTCAGATCGTCATGGAAACAGAAGCGTATGCTGACGGGGAGGACGTCATTTCCATGACAGCCAATCGGCTCAGCGCTGTGATCCAGGCCTTCTACATGTGCTGCTCCTGTCAGATGCCACAAGGGTCTGTGCTCAGCCATCATCTGTCTGCTGTTATATCTAATTAGTAGAATAAGGAAGAAGCATGATTTAACATAGAGAGCACTAAAGGATAAGGCTGGCGAATTTTTATATTTTTATTATTCTTATTCAGTACAAAGTCAAGAGTTTGTGATATTTGTTGACAATAAGAAAAATATAGAATCTCCATCGCCATCCTTTAAGTATCAGCTCTAATGTAAACAGACCTTCAGAGCTCCAGCCAGTATACTGAAGAACACAGTCTTTTGTGGGGGAACTGACATTACTACTACTAATGCTGACACTAGTACTATTACCAAAGTTACTGCTGCTTTTATGGTACTTCCGACTACTTCTACTACAATTGTAATAATGCTGACACAAGAACTACTACAACAGCCACTACTACTGCTACTACTGAGGGTACTGCTACTGCCATTACTACAGGTGACGCAACATGCGTCATCCGGCAGACTTCGGAGATTTGCCTTAGACTACAAACTAAGTTTCTGCATTTTTAGTAGTGGTGCCTTCAAGGACAGTAAAATGTGGGTGTCCTAGAACATTCCTGCCTACCATGTTACACTAGCAATAGGGAAAAGCAGACATGTAAGGGCGTTTTCACACCTGCCTTGTTTAGTTTGGTCGAATTGAACCCTGGAGCGTTTACCCCCTTGGTGCGGTTCGTTTGAGCAGGTGTGAACACAGTAATCACACTCGGGTGGGGACCAAAACAACCTTGTTGAAGAGGTGGTCTCTGTCCGGTCACAAACGAATTCTGGTACGCTTCGTTTGAGGTATGAACATGATCCAAGCTAGATCTGACCCAGCTGCACCAGCTGCGCTGTGCATTATATCTATATGCTCAGTATGTGCTCCCGTCTCTGTCTCTATGTGTAACATGTTTCGCACAGAATGACAGTGTGACCATGACTTTGCCAAAACTAGTGACCATTTTGAACCTCACTAGTTGACTAGTTAAGTCAAAATGTCTCTCACTATTGTAACTAGTGCATATTTTGGACCCCACTAGCTCAACTAGTAAATATTTTGACCCTCACTAGTTAACTAGTAAGGTCAGAAGAAGCTTTAACTAGTTAACTAGTCAGCATTTTGGCCTTCACTAGTTAACTAGTGAATTTATCAGGCTAATCTAAAATATCACTTTATCTCTCTTAGTACTTACTTAGTACTTGAGACAACTTGTCCTCCTCCACCTCCCACTGTGAGCTCCCCTGCCTCATCTACCTCCTGTTTGCACCCACATTTATCTCTCTTTGTTTAAACTCTTCACCAAGCCCATAATTATATGCAAGTAGACCGTTAAGGATGCTTAATTAACAGCCAATAGAGGCCTGTTATTGACATGCCTGCTGAAATGAGATGTCTGTTATTTTGTTTTTTTGCTCCTCCGCTGTCCACCCTGTTCTCCAGCCTGGGAACCAGACAAATCTGCCGAGCCGGCAGATACGTCAGACAGATTTCCACCCATCCTATATGAATTTGCGAATTAGTCTGGCAATGCCAGGCTACCTGCTCACCTTTAGTGTCCTGGATAAGTCTCATCTTCCATTATGACCCAACATCATTTCAGTGAAGAAATGAGTGATCCACATCTAATTGTAAAGCAGATACTGTAGCAGAGTTGTTGTTGCTGTCCATCTCTTTTCCTTTCTCACTCCATCTTTCTCACTCTCCCCCCCACCTTCCTCTCCCAGAATGACGTCCCCTCGCTTCATTGAGTTTGTCTGCAGGCATGACGAGGTGCTGAAGTGTTTTGTAACCAGGTGAGTCAATGTGGCGCTCTGCCATATATCAACCTCCTCACACAGCTCCGAGAGACTGGCTATTGATCTAGCAACTTCTTTTCTCTCAGTTTACTTCCACTTCTCTCACTTCCCCCTGTCTTGTTTCTCTTTCTGTTCATGTCTCTGCCTCCCCCTTTTCAGGAATCCAAAGATCATCTTTAACCACTTCCACTTCCTGCTGGAGTGTCCAGAGCTGATGTCGCGCTTCATGCATATTATTAAGGGCCAGGTGAGATGTGATTATTTTATAAGATGTTTGGAGGGCTGATTATGGAAGCACGATTTTGGACCCCAAAAAATGTGGTATGTTTTTTTTATGATATACAGTCACACAACCCCTGTAATCCTTTTCTTATATGTCAATTCATTTGAATGACACCATATTTTCTCCTTCTATTAGTCTGAATGGACTGCTGCCACTCAGTGACACATGTTGATATACAGTATAGCTAGTATGTACTGTACAGTGTATACAGCACCTACATAGTTTTATGATTTTAAAGGAATAGTTCACCCTAGATTGAAACTCAATCATCTACTTAGCTCCATTGAAAAGGAAACTCCATTGAAAGGAAAATTCCAGTATTTTTCAGCCTGGGCTTGCTCCATCCCCCCAGCCCCTCTATATAAGTTTTGCCCGATGGGGGTCTGTGGTTCAAAATGTTGTGTTAATAAGTTCAAGTGATGGATAGTGTGCGGGATCCTTTGTTTTTCTTCACATAAATAATTTCAAACACTTTTCTCTAAGTCCCACTTAGAGTCATCAAAGAAAGGATTGCACTGGGTGAGCTATTGTCGCTAACTGCGTGGGTATCTACTTAAGGTGCAATTTGCTGGCTAACCAAACCAGCTGCTTATTAAACATTTTACAAAATCCTACATTTTACAGTGTGAACTTGTCAGTGCTCTCTGCTGGACAAACTTTGTCATGAAGACACTGTGTCTAAATGACCTCAAACATACTGTGTCTTCTGCATGTCTCTGCTGACATGTCTTGTTACTTAGTGCTGACATATACATTGATACTGACCTGATATCTGGGATTTATTGGTAGAATGCAGATCTAGCTATCTGTCACTGCCTGATCACATCTGGTGCAGATTTGTAGGGTTCTCCGGTGCAGCACAGTGTTTGTAGGTCACTATAAGTGACTGTAGGTCTTAGGGGTGCAGCGGATCACAAAACTCACGGTTCAGATCGTAGCACGGATTTGAGTCATGGATCAGATCATTTTTCGGATCAGAAAAAAAAAAGGGGGGGCGGGGTGGACAAAAAAAAACTTTGTTTTCCATATATTCTGTAAAACACTTACAGCAAGGAACTTTTGCCCAAATGAAAACAACATTCAAGATGTCCAATGGTTAAATAAAATCTTAAAGTATGTAAAATATTCAATACTCAATCACCGAGGAAAAGTGCACCGCTAACATCAGTTAGCAGCTATGTAGCTAATTAGCTGCTCAGCTGCAGCACATTAAACAGCATGTAAACATACCTGCAGATGTCACTTCAGACCCAATAGATGCTGGTTTGGTTGTTGCTCTTGAAAATCCCTGTTAGCAATACGCTGTCTGTCCATGACTTGTACTTACAGCGGTTTGTTTACTTTGTCTTAAATGAGACATTAAATTTTGCAATTAACCTGCGGTTCAAATGCATGCCACACCTTGGGGGCGATCAGTATGGATCACGGATCAACTACATGTCTCCAAATTTTTTTCAGCTCTTCCCTCATCATGGCAACCCACATTTTCATAAAAGGTTCTCACCCACGTGTACCCTGTCTAGCCTATCAAGAGTCAGAACCTTCTAAACATATCCCTCTTTTAATAGCTCCCAAACACCGTCAAATGCATTTATCTTCTTCCACAATGCGCAATCCATTTCTTTTGTATGCAAACTACACTGTGGTTCCAGAAGTATTTACCTTCTATTATCCTATATTTTCTATTGTGACAAGTAGCTCTAAGTCCCTCTCTGTTTCTATGTTTCTGTCTTCAGGGACTTTATGGAAAGTGACTTTGAAAGTCCCCTGTCTTCACTTCAGGATCATTTAACAGTGTTACAACCATGGCAATAACACTTGTCTTAAGTTCCATTTATATGGCTTCATAAATTTTAAGTGCTGCTCTGAGTTTTGCGCTGTTCACTCACTCTTCAGTATTCATATTTGAGCTGCAGCGTTCGAGCCTCGTTACCCATGGATTATGGCTCACCTGGGAGTAGGCCCTTGTTTTAATTACAGACTTTAACCTGGTGAATTTGATTTCATCTCCTGATTCCTCTCTCGGTACACCCCACAGCCCCAGGAGGAAAAGCCTTTCTGTCTCTTCCACGCTCATCCTTCACTTTACCTCCAACACTTAGAGAAGAAAGGCATACATTATGCAAATAGAGCTCAGCCTCATCTCTGTATTACAGACGAGTTTTTCAGCACTGAAGGCTTTCTGAACCGTCGGTTGAGACTGAAAAATCCACAGTCTGAGAGTTGAAAGTGAAGCAAAGTGGTAATTAGTTAAGGAAAGTGCTGTGCAGTGTGGGTTGAAGTCTTGTTTTCCCCCTCAGCCCTTCAAGGATCGCTGTGAGTGGTTCTATGAGCATCTGCTGGCCGGTCAGCCAGACTCAGACATGGTTCATCGTCCGGTCAATGAAAATGACATTCTGCTCATCCACCGAGGTACGAACCACCACCATACACATCCATTGTTCATGTGAAGACGTCATCACGACACAGTGCATTTAAAGACATCATTTACTCTTCAGTTTAATGTTGCCTGGCTCATTGGAAAATGTGAAAAACAACTTGAACTCAGGGCTTTGGTCAGGGTGTCTTATAGAATGTGTAAAAACACAGCCTATATATTTTATATATTATTACATCAGTGAAGCTTTCTGAAGGTGGATATGTGCAGTGTGCAAATGTAGTGTCATTTTAAGAATATTGATGAAACACACATCAGGTTTAGGCAGATTTTAGTGAAGGTTTTATAGACTGAGAACCGTAAGCGTAGCATAAAGACTGGAATGAGGATGAAATGGCTAGCCTGGCTCTGCACCCAGTTTTGTTGCTTAAAGAATTAGTTACACCATGTTAAAACAGCAAATTGTCTTTTTTACATTTCTGTTTTTGTACAAATTAAACAGGTAAGACAACATGTTAATTAGTGATCTTTAGAGGTGTTGGTAAGTGGTAACATCTCACAAATTAAGTGTTTCCAAGAATGTTGAACTGTGTCTTTAAAGGACCAATGTGTAGGATTTAGTGGCATCTAGTGGTGAGGTTGCAGATTGCAACAAATTGAATATCCCTCTCCTCACCCTCCCTTTCCAAGCTGTAGGAGAATGTACAGTGGCTGCGAAACTCGTGAAAAATGTGAAAGGCCCACTCTAGAGCCAGTTTTTGGTTTGTCTGTTCTGGGCTACTGTAGAAACATGGGACCCACTCCCTATGTAGATATAAAGGGCTCATTCTAAGGTAACAAAAACACAACTATTCTTATTTTCATGAGATTATACACTAATTAAAACATACTTATGAATATCACATTCTATTTCTGCCAAGTCTGTTCCACTAGATGCCACCAAGTTCTACTCTCTGGACCATTAAGTGGGACTGTAACTGGGTCTCGTTAAAAATTTTCTGATACCATTGCCAATACGATATCTGAGTTTCTAAAAAAGAGCCAAAACGATAACTTTGTTCAATACCTTGCTTTCAAGTAAGGTATTTATTGATGATTAATTATTTTATTTATGATTAGGGCCCGATTGCAAATGTGCAAGGGGCCGAACAGTCCCTGGCACTGAAAGTACGAGGAACCTATTGTTTTTGAAGGGATTATCTCTCTATATAAAGCAAGGAATGTCTGTCTGTATGTCTGTATGTATGTAAGTTAGTCCTTTGCATATCTCAAGAACCGTTCACCTGGTCTACTTCATACATGGTGGGTGGATTGCTGGGGAAACTAGGAAGTGCAATGTCAATGTGTGAAGTTCGTTGGATGAGCGGTTCTTGAGAAATATATAAAGATACCTCATAAATAACGTTACTTCTACAACGTTGATTTGCTTTTTCTTCTGCCTGTGAAGCCAACGAACGGAAATACAGACATCGCCACTCTGTCATTGCAATCCACATTGTGGTCAGAGATGGGATTACAGCCGTAGTGATGAGAACTACCATAGAGAATGAAGTGAAAAAGTAGAGAGTTAAGCTCTATTCCTGTTCCTCACGCAGGACCTTTGTATGTACAGTCAATTTCCACTCAACTCAAAATTGTAGTCTCCAGATATTCTGCTTGTGAGGCATCTAGGGAGTAAATTGTAACATCTACTGGTAGTCTGCATGAGAGGCGTTTAGGGGTTGGGCACAACTCTCTCTAGGTATTGAGAAATCGGCCCATTCTGAACAGGCACATTTTGAACAGGCAGTGCACTATTTATTATTATTATTATTCTGGGACGCCATTGCATTTCGGAGGGGCTTAGGATGCTTGAAAACTCACAGAAGCGAACACACAGCAGAACTGGTGAAAACTGCAAAGTTCTGTAGTGATTGGGCTTGGGTGTGGTCAGTGGGCTCCATAGCACCTCCAAACACAAGGCCATTTTGGAAGTTTCTTTGATATGCATGAAATTCAGTTGGTTCATTGCTCTCATCATTCTCAACATAATACAGTTTTTTTTCTCAAATTTTTTCACCCAACAGGAAGTTAATCATTTTGGATTTCGTGCGTCGATTTTCATTTTATGAACATGTTTGAGGACTTAAGGATGCACAAAAACTCGTGAAAGTTTGCACCTATGTTTGAACCAGTAAATATTTCAATTAATATCACAATTGGGCTTAGGCGTGGCTCTAGCTCCCCTTAATTACTTTTAGCATTTTTGAGGTGCTAGGGGTGCTTGAAAACCAACAAAACTTTGCATATGCATCAGAAGTTGCTTAACTAGATATCAGATATGGGTCGTCGGCATGGAAGTGGAAAAATGGCTCAAGGGCATCCCCTAGAAAATTTCAAAGTCAAAGCCCCCACCTTCTATTTTGGAGGTGATAGTTATCTCTTGCGTGCAATGTCTGATATTCATGAAAGTGTATATCCATGTCAGTTGCCTTCTGGTTAATGTATTCCTGCATTACCATTTAACTTATGTAGTATTGCCTACGTGCAACAGGAAATGAGGCCTATACAGGACTATAAATCTGACATTCAGTGCTAACCTTCAGATCTGGACAGTTTTGGATGCTTAATGCTACAGATTGGGGTTGGCACCAAAAAAGTGTTGACGTACAGTGCCCAAAAAGAAACGATAAAAAAGACCCAATAGCTAATAGGATGGGTGCTGGATCAGAAAATTCTTTGCAGTATTAGGCAGAGATATCCACACACCAAGTATCTCCTGTTAAAAGGACTTTTTATTTTCTGCTGTGGTGTTTCCAAGCCTCCTCTCAGATTTCTGATAAATACAGAGAGTCACCATCTTAAATACCCATAGTCCATACTACAAACACACGTGACATAACACACAATAACACAAATTACAGTATATACAACTCATGTACCCCCAATAGTTTGCACTCCAACAAAGGACTCAGGCTAAATAGCCGCCTTACATATTACCTATTAGAGGCAACTGTATTTTTTTTTAAAAATTATAATTTTGATATAGGGAAAATGTAACACCATAAGCAAAAAGAATACTCCAAAAAGATGACACAACATACAGAAAGGCAATATTACCGCTAGAGACATGACTAATAGGGTATTCAATCACAAAAATGGTCTAACGTCGAAATCCTCATTAAGGCCTTTTGGGTCAAAGTGCCCAGTGTACTGTATGTATCCAGAAAAGTTCACGTTTTAGGAGCGTAGAGTATGTTTCTCCCCCTCTGCGTGGATGTTTTTTAAACTCCATCCCCACGTATCTGAGAGTTCTTGTAACATAACACTTCTATTAATATAAAACCTTACCTCATCTAGGCACCACCTCCCTTTTTGGTCAGAATTTGTCAGTGCCAGGAGGAAGCAATGAATCAATTGCATAACCATAAGTTCTTGTTCCAAACAGTGACCTGTTTGTGCTCACAGAAAACTACAGTGTTCAGCGATTCAACTTTTTATTGGCCTGGT
The DNA here is from genome assembly GCF_963924715.1 of Thunnus thynnus. Lineage (NCBI taxonomy): Eukaryota > Metazoa > Chordata > Actinopteri > Scombriformes > Scombridae > Thunnus > Thunnus thynnus. Next base: position 33,183,947 of record NC_089526.1, on the reverse strand, counting down.
GGTCTTACCAATGTATGCCAGTCCACAAGGGCATTTAAGCATGTATATGATATTAGCAGTAGAACCTGAAAAAACACCTTTGATACTGTATTTTCTTCTTGTGTGAGGGTGGTTGAATGAGTCAGTTTTGTGTGTGAAATGGTATTGTTGGCAATGACCACATGGGTAATTTCCAGAGGGGACTGAGCTAGAGCTGAACAGTACGATATGCCGATGTTCTTTGATTGCACTCTCTATGTCCTTGGATACAGGTGAATACTGAATGGCACAAACAATTCGGTGTTCTGTTGCTTTTGGTCTAGTAGTAGCAAGACATTCAGTTTGTGTCAAGTTGGAAAAATGTGATGAGGCACTTTTAATCCAAGTGTCTTGAAGTGTTGAAGTCCTCATTAGAGCTGCAGATCTGTCTGATTTGGTTGAACTGAGAGACAGGAAAACTGTTTTTGAGAGCCATTGCGTAATATGATTCACCGTGGAGAAGAGAGTTTCTGTCCGTAAGCTTACTGTAGAGGTCAGTTTTTAGGTTGTTTTCTTTAATTACCACTATGTCTAAATAGTTAATTTTATTTGCATCAGATGATATAGTGAACTAAAGGTATTTGTTTTTAGAGTTTACAAAGCTGTGGAACTCTTGCAACAAAGTATCTGATCCTGTCCATATAAAGAAAACATCATCTGGGTACTTCGACTTGAGATGTGCTGAATGAATGGATTCAACCGGTCAAGGCAGATGGCTGCCCACCCAGAGCTGGGTTCTGCTTGAAGTTTCTACCCACTAAAGGGGAGTTTTTCCTTACCGCTGTCGCCAAGTGCTTGCTCATGGGGGAATTGTTGGGTCTCTGTAAACTAAAGAGTACGGTCTAGACCTGCTCTATATGAAAAGTGCCCTGAGATGACTTTTGTTGTGATTTGGCGCTATATAAATAAAAATTGATTGATTGATTGATTCGCCTGGTGGTTGAAGATCAGTTTTTGTACAAAGAATCCCACATACAGGATGGCAAAGCTTGGAGACATTTTCAACCACCATGGCCACTCCTGAGACCTGAAGGAAGAGGGCAGGTCTCAGGAGTGGACACTCTGCGAGGTTCAGTACCAAGCCTAATGACAAGAGGAACCTGCGTCATCAATCAATCAATCATTCAACATTCAAAAGATAGTATAGTGTTCGAAAAGAATCAGTCTCACAGTAATACACAGTCTGTGGAACAAGGAACTTGAGACATTTTTCAAATTGTGAAGTTACACTTGATCCAGTAAAATTGGAAATTGAGTCATGTGGTTGGATCCACTTGTAAAAGTTGTAAAGATTTTCATGAAATTTTAACTTTTTAGTGCAAAATTATACAATACATTATAGAATATCTTGTACAGGGTGTTGACGTTTGCCAGTATACAATGTGACAATGAATTGCAAGATTTTAAATGGATACAGAATGCATGTAACTTCAGTGTTGACTTCTACAGTATATTTCCTATCTGTCCTCCCCATCTTTTTCTCCCTCTTCATCTCTAAAAGCATACCAACTCTGACTTTTATTGCACTGTATGTAAGATCTCTTTTTGCATCTCATCACCAGACTCCATATTTAGGAGTAGCTGTGAGATGGTTTCCAAGTCCACCAACGAGAAACTCAAACAAGGCATTGCTGTCCGCTTCCACGGAGAGGAGGGGATGGTGGGTTTTTAATTCCTGTGACACTTTATGAGTTTTCAGTAATACAACTCCTTTTCTGTTGGCCTGTTTCAGCTGTCCGCTGATGGATCAGCAGTACTCCACTCCCATGTCTCATTTCATCCAAAGTAGAGACTTGTTTTGTGGTTTGAGTTGGACGTGTCTGTGTGTTACAGGGTCAAGGTGTTGTTCGGGAGTGGTTTGACATCCTGTCCAACGAGATCATCAACCCAGACTACGCTCTGTTCACTCAGTCAGCTGATGGTACATGGCGTTTTCTTTACTGTGATACCATTCAGTCACATGCAGAACTTTATCATGTAGGATTAAGGTGTGTTGTGTGTGTGTGTGTGTGTGTGTGTGTGTGTGTGATCTACAGGTACTACTTTCCAGCCCAACAGTAACTCCTCAGTGAACCCAGACCATCTAAACTACTTCCGGTTCGCAGGTCAGATCCTGGGTCTGGCTCTGTACCACCGACAGCTGGTGAACATCTACTTCACCCGCTCCTTCTACAAACACATACTGGGTAAAATGAACACAGGATTATGATGCCTTTATAATATATGGGGTCATCCGCCTTTAACCCTTTGAACTTGTTTCATGCAGTTTGCATCAAATATCACCACGACTCAAATTGGAATGCACATGTATCTTACACATACTGCTGGAATTCGTGTGACCTAGTCTTTCCAATGACAGTAGAATCTGTTGAGGATGAATCTGATAAGAAAATATATAAAGACACTCCTTATAACTTCAGATCTTACCTCAAAATCACAAAGATAGATTTTTCTGCTGTATCCAAAATAGTTCAGGCGATTGTCTTGTGTATACGGGTACACTGCACACAGGAATTGCTAGTGGATAACTCAGCATGACTTTCACTGACTCCATGGTAGAGATGGGGTTCAAAAGCATTTTATAAAATCTGAATCCTCACAAATCCCTTATCCAATCCAATTAGGTTTACCTTTCACATTTACAAGGAACTAAAGGTTAAAATAACTACAATGCAAAGATGTCTAATCACCTAATGTTGGCTGAGCAGCAGAAACATGGTAGGTTTTAGTGGCAGCATAATTAATGTGGACAACCTAGAAATGAGCTGAGAAGCAGAATGTATGAAATCTATCTGACACACTGAGTTAACATCTGCAGCCTGCTGTATTTCACCAGCTACTGACTCCACTATGAAGCGGATCAGATTCACATGTTGATATCAATCAAAGTTTAACTGGGAGATTCTTAAAGTGACATGAGGTGATCAACTGATTGTTTCTCTAGAGAGGAGTCTCCACTTTGTGAAACTAAAGAAACACACAGTGTACTGGCAGTCATACAGTGGTCTTACAGAATGATGTGTCTTTTCACTCACAATCTTCTATCTTCAATCCAGCTGCGAAGATGGTCGGCTAAACATGAGAAGCTCCCAGTATACACTGATCAGCCATAACATCAAAAACCACCTCCCCCTCATGCCACTGAAACAGCTCTGACCCATCAATGCATGGACTCCAAAAGACCTTTGAAGGTGTACTCTGGTATCTGGCACCAAGACGTTAGCAGCAGATCCTTTAAGTCCTGTAAGTTGCAAGGTGGGGCCTTCATGGATCTGACTTGTTTTTCCAGCGCATCCCATGGATGCTCGATTGGATTTAGATCTGGGGAATTTGGAGGCAACACTTTGATTTCTTTGTCATGTTCTTCAAACCATTCCTGAACAATTTTTGCAGTGTGGCAGCATTATCCTGCTGAAAGAGGCCACTGCCATAAGGGACTACCATTGCCATGGAGGGGTGTACTTGGTCTGCAAAAATGTTTAGGTAGGTGGTACAAGGTAACATCCACATGAATGCCAGGACCCAAACAGAACATTGCTCAGAGCATCACACTACCTCCACCAGCTTGCCCTCTTCCCATAGTGCATCCTGGTGAAATCTTTTCCCCAGGTAAATGATGTACATGCATCTAGCCATCCACATTATGTAAAAGAAAACGTGATTCATCAGACCAGGCCACCTTCTTCCATTGCTCCATGGTTTAGTTCTTACGCTCAGAGCTCATTGTAGGCGCTTTTGGCGATGGACAGTGGTCAGCATGGGCTCTGACTGGTCTGCAGCTACGCAGCCCCATACGCAGCAAGCTGCGATGCACTGCATGTTCTGGCATCTGTCTATCATAGCCAGCGTTAACTTTTTCAACAATTTGTGCTGCAGTAGTTCTTTTGACGGATCGGGCCAGATGGACTAGCCTTTGCTTCCCTTGTGCATCAGTGAGCTTTGGGCGCCCATGACCTTGTTTCAGGTTCACCACTTGTCTTTCATTGGACAAATTTTGGTAGGTACTTATCACTGCATACCGGGAAGACCCTACAAGACCTGCCGTTTTGGAGATGCTCTGTCCGAGTCATCTGGCCATCACAAGCCGCTCAGATCCTTACATTTGCCCATTTTTCCTCCTTCAACACATCAACTTCAAGAACTGACTGCTCACTTGCTGCCTAATATATCCCACTCCTTGACAGGTGCTATTTTAACAAGATAATCAATGTTATTCACTTTGCCTGTCAGTGGATTCAATGTTTTGGTTGATCGGAGTATTTTCGATTGCTCTTTGTTACTGAAAAAGGACTGAGGAGAGCTAAAAGATTTGATAAGAGATTCATTAGCATCTGAGCTTAATGAATCTGGGTATTTTGCCGACCGAGAGCCAGATCCAAAATGGAACCTGCTATCAGAATCCATCCCTACTCCTTGGCAACATTATACTTCCAGTTTACATTACCCCGAGCTCCAAAATGGAAATAAGAGAGTACATCTTTTAACATCCTAAGGCTCAGAATGTCCCATCCACATGGAACACTGACACCCTCCTCCGTCCAATCACATGCACATATTTACTGCACTGAAAACAGAAAACAGATGATCTGAGATTGTGTAAAACTTTTTGTCCTTATACAAACTATTCTGATGGGTGCTCGGTCAAGTCAGGCTTTTGTTTCCCCTTGTTTTCCTCTTAGTTTCTGTCTTATGTATCTAATGTTCAAATACTGTTAAGGCAAAATGCCAGAAAAAATTAGTGAAAGATGCCTCAAACAACATATAGAACCACTGACATGTCATATGATGGCATTTCTGAGAACTGTAACTTTAAAATAATACATATCACTATATGACTACATGCCTAGCTAAGACATGTAGTGACTATGCTGCCAGCCTGTAAGAAAAGGGAAAGAAAACAGCAAACACAGGACTAAACAGGATTAAACACTTCACTGTGCGCGTGGATCGTTGACTTCATGACAGGCAGACCCCAGCTGGTGAGGGTAGGTGGAGAAACCCTTTCTACCCTCATCCTTAACACTGGAGCACCTCAGGGCTGCGTTTTGAGCCCCCCCGCTATACTCAATGTACACACACGACTGTGTAGCCACTTTCAACTTCAAAACCATCATTGAGTTTGCTGATGACACAGCTGTGGTTGGCCTGATCACAGATAACAATGAAAAGGCCTATCTGAAGGAAGTAGAGGACCTGATCCGTTGGTGTCAGGACAACACCCTACTTCTGAACGTCAGCAAGACTAAGGAGTGGATAGTGAGGACCCTTAATATCAACGGGTCCTCGGTGGAGAGGATGGACAGCTTCAAGTATCTTGGTGTCTACATCACCAAGGGCTGACCTGGCTACTGATTCAGTGATGAGAAAGGCAGGACAGAGATTGTTTCACCTCAGACCTTTGAGGAAATTCCGGGTATCCTCTCAAATATTGAGGAATTTCTACTCCTGCACCATCAAGAACATCCTGATGGGGAACATCACTGCCTGGTACAGAAACGGCACCAAACAGGACTGCAAGGCCATGCAAAGAGTGATTCATTCGGATGAACATAAAATAGGCGGTGCTCTACCCTGCCTAAAGGATATTTACACCAGACACTGCAAGAATAAGGCCAGGAGAATCACTTAAGGGGACATATTATGCTTTTCCTTATTTCCAGTCATATATATAATTTTACAATGTCAGATGTTCATATTAAACGTGGCCAACGTGTCAAATAGTGAGGTAAACGTATGTAGAAGTAATCCCTGTGTGCAAATGTGCAACAAATCCTGTCAGTGTGTCGGGAAATTAAAATAATCAGTGGAGTTAGGCTGCTGTGCCTCGTGCGTAAATGTGCACAGCATCTCTCAATGGAGAGACACAACTGCAGGGAGATCGCTGCACATAACTCTATATTTGTTATATATATATATATATATATATTTGTTCAGTCCCAGTGCTAGAGCAAATCAATAGGACAGGCATTCGATGTTTGTGAGGGGGCACACAATGCATTTTATATTTGTTTATCCTGTTATCAAACAAGTTGAACACAGTTTTGGACAGAGGGTACACAGACCCAGTCCTCCCACTGGTTAAAAACAACAACGAATTTGGTCTTTGCATACGGAAATGATGTACATGTTTATTTGCATATAGAACGGGGAAGTGAGAGCCGATCACAAGTGGGCACTCAAGATGCATGTTAAGGCCAGGTGTGAACAGACGTACTTAGAGCTGTCCCCTTGTGATCTTATCATCCAAGACAAATGTTAATGCCAGGTGTAAACAGGGATTGTGAAACACCCATTTGATTTCTATCACTGTGAAATCAGGAGTTAAAGGGAGAAATTACCAATCGGGAGCACAGAGGGAGAAAGGGTTAAAAACAGGGAGCGTCCCGCAAAAATCAGGAGTGTTGGCAGGTATGGTGAAGTCCAAAAATAAAAATATAGAGCTGGAAATAGTTCGCAACCACCTAGATAATGGCCTTTTCTCCCTGTTGCAGCCAGGAAGAAGGTAACGGATACACCAGACCAGCACTGAGAGACTCAGGAAGAGCTTCTATACTCATGCCACTAGGATCCTAAATGAGGTCACTGCCTAAGACTGCCCCATGGATCCAGCCTCCTGGATAAAATAAAAAAATGAATAAAACCTCCTGGATCCAGCAATCAACACTGTCTGTTCTGTATTTAATGTATGTATCTGTGCTTGTGTGTGTCTGTATTTCCCAGGTATTCCAGTAAACTACCAGGACGTGTCATCCATCGATCCAGAGTACGCTAAGAACCTGCAGTGGATCCTGGATAACGACATCAGTGATCTGGGCCTGGAGCTCACCTTCTCTGTGGAGACGGATGTGTTCGGGGCCATGGAGGAAGTTCCACTCAAACCAGGAGGCACCAGTATTCTAGTTACCCAGGACAACAAGGTACATCAATAACAACCCAGTCAGAGGCACAACAGCATCTTTTTTCTTCTTCTTCAAGAAGTTCAAGTGTATTATGTGTATAAAACAGATCAGATCAAAACAATCAATCAAAATATGTCAGAGGCCTGGTGAAACTGTGTGGAGTTGGGTTTGGTGATTAAAGTATTATGATTTAACAATCATTTTACATGTCTGATTTTGCATAGATTTGTCATATTGTGATATTGGTGAAAATACTGCATTCTTAATAATATTGTGATATTATTTTCAGCCATATCACCCCATCCTAACTTCAGTAATCCATGAACAGCATTCTGTCCCCTTTCCTTGAATAATTTTACCTTTTAAATGAATGATAGAAAGTTTGTACATTTAATCTTTAAAAAAAAAGTCTGATCAGAACACTGGACATGGAGTCAGTAGTAACACTGTTGTAGTTTTAGACTTTTCAGTATTTTCGTGGTGTCATGCTGCAGCAGTGTGGCTGAAGGTGGCATTAATGACCGGATTAAGTTCCCCTCTAGTATATTCATCCATAGTTGGTCTCCTATGAGCGATTGATCGCTCTCCTCCAGCTTTTTGCCCAGAAGATTGTCCTAATTAGAGAGTGCAGTACTATAGTGTTCCTGCAGATGGCAATGTCTTCTCAGGAGAGAGCAGTCCAACAGGAACAGAGAGGATAACTATGTATGAGCCTTTTCTCGTTCTCCTGTCTATCAATATTTCTTGAAGACTTTGATCTGTGTCTGTGTCTGTGTCTGTGTGTATGTGTGTGTCCTCTCTCAGGCGGAGTATGTCCAGCTGGTGACAGAGCTGAGGATGACGCGAGCGATCCAGCCTCAGATAAACGCCTTCCTGCAAGGATTCCATACCTTCATCCCCCCCTCACTCATTCAGCTTTTTGACGAATACGAATTGGTAAGTCGTCCTCCTCTGACCTCCCTGTCTCTCCCCTACTTCTCCTCCCCCTTTCATCCATCGTCTTCCACAGTTGGTATTCTCCTTGTTCCTCCCCGCCTGCCCACCCCACTTGCCTCTGATGCAGGGATTGATTAGCCATGTCTAGGTGCAGGGGTGTGCGTTGGGGGGGTGGAACCAGGAGGCTGGGGTCACCTTGAAGCCCCTCCCTACACTTCAGCTCCATCAGATAGGTTTTTTTTCTGTGTGTGTTGGCAGATTTCATGTCCTCACTTGCATGTGGATCAATAGTGTAGCATGATGATTATCCCGCCCTGGATTTGTTGGACATGCCTCGGTCATGCTGTCATTGCATGCCTGCTAACAAGTTAACGAACGGGCTGTTTTGTGTTTTCACAACCCAACAACTGTTTCACTCTCAGCTCCTTGTGAATATTACTGTGAAGGTAAGTTTAAAAAGTTTAAAGGAAAAGGTTGGACATCTTATATATTTTTTCTTATGGTCAACAAAATACCATGAAAAAACCAAACCAACAATGAACTGATCTACTAACAAGTATTGTGATATATTTCATTCCTCTGTTCCATAGAGCTCCATTGTTGTCCAAAGACTATTAAAAATACATCAATGAGGCAGACCACTGCACTGGATGACATGTTCCTTCATTACTCTGAACACACACTGTAATTTAGTTTGACTCAATCCCACACACACCGTCCTGCTGCCAGAATTACTTACTAGAGCACCAAATGTGGGTTAATCCGCTGCTGAAAATAGTCCCCAACAAATGCAGTATTTTCTCCTGTTTGAGTAACATTTGCTAAAAACTACAGTGACCAGCTGTTTAAGAAAATTACTTTACTAATTACTCTAAAAATGAAACTATATATTTGTGAGCTGTTTTGAAAGATTTACATTCAATAAATCTTCAGTAGGAATCAATGGGTTTGGAGCTGAGAGCCACAGAGTAGGGAAGTCAGATGAGAAACAAACTATAACACATTATAATTTGATTCATCATCAGATTTGATGACAATAAGAAAATTTTACAATGTTGCCAGTCTCATCCTTAAAAAGAAGCCAAACTTCCTAAATGTTAAATATTATCTAAACACAAGGAACTGTTTTGGGCGGCTGTGACTCAGGAGGTAGAGCGGGTCGTCCACAAATTGGAAGATCAGCAGTCCGATTCGCGGCTCCTCCAGTCCACATATCGATGTGTCCTTGGGCAAGATACTTAAGCCCGAATTGCTCCTGATGGCTGTGCCATCAGTGTGTGAATGTGTATGAATGGGTGAATGTGATTCGTAGTGTAAAAGCACTTTGAGTGGGTCGGAAGACTAGAAAGGCACTATACAAGTACAGTCCATTTACGGTTTACAAGAACTTTGTCCAAATCAAATAAATAAGTAAATAAGTACTTGACAGTGTCAATACTCAGGGATACCAGATGTCATACCAGAAGTCATGTTGGATACCGAGCTCTACAAATTAGTCTTTAAGCCTGACTGATTCACATTAAACACAGCTTTTTTGTCGATGTCATTATAAAAATTCAATATTTCTGCTACAGTTACATTCATTCAGTCACAGCAGGCGGCCAACTCAGTTTTCAGCACCAGTGTTCCTCATGTTACCTTACATGAAAATGATTTCAGTGAGTTCCAGGCAGTGAGGTTTTCAGATTTTCAATGTTTGAAAAAGAGAGCAAGAGATCAGTACTTTCTGTCAGCAGATACTCTGAGTCGAGGTATTAGAATCGGTATCAGGACGGAAAAAGTCAGATCTGTGGATCCCTAAGAATGGATACATGTAAACAAATATCTTCAGTTTAGCAACCAAACTGCATCATATACATCTTATCAGAGGTGGACAGTATTAGTGGATTAACCCTAAATCTATGGAATTTATGCTGTTACTAATTTTAACACACACACCTTCAGCTGTTTTTTCCTGTTTTCAATGTCTTATCTCTCAGTTTGGACTTTATCGTCATACTGTGTGTGTGTGTGTGTGTGTGTGTGTGTGTGTAGGAGCTCCTGCTGTCAGGGATGCCAGAGATCGATGTGCAGGATTGGTGCAGGAACACTGAGTACACCAGCGGCTACGATCCTCAGGAGCCAGTCATCCAGGTGGACTGTCCTTCTACCACCTTGACATGGGCTGAACAGTTGTTTCACTTGATTCATTTGGCTTTATTCTGATGCTTATGTTTACCATTTAGGTTGTCCCAACCTCATTCACAGGTTGTTGCCTTATTGTTTTTATGGATTAGTTTGAAAAGAATTCAAGGGAAAGTAAAATTTCCCAAGCAGTGACATGCAGGAACATCTTTTTGTTTCATTGATGATCAACTTTTGAAATGTTGGACTATGAAGAACAGTTGATCAATACTTTCCTGGATGATTGTGCACCATAAGAGCAGAATTATTTATGCCATAAGAGATGTGTCATCAAACTTTCAACTGTTGTGTGTATTAGTCTTAATGTTTCTAACATTCAGTCCGGATTATGTTCCTGCAGTGAAAGCAGGTAAAACATCCGACTGCCTCTTTTCTTCTTCCTCAGCCGTTACCCCTGAGAGACAGATGTGCCCACATGTTGGATCTTTTACCGTAATACGTGACATTGCCATGACAGTGTTTACACACAGTTTTTATTCATCAAGCTTTGATTCACTTTAAAAACTAAAATGTGCCAGAACTTGGATTTAACCTAGGCAGGTGCTTCTTAAAACACCAGTTCATCATCCTCCTCCATGCTTTCATTTTCTGTTGTCTGACTCACCTGGAGTGAAATAAATGTTTTATTTCAGCCCAGTTCTTTTAGCATTTGATCATTATTTTACATCTTGAACTTAGTTAAAACTTGATGACAGTTTCTGTGTTCAGTGATCAAATTTAAAATAACAAACTTCCTTAGATGATGAGGATGATTGATTGAGGAGAAGTAGTTCAATGTGCTACAATAATACTCAGGACCAGGACCTCTTTTAGTGTACCACGGACCGTATTCATGTTAGTGTGTCAAAGTTTCTTGGTGGACACCACAAAACTTGTGGGTAATGTTTTTCTCCTCCTGCTGTTGTGTTGCAGTGGTTCTGGGAGGTGGTGAGGAGTCTGACCCAGGAGGAGCGGGTCCTGCTGCTTCAGTTTGTCACTGGAAGGTTCGTCTGCTGGATTTCCACTGTGCGTCTTGCTGTAGATAAGTATCTATATGAATATCTGCTGGAGTAAAAGTATTTCTCCTTCAGTTCCAGGGTTCCTCATGGTGGCTTCGCCTACCTGATGGGTGGCAGTGGTTTACAGAAGTTCACCATTGCTGCAGTGCCATACACCTCCAACCTACTGCCTACCTCCAGTACCTGGTAATCACTGCATCTCTCTTTCTCCTGACCTAATTCAATTCTTTCAATTCAACCAAACATTCTTTAATGTCTTCATTTACAAGTTCAGGTAATGCTTATTTTCCATATAACAACCAAGCATCCTCATTTTAGACGTGTAGTTTTCTGCACGACTGTGTGGAAAGATAGCAGACTTTCATAGTTAGTTTGATAACACTTTATTTCTGAGTGATTTCCTATTAAGGTTTCTGGAAAGAATTATGTAATTTGGCATTGATTAAATATTAATGACGTCCAAGACAGTAAGTCCAGAGTCTTGGAGTCTTGCCTGTAGACACATTTTTTATCTTTTTTTTTTTTAAACAAAAAACTGTTTTAAGTTTCACTTTATTTTTATTATCATTATCATTATTATTATTATTATTATTGCCCTTTAACTGATACAAGATTTCCAGGAACTTACTACATATCAGTTCCTTTTGTAGGAATTTGTGCACTCAAATATCTTTATGATTTTATGGGGGAATTATGAGTTATTATTGTGCACAACTCCAACATGAATTTATTCATCCAGCAACATAACTCGTATAATAATAGGGAAATAGTCCTCCTTGTTAGCAAGAAGACACAAGAAAGGTCAATTAGAATTATGATTGTTATTAATCTTAATTATAATTTTGCGAGGGTATAGGTATTTTAAGGTTAAATGCAAGCACAAGAAAACACCAACAAGTCCACTTGAGTTATATACACATTTATTACTAATACTACAGCTAAAAGTACTAAACACTACAACATTTTACCAACAAGACACAAGAGGGAAAGGGAAACTGGTACACAAGGCTATGACTGGTGAATGATTGAAATGAATGATGCAGAGTTATCTATTGTGTAGTTTGGTATGAGAGACCTGATAAACAGATGAGATGACTGTTACCTGAGAAGCAGCGAGTCAAATCAACGGTACAACAGCTTAGTTCTGAATTGTCAATTGAAATTATAAATCATGAAATTATATATCAACAGGTTTAAGCAAGTTGATGAAGGTTTTGTATGAATATTTGCTTGCTACCTTGGGTGGCTTATTGCGGAGAATGGAGTTTGATGTGCTGGGGTGAGAAGATGGGGTCTGGGTCTTGTAATGATGAGTAAGTTGGCTGGTCCGGAGTTGAAAAGCTCCTGGTTTGGTCTCCTTCTAGCCTTGATCCACAACTCATGACTCTCACATCTTCTCACATCCTCACATCTTCAAACTAGCAAAATGCAAGCTTTCAACTGGCATGGCAGAAAGCAAGAAGACATGGACAGACGGGTTCATCTCCTGAGAATGGTTACTCCATTAATCAAAGTATTTACAAAGTATTTAAAAACTGCGTGATTCTTAATTTAGCATTTTTGATAGTAGCTTTAGTGTTCTGAAAGTGAAACAAGCAGAATGGTACAATACATGATGGTGTTATCAAGGATGATGGAATTATGTTAGTGGTACATTTCTTTGCTTAAAGGCAGTGGAGTAAACTAAGGCACATAACGACACATAACTAATACTACAGCTACAAGTACTAAACACTACAACATTTTACCAACAAAACACAAGAGGGAAAGGGAAACTGGTACACACTGGTGAATGATTGAAATGCATGATGCAGAGTTATCTATTGTGTAGTTGGTATGAGAGACGTGATAATAAGATGAGATGAGAAGCAGCGAGTCAAATCAATGGTACAACAGCTTAATTCTGACTGGCTCTTAGAGGTGAGTTATGATAAACAGTGGTGGGGGTCTTTTTATCCAAATGGTACTATCAGTTCACACTGGGGTGTGAATTGGTCTTCCCATATTGCTAGCTTTTGTAGCTTGAAGAATCAAAGATGGTTTGGGTCAGCGGTCTGGTTTGGTGACCATGCAGGAGATGGGGGTTCCTTATCTGATGCTTTCTGTTTGCAGCAGGTTGTTTAGTTGGTCTGCTCAGTGAGGAGTTTGGGACTCACTTATACATTATTGGCCAGCATTTCTGGGGCGTTGAAGAAATAGCAGGTCTGTTGTTTGAGGCTTGTGCTGTCTGCCTTCCAAACATGCAGGAACTTTACCCTACACTTTCTAGGAAACTAAATGAAACTCTGCAATACATAGAATAGCATTTCTAATATCAAGTAGTTTTTTTCAGTTTTAATCACAGTTTTAGAAAATAATAAATTTAGGCAAGTTTGCATAAAATGCAAACATGAGTTGAACATGAGTTAAATGAGTAGAGTCTGTGATGTGATTAGACTCCAGCACTGGTTGTTTCCTGTTCCTGTCCTATTTCAATCTTTTTTATATGTAATGATGACAGACGAGGGTCCCACATTTTTTTTAATTTTTTTTCCAAAGATAACACACCTACTTTTCTGAGCATGGTGGAAACTATACATGTTAGATTATGTAAATCCAAAGCACTGCACTGAGTGACGGACAACAGGATGAAGAGATCACTGTTCAGTCTCTCTGGATTCAATCTTGACGCCATCTCAAAACTGTTCCCACTTGCTCACTCAGACTCAACTTAAATGGTCTTCGAGCATCATCCTGCTGTGTTGGTGAGGAAGCTCAACAGTATTGCCAAAGCTATAGGTTGATTCTTAACAGGAAGAAACAAAGCCCAACAACAGCACCCTTAAGATTTGGAGATGAGATGAGTGAACAGACATACACTTCCAGTACCACTCACTCTACAGCATTAACAGGATAGTTGACGTATATTACAAAGCACTAGAGGGCAGTATGTTTCTTCAGTGTTGCTGGCACTGGGTGGTGGCGTTCTTATACACTGATGGCACAGCTGGAAAAGGGAGAGGTTTCTACATGGAGGAATGTGCAACAGGTAATTCATATCGCTGCAGGTCTCTCTTTTGGACAGGCATGGTATGAGACATGATATGAGCCGCCGTGACCTCAGTGCTCCACCGTTTTGACTGTATCCCCCTTTTTTTTTTCTTCCCTCTGCAGTATCAACATGCTGAAACTCCCAGAATACCCAAGCCAGGAGGTCCTGAGAGACAGACTGCTGGTAGCGCTGCATTGTGGGAGCTACGGGTACACCATGGCATAAACATCATATCATTTCCTGCTGCTGGGAGGGCCTCCAGACTCATGCAACAGTCCCTCCTCCACAGATACTCACTCTGTGCTTTTGCTGTACAAATAAAGGGAAATCCAGATTATTATTAAGAAGCTGCTGGAGAGGCACCACAGACTGAACAGAGGGAAACTCTGCCTCCAACAACTCATGCCAGTAATTCTTTTTTTTTTTTTCTTTTTTTTTTTTTTTTGACTGACGCTGGTATCTGGTGATTTATGCAAATTTAAAATCTTTAAATTTGATTATTTTCATACTACATACTTCATACATTTATTTCATAAAAAACAACATTTATACCATAAATCCCCTACTTAAAACACAGGATTATAGTCACAATAATCTATATTAATGCAAGTTTACTGTATGTCACATATCAACTATGTTTAAGGAGCTTCCATATGGAAACTATGTAGAACTGATCAGTTCAAACTGATCGATCAAACTGCATCATATCACAGCTTCACAGTGTCAGCCACTATCAGGCCAGCATAACAGCAAACTTATAAAAACAAATAAATTATATAATATAAAACAGTCAGATTCAGATTTTTCCTAAACTTAAGATTTACGTCTCTTATTCGCTATTTCAATCTTTCTTTGCATCCATCCCCCCAGCAGAAGTTTTCCTTCATTTGGGCCAGTGTCCATCAAAACCTCTCACCATGATGGCTGGGTATCAACATACTAGTGCTGATATCATACCTGAGTTTTTGATAGTTAACTGCGCTGTGAAGAAACCAAAAACATTTTGTGTTAATTAAATTAAGCCAAAGGCACTAATGTTTATGGCTAAAAGTATGTGGACACCTGAACACCCTCGTATAATAACTGAACATGTGATTCCAAAACCATGGACATGAATCTGGTACTGTAACAGCCTCAGTCATATTAAAACAGGAAAGGGATAAACCTAAACTGTTGGCACAAAGTTGGAAGAATCGTTGTCTAAAATGTCTTTGTATGCTGGGACATTTACATTTCACTCCGCTAGAACTATGAGGCCTGGTGTTCCCATATATCTTTGTTCAAATAGTGTACATAAACAGAAATCAAACGCTGCAACTAATAATTATTCTCATTCTCATTAATGATTTTTAAAAAAATAATCAGTAAATAGTTAAGTCTATAAAATACCCATCACATGTTCAAGCTTGTTTTGTCCAACTGACTGTCCAAAAATCTGATTAAGAATCATAATATAGAGAAAAGCAGAAAATCTTCACATTGGAGAAGCTAGAACCAGAGAATTAATAGACTTACTGACACTACACAGTATAGAATTAAATGCATTTCATTTCACATCAGGAAATATCTAATCCAAGAATAACAAGACTAAAAATGTGACCAAACATTTAGAGTCAACATGAAGTACTTGACAATTTCAAGTTCTACAGCAGACTGGAGGCGTCACACCAGTCAAACAATACCAGTCTGCCCAGCTGTGCTCAAAGATGTATCAGTGTGTGTGTCAAAGTTAAACTCAAATATGAATTCTCCTCACTTTTTGTCAGCAAATATATATACTGTAATCTTTCTGCAGCTTTTGCGCAAATTGTTTCCATTTTTGGACATACTTGTGGAACACTTCCAACCTGTGAGCGGCTGTTTCTCATGATATCGATTGAGTGACAACAAGTCCTCTTAGCATTAGTAGTCACCCATTAGCGATTTATGCTGTCTGTCCCTTTACAACATTCAACACTTGGAAGGACCCATCATGCTGTTAAGTTTATATTGGAAAGTAGAAGCTAGTTTACTAATGTATAGTGTCATATACCATTGATTTCCACGAGACAGCACTTTTTGGCACTTTGTGTATGTATGTATATGTGTGTGTGTGTATATATGTGTATATATACATACATATACATATATATACATATATACACACACACACACACACACACACACACACACACACACATATATATATATATATATATATATATATATATATATATATATATATATATATATATATATATATATACACATACACATACACATACATACACACAGTCAACGGTCCAGACGAACAAAATGCACAGACGGGTCATCCTGAACTCATCACACTCCGTATGTTAGTCCATGATTGTTATGATGATGATTGTGATATTAGGTTGTTGGGTTTTTTTCATAAACTTTATTTATAATATTCAAACTTTAAACATTACAATATGAAATGCCACAGTGGGGAGACAGAAGATCATGTATACAAAGTAAAGGACATAAAATAAGTTTAAAAAAAAAAAAAAAGTAATGAAAGCAAAATTAAGTAAATTGAGTACATGAGTGAAATGAGTGATAATAACAAATAAAAAAAACCCAAAACAAACAAGACAGAATAAATACATAAGCAATATTATAAATTACACAAAAATTTTACTTTTACTTTTACTTTGCCCCCACTGGAGAACACTCATGTTGGGTGCCATTATTACTGCAGAAAAATTAATACAACTGAAATGTCTTCTTTTCGGTAATTACAAATTTGACCAAATAAAAATATTGACTTTAATATATGTAAGACGTGTTCAGCTGTGATGCAACATGTGTGTTTGCCAGAAGAGAAAGTGTAGACTAAATGTGTTAATGTATGTGTTGGACATACAGTATGGCCAGGCTGTTGTCTCCATAGCTGCCTGAACATGTTTGACCATTCCTGGACCATAAAAAGCATGTCCTGTGGTTTACTATGTAAAATTATTTGTCATTTTTTAAGTGAGTATTTTGCTGTTATCTGTAGCTGTGCTTCTGTGTCTGTAGTCATGAATAACAATCTTCTTTAGTGATGGCATCCTGTTTGTATATCTCTCTGTTTAGTGCTTTCTGAAGGAGCAATATGAGATATCTACATGACAAATGTTTGGCTCGCTGTGCCAAAAAGCAAAAGCTGGAATCCTTTTTAAATACCTTTTTGTATTTTTGCCTACACAAACATATTTTTATTCTAAAAAAGGGATGGGGATCATGTCATGAATGTATCACAGAAACTGCTACCTTGGTTTTCTTTCTTTTCTTTTATAATGGAGTGTACATATTCATTAAATATTTCATATTATCTATCAGTATTGTTTTGAATCCCTTGCTTGAACTGCTTTTGTAAACAGATGTTAATGTTTATTGACAACAGAGCCTTTATACATATTTCTGTAAATGTCATCTGTATCAAATGATGTATTTTACCATAAATACCATATGTTGTGCTTTGAGATTTTATCCAATAAACCTCGTTTTGACAATCCAGTTGATTTGGTAATGTTGCCAGTGAGCTGTTGAGAAAAACATGGATCTAAAAATCATTCACAGAGTGAGGAGAGGGTATAAGCAGCTGACGTGCAGCCCTCCTGTGTGTGTGGGGACAAAAGCTGTGCCCCCAGTTGAGAAAAATCAGATTTTTGGGTCAGTGGTTAAGGTTAGGCAAGTAGTGGTTAGGGTTAGGGTAAGGCTCCAGGAAATGAATGTAAGTCTATGTAATGTCCCCAAAAGTGACCAAGGACAACGAGTGTGTGTGTGTGTGTGTGGCCGCAGAGTACTGTGTTGGGTCACCAGTTTAGAGCAGCAGGTCTACTGCTGCTAAATGGCCCCTAACCAGTGTTCAGTGAGTCCAACATCTGCTGCAGCTCTGTCCTAACAGCACATTACACTGACTGCCTCACTCCTCACCCTGTTCAGGATTAGACCAATCCTGACACCAACCAGACTGTCTAGCACTTTAAATGGGAAGTGTGAAGGAACTTTTTAATATGAGCTTTTAATCATCTATTTAAATGCTGTTTCTTAACTGGACTTATTTATGCTGCTTTTATCTGTTTTAGACTGATTTTCTTGTTTGGTTGTGTGCACTAGTACTGTCTTCACAAAAGAAGTTCCTTACAGAAAAATCGAATTGTTTGAATTTGAATTTGGAAATTGTGGACATTATAAAACTACAGATTTGAAGGAAGGCAAAAAAGTGAGAGAAATATGCAGTTTCAATCTAATGACATTACATTATTACTTATCTTTATTTCTTTATAATACCATTGATTAAACATGGTGCCCTCTACAGTATACCTGGTAAAAATGGATCATTTCATGTATATCATATATATCATAATATCATGCCAGGATCATATAGTACTACTGACTACTGAGTTTTGTTAATAGCTGCAGGGACTCCTACACTTAGCAAGGTGAAAGTGCCAACCTTCACAACTATCATTGTTTTCCAGCTATTAATTAAGACAAAGTTTATTAAGCCAGATTCTGGCATAGTTTGTCCCACTATATAAGAGAATATTCTGTAATGTGAGCGTGATGATGTTTGAGGTGAGTCAAAGCTAAGAGCTGTATCAAGGGTGAATATTTTCATGCAAGAAAATTCCAAATATGAAAAAAATGGCCGAAAACCATTTACAGTAGTGTGTGCAATAAACTGCCAAGCATCCTGAGAAAGGTTTTTATTAGTGGTAGGTGTCATTCTAAAGACTATCAACCTCAAAGCAGTTGAGTAAAAGGAAAGCATTCATGCACGCTTGTTTGGAATAGAATTTGATTGTATTACTCGAATTAAAACATGGTGATGGACACAGAAAAATCACCATGGACAATATGTGATTTCTAATGAGAGGCTGTTCTACTGGCAAACACATCTACTGTATCTGTCTAACCTTATTCTTCACCACAGTACCTGGTCCCCATGGCAACCCTTCCTCCTCACCAATAATGGACTGCACTCTACTTTAAACACAGGATGCTTGCCATGGCAACAACTTCCTCACAACATTAGTCTGGTATTGCCATGGTCACAGCTTTTCAAGTGCTACCTGTTTCCTGCTGGCAAGCCTGAAAGGCAAGACAAAACACACAGAAGTCAGGCCTCACTGACGTCTGATGTTCACTATCGGTTTTGTGGCTCTGTCATAGCACACTTCAATTTTATACATATTCTTTCTACTGTATTATCTATCTATCTATCTATCTATCTATCTATCTATCTATCTATCTATCTATCTATCTATCTTTCTATCTATCTATCTATCATTCAAAGTACAGTATACAGTATACACATTACACAGTAAATTGGTGCAAGGAATTTGTTTGTTTGTCAGGTTTAAGGTAAGATCTAAGTGAGTTTCTGTTTATTTTTCAATTTGCTCGTGAAGAACCTGAGTGGAAACGCTGAAAATCTGAAAAAACTCTCTAAATATTGCATACATTTTTTGTGCTTGGCCGTGGTGGAAAGGTTAGTGTATTCAGTGAAAACAGTGTTAGCCAATAAATGATGATGTACATGAAGCATGTGACTCAGAACGTCACTCAAGCCTCCCAGTGACTAAGTGCCCTCTCCACTGGTGCACTGATGGCAGGAACCGCAAGCACTCTCATATCCACAAGATAGAGCCTTGGGAAGACCTTTGCATGCCTTTTTCAGAAATCCAGGCAGTCCACTTACTCTTCATCAGAGGACACCTGGATGTAGCAAATGAGCTCAGCCATGCAAAGGTGTTGAGTTTTCGCAGGTGGCTCCTCCTGATCGTCATCTCCACTACTGCTCTCAGCATGACTTTCTGAGCCTCAGCTAAAACAAGGTCTGAAAAAGTTCCACAAAAATCATGATTAGTTACAATATTGTGATATTGATATACACTACACACAGTGGTGATGGTTAAGTTAATGAATCAATGATAAGTAAGCCTAAATTTGATTTTATTTATGTTAGTAATGCATAATGTGATGATAATGTGTTTAGATAGTGTGTATACCTACCTGTTATCATCTCCTTCTTGACTTCACCTGACGTGAGGACATCTTGCTCAATCCAAAAGAAGCTGAATGATGGATCTAATAGTGCAGACATCATGTAGACCATATCTCCAAATGGAAGATCTACTGCAAGCTGAGCTGGGTCATCCACATTTGCAAAGTTCCCCTTAAAATGGTATTGGATTGACTTCTGCAGTGCTTTCACTAAACCAACCAGGTGACAAGTTGTATTCAGCATACTGATGAGGTGGCTGTTGAATGAGAGTACGCAAGGGAGAGCCGCACTGACAGTCACCACTTTCTCCCCTTGTGTGAGGTCTGTTGCTTGAAGAAATGGGGCCAAAATTTCCACAAGCTCTTTCAGCTGACTCCATTCTCTGGCTGATAAGCACAGGCGATATTGTCCTTGGGCTTCCAGGAGAGTATTTAGGCTTTGAGGACCAGGTCAGTTATTGACTCCACAAGGCAGAGAGTTGTGTTCTGTCGTGTTGATACAGCAGAGAGGATGCTGTGATTGGCTCCATACTCTGCCTCAAATGCTTCCTTCAGTCCACAAGGGGAATTATGGCTTAGCCACTGCTGTTTTGCCTGTGTTACCTTGCTTCTATTTGTTCCTCCCTTTTCTACATACATTCATTTTATACAAACTAGATCCAGCTTATAAGTGGATGGACCATGGAAATGTTGGTGCCAACTGCTAGGATTTGCTAATGTTATTCTGACCTCTGCCCCCCTTACTTTTTTGCCCCTTTTTCCTAGTGTTCCTGCCAGACAAACAGTGTGGTGTACCGTCGGCACCCCTCTCCCCTTCAGTACACGTGGTGGTGTGATGTGGTAACTGTGTGCACTTTAACTCTGTCTTTAATGTGTGGTTTTGCTGTGTTTAGGGGACAGTGTATGAGTGTGTGTGTGTGTGTGTGTGTGTGTGTGTGTGTGTGTGTGTGTGTGGTGTGCAGGTATCTTGGTAGTACTCAGGTAACCCCCTAAAGATTTTGAGGTGGTTCATGACTTACCAATTTTATCGAATTCTCTAGCATTCATGGCAGGTTGGCACTAACATTTTGCTTCTTTTTAGGACTGTGCTTTTATCATGTGGTTTCCGGGTGGTGCCCCGTTATTATTAAATCTTATTTATCATTTTATTACTTTAATAATTAATTATAATCTCTGATAATTATTAATTATTGCTAATAACCAGCCATCTCTTCACAGATCCAACAGTTGGTGTCACCATGTGAGTCTCTCTAACATTTGGTGCCCCACATTATTAATTAATATTAATAATTTAGTTATTTTATAATTCATGATTATGCCTGATAATTATTGATTATTACAAAAAACCAAATGCACTGCTGACAAATCCAACATAAATCTAGCTTCAAGAATGTCATGTCAGTGGTAGAGAAGAGATACTGCCCAGTAAGTCGGACATCTGAGTGAGCTAGCAGCAGACAAAGAGTCCAAGATAAAATCCAAACTAGAAAAGACACTGTGTGTGTGACTATGGATATTTGGACTGACAGGAGCATGTGTGGCCTTTTAGGGGTAACAGCCCACTTCATGGAAATGGTGAAAAACAGACAGACAGTTTATAAAACCTAAAATGTCCAAAATCAACTAGACCTATGTTACATATTTTGTCGAGTTGTGTACTTACATTATCCCAAATGTTTACAACAATTTTCAAACCCAGAGAAATCCGTAATTTTAATCAAAGTTATGGGTTATTTGGTAGCCTGTCAATGGCATCATGCCCCCTCTACCAAAGAGTATACATGCACAAGATCATCATCATCATGTGCACATGCATCTGTGTTGTGGTTGTCCACCACTGTAACTACGTAACTACAAATTAAACTAGTAAACTTGACTTTTGGTTTTCCACATTTGAAATATTTGGAGCTCTTAAATGTAGAACAGGAATCACAGTTCCCTTATTACCTTGTATTTGTGTAGCTTACAGCATTATCATTTCTAAATGAAAGCTGATTCCTCTAGCTGTGGTAGTGGGGAGTCTAAGCTGTGTTTCCACTACATGATACTGGCTTGGCTCAACTCTACTTGCTTTACTTTTCTGGATTTTTTCCACTGCAGATACTGTAGTTATCCATCATGTTCTTCTCTTATATCAGTGAGAAGAATGTGAGATGAACGTGAGAAATCTGAGAAGTATGATCCCTAAGAGATCTTATCATTGTCTCCTCCTTGTCTGATTTATTTCTCTTAAATGTCAAATTGAAGCTATATATGAGAAAGTAGCATGAGCCATATTTAAGAACTATGAGAAAAAATTAAGAATTTAATTAATTAACTGTAGTAATTAGAATCAGAATCAGGAATACTTCATTGATCCCGAGGGGAAATAGGGTTATGTTACAGTTGCTTACATTCTTCAAGAGAAATATATATCATAGAGCATAGAAAAATTATGAGAAAAATAGACCCCAGTGAATGCACAAATAATGATATCCATCTTCCACAAGCAGCCAAAACCTGCCCATTAAGCCGTTAGCTGAGTAGTTTTGTTGGTTGGCTCAGATTCAGTTGTCTCTGTGTTGTTTCAGTATTACTTTGAGCCATTTACCATCTCAAATCTTTCCAATTCTGTTCTGACAATCACTTTTTTTCTGACTGCTGAACTCCTGTAAAATTCTTAAGCCAGAAAGCGTGTTGTGTTACTATGTCAACCCGGAACCATGAGTTGTCATGTCCGCTGTGACTACCTGCATATTAAATAGTTTTTAATATGGAGATTTTGATATTTATTGCTTATTTATTCTGTTTTGTTATGTTTGAAAACATAACATAAAAGGGTTAGGCTAATTAATGTAAATGTCATCAATTTTTATTTTTTTTACATTTTAACGTTATTAAATACACAACCAAGTGGGTATGAGGCGGTAGGCTTATCTTTGACTTTTAGCTACTTAAAATAAAAATGTCCTTACGGTTCTGATGGAGTTCAGAATTTATCCATAAGGGCTGCTTTATTACAAACGATTCCACTGTATAAAGCTGGAATCTGTGTGTAACAGCTGACCTGTGTAGCAGAACACAGATCATTAATTACCGCCAGATCCTGACCGATCTGGTGTTAATGAAGTTGTGGCTGTAGTCTGTCATGCGTATTTGTGCACATCACTCTCAATTTAAAGACGCACTTATCGTTATAAACACTGGAGACTGCTGCAGAAACCGCTCCGCGCACTGTAAAAATAACTTGACTGTTCTTATAATACATCCACGGCCTGTATGCATCTTGTTATGTGCAACACCATAATTCTCTCCCTCCCTTCAACACTGCACATTAAGTTCTGCTCAGTTACATTAAAATACCAGTTTTGAGAAGAAATATGTGGGGCTATGCTCAAAACATTTGGGGCTGAAGCAATGGCAGCCCACAGGACCTAGAGGATGCAACCAGAGCTTTAGCACCACGCTCACAGCTGCTTTTCCCTGTTACTGACCATGAACACAAATGAGACACAGCAGCTTTTCTGTGAATGATAAACATCCAGTGCATTTTGGAATCAGTTTAACTCTGAATATTGAGGAGAACAAATAAGCTTTCTTTCAGCCTCTGCAGGAATCTGATGTCCAGTCAAAAACAAATATTGGGAGGGGGACAAATTTTCATGTTTCATATATTGAGGTCTAAACTGTTGATGGGTGGATTGGTTAAAATATAATAACACAAATGTTCATTGTGACATTATACTATATTCCCCTGTTGCGTCTGCTTGCCGAGCATGAACGCCATTTAGTATTGACTATCCTACAGAGAGACAGACAGACACTGCATCTGGACTGCTCACATCTGCCACCTGATAGTTGTTGTTGCGCACTGCAGCTACTATAAATTATTTCATCCCCTCCCCCCCCCCCCCCCCCCCCCGTCACTGCCACTGCAACATTACCACAGTATTAGTAATCATGTCAATTGAAATGAGTGACATAAAGTCGATATAGTGAAGTCCATTATGTACTGAAACAAATGTATATATGACACAAAAAGGTAATTCATTATTTTGGGCAGTAAAAAACATGCATGGCTGGTGAATGTTTTCATCTGCCAGTCCCCTTGGCAGGAGAGTCAAAAAGTTCTTTTTGGATACTGGCCGCAGGTGTGCTTGCCATGCTGTTGTTGCAGCAGCTTACAGACATCTGTGGTCACGTGCACCAGATCGGTAATGGTGGATGAGGGAGGGAATGACATTCAGCTCGTCAGACCTTTCCTTAATGTTAATGTGCCAAAAAATAAAATACAATAAAGATTGTCCACAAGTCCCAAATTTTGTGTCCAAGTCGAATCTCAAGTCTTTTGAGGACAAGTCCCCATCTCTGACACGTGCTTACTAACATTGGGCGTCATTCACCAATATCTTCCTACGTTTTTTCTTAAATTTGTTCTAAGAAAAGTCTACGGCAGATTCATGATGTTTTCTTAAAATGTAGAATCATTTGCGCGTGTGTTCTTATAATGATGAATCCAATTTTCCTAGTAAGTTGAAAGCGCATGCCAGGTGATCCTAATAAGCACTGGGAAACGCCCCACCAATCCCCATAAAAGGGCATGAGACTGCAGGGTCGTGCGCACACACAGAAACCACACACAGAAATTGAAAAGAAAAGTTGAGAGAAATCAAGAATGCCCAAATTAAAGTGTAAAGAGGGTGGAGCACTGGACTCCAAATGTAAAAAACCCTCAATAGTTCTGAAGTGGAGGTGCCGCTGCAGGAAGTGAACACCAAATGAGCTGTCATATGTAATGGCATCAGTAGTGGATATAAAATAACAGAAAAAAAATGCAGGGGATGCTATTACTCATTCAGTGAATGCTGAACGCAGCTGATGAAGTAAAGAAAAAAGGTTTGATTTTAAGTCTGAGGCCAAAAAAATATTGCCAAACAGTAAGAGTTATCTGAGCTGGACCAGCACATAGGGGCCATTATTGGAGAGACAGCACTCTGGTGTGCCATCAGCTAAGCATTTGGACACAGACCTGGACTATGTCAGTGGTTTTCATCTCCTAGACCATCTCCAGCTCGGGCTGAAAGTAGAAAAAAACGTTGGAAACCGACCATTCAGAGGAGTCTGAAGCTGCTGCTTTTTGCGCGCAGAGATTACTTCTACATACGTTTACTTCATTATTTGACACATCGGCCACTTTTAACATGAACATCCAACATTGTGACATTATATATATGTCTGAAAATAAGGAAAAGAATAATATGTCCGCTTTAAGAAAAAGCAAGTGTACCAGACAGTCCATATGACCACGTGGGCCACACACGCTAGACATATGGACACGTATAGTAATGATTGGTTGGCGTGTTGTCTCACTCTTTGTTCTTACTTTGAGTCAAGATTGCTTAAAAATGGAGAGCAAGTAGAACCTATGTGTTCAGTTTTCATATGAGCTCACCTTGGCCAAATCAGAGCACTATGAGAGAGCTTAAACACCTAAACTGTTTGGTTTTGGTTCAAATGAATTCTGGTGCGTTTGGCCTAACCTGAAGCTCCCTTTGGGGCTATTCCACTCGCAAATCATCAGGAGGCACACACACATCCATACATTTTCTGTTTTTTTAAATCACTTTATTTATTCATTTTCTCCATATAAATAATATAAAGATGTGTATAAATAATATAAAGAAAGAAAGTATGACAGCATCAACAGCAACAATACCAGATAAAAAGATTTTAAAAAAGACAAAACAAAATATAAATACATAGGTGTGAGTGTATCGTGGGAAAACAGAAAAAGAAAAATAGGGAGGGAAAAAATGTAAGGCAACAGCAACAACTGTACAGCACATGAAAGGAATGTAAGTTATTTACACTCAAGAAAAAAAGAGAAATGAAATTGAAAGATTAGAATCAGGTCAGGACAACTTGTGTATAAAATTGCTGGAAAGGATAGGTTTTCATAATAAAGGGAAACCAGGTTCTTTTATACCTTTTAAGTAATCCATTCAGAATGGATCTCAGCTACTCCATTTGAAGACACATCATGCTTACTTGATCCATTATATAAAAAATGGGGGACAGACAGCCTTCCATCTTATTAGGACTAATTGTCACGCTAACAGTGAAATAAATGCTACAGCATTTGACTTGTATGAAGTGATACTATGTTCTGTTGAAGTTACACCAAATATGGACAAATATAGATTAGGATCTACTGTTTTGTTGCAGATATATGAGTACACTTGAAATATTGAGGTCCAGAAATTGTTTAATGAGTGCATGACCAGAACATGTGTCCCATTGGCTGTGGTTACATGGGCAATTTTTCCTCAACCCAATTGAAATCATTCTGATTAGAGATTCCAACTTAACTGTTCACATGGACACTAATCCATCCAAGTGGTTCTGCCCGCTGTGAAGCGTCTAATCTGCCGGAAAAATAACAAAAGAAGAAACAATTTTCAAGATGCAACCACATTGTGTCCTGGGAACAATATTTGCATTTCTGCTGTTCTTTATAATTAAGCAGCAATCTCAGCAGCACATACTTCTCCTGCAATATTTAAACAGGGGGAGAGTGACAGCTCAACAAGAACAGTAAACTTACTGCCCCTTCTTCAGCCAAAGACCAGGAGCCAGTGGATGAAAGTCCAAAGCAAGGACTGGTGGGAGGGGGTTGTTCTTACAGAGTTTACTGATCAGGAATGGAGGCACAATTTCCGAACGACGTGACAGTCATTCATGAAATTATGCACGTCAATGGAGGAGGTAAGAACTCCAATTCCAACTATCATGCGAATCGCGATAGTACTCTACAAGCGGAGCCACAAGGGAGCTGTGCAGAGTACTGGGTGGTCTCAAATCAATTTGGCATCCACAAGAGCACCATCAAAAAACGTGTAGGCTGTACATGTTTTGCAAGGGCATGGTGAACGGGCCAGTTAAACAACTGATCCATGTACCAACTGATGAGGAGGTGATGGAGATTGCCAGAAGGTTTGAGGCAGCGCATCACATCCCTCAGATTATGGGACTGCTAGACGGGTGGCATATTCCAATCCTTTCTCCCTAAAACGGGTACAAAGACCTTGTGAACCATAAAGGATGGCCGTCTTATGTGCTGCAGGCGGTAGTTGACCACAAATGCTGGTAGGACATCTCTTCTATCAAGTACGCTATGATATTTTATTCTAAGACCTTAATTTTAGGTTATGAAAAGGCAAAGATTTGCCTGTGTATAGGATTTGTAACCTAGAGCTCCCAGGTGAGTGTGTGATGGGCCACTCAATTGTAGTTTTTGCCCCCCTCTGTCTAAGCTTTATGTATATATAGAAAAATAGCAAAAACAACAAAATTATTGGCCAGAGAGAGAGAGCTGTAAGCCTCAAACAGCTGTTTCTACGTGTCTCCCTCAGGCTGATTTTGACAGAGTATCGTCCATAAATTCAAAAAATATTTAGTGCTTTGCTAGTGGTAGGTTATTATGTGAGTGCTCTGATTAATAAATGTATTCTTTAATTTTGAAACAGTACCCTTATGTTGTATTATTTAGACTTTCTGACCTATTCCAAAGGGCTCATCTGCTGCCCAAGGTAAGGCCAGTAAAGGCTATACTTTAGGCTAATGAAGGCAGGGACACTGGAAGTCAGTCAGAAATAATGTAACTTAGAAAATGATATAATCGATTCATATGCCCTTTAAAAAGACATGGTCTCAAATCATTCAGTGACCCTTCATGCCCTGTGAATTTGCGCATTGTCATCCTGGAAGAAACCACTCTCATCAGGATAGAAATGTTTCATCACAGGATAAAGGTGTTGACTCAGAACAACTTTGTATTGATTTGCAGTGACCCTTCCCTCTAAGGGGACAAATGGACCCAAACCATGCCAGCAAAATGCCCCCAGATCCCCTCACTGGAGGGGTCAAGCATTCAGGCCTGTACTAGTTTATCCTTTAATTTGTCACGCATCTGTATAAACCTGATGTATTTCCCTTAAATGCAGCCATTGTGGCTCTACATGTCATGCTAATTTTGCTCTCTCCAGCTCTGTTATAAAGATTCAGGGTAACCCACAAAAAGATGTTTATCGCACAAAATGACAATCATCAGGACAAGCTGCTTAGATTCTTACATCTTTCCAAATGAACATGATTTTTACATGAATTGCTTCAAAAGTTTGTGAGTTTGAACAAAAGTAACACAGGAACTAGCTGTCTGTAGCAGTCATTATAGCTAACTGCATAGAGATCTATATCCAGGACATCTTGCATGTTGGTGAGTGTATGTGAGAGGCTGAGGATCATCATCTGTTCCTGCTAGAGAAGTAGTAACTTAATGTTCATGCCTGCAAGTTTCCAAGTTACTATGATAAAATGACAAGATACAAACTGTACAGTTTTCATGGACTACTGCTGGACTATAGAGACTTACATCCTGTAATTCCTCACACAGTTACGTATTGAAATCACATTTTTCTTACCATGTGGAGCTGAGCATTTGGTCCAGCCGGCGTCACGTCCAGTTGATTTTGTGGAGGTGAAACACTCTCCAGGACAACAATGTTGATAAATGCTGTAAATCCATGTGGGATTACCCTCATCCATGGACACTTCTAGATTATGCAAGTCTGGCAGAAACAGGTCCCACTCTACAGAAAAAGTTTTCCTCTTTACTTGTCAGAAGAGGAGAGCAGTGAGTGCAGGAACACCAGCAGTTTCTCTTAGGCAACTGTTACTGTACGTTGACTTTCCTGACGGTCCTGCTGCCTTTCAGCCTGAATTCTTCATTTTTCTTCTTTCATTTGTTTTAGCCCTTCTTTGTGTACTCTGGCTCAAATAAATATAGTTGGCCAGTCAAAGTGAAATGTACAGAAGAGGATTAGGGCCACGTGAAATTTATTTGAGTTCTCCGATTAAAGTCAGAATTCTGAGTTTAAAGTCAAAATTCTGACTTTATTCTCAGAATTCTGAGTTTTCTGAAAAAAAAGTCGTACAGTCAGCCCATGTGGGACGGACCAATGTCATGGCCCATTGTACTAGTTACTCATGTATGTTAAAGCCACATGGGACCCACATCAAACAACAGATTAGATGTTTATTCATTATATTTTGACTTTTAGAGAGTTGTATCTCTTTGTAACATATTGTACATCCTCGCCATATTTGGAAACAATACCCAGTGTAATAATGTGACTGTGGTCAGCCCTGGCTGTTAATCCCACGCAGGTGATCCACTTCCTGAAATGTGCAGTGCCTGAACTGTAAACTCCCGCTTATTTATCTGCTGGCTGGGGTTTTTCCTGATTGCTCCACGTCTTCATGACAGAGATAGATTCACTTCTGTGGCTTTCCCCTGTGGAGTTATTACCTCTGCATCCACACGCCGATTACATCTGTTCAACCTTGCGCTCTCACACACACAGGAACACACTCAGGCTTCTGCTCTCCTGTACAACAACACCCTGTTTCATTCCGCAAAACACCTTGTCCTGCTTCTTCGCCCCCATTCCCTATCATTTAACTATCTCTTTCCTCCTCCCCTCCTCATTTTACAGCACACACACACCTACACACACACACACACACACGTTTGATATTCAGCCCACATGCTCGGAGTCTTGCTCACACCAGATACTCATTGCACACATATGTTCCCTTTGCTTGGAACAGTACAGGGCAATGAGGCTGAAAATGTGCTTGTGTACAATGTAGCTCCCTCGTCCCAGTGGTGAGACGTTGGCATATTTCACAAAGGCAATGACCTAACAGCAGGAGAGTTAGACAAGCACACAAAGAGCAGTTTGGAAAGAGCTGTGACTTTAAGGCTGTAACAGATGAAGCTGCACAGAGTCAATATATAGTATTATATCCATTCATATAGTATATTCAATATCTTTAAAAAAACACATTTCATATTGACCTCCAAAACTATTCAGCATTTTGCCCAAAATTATTTTATATTACTAGATATCAATTATATTTTAGGTGGACAAAGTTGCTGGATGATATGTGAAGTTTATCATGGCTAAGTGGTGTCGTGTCAATTCCATTTTTATAGGCTAAAATCACAAATCACGTTACCTCACTGTTCACACAGAAGTGTTCTTAGTGCTGCTGTATTCTGAGGACTGCCACACCAAAAGTGTCTTATGTCATATCTCTTATGTGAAAGTGAGAGTTCTTAACACTTACCACAAATCAAATGTCAGTCAATACATTCCTGACATCCTGAAGTCTGATGAAGTGTTCATTCATGGTGGCTGCTGCTGCTCATCCTAACTACTCAGTTCTTCTATTAATTTCAAAAGAAAACTAGGAATGTAAAACTAATTACTTTCTGTGCACCAGTGGATTTTTCTCTGGAAACAACTGCAAAGTGCTTTAGAACCGCAAAAGTGACAGCTTCCATGAACTGGCTGTAAGTTGAGTCCTTATAGGAGCTGACTATAGAGAAGTGCAAAACTGACATGTATTTAATAAGAGCAATGTGATCACTAGACAAAAACAGTTCCTCACATCAGAATATTTCTGCACTTTACAGATCAGCAGTCCAGATGGCAGCCATGTTTGATGGAGGGAGTCTCAGACCATCACACTCTAGCTGCACCAGTAATTATTACTGCTGGCAGCTCCGACCTCACTGGGGAGGAATGAATCACCTTGTGCCTTTGGTACCTTTGATTGGATTATGGGTGAAAGACGCAGGGGTGCGTGCATTCACTGGAGCTTAGTAAGCATATAAGAGGCTAAGATGCACTTAGAAAGTCAGCAGGAAACTGCCAGCTGATTTAAATTTGCATGCATTGATCATAGTCACAGGCCCCAGGGTCATCCTGTGGCTACAGTGGCCAGATGTATGACGAGAAACACTGAATGAAAGAAGCTATGTAATATGAAGAGATAGATTTGAAAAGTATTGCTCATCAAATATAAAAAATAACACATGAAACACACACACACACACAGACACACACACACACACAGTGAATGTTAAAATTGAATTCATGAGCAATAAAACACACCCTTAAGTTCAATATCTTTAACAGAGTTGAATGTTGAATGGATTGTTGTGAATTGAGGACTCTGGCTAGAATTTCTGATAGTCCAGCCACGTGAGGTAGTCCCACTGGGATGCTCTGGTGGTCCCCACTGATTTATAAGCAACTTTTCTGGTCTTAAGACTGGATGGGTTCTCATCACCCACTCGTACCTGCCCCCCGGACCTACTACACCTCCCTCAAAGTCTGTTAAGATGTTATGCTCTGTGTGAGATGCTTCTCACTACTCATCTTTAATGTTATCAGTGAGAGTTTGAGTTCAAATTAAGATTTCGGTCTATGTGAGTGGTTTCACTGTACACAGGTGTCTAGAAACAGCAGCTCACCATCCTCTTCCTGTTCTCTAGTGAACTTAATGCGTAGGTTTGATACTGGAGTAATGCAGTTTGATGAAAGTGTGTAAACTGTGCTGAGTACATATAACCTACCTACCCACACAACCATGTCATTTAAATGGTGAATTAAAAATCACCCACAATACTTCTCAGATATCACAATCTTCTAAAATATCTCCTGAAAAATGAGCTCAAACTTCTGCAATCCCAGGCAGCTAGGACAAAAGAAGCACACAGCATTGTTTTGTTTACCTACACAAAGAATTCCTTCTGTCTCTTTTGGTGTTTTGTGGCAGTTGTCTCTGTAAGCTCACAGTGTCAGGAGCGCAAATCTCCCTGAAACATCCTCAAATCTCCCCTAAATCAGTTCTGTAAACTGAGGATGTCTGGCTCCTGGAGAGACACATTATACAAAACAGCGAGAGTGGAAACATGAAACTTGGAGAAACAGGTACAGACTTGAAAAGCAGTATTTGATACAGCTGCATTTTGAGAATTTTATTAATATTTAAAAGGATCAGAAGAGTTTTGATGTGGAGATCAAGGAGATCCTGTGGCTACTAATAAGGACACTGCAGTCATGTCCTCAGTATGGTGTCCGGAAATGTGGGGGTTTTAATTGCCTGAAGAGGACTTTATGTTCTGCAATTAGACACAAATGATGTTAAGATAAGTTAAGTTCTACAGACATTCATTTTTTAGAAAAACTACTGTTCCGACTCCACATGTTCTACTGGAAATAAATCCTCTATTTTCTGTCTTAGAGTTGACAATGTGTATTTATAATAGAGGTGCCAATAGGACGTTTTACAAACTATTGGAATCGGTAGAACTTGGCTCCGATAGTGGCCAATGGCTGCGCAGCCTTCACCGGTCACGCAGGGACATACATCACTGTTTTGCATGGAGGCTCCATACATGAAGTCAAGGTCAGGGTTTTCCCTGTCATCATAAGACTCAGGTGCAGCACCCAAGGGTTTTTTCACAGCGCCTAAACTGAATGAACAGAAAAAAATATGCTGAGAGTCTCTACCACGTTTTGCTGTCATTTATGGTTGCACTGCTACTCTGTCCTCTCCTCCACTCTCTGTGTTTCACATACACACACACTGACTGAACAGCAGAGCAGAGAGGCCACGGTGGACACAGTGCACCAGGTGAAGTTACGATAACTGAAAGATTACTCATTAATCATGTTTTACACAACCACAGCGTGCTTGTCAAGTTAATAATGGATTGTTACAAACAAGCTAAAACTAAAGCTGTCTGTATGTAGTCTAACTGTTTATCTTTGCCACAAATGTTCAAATTTGGCAAATTCTTGAAAACTTAGCCACCGGCTGAGATGGCAGCCCCCCTCCCAAACCATCCCCTCCAACCAGCTGCAGAGAGAGGAGGACAGGAGGACTGATACTGACTGATGTTTGTGTTCTTCATTCTTTCTAAACTTCACTCAGTATTTGATTTTACTGACATTTTAGATTTCTTTCCAGTGAGATATTATTGAGTTTATATAGTGACTTTGCTGTTGTAAATATTACTGTAGCAGCTCTAGAAACACTATTTAATTGTATTTAAATATAAATCAATTCTAATCCTATTCTGAGGGTTGATATCATCCAATTAATCGGCTATCAGCTTCTTCCTGCTCAAAACTATTGTTATTATATCAGCCTTTAAAAATCCATTATCAGTCAACCTCTAATTTATAATATCCC
Source organism: Thunnus thynnus (assembly GCF_963924715.1). Classification (NCBI taxonomy): domain Eukaryota; kingdom Metazoa; phylum Chordata; class Actinopteri; order Scombriformes; family Scombridae; genus Thunnus; species Thunnus thynnus. Next base: position 33,150,795 of record NC_089526.1, on the reverse strand, counting down.
CCCCTAAAAGACCAGACAGTACAGTAAGTAGTAGTTAAGTAAAGTAGGTAATTAAGAAAGATAAGACAGACAGGGACAGTGTTTTTATTCAAGCACAGTGGAAACCGCTTATAGTGATCACATCCATCCGGGTCAAATTGATCACTATAAGTGGGTGATTATTATAACCGATTTTTTTCCTTTTTCTTAATTTCTCATGCAGATTACCATCTAAATGACATTTGTATATTTATTACATGAATATAACATAATGAAATGGATAGCTTCAGTATTTACTGAATTTTATTGACTTTCAAAATACAGGACAGCTTAAAACGCTTGTTTGGCTGCTGTATCTCGTTGGTTCGTTTTTGGCAGTTTGTCAGAAGCTTCAAGGAGACTACGTTTTTAATTGAGAGAAAATGACTTTTTCCTTTTCTTTTTCCCGTCATGATTTCAGTGTGCATGCAGCACCAGCCTCCCAGCCCGAAGCAAATGGGTTGTGCGTTTAGGCTGCAGGGTTGGGAGCCGCAGCGAGAAAGTTGAACCAGAATCAACTTTTGGAGAAACACAACCTGTAACGCTGGCAAAAACATTACTAGGAAGAGTGAGGACATTTCTCTTCGTTTGCACTTTCAGAGCAAAATTAAGAGGCTGGATCTATGAAGAACTTTGTGCTCTTGTAAACAATTTTGTGCTCGAGTAAACAATTCAATCATAAACACACTGGTTGTATAGATATGAATGCTGATGACACAGCAAATATAACCAACTATTTTAACTATTTTCTGACATTGTTTTGTGTTCACTTGTTATTTCTGCTGAAAACGGGGGGGATTCAAGCTGCAATGATTAATCGATTTGTCATTTTAAAGAAAATCAATCAGCAACTATTTTGATAACCAAATAATTTTTTACGGAAAAATGCCAACATATATTTGGATTTGGACAAAATGCGACATTTGAAAACATCACATTGATTATAACCAACTCTAACTACTTTTCTGACATTGTGTTGTGTTCATTACTTGTTTCTGCTTGTTTCACAGGAGGACAAAACATCAGTGAATGCAGGTTTAATATTTAGTGCAACTGTGCTCAGAGATATCAGTTGAGCTAAAATTTAATAAAGGACTGTTTAATTGCATTTACTGAGACTTCCAGGGTGTCACTGAGCATGCTGTCACTCATCACCTGAGCACCGGTAATGATCCATTTGTTTCCAATACCGCTAGTTTTACTCTTAGATAACATTAAGACAAGACTTCAACATTTATAGTTGGTCCTGTGTTGCAAACCAACCACTTGAAAACAGACAATATTGAACCATTTTTTTCAACCGTTTTTTCCCCCAGATTGAATAAAATAATTGTAATGCCAGCACTGAGAAAAACTTGCTGTTCTAACTTTCAGTAATTCCACTCCTTATTAGTGAAAATGACATACTGAAGTTGCAGCTTTGTGTTAATTTGGAGCCATGATGGTTAGCTTAGCATGCCTATAGGAAGTAGTGGCTGCTAGTAGCTAAAGCTGCCCATATTTAACCTGCATGCAGCCACAGCAGGGCTCCAGTGTTAGCAGCTGAGTGAAAACACACCTGAATCATTTCACATGAACAACTCACCTTCAGACAAAGTCGACAAAATGACAATCACCACAAGCTTCATCATTGCTGAAGCAATGGCACAAAACACAATGTTCCTTTATGTTATTATGAGAAGTGTCAAAATATTTTTGGTTCATTATGAAAGTGGTAGGAAAAATTAGACTGTGGCAGGCTGCCACAGTGTAGGTAATTATTGGGAAACACTGTAAAGGATTAAAAACTTAGAGGTACTGTATGTAGAATGTACATAATGTAAAGTGCCTCTGAGAAATATGTGCATCAGTAGTACTGTACTGTGCCGTACAATTAAAATGCTATCTTACATATAGCATGCTGAAATATATGATTATGTATGTACATAAATATTGTCTAAATAGCATTATAGTATAAGGCATGTTGACCCTTGGCCATTTTAAGCATGTGCTTTAAAATTTGACCGAGTGTTATTAATTATTTGTAATATTACAATATACAGTGTATTACAACTGACTCTTAGTGGGGTTTTTTTTCAATTATGCAGATATACTGTATATATTAGATTTGTAAAGATTAGTCGATTAATCTATTAGTTGATGGACAGAAAATTAATCAGCAACAGTTTTGATAATCGTTCAGGTCAGTTTCGAGGCAGAAATGCCAAACACTTGATGATTCCAGCTTCTCAAATGTGAGAATTTGCTGCTTTTCCTTATCTTACCAAACCAAATATTTTTGGATTCTGGACAGTTGGTTGAACAAAGCAACACACTTGATGATGTCACTCTGGGCTCTAGGTTAATGGGATGCTGATGTTTTTAGACCAAATGGTTTATTGATTAATCAAAAATATAATTGGCAGATTAATCAATGGGAAACAAAATATTGTTAGTTGCAGCCCAAATACATATGTGCTCAGGTCTGCTTTGTCCATAATATATCCTATATATTAAAATAACATTCACATAGTTTCAGGGGTTTGGTTTTTGGTTGAAGAATCAACAACACTGCTGACTGCCCCATGTACCCCCACTTCTAGAAACTAAACTTTAAAAAACATTTCAAGATCTTGACAAGTCAGATTTCTTTCAGAGCTCCTTATTCCGCAGTAAATGAAGTGCTCAGTGTTGGTCAGAGCCATTCTCTGGTGTTCTCCTGAACCCTTTGTTGTTGTACTTTGCACACAGGTGGTGTTTGCAGCAGATGCAGGTATCAGCTTTACCCCCTTCAAACCACTCCCCACCCCTCCCCATCTCCTTCTCGTGCTCCCCCACTCTGAGTGCTCCTCATTGAAGCAGACTGCAGCCCTCACCGCTGCTTACCGGGATCGGGCTGCAGCCTTAACATGGTTTGGCATCCTCGTTACAGGAGCTGCTTTCACTCATTAATTCACTCAGAGCCACACCAGCCGGGCTGCAGAGATGGGGCCAGTGGGGGCAGGGGGTGGCGTGGGGGTTTGAGTCACGGACCTACAATATAAAAAGAGAAACAGGCTTTGCCAGGATACAGAATTATCAGTCCTATTGAATATTCAGAATGCGTCAGCTGGCCTGAATAGCACTTGCTGCTCTGTCTTTTCACAGTCAAAAGAAAATCTCCTGTTGGTACACAGGATCCCAAACCAACATTTTAATACACATTCTCCCTCTGCTTCATTTCTCCTCAGTCCTCCTGTTAAGCCAGTGTCATCCACATGCAGAAGATACATGAGTGGCTTTGACTCATGCTTCTGCAAACCAGTAAAACTCTGAATAAAATATATTATTATATTTGCAAATTGGAGCCAAGACACTTTTCTGCAAAAGTTGTCAAATAATCTCCCTGGTAAAGGGCACAGAGCCAGGTTTTGGATGCTATATTCTCAAGACAAAACAAATAATATAAATAAGGGAGATGTGACAGCAGTTTTGTTTTTGTGGTCAATCATGGCCATGGCATTTATGATCTGAAAGGGTCAACTGACTTGGCTTGGATGCTAAAAAAGACCAAATAGTTTTGTATGGAAGATTATTTCACTGAATACTCAAATATTAATTGACAGTATTTATTATTCCGAGCAGGAGAAACAGAAAATGGAAAAGAAAATAGATGAAGGTTATGATGGGAATTAAAAAATGTAGAAGATTGGTATGTGATGGGAATTAAGAAAATGTAAATTCAAACAGAGAGGGTGTCGAAACCTTTTTTGAAAATACATTTCTTTTTATCAGGCACCATGTGCAACAATCATTCATATCTGGCAAAGAGAAGAGAGGAGGAAACTTAAAAGAGAAAATGATGCAGAAGAAAATCAAAAATTAAATGTGAATTATAAACAGTTTTTATTCTTAGATTTCTACTGTGACCAGGACAAGTCACCAGTCTGTCAGGTGGTCCCAAGAATAAAGAATGTAATTATCACGAGCAGTGGGAGTGTGACTGTTTCAGGTTCCTTTACATCAAGGTGAATAAGTTTAATATTAGCCAGCTGTCTATTCAGGTTTCTGATCACTTCTTCAGTCTGATATTTACTTTTTAATAAGATTTTTCAGGGGGTATTTTTTCCTTTATTGGACAGCTGATGGTATAGAGACAGGCAGGAAAAGAGGGCAAAAACAGAGGGGATGACATTCCACAAAGATCCCTGGTCCAAACCATGGATGTTGCAGTTATATACATCTTAACCATTTGGCTACGTGGGCACCCAATTTATTCAATTTAGTTTTTCTTACAGACAGTAAGATACTTAAGTGCAAATATAGCCTACAGTTGATCTACATTAAGATGAGTAAAGCCTTTAGATAAATCTAATGGCTGAACAGCTCTGCATTAAGAAAACATGACCTGTGTCACAGCTTTCCTGATGGTTAATATTTAGTGAAGTGTCCGTAAGTATTTGTGCACTATCTGTATGGATCTCCATGAACATAATCCTTCAACAAATGCAGTTTTCAACTGACAGCAGCACTTTAGATAATGTGGCATTATCATTAGTAGCAACTTTGTGCAAAGCCAGTGGAATATTTGAGGGCAGCAGCAAGATGGCAGCACCCTCTACTCAAAACATGTTCCCATGACCCATGTTCCATATGACTTTGTTTGGATTCACTGTGAAGTTTGGATGGACTGGTCAGAGAATGTGTTGGAGCTTACACTCAGCCATGATGGTCCTGTAGGAATAGCAAAATGTACAAAACCCAATGTGGACAGGTAAAGCCACCATGAAACATATGGTCTGTGGGCCGGTTAGCTGTGTCTCCAGGTGGCAGCTTTGACTCAGAGGATCTTGTGTGAACACTGGAGGGCAGAGAGGGAGACAGTGAACACTTCAGGTTGTTTTTTTATGCATGGATCCTCCTCCTCCTCTTCCTCTGCTCCTGGTCTCTAAGGAGAGGTCAGGGTTATGGTCAGGGTCACACTCCTTTTGCTTTTTTTCCCTGCCTCACAGCACTATGAAAGGGTCAGCCCATCAAAGCGTAGATTAACTACTCTATAATGTGTGTGTGTGGATTCTGGCCTTGCCTTTTTTTTGCTTCACAGTCATGAATACACATCAGTGCCGTAGTGCGATTGAGGGGTCAGCGGTTCAAAGCAATAATCGTGTTTCTGGGTTTGAACTCTCTCCACCTCTGTTTGACATTGGTTCTGATGTTGCCACACATGAAGCGAGCTGAGCTGCTGTTTTGTGCTGCCATGCTCTTCCCACCCCTCATCTGTGGAATTGGGCCTTAGGGTGTCTTTGTCAGGCCTCTGACATGCCATATTGATCTTGCATCTCCCTCTTTCCAGTTTCATGTCAAGCAATCACATACTGCCTTTGAGGCCAAATTTTCTTCCTCCCATGTGATCGCAAGAGGTCCAGCTTAAATGTGATTACTGCTAGCTGGTTGTTTTTCTTTCATCATTCTGTCTTTAGCTTTCATTTATTAGCGATTCTTTATGGAACTTTTACAACTTAAATGCCAATTGAGGTAAGCCTTTCGCTAAAAAAAAAAAAAAAAAGGTAAGAACTAAAGACACAGGAGCAAGGACATGGATTCCCATTAACATATGACAGAAAATGAAGAGAAATGAGAGAGGCTCGGCGCTCAGAGAAAAATAACAGACGGCAGCCTTTGACACTTGTTTCCAAGCAGTGAAAAGATGTATGGAACTCTTTCCTTTCTTGTTCTCTAGAGAGAAATATGCTTACTCGTGGAGAACACAGGGAAACATATTGTCCCGTGCCGAGTGGCGATATCTGGCGGAGCACTTTTGATCCATCAAGATTGTTACAGACCTTTGATTAATCTCCCCACTGGCCACTGTCCTTGGCCACAGTGAAAAGCCCAGATTAAAACATCGCTACTCCTCCTCTCGCCAAGGTGATGAGTGGATGGAGGGTGTAATTGGGCTTTAGACACGAACAGCACGCACTCCTGCTGCCACACTTTTCCTCCCCCCTCTTCCTCCCTCTCCTCCTCTTCCTCCTCCTCCTCCCCCTGGGTTTTGGGCAAGATAAAAACAAAATGGATGGCTGCACTAGTAATGAAACAACCAGGCTCAAGATGGACGTGAGTAATGAGAGTAAATGAGTGACGAAATAAGTTAATTTTGTTTTTGAGTTAAATCACCTTTGGTTTGTCTTATTTTCAGTTTCTCTTGGGGTTTTTTTAGGTGTCTTTTTGCTCATTACCTTATCATCAGTTTCTCTGAGAGGAAAAGTAAAATATGCTGATGGCTTCTCGGAGGTCTGGGGAGTTTTTGGCCGTCTCAGGAGTTTTGGGCCGATCGTTTACCATGTGAAGTGATTGTGCTGCAACCGGCCCTTTTGTTATCTTGGCGAGGCAGTCAGTTGTAAATAGCTCTGAAGTTATCTGGGCAGCACAGTCACTTGGAAAGGAGTAATTGGATAATTAATTTAGTCCCGGACAGGTCAAACAGATTTTCGTCTCGTCTGCCTTTTTGTGGCTCACAAGGTCTTACAGACACATGATTGATGTGTGCCACCACTGGATAATTAAAGCCCCTCATCCTCTACACAAAGCATACCGGGTAATGAGAGCACATGAGAGGTGATTCAGGTTAGTCCAATATACGCACTGAACATGTATCAAGACAATAATGGCCTTTCATTAAAAACCAGATCAGTGCTGACCACCTCTGATATGATGCAGTTTAATTGACAAAATGTTTAGTGTAGAATTGATCAGCACTCCAGTGGTTGTCTTTAGGAGGCTCTTAACTTGATGAAAGGATTCCACACAAGCACAAATCAATATACTGTATTATTATTAATAGTATTGTTATTGTCAGAACCCTGACAATAAAGGGCTCTTTCTAAGGTAACAAAAATACAACAATTCTTATTTTCATGGGATTATACACTAATTAAAACATACTTATGAATATTATATTCCATTTCTGCCAAGTCTGTTCCACTAGATGCCACTAAATTCTACCCACTGGACCATTAAACTAAACAAAAGAACACATTGTAAATCATTATTTTTATGAGCAACCCATTTGAGCATTCTCTGATCTTGTGCCTGTATTTACAGGACGACATCTTTTATCAGCGCTTTCCAAACTATTTGAAATCACTGTGCCACTGCTATGGATAACGTTTGGTTAAGTTTAAGCACAAAAAGGTTGGGCAGGTTAGGGAAAGATTGTGGTTTGGGTTAAAAACTAAAGCTGTGTCCCAAATCCACGCTACACACTAATTCTAAGCAGATTTTTAGTGTGCAGTGTGTTTACACAAGAAAAGCGACAAAATTCAATATACTCAAAAACCTGACAGTATGCATACTGAGTGTGGTGGATTTTTGAGTGTGATATGGGAAGACACCAGGGACAGACTGAAAAAAAAAATGGCCCTGGACTTTTTTACCCAGACCAGGCCACCAGCTGTACTTGATTTTCTGTTATTTAATACTGTTATGATGTTGGATGTTAAACATGGTCACAGTTCCAAAACATGAGGTGAAAAACTGAAGGTATGTAAAATGCTTCCTGAAAGTCAAAAGCCAGGATTCAGCCTGCACTGAATGCTTCATTTGCAAAGTTACCTCTACTTCCCCCTTTAGCTGATGTCACATTGTTTGTGCATGCTCACAAATGGCTATCCATTCTGTAGCCTGTGTTGATCAGGTTTTTGCTAAGGTTGTGCCAGGTTGTGCCAGTTGTGTTTGCATTGTCCACTTGCATATTTCGGATTGGATTCAGGCTTGAACATGTACAGATGTATTTGAGAAATTTATATTTTGATTAAAGAATGAGAAAAGAAGTGAAATCCTACTACAACTGTTTTTTCATAGCCTGCCAAGGGAAGCTTCCTGAAGCTGGCAAATCAGAACAGAGTAGGCTCATTGGGAGGGGGGTCTTAAAGAGACAGGAGCTAAAACGGCCTGTTTCATACAGAGGTTGAACTGAGGGGCTGGCCAGTATAAGATAAATAAGGAGTTTTTAACTGTAAATCATACAAAGATATTCCAGTAGAGCCGCAGAATATAAATATAGACCTGAGAATGTGTAGAATATGTCCTCTTTAAAATTCAAAAGCCATTATGTGTAGGATTTGAAAATGTTTATTTTGGCGCCATCTGGTCAGTGTCAAGAATGACAGTGACAAAAATGTATGCAATAAGAATAAGAGTAGATTACCAGGTAATTGATACAGCAGATGTTACTAGTTCTTACCCTCAAGTCACAACGTGTGTGTGTCCTATTTCCCAGCATCAACATGTCACCTCTTCTGAAAAGCAACAATCTGATTACATTCACTCCACTGAACCACGTGTCATGGCGTGTCTGGTGTGCACTACAGGTGTCAGTTGATGCACGTCAATTTAGCACTTTGTGACCTAGCTGGTGTGTGATGCACTTTAGCATCCACTTTGCTACATAAAGGGCACACTACTTCCTGTACGGGCACTGAACACTGATATAGGATGTCAACCATGCACTCTGTCTCTGTGATTGTCATAACTTGGAATACAGGGCTGGCATGGTTCATGTGATGTAGTTTAGGTGGTCTGTCACTGTTAAGAATCTGTGTACCTTCGTCTCAATCGATTTCCTATTCTGAAACGAAAATCAGAATGAAAAACAAAATGAAAAACAGGGCTTTTTTAAAATAAATGTTTTTTCACTCAATTTGACAGAAATGGATATCAAAGCATTTTCTATCATGAAGTAGAATTTATAGAAAAAGGCTCGAAATTCTGTTTTCTCATTTGCAAGTTTCATGTTTCTTGATAAGGAACCCCTTTCTAAGGTTAAGAAAAATTTTCTGGTCACAAGAAATAAAACCTTGTAGGCTAGTGTGGCATATAGGGTATTTATGTGTATTTGCCCACTTACATATTATTTTATATACAGTATATGCACATTACTTTGTATCTTTACAGATACCCTCCGTTCAATGTTATGCATTTCTGATTTGAGTAGCACAAGAGTAACTGTGGGTATATAAGCTCTGGGCTTGTGCTGCATTCTTCAGTTGGCAGTTACACCCAGAGAGTATCAGTAAAGCCACTGAAGACCATCAGAATAATTGTTCATTTTCATTTATTCTTTCAGGTGGGTAAATGTCACCTAAGCACCTTCATATTTTATTAGTAGTGTAGCCTTGATGGTTAGTTACTTTATAAAGTTTGTATTGTGCTTCGTTACATTGTTTGAAGGAACTATAATGTTAGGTAACTGCATACTAGTGGACGCAACCATCACTAAAGCCAATGTAACTCCTCAGGGATTGAAGCTGTTATTTTTCTAATTTTGACAATTTAACCTGTGACAACACATTAACTAAGGGTTTAAGGACTCCGACTGTTGGCTGTTGTTGATTTTGTTTAAATATGCCGAATTGTAATTTTATGGGTTATTAAGCTATCTAATATATGCTAACGTCAGCTGTCACTTGTTACCATAGCAACAGTAAACACCCACATTTGGGTAAATGGGATGTAAATAGAATGCTGTGCTAATTGTAAATACAGATAAGATACATAGTATTGAGTGCAGAATGCATGATTTTAGTAAATAGTTAACCTATAGAAAATAATTAGCCTAATTTAATTTGTAACACTTACCACTGAATTTATGGTAATCTTTGGGTTCATTCATTGTTTTCTACAAAATATACTAGTCATAGGAATTTTAGATCAAAGAATGACTTTCAATACCTTTTGATATATTAGAATTAATAATTCCTAATACTTTATTATATTATGTTTATTGGAGTTCTAATAGTTTATTGATTTTAAATGGAATTATTTAGATAATGTATCATTATTTTTGGGATACTGCCATTTTGATACAATACTGTGATTGTTGCCATATATTGTACTTTGTTCTAAGCCAGATAAGTTGGCAGTTATACCCAGAGTAAAGCTACTGAAGACAAAATCAAAAATCAGACAGCAGCAAAATCACTGTTTCTTTTGATTGATTTGATTTATTGATTGGGACAGTGCCAGAGTTTTTAGAGTTTATTTATATAAGGACTCAAGAGGTTTTATGGCTGTTTCTCTAGCCTGCCCCCAACATGTGATGCAAGACATATGGGAAAGAATCATAGCAATCATAAATATCTTGGCTGCGTCCAAAGAGAGACAGTTTCTAATATGTCTAAAATTTGCTGAGTTGTATTTTATGGTTTTAACCGTTTTTTTTTTTTAACATGTTTCTTAAAGTTCAAATTTGGATCCAGTGTCACACCAAGATATTTAAAATCAGTAACTATGTCAAATTTTTCACCTTTGATGAAAATATCAGCATTAGGAGGTTGTACCATAGTTTTAGAGAAAAACATACCTTTTGTCTTGTTTACATTTAGACTCAGACATAATTGATTAAGCCAATGTGAGATCGTTTCCAATGCAATTGTTAGCTTAGCAGCAGCTAACTCAGCTGTTTTTGCATGTGTGTACACAATGGTGTCATCTGCATACATCTGTAGCTTTACATCATGACACTGTTGAGGGAGATCATTAATATACCACTGTGGAACACCCATTGTGCACTTCATGTTATTGGACAGTGTGTCACCAACTTTAACACATTGTATCCTATTGGATAAATATGAAGTCATCCATGCCAGTGCTCTAGATGAGAAGTTAAATTTAGAGAGTTTTGATAATTATATATATATATATATATATATATATATATATATATATATATATATATATATATATATATATAATTATTATTATTATTTTCATTAATTCCAGTTTGATTCGTGGATGCAACATTTTTATTGTTTTGGAAATGTTAATTGATTATAACAAATGACCTCACATGGCCACAGATCCTGTTGACAGCCAATAATTGCCTACAATAGCTTAATTGCACTATGATCATTGTTAATTTAATCTCATCAGATATATTTATTATCTGCCAAAACGGAAAGGTCCAGCCATTAAAAATATCAATTCCTGACCATAGAATAAGTAAATCAGCTATAATGTATTCTAGTTTTTTCATCACTATTGGTCAAAATTATAGACAGGCTAAGTAATTTACAGCAATGTTGACAATACAATAGCTAGTCTACAGGCAAATGGAGCAGAGAGGACTGCTTGGATCTCGCCTGTCAGGCACTTTTTGAGTGCGCACTGAAACGCCAAAGCCACTGAGCGCTGGTGTTTCTATTGCGGTCTGCAGTCGCCATTAGTCATCTTGACAGTGGAAAATAAATGCTCATACATAGCAGTGAAGGGCAAATTTCATTGCAAGGATATTAGGCATAACCTTCAGTGCCTCTCAGTGTGCTGTTAGAAACTTTAAAGATCGTCTTTGTTGCAAGAGTCCTTGTTGCATAACCTGTTCTAACTACAGTAAATTCTTATTATTTGGCTAGTATAATCTAACCAGCGATGTAAAGGAGATTCTATAAAAAACAAAATAATTACAAAATAATTAATAAACTTGATACTGGTTCACTGTGTGGGTGAGGGGCAAACAGTAAGTTGTGGGTACGCAATGCAAGCCTACCAGAGGAGTGCTCGCTCTTGCCAATAGTTATTCAGTTCACTTTATTTACAAATCAGTTAAAATACAAGTATAGTCATATAAGACATAATGGAGATAGCCTATGTGAAATGGGACACCCTAATAAGGTAAGCTAAGCAGATAATAAAATATATGTTTACGAACATATTTTCTGGATTTGGAAAAGAGCATGTATTATACAGTAACATTTACAACCTACAAAACACCCCGAAAAAATACTAAATGGTCCCAAGACATTTATTCCATCAGTCTAAACATTAATTAAATAGGTAAAATACAATAAATAAAGATATATGGCAAGTGGAGATAAAGTACAATTTAAATTTAATTATATTTATTCATATATATGAAAAGATATAAGTGCATTATATATATATATATAAACATAATTATTCATATGATTAATTTGATAAATATGAATGCATCTTACTAAGATTGCAGGCAAATATGCAGGTCTTGTTGCCTGTCCACAACCCTGAAGCCCTATTCGCCATATCTTCAGCTGTGTTCAATTGAAAATTATGAACTGTTATAATTTCGTTATTGTTACTATAGCAATAAACATTCAACTGGGCACATCCCGATGTTGTACGTTTGCTAATTTCACACTGACAAAAGTGGACAGTACCAGACTGATGCGGATGCTTTCCATATTGTGAATTGGGTACTGTCTTATAATAATTGTTGACTTAATAACTATGATAATTAAGTCTAGTCAGCACATTAATTAAACTTCGAAAGATGATAAAAGCATGTCAATATAATCTGTGTCTGTCAGTTCAGATATCATTTAGGGTCCTAGAAATGCGGTCCTAGGACTGGGGTTCTGAAACCGCAGCTTCCCCTGTTGCACCGTATTTGTCGTCTAATGAGATTCTGTGACCTGCCTTGATATTCTTGCCCTAACCCTAACCATGCCTAAACCTAACCAACCTAACCAACACTGCAGGTCACAGAATCTGATGGGTCACCGAATACAGTGTATCACTGGAACACATTATAGACAGCTTCATGCTACACTGTGCACTGCACTGAGGCCATCTGGCCAACCACGAGGCAATGGACAGTTTTATCCTTTTCAAGGGAAACAAGAGGATTACCCTCAAGGCACACAATTTGTGACAAAATCATCAGAATATTCCAGGAAACATTATAGTAGAAATACACTTTAAAAACCTGAATAAGTTTGAAAGTTAGGCACAGGGCTCCTTCGCTAATATTTTAGCTGGCTAAGTTAGCTATTGTAGCTAATGTCTAGAAGATCTGACTGATTTTATTAACATTAGCCAATTCATAGTGGGCCATTTGATCACAGACAAATAGCAGGTGATTATCATTAAACGACAACTGTTGTCAATGAGCTGTGGCACTGTGCCATATTGTATGTCACAAAATGTCATGGGAATACTATGAATAGGCCCTTTTCACAGTGGCTATTTTGACATATCAGCACAGGGTAAACACATTTGTTATCAATAACATTAATTATGGTCCTGTTCTATTTAGGTGTGCTAGGGCCAGGGCCCTGGTATTATGTATGTTGTCTCAATGGAATGGCTCTGGCACAACTAAATGGAATAGGACCATAATGTTATTAATTACAACTGTGTTTACCTTGCAATGGCATAATGGGAGTGGTCTCTCAGGATGACAATGCCCCAGTTCATAGGGCATGAGGGGTCACTGAATGGTTTGATGAGTAGGCTATAGCATATGCTATGGCCTTCACAGTCACCAGATCTCAACCCAATTGAACACCTATGGGAGATTTTGTACCAATGTGTTAAGCTTCCGCTTGGAGGATGCATTCCACACATTTGCAGTAGATCGCTGTCTACAGGAACATGGTGTTGTGACTGCGCAGACTGATGCAGACAGGTCCATGTGGATACGACAAATTGCAGGTGCACGGATATCCACACAGAGCATACACGCACAATCTCTGATGGGGAAATTTACGTCATGCGGACTCTTGCGGACCCTCGCGGACACGGCAACTATAATTTCAGCTTTAGACAGCGCTCTCCACCACCATCATCAAAACATCAAATGAGGGAATATCTTTTTGAAGATAGTCCAAAATCTCCCATAGGTGTTCAAGAGGGTTGAGATTTGGGACTGTGAAGGCCACAGCATATGATTCACATAATTTTCATACTCATCACACCATTCAGTGACCCCTCGTGCCTTGTGAATTGGGGCATTGTCATCCTGGAAGAGACATCAGGATAGAAATGTTTCATCATAGGATAAAGGTGATCACTCAGGTGATACATCAGTGGAACTAGTGACAGAAAGAGAGCAACAGGGAAGTGAAAAGGTGGAAGGCAAAGATGACCGGGGAGATGACAAGGTGGAAGAGGGAGAGCATCACAGAGATGAACAAAGACATGTATTTGGGAAAATGTCTGGAGATTTGGAAATAAAACTTATTGATTTCTAATGCCACCTTTATTTCTATTCAATGCTTTACTCGTGTGCCACAATAATGTAATGTTTTTGAGTTAAAATATCCTACTTTTCCAGTCAAATATTGATATGATGTGATTGTTTGCGATTAAATCAGCATGCATATACATACATACATACACACATACATACATCTATACATACATACATACATGTACAGTGCTGCTTGACAGTTTGTGAACCCTTTAGAATTTGCTCTATTTCTGCATAAATATGACCTAAAACATGATCAGATTTCCACTCAAGTCCTAAAACTAGATAAAGAGACATCAGTTAAACAAATGAGACAAAAACTTTACACTTGTTCATTTATTCATTGAGGAAAATCATCCAACGTTACATATTTGTGCGTGGCAAAAGTATGTGAACCCCTAAGATTATCAATTCATTTGAAGGGGAAATTACAGATGGGTGTTTCAATCAATGGGATGACAATCAAGTGTGAGTCTGGGAGGCCCTGCCCTATTTAAAGAAGAGAAATCTGGGTCTTCATTGTCAAACTCCGAGCTTCACAACACAGGTTTGTGGAAGTGTGTCATGGCTGCAGTGGCTACAGTCGATGTTAATAAGTCCATCATCAGGAGAACATTGAACATCAATGGTGTGCATGGCAGAGTTGCAAGGAAAAAAGCCACTTCTCTCCAAACAGAACATTGCTGCCGTCTACGGTTCACTCAAGACTACATGGATAAGCCAGAAGGTGATTGGAACAATGTTCTGTGGATGTATGAGACCAAAATCAAACCTTTTGGCTTGAATGAGAAGTGTTCTGTTTGGCGATGAGCAAACACTGCATTCCAGCATAAGAACCTTATCCCATCTGTGAAACACTGAGGTGGTAGTATCATGGTTTGGGCTGCTTTGCTGCCTCTGAACCAGGACAGCTTGCAATCATTGATGGAGCTATGAGTTCTGAGTTGTACCAGCAAATTCCACAGGAAAATGTCAATCTGTCTGTGAACTGAAGCTCAACAGACAGTGGGTCATGCAGTAAGACAACAACACTAAACAACAAGTCGTTCTACCAAAGAATGGTTAAAGCAGAAGATAGATAATGTTTTGGAATGGCTGAGTCAAAGTCCTGACCTTAATCCTAAAGAAATGCTGTGGAAGGACCTGAAGCATGTAGTTCATGCAAAGAAGCCCACAACATCCCTGTGTTGAGACTGTTCTGTAAGGACGAATGGGCTAAAATTCGTCCAAGCTGATGTGCAGGGCTGGTAAACAGTTACCGGAAAGGTTTGGTTGAAGTTATTGCTGCAAAAGGGGGTCACACCAGTTACTGAAAGCAAGGGTTAACATACTTTTGCCTCCCACAAATGTGTAAGATTGGATAATTTTCCTCAATAAATAAATGAAATGCGGCTCACTTTGAGCTTCAAAACTGCTCTTCAGAAACCAACGGGTGACGGTAAATACATCCATATTTTTATACAGTCTATGGTATATATATATGTATGTATGTATGTGTGTATATATATATATATATATATAAATAAGTCAAGATAATTGGCATAACTCCAATCTTGCCTATGTATAGTCTTATATTTTCCACCACATATAACAGGGCCATTGAAGGACCAAGGATGGCAACCTGCTACAATAACTTTGTTGGCTGCAAAACTTGAGTTGACCAGTAGATGACTGCATTGGATCAGTGCCTAAAATGCAGAGCAGATAACTTCTCTGTCAATGTACACAAGGTGACTGGTCTTGACAATGTTCTCTTGCGCTGGGGGACATAATTAAAATTGATTGAGTGTTTTATCCTGTTCTTTTTTCACCTTCTCTGTTTGATATTTCATTTTCTCTGCAGCACAGAATTAAGGTTAATTGCAATTCACTTCCAATGTGTAATATTCCATGTAGTAGTATGTAGTATTCCATGTGTAATATTGTGATAAATCCCTTGCTCAATGGCTGTTGGAATTTTATAGTCAGTCAATAGTTGTGTTAAGAAGAAGGTAAAAAATATGTTCAGTGCTTGCATTAGTGTTTTTTTTTTTTATTTAGTGTTGTTTCATGCTCTCCTGTTCTTATATTACTTCAACTAGGGCGCATAAAGTTCATAAATACGTTTCTACTATTGGAATAAAAAAATACAATAATAAAAACAAAAAATTACATGTGCCTGTACTGTCCAGTGCCATGTGCAATTTTTGGTTGAGTTTCTAGACTTGGCAATCCCCCTACCCAAAACACAAATACATACTGAGCATACAATGATATGTACTGGTACATAAATACATACACACACACATATAAAAAATACAGCAACTTAAATAAACATGTAGTCAATAACATTAAATTAGAGAGAGCAGAGCAATGTAAAACCATTACCAGCTGTGGGCCTGACTCACTTTAGTAACTGTTTTCCAGCAGGATAACTGCTGTTTCACAGTGAGGACAAAAGCAATAAAAATATTAAACAATACAAACAGATAATAATTGTGAATCAGATAGACAAATAACATGCTTCATATATATAGGCTAAAACATACCTGTTTAAGAGTGAATTGTCAGTAAAAGAATACATTAAGCAGAGAGCAAAAGTAAACACATTTTATATTAATACGAACTCAGAATTCAGAGAGAAAAATATGTTTGACTGTTGAGACATTAGTGATTGAAATTTTGATTCAGAAGAAGGAAATAATTTTGTAAATGTTTAAATTGTAAAACATAGGTCGAATTTTGTACTTGGTGTGGGATTTTGTTCCAAATGTTAGTGTATGTACAAAAACATTATCTTAAACCATAATTGTTATCAAAAGTGGGTATAGGGTTCACTTCACTTGTAAGAGCTCTGGTTATTCTTCCAAGTCTTAAGGACTTATGTCTAGGCAAAATAGAATAAAGTGAAGAACAGAGGTAGTGATAGTATAGTTGATAGTATAAATTAATAAATAAATTAAGTACTATATAGTTATAAAAATTTAACAATTTAGATTGCAAAAATACTACACAGTGATGTGTCCAAGGAGAAAATTTAAGTTGAATGTTATAAGCTCTATTGTAGAGTCTGGTTCAATAAGTTCTGAGGTAGTGAGAGACCAAACTGGGAGGCAGTAGGACATTTATGAAAGTATGACAGTATGAAGGTATGTATTAGAAACAGAAAGTGTAAGATATGGCCTGATCTGGCTGTAAACATATATTTTCTTTTTCAGTTTTTTTATTAGTATCTGAATATGCTCTTCATATGTAAAGTGGGTGTCAAGATAAACACCAAGATTTAAAATTCTGCACTATAGTAATGCTCTGGTTGGCCAGAATAATGGGATGAGATATACACTAGGTTTCCTAGGGGAATGGAAATACATACATTAATTCTTTTTAAATTAATAGACAAGTGATGTTCCTGAAACCAATTATACAAGGAATTATAATCAGAAGAGAGTTTAGTGTTTACCATATCAGCGTTTGGGTCAGAAAAGAAAATTACAGTATCATCTGCATATAAAAGGCGGGTTGAATGTTCACAGACAGTAGGCACGTCATTAATGTACAGGACAAAGATTAATGGACCAAGAATACTACCCCGAGGTACCCCAATATCACAGATAGAGGGGGAAGAAGTTATTTGACCAATTTTAACTGCTTGAACTCTGTCTGAAGAAGAAGAGAACAATTTCAAAACAGAAGGAGAAAATTGAAAAAGGTTTAGTTTACTGAGTAATATTTGATCGTTTCCAATGAATGCTTTGTGCAGGTCAATAAATATCACTCCAGTGACATTACCTTGTTTAAGGGAAGTGCGGATCTGTAATAAATAATAAAGCTGATGTGGTTGATTGGTTAGAATGTAAACCTTACTGGAACTCACAGAGAAAGTTATTTGTTTCAAGATATTCTTACTTGATTTGTTGGAGCTTTTTCGAGTATCTTTGACATAACTGATAAAATGGAGATTGGTCTGTGATTTGAAACTATGGTTGGATCATCAGATTTGAAAACTGGAACAATGAGAAAATTTACAATAAGATAGAAAATGATAATCTAAAGCAAAGATTGATAAGATGAAGAAAACGAGGAATAAAACTGTGCATTTTCTTGATAAACTGCATATTAAGTCCGTAAATATCTGTAGAATAAGAGTTACTAATGCTGTATGGATCACAGTCCATGTTTTTTTTGGTTGATTCGTTTATATAATATCCAAAACGGAGCATCTTGTATTTCCAATTCTAGTTGGGTCTGTGATTAATTTATAAATATCCAGTTTTGTGGCACAGACTTTTTAAAGGTTTGGAGGACTTATCATTGCAGTCACAGTTCATGTCACCCTGTATAATAAATTAAACAGTATAAGTTTGTACAGATTTAATAACATCACTAAGCTGTGACAAATATAGGGCTGAATTCACATGTGAAGGTTTGTAGGTGACAATAGAAATAGCTAATATACAGACAGGTGACAAAATAAAGGAAAAAATGGTACAGGTCTAAATGCTTGACCCCTACAGTGAGGGGATCTGGTGTCTCTGTTATACTGTGGGGGGTATTTTGCTGGCATGATTTGAGTCCATTTGTTCCCTTATAGGGAAGGATCACTACAAATCAATACAAAGTTGTTCTGAGTGATCACCTTTATCCTATGATGAAACATTTCTATCCTCATAGGAGTGATCTCTTCCAGGATGACAATGCCCCAATTCACAGGGCACAAGGGGTCACTGAATGGTTTGATGAGAATGACATTGATGTGAATTGTATGCTATGGCTTTCGCAGTCACCAGATCTCAACCCAATTGAACACCTATGGGAGATTTTGGACTGACACATTAGACAGCACTCTCCTCCACCATCATCAAAACACCAAATGAGGGAATATCTTTTGGAAGAATGATGTTCATCCCTCCAGTACAATTCAGAGACTTGTAGAATCAATGCCAAGGTGCATTGAAGCTGTTCTGGCAAGACGTGGTGACCCAACACCTTACTCAGACACTCTCCGGAGGGAACTGATTTTGGCAGCTTGTATCCACAATCTCATTCTTTCAGTCACTACCCAAAGCTTGTGACCATAAGTGAGGGTTGGAACGAAGACTGACTGGTAAATTGAGAGCTTTGCCATCTGACTCAGCTCTTTCTTTACCTAAACAATCCAGTACAATGCCCACATTACTGCTGATGCTGCACTAATCCACCTGTCAACCTCACGATCCAGCTTACCCTCACTTGTGAATAAGATCCATAGATACTTGCACCCCTCCACTTGAGGAAGCAACTCACTCCCAACCCAGGGGGAGCAGTCCACCTTTTTCCAGCAGAGCACCATGGCCTCAGATTTGGAGGTGCTGACTCTCATCCCGACCGCTTCACATTCAGCTGCAAATCATCCCAGTGCCTGCTGGAGGTCATGGTGTGTTGAAGACAACAGAAACACATCATCTGCAAAAAGAAGAGAAGCAATCCTGAGGTCCCCAAACCAGACACTCTCCTCCCCCCGGCTGCACCTTGAGATTCTGTCCATAAAAATCACAAACAGAATTGATGACAAAGGACAACCTTGGTGGAGCCAAACACCCAATGGGTACGAGTCTGATTTACTGCCAAGAATATGAACACAGCTCTCACAGCAGTTATATATGGACTGAATGGCTTGCAGCAACAGCCCCAGCTGCAGCTCCCGCAGCACTGCCCACAAGGTGCCCCAAAGGACACTTCGTAAGCCTCCTCCAAGTTCACAAAGCACATGTAGACTGAATGTGCAAACTCCCATGACCCCTCAAGTAACCCTGGAAGGGTGAAGAGCTGGTCCACTGTTCCTTGGGCAGAACAGAATCCGCATTGTTCCTCCTGAATCCAAGGTTTGATAATTGGTTGGAGCCTCCTTTCCAGCACCCTGGCATAAGCTTTTCCCAGGAGGCTCCCCCGATAGTTGGAGCACAACTGTCCATAGGCACTGTCCCCAATTTCCATGTGACACCAAAGAGGCGTGTCAGCCATGACACCCCAACAATGTCCAGAGTCTTCAGCATCTCAGGCCAAATCTTATCCACACCTGGTGCCTTGCCACTGAGGAGCTTTTTGACTACTTCAGGGACCTCTGCCAGATATGAGTGAGGCTTCCACTGAGTCGTCCAACTCTAACTCCTCCATAGAGGGCATGTTGGTCGGGTTTAGTGTTCATTCCACTGCCCAACAATGTCCCCAGTCAAGGTCAGCAGTTCTCAACAGCCTGGGCTAAGCCCTGCTTCCCCTTCCTAAGCCACATGACAGTTTACCAGAACTTCTTTGAGGCCAACCGAAAGTCTTCACCATGGCCTCCCTGAACTCCTCTCACACCTGGGTTTTTGCTTCAGCAACCACGTAAGCTGCCACCCTTTTGGCCCTTCAGTATCCATCTGCTGCTTCAGGAGACCCCTGGACCAGCTAGACCCAAAAGGCCTCCTTCTCCTTCTTCCTGAATATGGCCCACTTGGATTCCATGTCCCCAACCCCCCCCAGGATGCAGGAGAAATTCCTCTGGACAGGGGCAGTGACCTCGTGGACAGGGGCTTCTACCAGATGTTCTGAGTCTGCCGTCACTACTTGTTTGGGTCTCCCAGATCTGTCTGGCAGCCTCCCCCACCACTTGACCCAACTCACCACAAGGTGATCAGTTGACAGCTCTGCTCCTCTCTTTAGCTGAGTGTCCAAGACGTGGCTGCAGATCTGATGACACAACTACAAAATTGTTGATCAGGCTTTGGCCTAAAGTGTTCTGGTACCAGGTACACTTATGAACAACCTTATGCTCGAGCATGGTGTTTGTTAAGGTCAATCCATGGCTAGCACAGAAGTCCAGTAACAATACACTACTCGGGTTCAGATCAGGCAGGCCATTCCTCCCAGTCACCCCCCTCCAAGTTTCTCCATCAGTGCCCATGTGAGTGTTGAAGTCCCCCAGTACAACTATGGGCTCATCGGACCACATCCCCTCCAGGGTCCCTCCCAAAGACTCCAAGAAGGTCAGATACTCCAAACTGCTGTCCAGCACATACACACAAACAACAGTCTTCCCTCCAGCAACACATAGTCGCAAGGAGGTGACCCTCTCATTCCACAGGGAGAACTACAACACTGTTGTAGTTGGCGCCTCTTACCCTGGGCAACTCTGGAAAAGAAGAGTCCAGCCCCTCTCCAGGAGTTTGGTTTCAGAGCTGTTGCTGTATGTAGAGGCAAGCTCAACTATATCTAGTTAGTACTGCTCTACCTTCCGCACTAGCTCTGGCTCTCTCCCCACTCTGGAGGTGACGTTCCACATCCCTAGAACCAGTTTATGATGCCCTAGATCAGCACGTCCAGGTCCCTGTCCCTGCCATTTGGCAAACCTCAGTCTCTATCCCTGCAGGTTGTGAGCCAACAGGGCAGTGACTCCAAGTTATTTCCTCGGGCTGTGCCCAACCGGGCCTCATGGGTCAAAGTCCAGCCACCAGACACTCGCTGGCGAGCTCCCCTCCCAGATCTGGCTCCAAGAGGATGCCCCAGTCTCCCTCTTCCAGGTGAAGTTCCCTCACACCTGAAATGCCCCTTCGTTGAGGTCTGTGATGTTGTAGTTGCAAAACTTAAAATGTCTAGACTTAGTCTAAATGACTTTGTTTGTGGTATATTGTGTTAGAGTGTATAGTGCCATGAGTATGTTGGATAATTGTATCTCCTCCCCTTCACTCCCAGCCTACGACATACAGGATCTTAAAAAAGGGAGGGGATTTGGATAATGCTATTTCCATTGTCATTTACTCTGAAGAAGACGCTGTAGCATTGAAATGTCAGTTATATTTGTACCTTAATAAATAAATAAACATAAAGATGATCCATGTGCTCCAGTAGCCTTCACTCCTCTTTGATTCTCCAGTCCTAGCCTGAGAAGCACTGGGTTGGTATCTATTTAAACAGGTTGAAGCGCATTTACTCCCTTCCTAGTTTAGGCTTAATGACCTTTGGTTATGTTCATCTGTCCATATAGCCAATATGGTCTATGACATGAATGAATGTGGAATGATTATAGGCTTTTTTGTTAACTAAGCAGGGATTAAGCCTATATTTAATGGGAAAGTTACATTTTTGACTCACATTGGGAATACTAAGGACAATTTCTAGAGTAGAGAGCCTACCTCCCATTGTTCTTAATGATGGGGTCTGCTGATGCTCTTCAGTACTGTGCCAACTTGGCATTCTCCCGCATGAATTTCCTAAGCCGACAGGTATCCCATTGTTTTGCGGCGGCATCTCATTGTTTTGCGGCGGTAAATTGGTTCAGTCTATGTACTGGAATTTATCAAGAGATGAGCAATGTGCACAAATTCCATACCATAGACATTTCAGTATCTTTAACTAAAACACACACACTCTCTCTCACACACACACACACACATGACCAGGCATCTTTCCTCTTCTATTGCTTCTTCGACATGCATCTTTAAGTCATGGTCAGCAACTTGTCCTCTTCTTGAGAGTTTGACACTAGAGAAAAATATCTTTTGATATCTTATCTTATCTATATCTTATCTCTTATCTTTTATCTTTTTTGCCACAGAACAAGTTCGGACAACTCCTTGAAGTGACAAATTGCATGCAACTTGTTCATGTGTCAACGCAATTTCAAACATGTCAATTATCAAAGAGGAGTAGGGCTCCAGCGCTGCCATATTTTTGCACAGGTGCCACACGATGTTTGGATTTTGCTGCAGCCTTTATGTACTTCTGAGAGTTACTCCATGATGCATTTTGAATGAATGCGTCAGGTTCACTTTTGATAACAAAGATAATTTAAAATCGTCCCAATTTTGCATTTGGTAGTAATGGAAACTGGATTTCCTGTGTTTGACACACTATATGAAAATCCATAATATGGAAACAACACAAAATTGTATTTTGAGGAGAAAAAATTAAATGGAACACAGCTCTAATCCCGTTTTTAAAACGTTGTTACAAACATTAATAATGGGGGGAGCCCTGTTTTTCATTTTCTGATTTCCGTTTCAGAATAGGAAAACAATTGAGACAAAGATACACGGATTGTTAAACATTGCCAGAAAATAAAGAGTCTGAAAGCAGCCAGAGGTACAGACTGGCATTGATCAGCACCACTTGCAAACCCCTGCTAATACTGTCTGCTTATTTTCTTCAAAGAGACATTATAGCAGTGCTCATTCCACCTTTTAAGTAGATGTAGTAATAAGTTTTTTCAAATGTGAGTTTTTTAGTGGTGTCATGAAATTCTTCTGGCATGTCTGGGTTTCATCCCACTCTCATCTCATTAGGCAGAATGAAACTGGACCACACAGGAAGTCGTGAGGCTCCCTGGTGCTCCATGGTGTGGCTTGGAAAGAGGCCTCATTAAAATGATTATTCTGATTAGTCTTTGAGTGCATCCTGGAGAGAAAAGCTCTAATCATCACACTCTGCTACATCCAACCCTGATTGACATCTAACCCTCTCAGTTTACACAGGAATAATACCTGCATCAATGTTGAAATTGGGAAATTAGCCAAGTGGGTTGGTCATTAAATCCCTCCATTGAAAGAGATACAATACAGAGGGACTGCAGGTCCAGCAGATCAAAGCAGACCTGTCTCAACACCTTATTATTCATGTTGTGTTAATGATTTTGCATGGCTTATCCTGCAGGAATCTGATTTCTCACACATACTTTGGCTGTCTGTTTTATCTTTGGAGAGAAAGAGGAAATGACAGAACAAAGATACTGTATGATATAGACGTTCTCTGTCTCTATGAGTTTTTTGTCATGTTCAAATACCACCCATCAGCCATACAAGGATGGAGATAGTGGGCTGCACGGGTGCTGCAGGTGTAGTTGCCATCCATCACTGGTTCAATTCTGGCATGACAGGTCAAAACTCCAACAACACTTGTAGTATAGAACAACTTTATTGTTAGTCCAATGCATTTCGGCTTGTGGCATCAGACACATTACATTTCAACAGGGTGGGTATGAAACAGAAAAAAAAAAATCAAAAAGGTAAAAAAAATATAAAAGACAACTAATCATGTACGTCCAGACACATATCTGCCAATGTGGCACCTATAAAGATGGGTTGGGTATATGGTCATGTGGCTTCAGGCCAATCATTGTCCCAGACTAGCAGAGAGGCAAGGGTCCAATAATACTTTCATTTAAAAAAAAAGACTTTTTATAAAGTGCTATATATAGAAATAGTAGGAAGAGCAGCAAGATACATCATAAAACAATACATCATAAAAACCACTACAAAACCTAAAACGTAATTGAGAAATCCTCCTTCATGACCCTCAGAAATATACTTTTGAAATAGAAAATCCAGAATGCTTCCCTCTTTTTTCTGAGAAAATTGACATTACCACCTCTTTGCCTGGACTTAATCGATTCTATGCCTATAAAAAATAGAGACAATATGTGATGTCAGATGATATGCCAAATATAAACACCAGCATCACATTCAAGTTATCAGAAAGTATCAGGTAAAGGCTGCTAATCTTATTATCGAGGAGGACTCTGAACTATGGTCAAAAGTACAGTTTATAGACACAGTTTTCACATAACATTGAATTTGAACATTTCAATAATTCTCTTATGTCTTTGTAGCACATTTGGTTGGATCAGCAAGGCTGCAGCGAGTACACTGACCAAGTATAAAGACATGACAAAAGGTAACATCTTACACTAAGTCCCCCTATTTAGAATTAATAAGCAGTATACCAACATTTAATAAACACAGTTTATGACAGTATAATGTACAGTAGCTACAAGCAGATATAAGGACATTTCAAATATTTATTAATGTACATTATTATGTCAGCAATTATAACTTCTCCTATGAAGACATATTTTATATTATTATAACTGTGTTTTACTATATTGTCATTCATTATCTGTTTATACAGCAGCCTCCACAGGAGGAGTTATAGTTGATGATCAGTATATTAATTAACACTTACAGCTAGTAACAGCTGCATTATAGTGTGTTATATACATTTATTAACTGATTATATACTGCTTATAAATGCTAAATAGGAGGAAGTTAAGTGGTACCCACCAAAATAACCATGTTTGTATTGGTCAAAATCTATGGATCAACTACAACACATTACCTGCTTACATGCAATATTCATGTTATTTATGAAAACTTGGGAATACAACATTCATTCCCTACATACACTAGTTTCCTTTCCCTTTAATAATTAGCAAAATCATAATAAAATAAAACAAACATGCAGTGTGCTGCATCACAAACTGAGGCAAACAGGTCAGTGCGGGAAAATAACAGACAGAACTGGAGTTCCTGGTGAGATCTGAACTCACAGACACACTCCCACACATACGGTTGTTGCGTACATTGCTAAGTAGCTCACAGCTAACGACTACACTCTGTATATTAGCTGTTAATAGAGAATCAACACAGGCTGTATAAACAGTCTAGGGCAGTGATTCTCAACTGGTGGGTCCGCGATTCAAAAGTGGGTTGTGGACCAGTTCTGGGTGGGTCGCTTTGGTCTATTTAATGTGCATCTGATGTTGGACTTGTCTTTTATTTTGAAATTTTTTTTTTTTTTTAACAGGCATGCGTCAGAGACGTGCAGCAGTCTTGCGCCGTGTGGATTTTCGTACATTAAGGATAAAAAGGGACAGAAACCCCCTGTGTGTGATATGTAGTGAAGTTCTTGCAACTGAGAGTATGAAATAAGGCTGTGTGATTAATCAAATTTTATTTTCAATTACTATTTTGGCTTCCAACGATAATGAAAACAAGATAATCGAGATAAAACGATTATTGTTTATTCTTGTCATTTCGTATTGATGCTCTCGTTTTGTCTTGTGTTTCAAATCTAGCAAACCAGCTGCAGCAGCTGGTGACCAGCGGCCGGCTAACCTGCCTTCACCAGGCTAACTGACAGCTGGAATTTACTGAACCAAAATAGTTTGCATGTTGGCTCCATGGGGAGAAATAACCAGTGTTTGTACTTATTGATTCATTGGTTTTATGTCCTCGCCCCTGTAGCGAGTGAATCTGCTTGTAGTGAAACCGAGGCTAAACGGTGTTTCCTCTGCAGGCTGCACTTCACTCAGCTGCCCGACAGACCTGCTGCTTCTTCCCACTGTAACCTGAATAACACACCGGTTGGATCCAAGCTCAGTGCTCCAGTTGGATCCAAAAGGAGAACTGGCACACTCACTATACACAGACTTTAAAACACTCGCTAGCCTAGCAACATTAAGGCTACAAACAACCCATAATACAACACTCGTAGGAATCGGTTTTACACTGGCACTTTATCCATTCAAAAAGAATATCCGATGTTGTGAACACATAATTGTCTAGCTGTTAGTGGAGTGTGTATGCAAATTAATTTATAGATTGACATGTGTAACTGGTCAAAAATATTCATCCCTAGTCTGAACACACCTTGACAATTGCTGCGTGTTCTATATCTTGCTATAGACAACAACTGTATACATAAAAGCCATTCAGAGAATGAGACAGGGATTTAGTCACATGTTTGTGTGTATGATGCAAACAATCTATATTATTGAATCTATTAGGTGCTTTAGTTGCTCCACTTAGTCCTCCACTCAAAAATGTGTTTTTCTTCTTGTTGGATGTTATTCTCTTCTCTGTGCAGAATGATGTATGTGCAAAGCCAGCGGACCAGAGGAGCCGCCAGACCGCGGAAGCTGCTGGAGATGGACCAGACCAGGGGAGCTACCGAACAGTCAATACATACACATCGCGGTTGTGGCAGTTGGTTGTCATCCACGGTGGTTGGCTTGTCTTTAGCACGGTATTGCAATATTGCGACAGCCCTGGCCTTAACCTTACCCTAACCTTCACCCTAAAATTAATATTTTACATATGGGAACTTCAGACGTGCCAACATGTATGCATTTTGCGCACATATTTTGACAAAGTACGCTGGTACAAGTTGTTACCTTAATGTACGCAAAAAGAGGCCAGTTGGTTTTTTTGTTTCTTTGTTTGTTTTTTTAAAGCTAAGTAATGGATAAAAAAATATAACTGAGCCAATCAAGACATTAAGCTGGCATGATATTTTCTTCTCCTACCAATAAAAAAATGACCAATGAAAGTTTACCTTGTGCAATAGCTTTAATGTCAGTCATTCCACACTGTGTGGACTTGCGGAAGTTGCTGCAGGAAGCCTCCCAAATCGGTGAAGCCCATGTATTACTTTTTCACCTGTCATTGTCTCATATATGTCCACTTGTTTGTGGTATTATATTGACTGAAAAGTCCTATTTTTTCTGAACTCAATGAGCTATAGCACTTACAGGTTTGATATATAATTGACTGATAAAACAGGTGTTCTAATCACAAACGGTTGTGATTCAATAGGGCTAACGTTAGCTAACAGCGTAGTTAACAGGTTGTTGCTAACTTCAGGGCTACATAACATGTTGCTGTCTTTTCAATTGCTGAACTGCTGACATAGGCGTTTTCATTATTTTAACTTTATCAGTATGCAGTGTAGGCTGTACAATAGCCAGCAGTAAATTTTATACATTACATCTACATACAAGAAGTAACCTGACCCTCATTTCACTGAGGACACTTTGAAGTGAGTAGAGGAAGAAAGAAAAAGTCACCATGACATACTGAGGGAGAAAACTGAGGGGTGAGAGCAGTGTCTGTGTGTGTGTTTGTGTGTGTGTGTGTGTGTGTGTGTGTGTCATGGATGTATTATAAGAGCTGGATAGGGCGGCGCTGCTCTCAGCCTTGCAGTTAATTTTTCCCAGTGGTCATTTGCAGTATTGCAGCAACCCAAAAAGCATTTTCCCCATAGACCACCATTGTAAGAGACATCTGTAAAACTGTTGACAGGACACCTCAAACTGCAAACAAGGTCAATTATGACTCTTTTTATTCTCTTTTTCGATCCATGGAGGTCTTATATTTGTAAAACTTTCCTAGAGCTGAGAAAAGCGATTTAAAAATCTGTGACATCATCACAATGTAAAATCTATTGGCTGAGCAGGAACTTGTGGGCCTGGGCGGCGGGATAAACACCACTGCACATAATCAGTGGGCTGTGCAATGCGGAGTTTTTCCTTGCCGCGTCTAATGGGGGAATTGTTGGTCTCTGTAAATTGAAGAGTACGGTCTAGACCTGGTCTATGTGAAAAGTGCCCTGAGATAACTTTTGTTATGCTATATAAATAAAATTGAACTGAAAATTGTATTAACCAGCTCTAAAATATTTATTTAACCATAACCACAAAATAGTTTGTTTAGGCTGGTTAGAGTTTTACAGCTACATCTTTTCAAATTAGCTGAAAATCATATTTTCAAAAATCAAATTGGCTTGAAGTTTGATTATTGTGGAGGTGTAAACAATATAAACTATATAATGCAGCAGTAGTGGTAGGTTAGTGTGTAGCCTAAGTGAAATTGTGTTCCTTGATAAACTATGGTTAGGCAAGTGAAAGATAAATAGACAAACACAGGCATAAATGACGAATGAGAATTTTCATATAAGTGCATCCCTAACTTTTTGTCTGACTGCTGCATGTATGCAAATACTGTGATGTGTATGTATGCAAATTATGTAAAATAATTCACTGTGTGAACAGCAGTGATTCGCATCTGACGCATCTAGGTTGCCGAAGTGGTACTCAAAAACTTGTCCCCAAAAGGGAGATAAGTCCCTGCAAGTGACTGTGTAAACAGATTTATGTCCCCACAGCATGAGGAATACCTGTTACACACACACACACACACACAGAGGGCCACACATTTACATTCCAGGTCTAAAAGCCTGTGCCTTTCTCTTTGGCTTTGATGGACGGAAAATTACCCTCTTTCAGGGAGTAGCCTAGACGTGGAGCTGGACTTGTAGGCTTTTAGTGTTTTTGTTGGTCAGAAGTAAAAACAGTGGAGGTGAATGCAGGTAAGGCCGCGCTGTGCAGTGCTGACGCTGAGAGCTTTTAATCTCCATTAATGCCACATTTCAGATGTGATTTGATTTGACGTCTCTCGCCTCGGCCCTAATCGCTTGCCCGCGGACGCCACCCAGCATGCAGACATTACTCCCAAGCCCAGCGGCAGCAGCTCGTAGAAGCAGCTGGAATGGCTTTCTATTGAACCACACTGACTTTACTCTGAGAAATGTCACAAACCTGCTGGCTACAAGCAAGAAAGATTTTTTCAAAAAATCATATATTTACATATACACGGAATATATATTAAGTATACACATGAATGAGTATATGAAACAATAAAACCTGGAACAAATGAATGAACAAATGAGTCTGTTGGTTTATAGTTTAAGTAGTAAAAAGTTCACATTTCTTTATTTAAACCCCTTTATACTCCTTTATTTAAAATCATTGGGGGCGAAGCCCTCATTTACAATGATGTCGGGCAAGAGAGAAGACGAACATAAAAATACAATAAATAACAACAAAATCAATTAAAACAGGTACAGAGGTAGTCTCTGATAAACCCCGCTCTGTTGTTGCGTTGTCATCTTGGAGGATGGAGTTCAGTCCCAGACTGTGGAGACATGGGATTGCCACTGGTTGCAGAATCTAATCTCAATATCTCTGCATTGACAAGTGATGGCAAGCCTCATTTTTCCAGTGAGGGAGATGCCGCCCCACACCATCACACTGCCAAAAGATGTTACTGTATCGGTACATTCTGGGCAAAATTTCCCACATGCCTGAAATGCTGCTTTATTGAGGTCTATGAATTGTTCTTGGTATGGACCCTCACCTTGGACAAATTTACCTTGGGAAACCCTCCCAGGGGCTATTGCCCCCAACAACACAACTTCCAGGGTCACAGGGACACTCACACCCCTCCACCACAATAAGGTGATGATTCTTGGAAGAGTGAATACAAATATGAGTAATTAAATACATGAAATAGTGTGAAAGTCAGCAAATCAGATAAAACACATCATAAAGGAACAGATGAATGAATGACTGAGTGAGTGGGTGAGTGAAAGAATGAATGAATGAGTCATGTGTATGTAATTAATGGTGGATGAATGATTGAATAAACGTGAATTCATAATTGAATACACTGAATAAGTGAAAGTCGACAGATAAATACAGCAATGAATGAGTGAATGAACAGCAAACAAAAGAATATGTTATAACAGTTCAATTTAGGGCCCAAATGCAAACACAGACCAGGAGACACAGGAATGGTTAACGGGCAGTTTATTGTAGCTTGAGTTGTAGATAGATCTGATGACTTAGCTGTTCTTTGGGTTTTGATATGACAAAGAGGGCTCGGAGCTCGGAATTTAAACAACATTTGTAAAGGAATGATTCTGTCCCGAGCTTTTTGATCCATGTAAGTGGTTGATCATTGTAATCGTGATCACTATAAACGGTTTCCATTGCAGTAAAATAGCCATTAAAACTATGGATAATAGAGTAGCACCATCAGTAATCAAAGCAATAAATAATAAAACAAATGAATGACTGATAGAATGGTGAATACATTCAGAAGAATGAATGAATCAATGATTATTTGTCTGTTGACAAATTGTGTATGTGGTTTAGTGACATACACAGTAAATGATCTAATATATTTAAGAATCATTAAATGAATACATGGAATAAGTAAAAGAACACATGCAATTAGTAAGTGAGTGGATGAAAAATAAACAAAAATTAAAATATAGATAACTGAGTAATTAAAGCAATTTGAAATTGAAAAAATAAGTGAATAAATTTGTGTAGTAAATAGTAAGTGAATCAGTAAGTAAATACAGGGGTGAATGAAGGAAAAATAAACAAATCACTAAAAACTATGAATTGTCGGTAATTAAAGCAATGAATAGGATATTAAATGAATAAAGTAATCAATGAACGGCTGCTGCTATGTAATATTGTTCAAGCTGATAGAATCCAAGAACACCAGATTAAAAACATAAAAATGCAACACAAAAACAGTGTTCGGAGAGCAGCCTGCTGTTTGGAGCAGAGTGGTATTAAAGTGTGATGCCTTGCAGGTTAGCCCAGAAAGAAGATGTGTTTTACCCTGGACACTGACTGTGCTTGTTAACAATCAAACCCAGAGATTAGGTACACAGCAAAACAGACCGTTTTTGTGAAGCAAGCCAGTCTGAGCCTGAGAGGAGGAGGAGGAGATGGAAGGAGGAGGAGAGGAAGTCCATGTCCTTGAGAGAATAAACACAATGACTACATCTGAGGAAGCAATATTGCTCTGGTAAACAGGAGTTTGAATAAAGAAAACATGCTTCCACCTCATCTCACCCTGCCACTCAGAGACACATGAGATGAGGAGGAGACAGAGAGAGAGAGAGGTAGAGAATGCTGAAAACATGCTCAGCTCTGTGGAGTAGATTGATATATTCTAATACAGAATTGTATCTTTGGGGTTCACAACAGACACGAAGAAAAACATGACACTGGATCAAAGCTGAGTAGTGTAAAACGTTATTAGCAAAGAATATTTCAGTAGGGACAACTCCTATTGCGTCTTATCTAACTTAAAGGAATACTGCAACTAAAATCTATCTTTTGAGCATCAAACATTTACCCCCTATAGATGCAGTGAGGTTACAATGGATTCCAACAGTGACAAGTTTTCATGGTAGAGGAAAGTATCATAACAGAAACAAATACCTCAATACAACAATACACACTTCTATTTCACTCCTCAAATCTGGAGCTCATCCTCACATGTTTCGATTTGTGGACATTAAAGCACAGCCCACCATCTCTAGGAATTATGTTTATATTGAACTTCCACACCTAAAGATTTACACACATCGTCTTTGCAGGAAGTAGTTTGCCTTTTATGCAGCGAAGCAGAAAGTAAGAGTGGGGAGATCACAGTGTTGGATGGGCATGTAGCATTCCATCACAATCAAAACATTACTCTTTCCCTTTTTTCCAAACATTAACCAAGTGTTGAATTAAATCCATTCTTCTTTCTAGTTTTTAACACTATTTAAGGTTGTGTAGCTTCCATTTACATTGCTGGCAGTGAGTTTGGTAACATACAGTATATAAGTAGGTGGGTGAAGGCGAGAGCCTAAACCTAACCTAACATTAAAGATCCCTTCCAGACATGTATTAAGACATATAAAATCTCTGCTTGGAACAATAATGTGCACCTTATGTGGGTTTTCCACAAAAGAAGTATAATTACCACTTTAAAATCCTTAAAATGGCACATCCTCTTTCTCCCTCATTAAAAATTCCAGAATCTATGAATATGTAAATATATTACTTATCAGAAGTTTAACTGCTGGACAAAAGATGTCTTCTATTTCACTATAAAGTCCATTCTCAGTGTATGTGCACTGGAGGTTTGTTGAATATTGGACCAGAATTGACTGCAAACTAGTTTTGATGTCACAAATTATGCTTGAAGGCCCACCCTTTAAAATCTGATTTTCAGTGAGCACAGAGAAACTTTCCACGTTCAGCAGATGATGGGAAAATAGCTTTCCTGTGTCAAAATTTACACATACATCATTCTGCACAGTGAAAACATATTTTTGAGTGGAGGGGTACTTTTGTTATCATAGGATGAAGCATATATATTTTTCAACAGGGATTTCTAATGGTTTTTGGAATGTTATACTGCTGATAACTGATAGGGGCGCCAGATCACAAAACACTTCTATGTATTGTGCTGGAGTGCACTGACCAGTAACATATTTTGATGTTTGATGTGGAGGACTTGTTTATTTTCCATAAGGGCAATCTTTCCACAACTTTAACCATACCATATTTACCATGGGCATATGTTGTAGAAAGCATGAATTCAACAAATTTTGCAGATGAATGTTAAAAAAAAGAAAACATTATCAGTGGGATTTTGCAGAACATCAATATTCCCTCTGGTGACAGGGTTGTTGAGCACCCACCATTTGTTCTCCCAGTGGTTAGGAAAACTGCTTTACCCTATCTGAGACTCGGGAACCTGTAGTGCAATGATGAATTTGTAATTTAGAGTGGTAGATGCCACATACAGGTATATGTCATTGCCACTGAGTTAAATTCACACAAACCAAAGTTCTTTTTATACAAAGGCCGCAGAAAAAGAAGGTTGGAACGCAACTTCAACCACACACAAATCCTCCATCACCGGTGTCATATTTCCTTAGAGTACAAAATGAAATACTTTTATCAGTGCTGCAACAGTACCGACATGATACCAAACAGTGTTTTGTTGGTGTGAAAGGTTCAGTACAGGCTATCAGGTGCTTGGTGTTTGCCCAGCCCGGATATGAACTCTCTGTCCAGCTGAGCTCTTTGTTCAACTAAGCAGATAAACGATCCTTTGACAAATCACCCCATCCTTCCCTTTAACACTGTTCCCCCTCCACACACACACATACACACACATGCACAAACACAGACATACACTACCCCTACCTACCTCCCCCACCTCAATCACCATTATCTTTATGAGTAGACGCCACCGGAGGACATGTTCAATCACCAGCACAGATATGCTTTCTCTGCTCCCGTTTCTACCTCACAACCTGACTCTAATAGCATTTGATTGAGAGCCAGTTAGCTTGTCATTAAAAATCTTTGATTGTAGTAGAGGTGATCAGTACTCCTAATATTTTATATTGGAAGCTTTAATCTTAGTTAATTCTACAAAAAAAAATGCTTAAAGTTACATTCATTGATTTTGTTGGCCACTTGGGGGCAGTGCAACAAGCCTTATTGCCCTCTAAAGCTATTGTGGCTAACAGTGGGCTATTTACACATCCAGCAGACAAAGAGCAACATTAATGTTCTTTTGGAGTTGTGCTTCTGTCCACCCAAAGCTTTTTCACTGAAAACAGAGCAGAATTAGAGGGCCAGAAAGTCAAAAAATCAGCTGAAAGAGGCTAAAACTGTATTTTGAGCTGAAGTAAACTGCAGAGTTGGTGATAGTTCTCTGTGGGTTTTGTGATAAGTGTCAAAACAATTTTGTGATCCATTGTTCATATAAAAATATTAATATTAGTGCAGCTTTACATTTTGATATTTGATACTTAAACATCTGTGCATCGATATGTTTCATCACAAATAGTTATTCTTATAGCCTGATCCTTGGTTTGGGTGAAATTTGGTTGCCCCATGCTCTGTATGTTGTTCCAGATCATAATACAGACATGTTGTTATGTTGAAATACTGAAATTTATTGAATACCAGTAGTGAGGGAATATTTTCTACTGAGTACAAGGGAGATATGTCCCTCTAAGTTCTATTTTTGTTACCCCATTTACAGTTTCTGTTTCTTACTAAAAGGGCTATATACATTGTCCTCTGACAGTCCAACAGATCCTGCCTCTGCTTCTGTACCTTGTTCTTGTTGTTGCTGCCTGTTCTTTACCTGATTACTTGCTACCTGTTAAGACCTTCTGCTGCCCTCACCTGTAAGCCTTAGGAGACAATGCTGCTGATTTCAGGGCTAACTCCATTCACTTTTCCAGCAGTTGGGAAAACAACAGATTAGACTTGGTCTAATCTCTTGGTCTTGAGAAGCTGCAGCAGTAACTGACACACTGTAGCCTGTACTGTATATTTACTGCCAGACTGACAACTTACTGCTAAGCTTTTCCTCTGCTCCGCTTGAATTCACTGTCACTTTTCTGTCGCTCGCTGTCTCCGCTCACTCAACCACACACTCGCTTTGCACACACACTATGCACTGCCCTATTCCTTAAAGTAGCTATGCTTCTCTTATAATAATAATAATAATAATTATTAGTCTTTATTAAACAAGGATCACGCACAAAAAACAATCTCAAAATGAGAGGAGATGATTTATGCAAGATTTAGCTATTAGCTAATTTCCATCTGCAATCCCTGGGCAGGAACACAGAACAATTACCAGATACTAAAAACATTCACTTACATGCAACACCATAGTCTCCATCACACTAACAATTGTACAGACAAATCTAAAAACACACATCAACATATAAATACCAGCACATTCATCCAGTACAACTATAGAATTACAACTCATTACAATTTAAAATCTGAATCACTGTTAAATTTATGTTGACATGACTGGTTGCTCAATGTCCATTTTTTTACACCCTGGGAAAAAGAATGAAAGTCTGTGCAAGTTTTAAACTCAGCTGGAAGCATATTCCAATGTTTGATGGCCGCAAAAAAGCAGTCCACCGCTGAGGGATGTTTAAGTCTGAGTTTAGAGCAGAGAGATTCTGCTAATTTGCTTGGAGCGGAGCTGAAAAAAACTCTTCAATTGTGGAGGAGCAGCATTGTGTATTTTGAATACCAATTGAATACCAAACTTCTGAAAACAACAAATGCTGGTTGAAGAATGGGATGCCATCCCACAGCAGTGTGTGACCAGACTGGTGACCAGCATGAGGAGGAGGTGCCAGGCTGTTGTGGCTGTGTATAGTTCTTCAACACACTACTGAGGCTCCTGTTTGTTAAATGAATAAATTGTTAAATTGCCAATATGTCTTGTTTCTTCAAACTTCAATCATCCAATCCACCAAACACCAAACAAGAGTCAATGGCAGAATAAGCTGTTTGGCATTGGCAGAGAAGATTTGGCAAATTTTTCATGGGCGCAACCCACATACTCAGCTCTGCTGCTTATCCCACAAATGCATGTTCCTTACAAATGTGGCACCATTTAAAAGGGAAATAAACAAGCTTTCCAACGGTATAAGATTTATTGCCAAGAAGCATTGTTACAACAAAGAAATAATCTACCAAACACAAATTTCCTTACTTTTTGTGCTAATTTTATTTAACCTCATCAACGTTTTTGATTATTTGTTCATTAACACTAAGCTGTGGATACGTGGTTTGTTTTTATTTATCAGCAAAATACATTGTGTGTACATTTTGTATTTAAAGTACAACATAAGTCACTCAGCCACTTTGCAACTTTATGAAGCATTAATGATGTTGTTGTTCAGGATCTCTCCCATGAGTGTATACGCCTGTGTCATCAGCATACATCTGAATATCCACATTCTCACAAACAGATGGGAGATCATTGTTGTATAAACTGAACAACAGTTGCCAAAGAACTGAGCCTTGTGGCACTCCCATCATACAAAATTTTATTAATGACAGTTCATTATTTATACAAACACACTGTGAACAACCAGATAAATAAAACCAAATCCAATTCAGTGTACTAGCTGAAAAATTGCACAACTTTGATGGAAGTATTGGATAACTCTGGGATCTGATACACTAGTCAATGACTCAAAACAATTCCTCAATAACGTAGGGTGTTATCTTGCTCACACAGTGTGCAAGTGCAAATCATTAGTGGCCCATTGATATTAATGATTGTGTGAAATTTTAGCAGCAGCACTCATGAACATGGGGGAAACATTGGACAGGTGGACAAACTGACCAACTGACTGACCAGCAGATATCACCATTCTTCAGTGCTGTTTGCTACCAGGACGAAAGATTTTGGAGAAAGTGCTGAATACTTAGAATCTTTTGAAGTGAAAATGATAGGCAATGTCACACCATCAGCCATCAATAGATGTCTTTTTGCTTTATGGCAGTATATTCTGTGTGATTCCAATATGGTCCATGCATACTGTACATACACAAGTGGTGTGTGGTGTTTAATGTAATGAGTCAGGCGAAGAGTGGCAGCATTGCTGTGGACACCAGCAGTAAGAACTGCACATTTATGTGCAAATGCATTGTATTTACCGATGTGAATTCCCCTCGTGATTTTATTCATGGAAAATCCAATCCTCTGAGATTTGTGACAGCTGTCGTCAGCGCCTACCCTCTGAGTTATTCATAGACCCTTTAGAAGGCTAGGCGCTATCAGAAAACAGTTTGTTCATAACTCACAGCAACATCAGATGGCTGGCCACCTTCATCCTCTCCTCTCTGTCTCTTCCTCTTATCTTTGCTCTTCTCGCTGTGCTGGCTGAAGCTTAGGGGGTTGTCGATAAGTGACCTTGTAGAGCAATTAATGTGAATAGTTTAACCTTTCATTTCAGCTTCCTAGAGGAATCATTGTGACTTCATAACCCAGGTCATCAATAAAGACTCAGCTCATGAGCCATTTCAGAAAGGTTAATAAGTATAACCCTCTTTTACCGACTCTCCCTGGTTGAAATCATGAGCCCATCTGATCCCTCTCGTGCTTCAGTGAATGCCTTCCTCCATCTACATCTGTTTGTATTTCCACTAAACATGTCTTTTATGAGCTTGTCGTCGCTCATACAAAATTTATCGATCCAGTCAGGCACTAAGTAAGGACTGTCTGACTGGATCAAATACACTGGTTTTAATGAGGCTACAGGGGACCAAATAGGGTGATTGGCAGTCAGTGATGTCCTCTAGCTGATGATCTGCATTGACTGCACCTCTTCACATGTGTTGTCCTTTGCTGACAGAGATCAGAAGAGACATATAAATCTCTTTGAGCAAACAACTCCAGGAAATAAGTAGCCCCAGGACTAAATTCCCCTTTGTGCAGAGAGATGCACAAATAGTGGCTATGGCAGGTGAGTACTCCTAGGAATTATGTCCACATTGGACACCCCAATTTACACTCAGCACCTACATTAAGCACAGGGAGGCAGACAGTAAGACCGGGGTGGTGGATGGCTATATAGTGTACTAAACTTAAATGCAGGAAACCAGAGTTTGAGTCCTGTCACAAGTCCTATCCTGCCTTTTTATTAAACATATCCACAATTCTTCACTTAAATTAACCACATGTTTTAGTTGTCTTATCCTAACCATACCTTAACCATAACTATTGATTTACCATAACCACAATCTTTCACTAACCTTATCCATAGTGTTGTTGCCAGGCACAGGTATTGTAGAGAGTGAAAATTTAAAAATAAAAAAAAACAACAACTTTGGGATTGGACTTAATCCAGAGTTTTTCAGAATCATTCAATTTCAACATTCTTGTCTGGCGATGGGATAGACTATAGCGGTAGTGAAACTTTCACATAAGGTCACAGCTTTGTAATACCAACACATCACTCCAACAAAGAAAAAAAGACAGAAAAAAAAAGACATAAGAGAATTTTCCCATAATACAATTTAACTAAAACTGCCACATCTGACAAAACAACATGGTGGCCTGACTTGTTAGTAAGGGCACTGTTTGCCTGTAACCAGTGCTATCTGCAATGTGAGCACACGGCTTTAGTGCTGGACTGCAAGAGAATTAATGTGTTTCTCTCATCATTCCTTTTAAATGCTCCTAATTAACTTTAATTTTCTTTGCAAACTTTGAGAACAACATCTTACTGCTAGTGTTAATGTAAATGTTTGCATGCCATTGACATGACACCTTGTCATAGTAATGACATTATTTTTTATTGTGATAAGACCAAACATATATGCATGCAGCATTATGTATGTTCGTATGTTCTACATTCTGTCACGCTAGCAATGTTCAAACACAAGAACATTTATCCCTACATGATGTAATTAGTGATTGGACCTTGGTCCACACCTTGAGAAGCCCAGTTACTGCTCTTTTACCCACTTTAGAAAAAGTACTAATCTGGACCAAATAAATGATTAATATCTATTTTGATGTTACTGGTATTATTGTTGAGTGTACAGATCCTGTTCATGTCCAGTTCGTGTTGAATTAGCACTGACTCCACTTTTCTCTTTACACTGTTCTGTTGTACTGTTCAAGTCTCTTTGCCTTCCTGTAGTAACCACTGACTAAGGCAATCTGAGCTGATTCTCTGATGTGAGTCACATCCATGTCTGCTGATCCCAAACAGCTGGTTTGCATAGGCAGAGAGCTCCTAGCTTTTATTATAATTTTTATTTGACCAAATGAAGTTGTCTTGCTAATTGCTGGTGAATATATGCTGTTGTGTGTGAGGGTGCTGAGTCTTCATTAAGTTCCATTAATGATATACTATTTGTACACAACAGGGATATATATCATTCCTATTCAGTTTAATATACAGTAACCTAAAATATGTGTATAATAACATTTTATCTGGAACTTACTGTATCATCTGATCACATTTTCATCTAGGTACAGAATTTTAATAGCATATGTGTGTGTGCATTTTATTTTCAGCAGTAGACATTTTGGCCATGAATTCTTCTGTATATGTGGAGACCACAAAGTCTTTGTTTTTACATTGGATGTTATGATACATTTATCAAGAAGGATACAACTTGAGATTTCCTTTAGCTAGGGGTATTGTAGATGTATATTTAGGTTTTCAATTCATCGTTCTACATTTGTTTGCAGCTTATACAGTTAAAGAGCAGGACTGATATACTGTACATTTACAGGTATATTATATTTTTAAACATATCCCAAGGGTTCTATGTGCCCTAAGTAGAGTGAGGCAATATCAGATATAAAATTGAAGACAAAAAGATATTACATTGATTACAATGTTGCTCCACAACATGTGAGATAAATTCTGCTAACTGACATAAACCCCAACCGGTCTGTTCTCTTATGTAAAGCTTTAGGCGCAGGTTGGGTTCTGTTATTTTGAAGTGCAATTCAACAGCTTTCTTTCTAACCGAGCCAATGATCTATATCCACATATGTCAAGTGTTACAAGTAGATACACAATACCCAGAGGGGAGAGGGAACAGACTAGCAAACTAATGCTCAGTAATGTATTGAATAAAGCACAATTATAGGATTTTTGGGTCTGGGGTTGGGTTTAGGTCTCAAATTTGGCAGTTCAGCCAGGTCGCACCTGAAGATGCAAGTACAGGCCATTTTCAGGTCTCAGTTTTAGGCCCTCATAAGTCTAGTTAGAGTAGATCATATGATGTATTGTGCCAGCATTACTAGTGAGGACAGTACAGTGGACAGTTGTGGTAGGGTGGTATCAAAATGTGAAGTGCCTTCAAAACTCAAAAGTTTGGAAAAAATTAGACTGGTTTTGTTTGACATATAATTTTTACATGTGACAAGAAAACAGTCATCATGTTATTCCTACATACAGTAGGTAATTAATGAAAATTAAAATGTGCATGTATTCTTGCCTGATATCAGACAGAACTGTCAACTCGTTACACTCCATTTCCATCTTCAGTCTGACATTGCCTCCACTCTAACCGATTTCTGTGGGGAAGGGAGATTCGGTTCGATCACCGAATGCTCCAGCTGGTGGTGACGTGGTGGTTGACGTACTGCAAGTTGGGTGGTGGTTGCTTTTGGCTTGTCCATTTTCAAAATGGAGGCCGGGTTATATATCACATTACAGCTAAACAGTACACTAAAATATGTTTCTGAACATTTGAGGTGAGAAATGGGCAATGCAGTAACAGAATCTTGTTTCATATTTGATCAGCACTGCCTAGTTTTACTCCTCCTTGGTTCTGGTGCACAGCTTGACAACAGCATTATTCCTGGCTGTGGCCCTGATTGGCTAATCGTTAGTCCCCCCGCAGCGCTCATTGGATTGATCGATTTTTCAACCAAGAAACCGCTGTTTCGTGTCATGATGCCAGACCAGAATCAATCAACTGGGTGGAGTGGGCAGAATCAAAGTTCTGGACCCAGGCAACATGTACTCATTTTGTACTGGGTGTGTTTCAATCTCCATTGTTGCAGTTGTACTATATTGTAGCCTGCAATTCAATTCATGTAAACTCTAAAAGCATAATGACAAATTTGCACCTGAATCTGTTTTATTACCCATTTAATCAAGACAAGATTCTATTGCAGTTTATTTAACAAAGCTTGTGTTTAGGTTAATCAAACAGTTGATGGGAATGCAGTGCCACAGTGTCCACCTGTTGGAAGCAAATGAGGTTGTTATTTCCCTAATAATGATGCATTTCAGTGCAGTACCTTGAGGCCTTGGGTTGGGGGTAATTTATGGCTTCTACAGAGCAAATGGTAACACGCACACAAAAAAGGCAGCTGATCATTATTCATCTTTCTGCTCCTTCTCAAACTCATCCCCACAGATTGCAGAAACAGATACAGCCTGTTTCATTTTGCTGAGCTTTCAACTTAAGTGGAGCAAAGCAGAAAGATTAATTCTATGAAAACAAAGATTTTTTTTTTAAATTAAATGACAAGATGCAATTTTCCACCCTGCTGGCTTGGCACCACAGCAGTGGAGGAGGCAGACGGCGAGACGGGGAGGGTTGGGGGCTAGAAGAGGGTGGGTGGGGGGTGGGGTTGGGGGTTTGACTGTACTTTCCCCTCTGTGGTGTGGGGTTGGGGGTGGCAGCACTCCATATGAACACTCACCATGCACCATCTGATTAGCTGCAGTCAGAGGGAAAAAGTATGGAATAGTACAGAACAGACCTCCCACCAGTCAGCAGATCCAAACACTGCTCAAGTTTATAAAACTGAAGGCTGCCCTTCATCAAAAAATATCCAACATGACCCTCTCTCTGGTAAGGGTTCAGGATGACACAGACTGACTGAAGTTGGCCCTACTACTCATCATCTATTTGATATTCTTATATTTCCAGGTGTTTCTGTTATTTTGCCCTGATGTTGTACTTGTTGGTACTGGTAGGGGCGCTTTTGGTTATTAGTAATTATTCATAATTCTAACAGATAGTTATGAATTATGAAATCAAAAGATTATTAATATTAATTAATATTTTGGGCACCAGCTGTTAAAGAACCTCACAGGACACACACACACACACACACACACACACACACACACACTTTCAGATCTGTGAGGAGCATGGTTGGTTATTAGCAATATAAAAATTATTATGATAAAAATTAATAGAATTATTAATATGAATTAATAATTACGGGGCACCACCCAGAAACCGGGACCAATAACCAAACAAGGTAGTCTCATAAGAGTTCACCTAGAATGTTAATATCTGAGTGATAAACATTCACAGGTGAACACAGAGGGTATGAATCCAAGCTCTGACTCCCTCAATCAGCCACTTTTCACAATATATAAAACACAATAATGACAAAAAAACTTCTCTTTAAAGATATGACAGTGTTTATTAAACTTAGCAGAATTAATAAATGCTCTGATCAATAAACAACTATTCTAAAATCTAATTCTACCTAAGAAAACACATAAACAACAGCAAAGTACAGTGTGGAACACAAGACAAGATGTGACAAGATGGTGACGTGATCTGGCGTGATGACGTCGAGGGTTTAGACACGGACGTGACTATGGGAGGAAGTCACGTCACGTGAGAACCTAATGGCGGAAGTGACGGCAGTGTCTTGGTTAGACAATAGCAAGATGGCGCCATCTGGTGGTCGATGTCTTGCACTCACTCAATTCCGTGTAAAACACACGTGTCTGATGGCGGATAGCGAGGGACGTGTCCCACGTTATCTGACCATCAGATGTGTAAAAAGATGTGTGTGTATGTGCATGTGTGTGGGTTAATCAAAAGAGAGGGAAGGAAGAAGAGAGAAAGCAACCGCGAGGGAGAGAGAAGCGGTTGCTTTGTCCACAGAGAGCGTGTGTACGTACGGCAGTCTGAAACTCACGTTGTCTGGTTTCTGATCAACAAAACAACTTACTTCCTCACTCACAGTGGCACAAACACAGCAGTAGTCCCGAACGGGACAAACTCAAAACAGTCTAGTGTGGTGAACACAACTAAACAGGCTGCAAACTTCAAATACTCCTAAGAGTAAAGCAGAACAAAGGGACTTGGCGGTCCGTCAATTCACACAACAAAACAATAGCAATAAAGCTTAAAAAGCTACAAGCTAACAACAGCACTGAAGCTGAAAATAACACACTAACACTGTCTTTGCCCAGACTTAAGCCTCTTTCTTGGTCACTACAGAAAGTGAGCAGGGTGTGTGTTAAGTCCGTCTTTCGGTCCGGCTTGGATCCTCGGCTCGGATGCTGACAGGGCCGTCCTAGTGCTGTCAGCGGGGTTCCTCGGCGGCATGGTCATCAAATATGGGATATATACCAGGCCTCTGGTAGAGGACCCAAGCTTGAGGAAGACACACCACCAACCCCCCATGGGAGGGGGTGAGAGGGAGATTTTTTTTTTTACATATACATACATACAATAAGCCTAGATAATTACGTCTGAGACACACTGAAAACCTGAGTGTGATGTTTTGAAATAATACACAGGATTTCTGTGTAAGTAAACAGTGGACACAGCATCGTATACCTTCATTCATGGGTGGAGAGTGTATAGGGCAGGAGCGCCAGATTCATTCAGAAGTGTGGGGGCCAAAAAGTGTGTCTGTGTGTGTTAAGGCCTTTTCATACTTTCCGAGGACTGCAGATTATAATTTTCGGGAGTCGGCAGACACACACACATTCCACATGTGCGCACTAGTAAACAGGGTTGCAGCGTGATAACTTTTGTTGTGAGTTGTGAGTATTAAAAACTGCTGCGCAGTATTTTTCTGATCAGCCTTTTAATGCAATAATCTGTTACTCCAACCAGACTTGCTTGCACCGGAGACTTCCAGATAGCCCTCTGCTAACTTTAATGGGGATAAAATAATTGAATATTGTGGCTCCCCTAGACTTTCCAAATGTCATCAGACTGAATGGATCAAATTTTGATAGTGAAATGAGTCATTTCATGGGGGTTGTGTGAGTTTTGTTACATTAGTAACGTAATGAGAGCTCAACAGAATGTGCCTGCATTGGTGGCAGCATGTTGGTTGAGGGGGGGACTGTATCTTTATCCTGTATCCGGTATGTTATACTCTGTAACTTTTACTTTAATCCTGTCCCCTATGTATCCTGTATCTTGTATCTGCACTTTATATCCTGTTCCTGCCCACCTGCCTGTTACTTGTCTGTGTTCTGTAAACTGACCTAATGCTTGCTTGTATTCTTGACCTACAGGCTTTTTCAAAATTGTTTCTAACTGCATGGCCTCAGATCTTCTACAGATTGTCAACACATCTCTTCTCTCAGGTGTCTTCCCACAGGCCCTGAAAACTGCTGTCATCAAGCCACTCTTAAAAAAGAATAATCTAGACACATCACTAATGAGCAACTATAGGCCCATATCAAATCTCCCATTTTTAAGCAAGATCATCGAAAAAGCTGTTTTTCAACAGCTGAACAACTTTGTAACACTAAACAACTATTTTGATGTCTTTCAGTCAGGATTTTGACCACACCACAGCACTGAGACTGCTCTTGCTAAGGTCTTCAATGACATCCACTTAAACACTGACTGACAGTGGCAGAATTACAGTATTAGTATTACTGGATCTCAGTGCTGCATTTGACACAGTCGACCACAACATATTACTAGA
This sequence comes from Thunnus thynnus, assembly GCF_963924715.1. NCBI lineage: Eukaryota > Metazoa > Chordata > Actinopteri > Scombriformes > Scombridae > Thunnus > Thunnus thynnus. Next base: position 33,106,602 of record NC_089526.1, on the reverse strand, counting down.
CAGACTGGAAATCTGGGTGGGACTTTCTGACACAGTACTAAACTGGTTTGAATCCTACTTAAAGGACAGGGACTACTTTGTGTCTATTGGTAATTACACATCTGAGCGGACAAAAATGACATGCATAGTTCCCCAAGGCTCCATTCTGGGGCCTCTTCTGTTCAACATCTAAATGCTCCAACTAGCTCAGATTATGGAAAACAACAAAATATGCTAACACAGTTATGCGGATGACACACAAATTTACATAACCATATCACTAGGGGACTATGGTCCAATACAAACGCTGCATAAGTGCCATTTTTTGTGGGTCTTGTAATACTAATAAAATGCTAGAATACTAGCCTTATTCTTAAAATAACACACTATTTTCATCTATATACATTATCATTACATCTTACAGAAGCTGCAGGATCCCACCCTGTAAGTGTCTATCTGCATGTCAATCTTGGCAGATATAATTAATATATATGGAGGGGGTGTGTACTTTTGGAAGGACATTATGCTTTCAAGGGTCAGCATCCTAGGAGTCTTCGGGCTGCTGCTCAGCTTCATGAAAAATTTAGATTTATATAGACTCATAACAACTGAAAACTCAGGTCACTTGCAATGTGGGATTATATGAGTGATTAAAGTATTACAGCTGTTCTTTATCAGATGAAGATTTTTATGGACAACACATTCAGTTTGTCACTGTCATTTCAGTAATAAAAGTGAACCATAACAAAGTAAAGTTGGAGGGAAAAGAAAAATAAAAGCTTAAGACCAAAGAAATCTGAATATGACTTAACGGGTTAATGTTTACTGATGCAAGTGTTAACCTCAATTCCTGCATCTTTTAAATTAAAGTCACAGAGACCTGGAAACCTTGGATTCAACCTCTCTTATAGTTCAATTCATATTTAATATTGTCAGGAGGGAAAAAGGAAGTGCAAGAATTGGATTGGATGCTGCTGGCACATGACAAATTTGTTGAACAATACTGAATACTGTATGAGCTGAGCCTTCCTGCTATATGGGAATTAAAATGGATATCCAATCGCTCATTAATCTTGTTGCTTGTCATGTTTATAAATGGGTAATTATGTTTGCTGCTTGTGGATCACTTATCAAAAAAAGAAATATCCTTCTGTGCCAAGGGATCCTTGTTGTTTTGACCTTTACTGAGTCACATTTATTTACACTGAAAAAAAGGTTTGGTCTGTTTGGACAAATTTGTACAAGACCCTTACACATTTTCTTTACAATGGAATACATGAAAATCACACTACTTCCTGCATTGACACTGAATGTTAACATTGAATTAATGCACACAATTTCAGTCTTATTAAATTTGGTGAAAATTACTCCGAAATAGTAATCCATCAATATTCTATAATTTGTCTATTTGTCTTGATTGACAGACAAAGACTTCACTGAGTAAAATGATGTTGTAAAATAAAAAATAGACTTTGGAAAGGGATGTTTTGAAGTAAAAATTGCTGGAATTAAAAAACAAAAAACAAAAAACAATAACTTCAAAAACAATGTTATTGTGAAAAGAAGCAGGATGAAACATGTCATTACAGTAAACTGAGTTTTACAATGTACTGGATTATTTTAACAATTTCACAGTTATATAAGGCTATATAGTTTTTTCTGTATTTATCTATATGATTATTAAGTGTATAATGATGTATGTGTTTATTTAATATTGAACACCATTTTTACTTTGTTCTTTCCAAAATAATAAATATTCTTTATTGATATAGTGATATTGACACAGGTTTGAATTTAATGGATCATAGCAATTTTACATAATAATGTGGTAAAGTAACTTTCCACAGGCAGCAACAGTAATGAAGTCCCTAAAATTACATTACTGGGGAAAAGTATTCATGGTACCCTAACACTGGCTACCAGATTGTCCTGCTTTGAGCAAGAGGCTGCTGACCTAGGGTCAGCAGGGCCATGTACCTGTACTGTACTACAGTAGGTGGAAACATAGCCAGAGCTCTCTGATTTACCAGGGACTTCCTGTTTGTGAGGCCCCTACAGCACCCAACATCTCCCCTCCTCTCTGCTGCATCCAAAAGCACCTATAGTAATGAAGGGTGAATGAGTTGTCTGGCTCGAGGTTACATTCACCCTCTAGGTGGATTTCTATAATGAGACCTCCTCTTTTGCAGCTCGACATCTCTGTCTAGGTGAGGGTCGCAAAGAACATGAAATTCTGGCCAAAGGGCAGAAAAACAGCAAATTTTTTTGAAGGAGGTTGGTGTTGTAAAGCTTGTAAAATGTGGAACAGTTCACTTAATGGGAGCTGGACAAAATCACTACAGTATTTTCTTTTATAGTCCTGAAACTCATCGTCTCTGGAGAGGTTGTTCTTCTCTGTATAGCTTAAAGTGAAAAAAATGACTCAGAACTAAAAAACAACAGTTATCTTTGAAAGAGAGTGTGGCAGGCATAAAATAGTTGCAGGTGTCTGAGTGTTAACACGTACACCAATTACTCTAATCTCACCTCCTGTTCCTCTTTCTCCTCATCCTCTTCAACTTAACACAAAGACACAACATGGCCTGCAGAACAGACAGAAATTGGTCCCTTGGAGGCTCCCATGGCCTCGTTACTGAGGCGAGCAGAGGAAAACTCACTCAAATGCATGCTCCCTCACTGGCCCACAATCCCCTGAACAAACCACCAGATTTATTCTGTGCTCAAAGAGCTGTTGCCAGATTTGTCTTAGGTTTGTTCCCATTACTGGATACCTAATATCTTCCTTTTGTCATCAAGTTTGGTAGCCTAATGTCCTCTCCAGCCACTGAGTGCCGAGAGTGCTGCCAGCAAAGAGTGCTGCCAAGGTGATGACTGAATATCACTCAACTCACAAGGCCAGAGCATTTAGCAGACTAGCTTGGGACCAGTAAATAACAGAACTGGCTGTTCTCATCACCCTAAACTGTTCTTTATAACATGTGGCAGATTAGGCTTTTCTCCTTTTTTCCCCAGCGCACTAAAGTGTCACTGGATGTATTCAAACAATCAGCTGTGTGCTGATTATAGGGCGGCACTATATCTGGGCAGGTGACCTCTCCTCAGATGGACATTTCTGCCTCTTTTTGGAGCCTCGTTTCCATATGGCTGGCATGTGCACAGTTTGGCGTACTGGTGGGTCTGCTGTGTTTCCTCGCAATCTGGTCTAATAGCAATTGTAAGGTGTATATTTTTACAGTCTTCCTGTGCTGCATGTTCATAGCGTATGCCATTGGCTATTTTGCTAACTTTAAACCAATTTTACCTGGCTTCCAGCTAAACGTAACTAACTTTCTTTTTGGTCTCTCATCTGCTGTCAATAGTGATTGAGCTGAAGCTTTTTTAGGTATTTTTGAAGTCAGGCTGTGCACTACGGTGTGTGGCCCTTTCCAAACCCTGGTCTCCACTCCCTGAGCAACTGCTGTTCTGTTTTTACATCTCTACATCAGCTTTTTTGTCTCTACGTTTCCACGCTTCCACTCTGCGACCATTGTTGGTATATGGACTGGTTTTTACTTTTATTGTTTTTTTTTTTGTTTTGTTTTTGCACCGCAACCAATTCAGGTCACTGTCTTTTAAAAAATTATATTATTATTAAAATGTATATCTATTTTTGGAATCACGTCTCAGTCCAGTCCACCTTTCTTTTTTTTCAACCACAAGTGGTTAAGACTCAATTTCCTTGGGGTTAAATTCCCTGAAGTGGTGTAGTTGACACTATCTTTAGCAGCTAAATGTTCCACTATGTTTACCAGTGAGTCACTAACAGGGCTTTCACACCAGAAGTGCAAGTGTGACATTCCAGAGCAAGGCCATTATTTCCAATTAAGAAAGCCATTTAAGCTGAACTTAAACTGACCCCAAATATGCTGGCTTCTACAAATTGGATTCTGACATTGACAGGAGGCAAAAGTTATGGAAGTTACAATTTTACCGCAAGGAAGAATGGTGGAAAAGCTGATTTTGTGCATCTGTATATAATACTACTCTCAGATCCTACCTGGACTCAACTACCCATTGTAGCAGCTCTTAATTCTGTGCATTACCCCATGCAAAGTACTCACTCTGGTGTGTTTGGTCTGAAACCAGCATATCTTTGTCTGCTGTTTGGTGCTGTACAGGTAGTGTACAGTGGGTTTATCTGAGCTTTTTTTTGCAGAAAACAGCTGACTGCTGCTGCTGGAAACTAGGTTGATGAGGGCTGATTTTTGGGTCATTAAACCAAAACAATGAGCTAAAAGTACACTGTTAGACATTCTATTGCATTTTTACAGTAACTTACTGGCAACACTGCCAGAGAACAGACAAACCCTTGCCAGGCTAACTGTAGTGGGTAAAAGTGCAGAATACCACAACAATGATGTACATTTCTACAAAATATGACAGTATGATAGAAAATATTTCTCTTACAAAGCATGATTACCCTGGGTGTGGTGGGTAAGGTCATCTCCATCTCAACAGACATCTTGGTGGAAAATGCCCTCAAAACACAGAAGGAAAATGCTTTTCAATATTAATTAGTAATTTATATTTACAGGGCCAGTTCACCCAGATTACAAAAAAAATTCTTACTGGAGGGGCTAATAGTTTTTTTGCGACTGAGCAAGGTTTTGAGATCTTCACCCCTGAGATTAGACTAGAGTTTACCCCTGGTCCTGCTACCACCTGAAACAGTGGAAGTGAATGGAAGCATTTTTTCAAAGCATTATGTTCCACAAGTATAGTATCTGTTATTTAGCCATTTGAAAGAAATGGCTAAATAACAGTATGGCTGAACACAAAATGTTTATGTAATTTGAGTGAATTGATCCCTTAAACACATTAAAATAAACAATTCTCATTGAAGATGCCTGTTTTAAATTGAGAGTAAATGTCTAAAATTTAAAAGCCAAGATGAAGATTGAGTCCTCTTTTTCTTTGAAGTACTTCATCAATAAAAGGATGGCTGTTGTGGCAATCAGGTGGCTGTTGAACTCTGCACTGTTGCACTGACGTAGCAGATGCTCAATCTCCTTTTCTTCCACTTAAGTAAATTCTACTTCCCTTCGTAAGGAGAGCTTCACTGAGGCATATGTCTACCTCGATACCTGTGAGTGTCTGGAAGTAAGTGCAGAGGCCTCTTTTAGTAAAAAGAAATGGCCACTGCTCTTCATCACACAAAAAGTAGGGGCAGGCCAAGAATTTGTCATGTGCTTTTGGTAAGTTTTTGGTAAGTCAATGTCATAAATTCATCTACATCCTTCATCTTAACAGCTTGAGGTCCTGCTGATCAGAAGACAGTTGACATAGTCTGTTTTTTTTTGTCTCCTAGGATTCTGCTGTTTCTCCTGGTAGAGCTCTGGGTTGTCAGTTGATGCAGCCATAACTATCAAGTTCAGATCTCCCCCTTTTGATGGCAGTGTCACCACCACTGTTTTCACTGGCAGGCCTTTTCATAGGCTGTTGCTACTGACATTGTTGCTGTTGACATGTTCAGCTCTCGTTTTAAGCTGTTTGAGTAGGGAATAATAACCTAACTACTCACCGTCCGCAGTCTTATCAGCAAAGATAGCAGGATACTGAGATACAATAGCTCTGGCTACCTCCACACAAGCAGCTCTGTTGGGGTTGGGGCAGTGTACTCACATTGCTTCCACAACAGTCCTAATCATTATTTTCCTGTCTTCTGAGTGAGCCAAGTCACCTCTTGCCATGGCCTGTGAGAGTCTTACCGGCATCTTCTCCCATGGAGTAGTAAAACTGTTGATTCAAGAGGCTTTGCTTATGTATGGTTATGTGGAAGAAAGTTGACTCGATGTTTGTGCAGAATGGAGAGAAATTTGTGAATGGTGGGCAATTGGTTTCAGGTTCCATCGGGTGGTTTGAAGAATCTGACTCCACTTGGTCATCTGAATACACACACAAAAAAGAACAACTCTCCATGTACAGATGGAATATTTATAGAGTAATAAATGCAGGCTCTGAAGTTTCTATGAGAAACAAATTCAGAGTGCTTCGGGAAATCATACTCCTGGCAATGAAATCTAGAGTTTCAAGAATTTTCTTCTTCTTTTTTTGTTTGCATGTTTAATACTTATAACTAGGACAGATCTTCAGCCATTAATTAAACATATGTTCTCACCTTTTCTGAATGCTTTAATGAGTCTTTGAATCTGTATTGTAGTTAGGAAAGAGTTAATGTCGTCAGGTTCGACATACATGAGATCTTCTTTCTTTCTAATGCCAATAATGTCTTTTAGGTGCTCAAAGTGTCCTTGCTGTCTCTTCATGCAGTTCAGGTAATGCCAGGTTAATTTCATGTTGTAGGCTGTCATCATTAATATCTGCAATGGTTTAAGAGGAGGATATTGAATGATGCAAGGAGACAACAGTCAGGCCTGAAGCTTTATACACTGGCAGAGGGTAATAATCACACAAAATGTCTGCATGAACACATATGAATCTTTTTTCAGAATTTTGTAGGCAATGAAGTCCAAGATCAATCAATGACACAGACTGAAGCAGACTGTCCAAAACAAAGTGTACTTTTCTTGTGATTGATGAGAATCACTGAGATTTTTCCTAAGACATAGCCATGTTTATTATGGCCCTAGGCATGTACATAGTTGCATGTGTCAGTACTTGGCTTTGAACCCGTGAACAATGCTGATATGTAACAAAGAAATGTCTCAATTATCAATTATATTATTCAATAATGGATCTACATAGCTGGGGTTGTGTTTTTAAAAACACTGAAATCAGAAAAACACCCTAAGATAACTGATTCTGACTATAACACTTACACTAACCCAGACCTTTGGAACATAACAAAGATAACTTAAATTGATGAATGTTAACTAGGATGTGAAGAAAACAAAAATACATGCCCTCTTTCCCCCTTAAAAAATAACATTGAGTTGACGGAGTGTCAGGTGTCACAGCAAGGCATAGGAATGGCATTGCTTACTTTATATGTTGACGTTCACACAAACTGCAACAAACGTGGGAAGTCCTACACCTAACCTGTTCAATAAAGTGGCTTTTAAAGTGGTCCAACAATAAAAGCCAGTAATTAGCACTCGTAATTGCTTCCTGTGGTTACTTTGGATTAAAAGCCAAGCAGTCACGTCAGTGGACGACATTTACTTGAAAGAGGGTACAGCTTAGCAACAACAGAAAACTTTCCTCATTCCTCAACAACCCCCTGACCCTCTGGTGCCTGTGTTCAGTTGTCTTTTTTTAATTGAATGGGGCTGTTGAAAAAACAGTCAATTTAGTTGACAGGAAAAACACTATAATCAGCAATTATTAACTCACACTGAATTGAAATTAGGGCTTATGTTGATCTATTTACGATAGATAAATACACAAACCCCTTACTTTTCTTAAACTGTTGGAATAAAATGCTGGTTTGGTTTCAATCTGGAAATCTTCTCTAGAATTCATCTTACACAGTCCCGATTTTTTGTCAGCCAATGATGAAAAATATGGGGGGGAAAGTTAATTTTGCCATATACTGGAAAATAAAAAAGATTTTTATGTTTAAGTAAATTCTGATTTGTCATTAGATATTTAAAATGTGATGTATTAATGCAATCACTGAAGGAGTAAAAATACACAAACAGCTTATAATGTTGTATAGGAGTGATTCTGTCTCAGAGCTTTTTGATCCATATAGGCAGCTGATCACTGTAACTGTGATCACTATAAGCAGTTACCACTGTATACATTTAAGTACAACAGAAGGACATGGTTTGGACTTTAATTTTCTTCCTCATATAGGCCGCATTGATGGAATGAAGCTCTCACTTAAATTAGCGAGCCTTATTGAAATAAGCAAGGCTATCCCGTTAGCCAGCTTGATGGAACACCCCCATGGTCATATGGTTTTGCTTGTTATGATTTGGGTCGTGGGTTTAGAGGACTGCCTTTGTTGGTTAGCTTAGGGTGTTGTGTACTTGGGTTTGTGTTAATGGTTATTCTTGGGTGGGTTAGTGTGGGTTGTGTTGGGAATTTGTGTTTTCTAGGCTTTGGTTTTCAGTTTGCTCTGTGCTCCTGCACTCCTCCCTGGCCTGTTTTTCTCTCCACACCTTCCCTGCATCTAGACTCGTTAGCCCTGCCCTGCTCTGTTTTCCCCACACCTGCCCTGTGTTAGCCTCATCAGCCCTGCTCTGCTCCCTGTGTTTCCCCAGCCAATCAGCTCCCTGTCTGTTCCCCTGTTTCATCACCTCACTACTTGCTACTCCACTTGACAAAATACTTTTATTGGCAGCACATTCACATCATATAACTATAGTAGCACTATTCCTAATGTATTAACAGTGAATTACCACAATTTCAAGAAATGCAGTAAGTTACTGTAAATGACATATAATATCACTATACCCGGCTGTGGCTCAGGAGGTAGAGCGGGTTGTCCACTAATCGGAAGATTGGCAGAATGATTCCTGGTTGTCCAGTCCGCAAGATACTGAACACCAAATTGCTCCTGATGGCTGTGCCATCAGTGTGTGAATGGTTAGATTCCTCTGATGGGCAGGAACAGTAATCCGTCACTTTTCCCCAGAGCAAAGCAGTTCTGAACAATGAAAAATCAGGAGACGAGAGTGACAGTGATTCAGGGACATAAGAACCATGTTGATGCAACATCTTGCATCTTAAGGCGGGGACACTCATGTCGACTGGTGAGCTGATTATGAATATGATTTGGGCGTGGCGACTGATTGGACCGCGTCTGGGTCAGTCGGTGTTGACAGTCGGCAGATAAAATTTAGTGTGTGATAAGTAAAGATTTTAATCATACATCTTCAGATCCAGTCGCTGCCAGTCCTTCTCATTAAGATTATTTAAAACATGTTTGACATTTCTGACTGACATTTGTGATCAATCAGAAACTTGTGTGTCAATGTGAGGGAGACACAGGGTCAATAGATAAAAGAGAGGGGAAAAGATGCTGAGCAAAAAGGCTTATGGTGTGAGAGCAGTGGAGAACTGAAATGGAGGAAAAGCTGAACTGTAGAGAGAACGAATGTCTCTACAACATCAAATCAAAGAGCTACGCAGCTGACTAAAGGTCACTCACCTCCAATTGCCTTTGCAGGCTCTGTAGTCCACATTACTCACACCTCTCCATGCAGGACCTTAACCAAACTCTGTACTTTTTTCTTCTGTTTTTGTTTCTGTCTTTCTTTTTTTCTTTTTTTTTTTTTTTTAGACTTTTCAGCGTAAACTGCACTGCATATTAACCATGGATGTTTTAGTACAAGCAGCTGGTTGCCTCCATGTTTGTTTTGGTACAAGAACATATATTTGGTGTCATTCTTACAGGATTTTCAGGGTCGTCTCCCACCAGAATGCAAGTTGTTCCAGAGCAGTGTGTTATCTGTGTGATTACTCAGTTGTAAGGTTTGTACTCCTCCCTGACAAGGACTAAAAATATATACAGTATGTCTGTATGTACTGGTTTTAGTTATGATGCCTAGAAAGGATCCACAAAATGCCTCAATCTGTTGTCAGTCGAGGAGTTAAACCTGCAGTGCGGAATTTTTACATATAAATTAATGTCCATTACATTCAAGCTTTTGCCAAATGAGTTCACACAATGCTGATTAAGCCTATCACAGCCAGTTAAATCTCCCTGTGTTTAACATTATACAGAGTTTTTAAATCTCAAGTCGGGAGGGACATTCCTGCACTGGCTGGCTTTCGCTGGCCGAGCTGGCTAACTTCTGGTTAGCCCTCTGCTAGCTTGAATGGGGATAAAATAATTGAATTGTGTGGCTCTTCTAGCCTTCCCGAATATTATCGGACCAAATTCTTTTTTAATTCATCTGATGTCAGGCTTTGGCTTAAGTGTCTCAGAACAAATGTCTCCCCTTAAGGCCTCTAGCTCTTACTTTTACAGTATAAAGTTTCCTCTGACAGTCCACATGTTACAGCCAGACTACAGGATAACAGCACTACTCAGCTGCACTGCCAGGTTTATAGCCACATGAGAGTGATTATTCATTGCAAAGCAGGAGTTAGTAATGTGCATGTGTATGGACACAAACCATAAAGAACCCAAGCAGGAGTGCTTTCCCTCCAGACTCCATAAAGTACAAAAGGGCAGCGAGAGAGCAACATTTCCTTTACGATGTGCCAATAAGAACACACTGAAGTAACTGGTTTGGCTTGTCTTAACAGATCCTCTGCCCCAGCTCCCCTCACTGATCTAAACTGGAGACGATGAGGACATTTCAATGTCTGGACCCATACCCCATCACCTCTCCCTCCACCCAACCTTTCTGCAACACCCCTCCCTTTGTCCCTCTTTCCTTTTGCACCATTCCTGACCCCTGTTTGCCTTTCCTTTCCTCTGTACTCCTTTTCTGCCACTATCTTACCTCCTGGGAAGGTCTTCCACGCATCAAAGCTGTCCACTGCCATCCATTCCGAGACAATCAGCAAACATGGGATAATTGGGTGTCGGTGGAGGTTCCCCTCAAGCCCACAGTGCCTTTCTGACAGGAAAAGAGCATAAAAAAAGGAGAGAGTGACAGGCCTGTAGCCTGAAGCAGAAGTACGGCAATGAAAGCCAGGAATAGTGAGTGATGACATGCATATCAATGCTACCCCTGCAAGGTAAACAATGACTCTTAATTACCAGGCCAAGTTTTAATTAAGATGATGGTAGAGTAATTATTGCCCCTGACAGGGATGATTGAGCCAGGGAGTCCTTGTTCTGATTAGGGAGCTCGTCTGGATGCTTCCTGTCCTATAGGGAAGTAATAATGACATGACCTCTTGTTGTCAGAGGGTGGCTGGGTGGCAGAGGGAAGGAGTCTTCAAATGCTCTCGGTGCTTCTTTTTTCTCACATGCCTGAGTACACTTCAGGAAAAACTTCACATAGATATCAGCACGAACAGCACAGGGCAGAGGGTCAAAAAGATAAACTCTGGAAACTCCCGGTGTGGCCTTTTTCTTCATATGTCGTTGCAGTAGTGTGGCTGATGATATTGAATCACATGAAAAGATCAAATCAACAATGATTTGATCTATTACCTTGTGTGTGTGTGTGTGTGTGTGTGTGTGTGTGTGTGTGTGTGTGTATTTAAAACTTGATATATCATTCGTCTGTGCCGTACAGCTCCATCATTGTCCAAAAACTGGTAAAAACACAATGTATGGGGCTAGAACAGTGACAGTTAAATTTTAGCATCTGAACTTAAAAAGGAAACATTGTCATTGAAACACTTGTATTGGAAAAAGTTGTATTGGCACTGAAAAAAGTTACCCTGAAAAATAAAATAATTTATTTTATTTTGAGATTTTTTTTGCATTGTGATGTCTTTTTCAATGTCAGTTTTCAGATTTTTTTCTTCATGTCTGTCTTTTTTTGTGACAGTTGTTTTTTATGCTATTTTTTTTTCAGTGTCAGTTTTCACTTTGAATTTTCTGTCACTGTTTTGGCATAGAGAAGAGGGCCCTTGCTGGTACTGCATTACTCAGTATGCCTTGCGGTCCGACGATACCCTTGGGCAATGGCGGAGATTTTGAGCTGCACTGTTGTAATTTTCACTGTAGGACTGTTAATGTCACTTTAAGTTTTAATATTTTTTCAGGGGAGAAAGAATCCATGTAGATTTCCAGCATGGGGTCAGATTATCCAAACAACGCCTGTTTGTAAATCTGCTGCAATGTTTTCAGAGCCGCTGGCAGGGTGAGACCAGCCAGTCATCTCTCAGCAGCAGTCTGAGTCCTGTGTCTTCATCCCGGGGAGAAAATGATCCGATTAACTGATCTGTGCAGTTCTTTGATAATTTACCACTGGCTCTAATGTCTCTGTAGCACTTTGATATATGATTTAATTCCTTTTGGAAGATAAATGTTGTTCTCACAGATTAAATCTAACACTTGTAGCTGCCACATTAGTTTGTCTGAATGTAAAGTGAAGCTTCATGTTTTTAATGGACAGAACAACAGTGCTGCCTCTGGGGCGATATCACCACATTTCAATGAATATGAATGTATTAAAATGAACAGATCAGGCTATATTAAATTTCGTTACTTTGGGGTTTTTTGTGGGATTACTTTGGAATAAGCCAATCATGTCCTATAAAGTCAATCTCTAGAATCTTTTAGAAAGGTAAGAAGCTTTCCCCTTTAGCATTACACTGAATGTGAATTTATTGCTTCTATGTTAATTTCCTGTTTCTGCAAAAACATGAGGAATAATGAGGATGAGATAAGGGAGTCAAGTCAGACTGATAAAATTGCAAATACCTGCAATAAAACAGAGGCATATCAGAAAATTAATCGGAATCCTGTAAATATCTTTTCAGCTGTTTCTCTGCATGATATTCACACTTTACATTTTTACTCCCCTACTTTGAATGCCTCGCAGACAAAAGCATCAGAGGAATTGGGCTTCCTCCACTGATTATCTCCACTTCATTGTATCGATCAGTTTTAATTGAAGTCAGAGGCTTGTTTCTGTATTTGAAGTCCAGCGGGACTGCTGATGCTGGCCTTTTAAAAAGTTCTGAGCGCTGCACAGGTGGATGAATTATTCACCGCTGTTGACGGCACCAGTCCACTGCTCCTTTACTAATGAATGAAGGGCTGTGATGTGCCAGGAAACTTGGCCTTGACTCGCACTGAACCTTACATTAACCTACAAAGAGTTCACACTCAGCTGCTGTTATTTTAACATTATGACCTTTGGGAGTTCAGTGGAATTTTACAGTAACTGTTAGCTTCCTTAAGGCTGTTCTTTAATTCAGTACATGTCAAGGCTTTCGACCTGCGCATAAACAAAGTTATTTATGTGCTGGAAGATATAGTATCATCAACAACCTGACAGCTCTAATGTCTATCAAACGGAGTAATTCACTGAGACATTCATCACCCTCACACAGCTGTCATAGCAGCAGTCATTACACTGTTCCACACCCAGCCATCTTCCACTGAATACTCTGCTGCCTGAAGCCTCAAACAGGTTGCTTGATTATCAAATGCACAGTGACCTTTTCAAGAAGATCCCCTCAATAAAAATCTCATTCTTCTCATTTTTTGCCCTCCCTGTGGATAATACAAGATCAACTGCTCTCAGTTTATTGAAATGTAAGCACACTGAAATGAAATGAACGCAGTTAGTGTTCGTGACATGGAAACATAGCCTACACACAAACAAAACCAGGGAGACACACTTCATTAGGCTATCTCTGCCTCTAATACAGGGCTCTACACTAATGTTTTTTCCAAGGACTACATGTTCTCCTTAATGAAAAAAATTTTAGGAGCACACAAAGAAATTTAGCACAGTGAAAAATGTAACACTGAGTTTATTAACTCAGTAATGGGCCGACGTCGCCACAGTTTATCTTTCACATGAAATCATTACTATGTCTTACTGTCTTTAGCCCATTGTGAGCTTCCACCTACTGCTGTTTCTGCTGTGCTGTGCTGTGTGGGGGTGTGCTCAGGTCTATGTCAGTCTCAAATTTAAATACACTGAGGGCAGCTTAATGCAAGATCTGTATTCTCAGAGAACATCATTTCTCCAAGGGGAGTAACAATGAGAGAACAAGAAATGAACTATCGTTCACCTTTTTGTGTTGGACCACAGTCAAGAAGTTAATTCAATAATACAATACAGTCCTCATTGTGTGTTTTAAACTAGAGCTGTAAAGATTAGTGAATTAATTGATTACAGCATAGTTGGTTATTGGCACGTGTTGTGTTTACTGCCACAGAGAAGTAATACATCTTTGGTTTATTAGCAGGATGTTGCCTTTCTGTTGTCTCTTATCAGACTTGCTAATGCTACCAGCAGCTCTGTGTGCGAGGCACAAACTGAGGCAACAGTTAGCAGTGTGCTGATCTTTATAATTAGTGGCATTTCTTTTCTGTGAAACTAATGAACTGTTAATAAACATTGTACATTATCTGACTATTAAATACTAATTTTTGAACAATTAGCAGCGGGGAAAGATTATGGCAGGTTGCGAGTGAAAACCTCACACTGTAGAGGAATGCATAGGGATGAGAATTGTTAAGATTTTATTGATACCAATACCTTATCGGCCCAATTCTGTATCGATTCCCTCATCAGTGTGGGGGGAAAAAAGCAGGCCTACACAGGGTTTCAGTGTCAATGCAACTGTTGTCAGTCAGCTGCACTGACCATGCAGGGCAGAGTTGTGCACACACTTTTAAAACAGATGACAGGACATTAGAGTTTAACTTGATTTGATGTGTTTCTTATATTATTCATTGCACTCAGAAATGCTAGGGGTTTTTCAAGACTCCACGAAAGTTGAAACTTTGTTGCTTCCAGGGGAGCTCAGGTCTCTTTTAGGCGAAACAACCCCTGGCTCCCTCATAATAAAAAAGTATTCCAAATTGAATGACAAAACACATCATTGGTCCATGCACTCCAGAACAGTACATGGAAGTGTTTTATCCCCTATCAGTGTTTTTATGACATCATTTGTCTGTGCCTTCTAAAACCATTACAAATCACTGTTGAAAAATAAATATGTTTTATGAGGTGCTAGGGTTAAAGTTTGGTTAGGTGTAGGAAACATTGTTGTTTGGGTTTAAGTACTACTTCCTTAAAGGACCACTTTGAGTTATTTCAACCTTGTCTCTACCTATCCGAATAGGAATATAGCGTGAAAAACAACACCAGTTGTTTTTAATGCTCCCTGTGTCTCTGGGGCGCAGCTCCAAAATTTGCTCTGCTGCAATCCGTTGTACTCGGAACTAACAACCGCCGACACAGAAAAGTGCTATAGAACGGTCATTCAAGTCTATCTTGTGGGTATACAGCCATCCCTTCCTCCTAGAAATGACTCATATACAACTGAACTGTAACAGCACATATGTTTTGTTAGAGACATAATGCTGACAGAATTACATTTTCTCTCAACATGAGAGAATGTTCTTAATTAAGGTATTTAGCAGTTTTTTTTGGAGTGATATGTTTCACAACATGCCTAGTTTTTTTTTCCCACCACAATATTCTGTAGAAACTACAGTATTATTGAAGATTTATGGTTATGTTTAGGCACTGGCAGCACTTGGTTAAGGTTAGTGAAATATTGTGTTCTTGATTTAATACAGAAGAAAGTTCATAATGACTCAAAGCACAACATGTTCAGTAATATTTAAGTGATATCACAATTTTTCACTAACCTTAACAGTGCTTTGCTGCCTAAACCTGAACACACACTGGTCTCAGGACACGAATCCAGGTCTCTGTTGTCAGAATCCTATATCTTCAGAGCGATATATAAATGTAGTTCTTCATTCAATTGAAA
Organism: Thunnus thynnus; assembly: GCF_963924715.1. Classification (NCBI taxonomy): domain Eukaryota; kingdom Metazoa; phylum Chordata; class Actinopteri; order Scombriformes; family Scombridae; genus Thunnus; species Thunnus thynnus. The sequence goes on along the minus strand of NC_089526.1, from coordinate 33,091,302 downwards.
AAATGTTACCTGTGAACATAATCCAGGCAGAGATGACAGGTAGGAATAGCAGGACTTGAAGATCAACACTTCAAGTCCTGCTATTCCTACCTGTCTCTTCTTGTGTTTGAAACACAAGAATGTTATGGTTACATTGGACTAAGGATGTGCAGAGAGCCCAGTATTTGTATTTGTGTCTATATTTGGTGAGGCAGCAAAAATAATTATATTTGTATTTGTGTTCGAATAAAAGAGGAAATAGGCGTAAAAATCCAGTTTTTGTTTTTATTACGCTTTTAATTTTAGGATACTAAAGTGTTACAATAAGTGTTTATGAATAAAAGGAAGTCCTCACACCGGGTCTCAAACTTGTGTCTCCCAGATCACAGACAACTGCACTGCCTACTGAGCTTAAAGCAAGTGCATTCCCAACATGCAGACAGACCTCTACTTATTTATACACCCATAACACAGAGACAGCACAGTGTGTAACATGTAGAGAGGAACTTCAAAGGCAATTCTTGCTTTGCATTTTTCATTTATTTTTTACAACCTAACTTTGTGGAAAGGAGAGAGGGAACAACAGGTTATGGAGAGTCCCTTGGGAGCACTTAGCGTGTGTCAGTAGCTCAGCTTTATCTCTGGGGAACACCCCCAACTCCAGGAGTGATGTCCAAATAAGGAAATGTGCGTCATGTAGCAGGTGGATGTGACTCCCCTCATTGAGACCTGCTGATAGACGTAACAACAGAGCAGAGGAGAGAGACTGAGATAGTGATGTAACCGACATGTGCACTGATATTTGACATGTTTTTTTTTTTCTTCCCGAAAGCAAATAATTTAATTCGGACATAGCCCTTATATTGTACACATAAACATGGAGCCCAAGGCCACCATGACACCTCTGCTGCTACCCTGCTGCTCTGCTTGCTGCTACTTTACCTCTTTAACCTCTGGAGTACCTTTACATTTGATACTTGACCATACTGCAAAGAACACTGAACCATGCAATCTTCTCAATATTCTCAATATTACCCTAATCTGGAAAATTTCAGTACCCAAAGTATTTGTTTGCATGTCAATATACTGTAACTTTCTCATTAACAACAAAATAGACATAAAACAAAAAAAAACATTATAAAAAGGAAATTGTCTTTTGTATTGATCTGGATATTCCAGAATTCCGATCATTGCTGAAAAGGTTGTAATTAACAGATTATTACAGTGCATGTGAACATAGTGCATGTTATCCGTTTCCCTGCATGGGTTACTTCTTTCTGTCCTCTCTGAGGCCTCCCTCTATTCTCTTGCACACAGCTGATCTGTGAGCTGAACTCAAGGCAGTTCTAGTTGGAAACACAAAAGAAACACAATTTTATTTTATTTTTTTTATTCTAATGTGCTCCTTTGGTTGATGTGCCCTGGGTGTGTGGCGAAAAATTACAGCCATTACTGCCATCACTGCTTTGCCTTGAAGGCCTCTGCTTTTTCATCATCTTTTTCTCTCTCTCTCTGTTCCTCCCACCTCACCTCTTCCATTTCGTCGGTGCTGTAATATGAAACTGTAACTGAATTCAGAATGAATTCCAAGCTGTGGCAGGAGGAAACTGATGTGTTGAATGCTAAGCTCTGCATTAAAGCATGACGATAATGGCCTGGTGTTTTACGAGTCATCTCGGCGGTCCTTCTACTCCTGTGACCCCCCCCCCCCCTCCACCAGAGCACTCTCCCACGCCCTTAATCTTACCTTAGCCTGCAGCTAAAATAAATCCCGGCTGCTGTAACCTTTGTGGTAAAACAACAGATTTTCTAAGTATTGATCATATTTCTAAATGTCAGTCAGTGCCTGGCCCCTTGCATTTTACTGGTTTCAGAGCTGAGGAGGTGGCAGCCATCTGAACTACACACACTGGCTGACAAGGTTCTGAGGACTACAACAGATCTGGTTTGTTAACAGATCCATGAGTTTTTGAAGGCTTATCCGACATCACAAAACCCTGTGCAATGCATTTTATTACTATGATACAGGATTTTACAAGGCTGGAAAGTTCTAATTTTAGAATTACGGTTGATCTAGGTTGAACTTTTTTGCCACCCTGCATTTTTGGTTGGAGCCCTCTACATCAGGGGTTCTCAACTGGTCTCACTCTGGGACCCACATTTTCCCATCGTCATTAAGTCGCAACCCACTTTTATAGAATTCAAACCAAGCAAATTTATTCTTCAAAAATATCCTTTGAAAACACACGTATGTCATCTTTTTTTTAACATAAATACATATATTTACATGTACAAAGTGCATTTCAGAGCACATTATTAAGAAACTGAGGAGGACCATGACAACTGCATGTACACTAAAATAAATATCAGAACTGCACAAAATAAATAAGGCAACAAATGAGATATTATGGCAAAAATCAGTCAATATTGAGATTATTTAACAGGATTACTTCTTGACTCTCATTTTTGCCATTTGCCAATGCTGATATATGCACCTGGCTGAGGAGACTATTACACCTGCAATCATAGATTGTACTAATGATCAAGAAAGACAATATATGAGGGAAAAACTTAGGAAGACTGGCACTCAGCATTAAAACTTTAATGAACCTGCCAAGTGGGTGGAGCAGTAGTTTTCTTTGAGTTTATCAGACAGACAGGATTAATGTGTAAGATTTAATCTTTGGTCCATAGCCTGAAGCAGAAGGTGGCAGTAATGCACCTAATACGCTGGTTGCCAACCACTGATATAAACCAAAAAGAAGAAGAAGAAAAAGTTTTTTCAAACAGAGTGGTACATCGTGTCAGCCGAGGGGTTTCCTATCTGTGCAGCCGAACACCGCAGCACCTCCACGGACTATAACATCCTGACAGTCCTGGTGTTTCCTCTGCAGGCACCGAGCCCCAGTTTGTTATTTAGGTTACAGTGGGAAGAAGCAGCAGGTCTGTCGGTGAAGTGGTGTCTGCGGAGGGAAGCCAAAAGCATAATGGCTATGGTTACATAATAGTTTCACCGCTCGTGTTTATCAAACTTTTAAGAATCACATTTGAGAAGCTGTAAAGTACCAACTTATGAGTAAAAAAACATCGCCGAGTGTGAGCAATGAGACACACTTAGGCTATCAGGCAACTTACTCCTACTTACAGCAAAGTGTAAAAGTAACATTTAAGAGCAACTTTCAAGTGATCACATGATTGGCTATAAATTCATGTGATCAATTAGAGATATCAACTGATACTACATCTCCCAACAGTTTGGAGCAGTCTAAATTAGATGAATCAAGTGGGTATCTTACAAAGTTACAGTCTTTTTAGTACAAATGTACAAAATGCCCACCTTGTATTTCATACATGTTTCTTTGCTGAGCTGCAGTGGAGGGAGAAAAGCACAAAGAGAGAATTTCATTGTAAAAAGACTTCATTTAGCTAACTCTGATAAAAGCCTCATATTGGAGATTTAGCTGAACTGAGGTATGTATTTTTTCAGAGAATGAGGAATGTGGATTGTGTCCTCTGTCTTCCATTGTAGCCATACTAGGAAAGGATGTCTTCATGGTCAGTGTGGATGATTGCAGCAATGTGAGTATTGTACTAAAATAGACTTTAAATGTGAAAGAAATCTGAACCAAGCTGGAAAGATCATGGTCATGGGACATAAACTATACTAGGGGCATGGGTTGGGTTAGGCATGACAACACTGAAGTAAGCCTATGTAACTTTTGCTGAATAGTGGGGCCACAAGTAGTGATGACAGGATATAGGGTACAGGGTATAACATCAGCAAACTTACTAAGTAATGTCAGTAGCTAATATTAGCCATTATAAGAATCTGGTCATACCAGTACATAAGTAAAGTATAGGTCATTTTTGCCAGCCTGAATTTTAGACCTATACTGTAGTTTTTCGTGTGAGGACGGGCTGTAAGAGAATACCAGAGGCTAGACTGGGACGGGGATGAGATTTCATGTTAAATGCAAGCTCCCTTTTCTTGTACTTTGCATGCTGAGTCTGTCTCTCTGGTTGATGTGACTCTAATAGCAGAGATGTTTGTCAAGACAAATCAGCACTGTGGAGACTCACTTTTCTCACTCATCTGGCAGAAGCACAAAGTTCTGTGGAACATCATTATTTCCACTCATCCCTTTTATCTCTCAAACACCCACTGCACATGAGCCTTTAATACTGTTAGCTTGAAGCTCATCTAGTAACAGTATTATCCATTTTGCTGTTCCATTACTTATAGCACCTATTGTGTATTATTAGATATGAATTTCTGTACATTCTGATTCTGGACACTGCTGATTTACGATGCTGATTTTAAGTGGATACAGTACTTTTCATGGTTCTGATTGAAATGAATGACTTTCCATATCTAGGCAGACAGAGAGAATTGGCTTTTTTTTTTTAAACACTTTACCACAGAATCACTCACAGCTAGCGTTTGGTAAGCTGTGGGGTCTTCCACAGCCCCCCACAGGGGCAGAATGATAGTCATTCAAAGACAGGTGGGAGGTACCTTACCCATCAGCTGCACCACAGGTTATTCAACCTGGACAAACCACTCGGGATATACAAGGACACAAAGCTCTTTGGTTGCTGTGAGACACTGCATACATTCCAATTCCCTTATTTGATCATTCCTTGCTCCACGCTTGACCCTGAAATCCTTCCAGTCCATGATCATGAAGGACGTTCCAGTGCTCTTCTGCCTTGAGGATCGAGGATTGATGAGCAAGGCTACATGAGACCAGACTTTGTGGAAGTCTTCTTTCAACCCTTTATTGTAAATAAATCTAACCCTAAACACAGCTGATAGGACTGCTTTGACACTGCATCATAACATCACCAAAGTTTTATTCCTGGAACTGAAGAGTATCACTCACAAGTTTTAGATTTTATGTCTTTTCTGATTCACCGTCTAGTTCAACATAGAGGACCTGTGTTAACTGTAGGTCTGATCAACCATTAACAACTTTCCTCATTCATTCGAAAGAGTTTTCTCTTTATTATCTGTTATTTTATATATGTTATTCTGTTTATTTTAATCTGCATAATGGATGATATTATAGATAGGAAGAGGAGAAGAGTCTCTTGTCTTTCAGCAAGAAACACATTTTAATTGTTTATCATCATTTCCATTTAATTATGACAATTGTGAAAACATAGAACTGAAATGGCATTGCTTAAAGTAACTAATGACATTCTTATGCATGCAGATAAAGGTGAATATTTAGGGCCTGAGCATGAAAGTGCAAGGGCCCAATGGTCCCTGGCACTGAAAGTGTGAGGAACCTATTGTTTTTGTAAAGATTATTAGGGCCCAAGCACCGAGTGGTGCAAAGGCCCTACTATGTTTCAAAGATTTTTTTTTTTTCAATTATTTATTTATTTATTCATTTATTTTTTACAAGTCAAACATATTTTTGAGGTGCTGGGGTGCTTGAAAACTCATGAAACTTTGCACATGCATCAGAAGTGGCAAAACCTTATATCTGATATGGGTCTTCGGCTTGGGCGTGGCAAGCTGGCTCGATAGCGCCCAACAACAATTTTAACCCGAGTGACTTCAAATTTGGTCAGTGTCAACTAAAGACTTTTGCAATGCTAAATTGCGAAGCTTTTGAGTTTTCATGAAACCCTGTTGCCGTGACAAAGTGGCCAATTTCGATGTTTCACTATGATAAAGAAAGTTGTTGTAACTTGAATATACATATACTGGCGGTTGCCATTTAATCACAGCCTCTGTTCGAATGTGACGTAATCCCACACACTCTCTCACCCACACACACACACATTTCACACAATTCATATTAATACTTTTATTGATTTTTAATAATTATGTTCGATAATTACCAAACCTGCTCCTAACTGAGTCTCAACACATGTTTGATAAGAATCCTGGTCTTAAGACATGTACAGGCCAACAGTGAATCATAGTCATGTGCTGGCAACAGGAAGTTATAGAACCTATATGTTTACCAACTAGCAGCACCTAAAATTTGGTCAGCTAAGTTGTAAGACCTTTATAATGCTAAATATTGAAGCCTTTGAGTTTTCATCAAACACTGTTTCCATGACGATGCATTATTCGCCATGAAACAGGAGGCTGTCTTTGAGGTGCTAGGGGTGTTCAAAAGCTCATGAAACGTGGCACACACATCAGAACCTGTGAGCATTGCAAGAATATACAGCAGTTGGGTTTGTGTGTTTAGCTCCATAGCGCTCCCTAATGCGTGGCAGGCGGTGGTCAGAATACAGTTGCTCCGACATGCACAAAGTTTGGTGTGCGGGTTGCTCTCATCTTTTCGGACATATTTCACATTGGCTTTCATTAGCTCTGCCCAACCGGAAGTCATCCATTTTTAATTTTGTGTGTTTTTCCTGTATTTTATGCAAACCTTTTTGAAGTCCTCTTGGAGCGTTTATCAGATTCATTTGAAATTTGGTTGGTATAAACCTCAGACTAATGTGATCCTAAATTACGAAGGAATACTCAATACCTTGAATGATGATGTCATAGGTCATGTCACAACATGCCATTTTAGGCACTTTATTTGTATGGAATGCCTCATAGAGGATTCAACAGGTCCACTTCAAATTTGGTCAGCAAAATCTCAAGACCTTCATGATGTCAAACTGCAAAGCTTGTGAGTTTTCACGAAACACTGTTGCCATAGCGATGCAGAAAATTTATGTTTCACCATGAAAGAGGAATCTCTTGTAACTTGATTTAACATTGTCCAATCTGGATAAGAGTCCAGGCCTGAAGACATCTACATGCCCATATTGAGTCATAGTCATAGCACCACCTGCTGACAACAGGAAGTCAGCCTTATGTGACAAACATCATCTGATTTACATTAAATTTACATGGCCTTATCTACACTGGAAGATGATGTACAGTTAAGCCCAAAATTATTCATAAACATGCCAAATTTTGATTTATGGTGAATTTTTATTTGACCAACAGGTTTCTTCTGGCTGGAAATGACATAAGCATGTGACAAAAGATGGTAAAAAAGTGAACAGAGAGTAATTATTAAAAAAAAATACTCTCTGTTCACTTTTAGTTTTGATTATCTTGGTTGTGTGGTTATTTCTTGTCTATGTATCAGGCATATGTATGTAAGTATGTAGGTTTGTAAGTATGTATGTATATTTGTATTTGTATGTGTGTATATTATCCTATATGTGAAGAACTTTGTAACTGTGTTTTTAAAAGTGCAATATAAATAAAGCTATTATTATTATTATTATTATTAGGGGTGAGCGAGTACACCATTGTCTGTATCTGTTCAACCAACTAAATTATCTGTATCTGTATCTGTACTCTGAATGGGCGGGGCTTAAACCATAAGTGGGTGGTGCCTAACCAGAAGTTGGTATTTTGAGCCTGAAATGTATATGGGTTGAAGCAGTAAGAGTTGCAAGCTGTTAATCCCCGTGGACAGAGAGGCTGTGACAATGGCAAGATTGTGATGTGTGGTGCAGCAGCAGTGAACTTTGTATAGGCTTTGTGTAGGGGAGGAGCTCTGTGTGTGACTGGCCTGTCATGGAACGATGTGGACACAGAGTATTTGGCTTTACCCTAACTATTATTGTTGTTATTATTATTATTATTTTTTTTTTTTCATGAATTCTGCAGGGCAAATGGAATGGTTGAAATCACCCCCTCCCCATCCCTGCAGTGCTCAATATTGTGTACAAATGGTCATAAATTCCACAGTTCTTTGTGCTGTCTACTATTTCCGGTCTCTAGGTAAATGTGAACTCTGTAGTCCTAATGCACTCTGGAAAGTCCAATAAAACTACAGTAGCTATAGGCACACATTTATATGCAAGAACATGCTTGTGTTTCTACTTGAGTGAGTTGGACTATGAGTATACCCTCACCTTTATTCTGGGAACGAGTCCTCCTTCTTATTTACCCGCCTCTTATTCTCATCACATCCTTTTGTCCCCATGCCACCCTCAGTGAATGTGTTAATGCATTATCACTTCATTAGAGCAACATCAGGGTGATAAATGAACTGCTGCTTTTCCCCCCTAAGACACCTCCACCCCCACTGATGGCACTGCCTGATCTGGATCACTGTCCTGGGGGGAAAGATGTGGTTGGTCAGTAGTGGGGGGGGGGGGGTGCGGGTGATACTGTATAGCTGCTATCCCAATGTCACCTGGATGTGTGTGGTTTCTCTGTGTGGTGCAGGATCATCCTCCTACCTCCTGCCTCTCCTCAACACGTCCTGATTTCCTCAGACATTGTAATCAATCTGCCTCCCTGTGGAGTGTGATGAGGTGGTGCATATGTACGGGATCTCAGCAGCTATGCCTGATGAGATGCTGCATGTGCATTCAGGTTGTCTTGTACATCAGAATGGATGGAGCGAGCCCAGCAAACATACTGATAGACACTCTCTGCAGCATGTACCTTCCGGCCTTCCTGACCTGAGTTACCGAGAATTCTTTAACCTCTTGAGCACTTCCTTTTGAATTTCCCCTGTTCAACTTATTACACATTTTCATGCTCTGTGACAATATTCCATAGGAGTTCTTCCTCTGCTCCAACACTTTTCTGAAGCCGGGGGATATTTAAGGTGAACTCACACCGCCTGTGTTGCAACTCCTGTTGTATACGGTCATTTGAAATTTGACCTCTGTTGTTCACGCAGTACACACATAAGAAGTTGTTAAGATATGGTAGGATGCTGTCCTTCCAGGACTAATGACAGGATAAGTGCCACAAACAACAGATTTATTTTTCAGTAACAGGAACTGTAGTAATTATGACAAAAGCAAAGGAGGAAATCAATCGATGTTATTATAGAACAACAAAGTCTGCGTAGGAAGGACAAAAAAACATAAGACTTTAACACAAGAGATTGCTGTTCATTTCCTCTTCCTTAAAGAAGTAGTAAGTTTAATTCAAATTACAATCTTTCCCTAAACCTAACCAAGTGTTTTTTGTGCCTAAACCTAACCAAACTTTAACCATAGTGTTGTCACATCATGACACATATTTATTTTTCAACAGTGATTTGTAACGCAAGAAAATGTTTCAACTTGAGCAAAATATTTGTGCATATCGCGGCAATTTACGAATGTACAGAGACGAGAGGGGGGGAAAGAGAGAGACTGGAGGGAAATGACAGCATGAATCAGAGTTCTTGATGAGTTCTGAGTTCAGTCAGAAGCTGCATTGAACACAAACGCACAGTCACACTCCCTCAGACACAGTTGGTGCCCTCTGTTACTAGCTAGCTTACAGCTAATGTACCGTGATGTATTTGGTTGTTTGGGGTGAATAAACACAAATGGCTCATTGGTCAAACTAGCACAAGTAATGCGAGGTGAAAATTTGCTTTACATTTGGTCTGAACACAGCATAAGTAAAACCTTTCAAAGCCCTGTTGGACAGACTTGCCACAAGTGGGCACCAAGCTTGAAACAAACACATTGACTTAAACCATGATGCCCCTCCCACTTTGTATAGTGGGCTGTCCTGGCAAACCTGAGACACCTAGCTAACAGTTGATGATCGTCAGTTGATCTGGTTCACCTGGGACTTCCAGGCTATAAAGCTGGCCCATGTGCTCACACTTGCTTTCTCTTCCTTCACGTGACTCCACCCTGCATCTTCTCTGTTTCTTTTCGCATCTTACCCAGCACATAACCCACACATCCATGTATTGCTTTCATTGCTAATGTTGCGGACTCACACACGTTATTTTGTTTGTGTTAACTTCACATTTCTCAAGCCAGTTTGTGACAAAACTCTGAGATGAAAGTTGATCTTATGAAGGAATCTTATGTTCAAAACACTTGAGAAACATAATTTGCACTAGTACATTACCAAACAGCCTATAGAGATAAGACTGTTTCACCCAGGTTAACTATGGACATTGACCGGCGAGTTTTCTAAGGAGCTTGCCTGCTAGCATCCGCTGGTTGATGTGAGATGCATTCTAGGATACTTGCCCACCCCAAGTTCACACAAGTCAGCTCCCAAAGCATTCTCAATAAAATAGGAAGAGTAAGAACTCTTCTGTTTATGTATTATTTAGGTATTTAAGGCTTTCTTGGCTGAATGAGGAATTGTATGCTTGGGCCTTGATGATGTTAAGAACAGAGAACATGGATTGAGTAAAGCCTAATAGTCATTTAAAGCAACCACTACCATACCTACCACTACCACTTTCAAGGCCGTAGATTGGGTTGGGACATTTTTTGTTGGACACTCAAAATAAAAAAGTTGTGTATGTGCACTTGCTTCTTCATATCCACACATGTGCGCACACACTTTCACACACAAAGAGCCAAAAAGTTGACTTTATTGAATATGTATCTGCTGATATACAGGAATCTCTCCTGTATTCCTTAATGCAAGGACAATATGCCACAACTAAAGTATTTTAGTCATGATATCTGAGTTATTAATGATGTTCATGTCTTCTTCATAGTAAAATCTGCAGTTTCAAGGGACAGGCTAAAAAGCTGAGCAGTCACGTTGTGCAAACGTATTCTGTTGAATTCCAATCGTTGTAATCATGATTAACTAAGTATGAGTTTTTCATGATTTCATCCTGTTTGTGGCCCTTCAAATAAAGTGGTGACAGGATCATTATCACTAACTTAGATATCATGATGATTAAGTAAAGTATTGGGCTTTCATTAAGGTATGCACGAGATACGTTAATACTTATTCCTAATAGTTCATGAGGTATTACATGAATGAATTTATCCTTTTTCATCAAGTCAAGTATACGCCACTCTTTCACTTTTCATCATAATAACGCACTTGTCACAGAAAAAAACACAAACCTGGAAACTTAGCACAGATCTTACCGGTAACATTATGAGTAGCAGCCAGATGTTTGAGATATCTAAAAATATGGGTGGGGACAATTCAGCAACACCTTGACATTGGAAGGGACATGTGCCTACTGTCCATACAAAAATATATAGGTCCATGACCACTTTATATTTGTCATCACGACTGCTAAGAATCAAAAACATTTAATGCTAAACATCAAAAACAAACACAAAACTTTGGACCTCAACTTCTATCCAACTTAAAATTTGGTTTTCTTCACAATGAGCATTGGAGCCTCATGGAGCATCCTGTCGCAAATTTCTGTCAGGGGTGTAAAATTACATGTCATTGCATTTATTTTTGAATTTAGCAGGATATTAACACTACAGATGTAAATGAGCACAGCTTAGCTCAGTTTATCTGATTTGCATAAAGTTCTGCTAAATAGGATTTTAATGCCAGACTGTTTTAACATGTGTTGAGCATATCTATTGAATCAAGTGCAAAATAGTCCTCTGCTGCTGATCTGTGAATATTGGTTGAACAGAAGACACTTTTGGATCTGCAACTGGAACGCTATATGTGAGGAAATATTTAATAGCCTGCTGTTACGCGCTCAACAAGAGATCAGGGATTGAATGAGTTATGAAATATCAGTGGGAGACTTTTGGTAAAATTTTAAAACTCTTGACAAGATTGGTCTTGGTACCCCCCTTGAATCCGTCGGAGGTGAGCCACACATTCAGGTGATCTTTCACTTCATGCCATTGAATCAATGCATTAAAAAAAGCCCCATTTTCTCTGGGGGGCAACATATACGCACCACAGACAATCAGAGCTGATAGCCTCATAGGCAGCTTTGCTTCCTCTCCCAGAGGGAGAATGGCAGCTTATTATATGCATCAAACCTCTATTTGAAGTCCTTAGTAGTGAAGTGCTAGAGGACATTAATCAAGACGAACAAGCTGCCTCTCACATCTGTTTTGAGTTGAGAGTGGAGCTGGCAGCTCCCTCTACCTGAATGTCTGTCACTGTCAGTCCTCTGGAGGTCTGACAGCACCCCCCTCCCCCCCAACGCTCCCTCCACCACCACCAACACATCCAAACAGGATATATTTAGTCTAAAAAGCTGTGCATTCAGATCTGACTCCATTTAATTACATCCTTCAAGGTGGCAAGTGCCTGTTAAGAGTTTCTATTCAAGGAATTACACTGGAGAGAAAATTGACAAGCAATAAAAACGAAAACGAGAAGCTGTTATTTTGTATTTAGGGCGTCTTGCAGCCAGCACCTTGCCTCTTTTCACTGCGCACTTCCTGGGGGAAGAAAACATGGCAGCATCCTGAAGGGGTGGCAAATCTGCAATTTTGTTTAGTAAATTTAGTTTTAGTCATAATTTAGTCATCTGAATTGTTTTAGTTTTAGTCTAGCTTTGGTTGACTAAATATCTTAAGACTTTAGTCAACTAAATCTGCAGGAGATTTGTTCGACTAAAATCGAAATTTAGTTAAATTACATTTTAACTAAACAAGTTTAGTTAAAGTGTAAGAATAAAGAATAATTGATGGATCAAGGCCAGGTTCTTTTTAGCAGTGGCTAAATACAGTCTTAAATAATCTGGGAGACATCCAGAGCAAAGGGAGCTGTTTAAAATATGTAGCAGACTAGGGCCTATTTCCTCCATCACTTTTCTGAACAATTTAGCTGGAATGATATCCAAATGACTGGATGAGGGTTTCATGGGGGGGACAGTGTCAGTGGGAGTTTCCATATCTACTGGCTGGGAGCTATCCAGCAAGTGAAGACACGGAGAAGGAGGCATCATGGGAGAAGTTGGAAGTGCAATGTTTGCTCGAATTTGGTGAATTTCTTCAGGGAAAAAAGGAGAGAAATTTCTCACAGTCAGCAGCAGATGAAGCAGAGGGACTAATGGTGGAAGGTTTGACAAGCTGATTAATGGCTATAAATAAAATTCTGGGATTTTGCTGATTGGTAGTTATTAATTTAGAGAAATATTGGTTTATTGCCTCTTTTACTTTTTGATTGTAGATGAGCAGTTGATCTTTCATTTGTCCTCCATATGCGTTCTGTTTTCCTGAATGCTTTTTTAAGGTTTCACATGTCCTCATTGATTCATGGGAAGGAACTGAAAACATTTTTTGTTTTTAGTTGTAAGTGGGGCGACAGTGTCCAGTGTAGTCTCACAAATTTGATTGAATTTTTCTAGCATTTTGTTTATATCTGAATTAAAAGATAGATTGTGTTTTACCTTGTTAAATGGGAAACAGAATTCATCAGCTGTATGTTCAATAACTGCCTGCAACTGAGTGGTGCGTTTACATGTCTTTGGTGCAGCCTGTAACAGAGTCTCAAATAAAATACATTGGAAGTCAGAGATGGAGAGGTCCATCATAGACACATTATTTAAGTCCAAACCAAGTGTAAACATCAAGTCTTAAGTATGGCTGTGGCTATGAGTTGGGCCAGAGATATGTTGAACCAGATTGAAGGACTCAGTAATATTTGAAAACTCAGCTGCAGTAGAATTTGAGGTGTCATCTATGTGTAGTTCAAAATCACCAACCAGAATCATATGATCATATTTTAAAATAATTGACAATGATTAATAAAAATTCAGAGAATTCCGATAAATGGTAAATGGACTGCTTTTATATAGACCCTCTCTCGTCTTCCGACAACTCAAAGTACTTTTTATACTACATGTCACATTCACACACACATTCATACACTGATGGCAGGCTGTCATGCAAGGTGCCAACCTGCTCATCAGTAGGATCTAATCATTCACACACACACTCACACTCTGATGGCACAGCCTTCGGGAGCAATTTGGAGTTCAGTATCTTGTCCAGGGACACTTTGACATGTGGACTGGAGGAGCTGGGGACCAAACCACTGATCTTCCGATTAGTGGACGACCTGCTCTACCTCCTGAGCAAACTTGCCAGCTAACGAGCTAACTGATACATTTTATTATTGCAGTTAAAGTAGTCACAATGTTTCTTATTCTGATAGAATTGGGCCTTATGGTATATTTACAAAGCATTTATGGACAGTGAATTGAAACATTGGATTGGAAAATGTGACTCATGCACTCTTTTTCTCTTATTGCAGCCACCGAACATTTTCAAAGTTGGTTTTGGTCTCATATTGTTATCTCTTTTTGTTTGCTTTGTTTGCTTCTTGACCAGGTGCACAGATTGGAGGGACAGCCTGATTTCAAGTCAAGTCAGTTTTGTTTATATAGTGCCAAATCACAACAGAAGTTATCTTGGAGCACTTTTCATATAGAGCAGGTCTAGACCATAGTCTTTAATTTACAGAGAAATTCCTCCATGAGCAAGCACTTGGCAACAGCGGCAAGGAAAAACTCCCCTTTAACATGAAGACACCTTGAGCAGAGCTGGGTTCTAGGTGGGCGGCCATCTGCATTGACTGGTTGGGTTGAGAGAGAAAGAGGGAGGGGGAGAGAGGAGAGAGACAAATAATGACAACAACAACAGTAATGATAATAATAGAAATATGATTAATAATAATAGCAGTAGGGCAATATCTTGCTTCTTTCATTGCTTGATGATATGGTGGTGTCCCCATGTGTTTCATTGACTGAAACAATGTTTTGTACATTTATCTGCCTCTCATTCATATCTGCTTTGCTATAACTTTTACTTTTGGGTCATTATGATTGAGTCTTTGCCTCAGGTTTCATTAACAGACTGAGCTCCTTTCTAAAACAGGTGTACTATATCGATATCTGTGATTGTTCATTCTCAAACATTATTATCATACACTACAATAGACCACCCAACTAATTAGGTTGCTTCTAAAGGTAACATTGTGTACCTAACTGAATTGAGGTTTGCCAAAGTAAGGGGCTATCGTGTAAAGAAAAACAATGTATTAATTGTTAATTAGTCAAATGAGTGACTTAGTGGCTGGGAGGACATGCACTGTATGCATGTCACATTCTCATTAGGGGCTGAGCCCCCCCTGAAGGTCTGATCCTAGAGTTGCCCCTGGTAGAAATACAAACAGGACTGCACTACAGGGACTTTAAAGTTCCAAGTTAGTCCCTGAGATTAGTTCCTCTGACTGAATAGGGAACCTTCTATTCAGCGAAACCAAGTATTTTTTTTTATTTTAGCTGTCATGCTTTCAGATATTTCTGCTTACTTGTAAGATTAAATTCACCGGAAAGAAGAAAACGAGGTATAGAACTCCATGGTTTTATAGAAATGATTGACTAAACAGCTGTTCTAACCATAAACAGTTGTGATTCAGTACCATTACACAGGATAATTGCACCTAACTCTTTAGAAATGCTCTCAGATTTATCCTTGCACTGTGTAGTCTATAAGTAACTCCATGACGATTTCAAAGAGGAAAACACAAGTAGGCCCATGTAAAGAGGGATGTAACTGCACCCCTCCACCCTTCCATGGTCATATTCAGCCATATCTGCCTGATGTTAATTCATCATACCATTTAATGTAATGTCAGACCTATAGTGCCACTATATCCAACCAGTCAAGGCAGATGGCCGCACACCTAGAGCCCGGTTCTGCTTGATGTTTCTTCCTGTGAAAGGGGAGTTTTTCCCTACCGCTGTCGCCAAGTGCTTGCTCACGGGGGAATTGTTGGGTCTCTGTAAATTAAAGAGTACAGTCTAGACCTGCTCTATGTGAAAAGTGCCCTGAGATGACTTTTGTTGTGATTTGGTGCTATATAAATAAAATTGAATTGAATATTGTCAACCAGTGTTGGGGAAGATACTCTGAAAGCATAGTTGTACAAGCTACCAATTACTTCACACTGAAAGAAGTTGAACGACAGCAAAGCTCCCTTCAGGTGAAAAATAGTTTGGTTAAATAAAGTTACTTGGAAAAAGTAGTTTAAACCAATTTGTCTGTATGTATATAACATCTCCTTATTTCATGTTTTTATCTTATGTTTTATATATGTAATGTTATATGTTTTTGTCATGTATAATCTTTACCTATTTATTTATTTTTTAAGCACACTGAGTTTACGTCTGTCATATGAAATGAAATGTGCTATATAAATAAACTTGACATGACTTGACTAGTTAGTTATTGTGCTAGTGAATGCATGTCAGAAGAATGTTTTCTATGAATGGATTGACCACAGAATTCCAGTTATTACGGAAATTGCACCAAAACAGCAGAAAGATTAAGAGGACTAGAACACCATGAAATTACTAGAACAAACTAAATTTTAGCTATATATACAGCTCTCTCTCTCTCTCTCTCTCTCTCTCTCTATACATATATATATATATATATATATATATATATATATATATATATATATATATATATATACACGCAGCTGGATAGCTGTCAACAAGGTCTGCGTCAGGTGTTGGGGAACCACCATCACCCTGATGAGAAATGGGCTACTAGAACAAGACATAGATGGAGCAGGACAGAAAATAGGGATCTGTTGGAATGCTACTATACAAGTAACCCCGATAAGAGGGGCTACATGCAGAGGTTGTGGGATATATGGATGCTTCGAAACCCAACATCTAAGCTGACAAAGAAACAACTACTAGCTCAGTGTTCCAACATCCGCAAACAAGCAACTGCTATCACAACTAGAGATTGATGAGGTACAACGAACATGCTACGGCAAGGGGGAGCCAGGATGACAGGTCAGAGGGGAGATATCATCATCCTCCCCACACTCCGAGATTGGGTACCAAGCCCCAACAAGCCCTTATGACCTTAACACAAGGGCAACTGACCTAAGAATGACTATCATGACTAAGCACACACCCAGCACCCCCGTAGCCGATTACCAAGGCTAAGTGACAAAGTACCCTCTGAAAGTCTGCTAGAGGATGTGAATGCAGCGCTACGTGCCATCCCTACTAGGACCGTAACTGAGACCAATCAGCTGATATACACCACTGCAACAGTGATCCTAGAGATGCTTGGCTACAAGATGAACACCATAAGCCACAAAGAGCATTACCCCCCATGGAGAACGAGGCTGGAGGCCAAGATCAAGGCAACACAGAGAGAAGTTAATCAACTCTCAGAGCTACAGAAAGGTGTGGGGACGAAAGGGATGCCCAGGAAGTACAACAAGCTGTCTATACCTGAGGCACTGGAGACTGCCAAGCAAAGGCTCACAGCTCTGACTACCTGCCTGAAGAGATACACAGGAGAAGCTGAAGCCAGGGGAATAAATAGGATGTTCTCCACTGAACCATCCAAAGTGTACTCTCATTGGCAAGGTAATAACACAAGAACTGATCCTCCCAAGGCTGAGACTGAACAATACTGGAAGAGCATATGGGAGAAGGAGGCATCACATAACATCAATGCTCAGTGGCTAGTGGATCTAAGAGCAGACCACAGCAATCTCCCAGAACAAGATCTAGTGACCATTACAATGGCAGACATCCAAGAACGAGTGTCAGGTATGAAGAGCTGGACAGCACCAGGCCTGGACATGATCCACACCTACTGGCGAAAGAAACTGACTGTACTCCATGAACGCCTGGCAGCAGAAATTAACCAGCTGCTGATGGATGGGACCCACCCAGAATGGTTAACCCAAGGGTGGACAGTCCTGATCATGAAGGACCCCCAGAAGGGCACGATCCCATCCAACTACCGGCCAATAACCTGCCTCTGTACAACATGGAAGCTCCTGTCAGACATCATAGCGGCTAAGATGAATAGGCACATGGCCCAATACATGAGCAGGCCCCAGAAAGGAATTGGTAGTAATACCAGGGGTGCTAAGCACCAGCTACTGGTTGATAGAGCAGTCACCCATGACTGCAAGACCAGGCAGACCAACCTGTGCACCACCTGGATTGACTACAAGGCGGCCTATGACTGTGCCACACACATGGATACTGGAATGCTTGTAAATGTACAACATCAACAGGACATTAAGAGCCGTCATCAATAACTCAATGGGGCTGTGGAAAACAACTCTGGAAGCCAACTCAAAGCCAATTGCACAAGTTACCATCAAGTGCGGTATACACCAAGGTGATGCACTATCCCCACTGCTAAATGAGAGTTAACAGTCATGTCTAATATGGATGAATGAGCGTGCTGAATCGTGTAAGTATACCGATGTGATGAGAGAGATATTCCTGTAGCCTTCGATATAAAACATGATCGATGGTACATAACATTACAGATGTTGTCACAAGTTAAACTGAGCGTTATGCTATCACAACTTGACACAGCTAACCCAGCTAGCAGCTAACTCCACGCTATGTTCAAGTTGAACACAGACATACCTCAGACTGTATGTTTCACTTACAGGCTGTATGAAAGTGGAAACAGTTCTAAAGTCAAGTTGACGTCAGATTCATGACGGAATATCAGACTATCAGCAACATCATTTTGTGAACGGCTTAATGCTACTGATGTTTGCAGTATTGAACAGACATTGACACAGTCACCTACCACAGCCTAATGCAGGGGAATATCACCAGTTAATTCAACCACCAGTTAAATCGACACACCGGTGTGAGAGTAAGACAGTGTAAACAAACTTGTGTTAGCTTGCAAGTTAAGGACAGAAAGTGTTGTTAGCTGTTGTGTTGAACTGCAGTCTTGACAATTTGAGGGACCACTCATGTTTTAACTGCAGCATGCAGGCTAACAGCTAATGGTAAGCTAGCAGAGTAAGTGAGTGGGCGAGCTAGAGTAAGAGGGTGGCAGTGTGGCTGCTGTCAGGGCAGATAGAAGTGTGCAGAGCTGGGTGAGCAGAATAAACTCTGAATGTGGCAGTACATGTATACTATATTATGATCCACATTTTGCAATATAAATAAATTGTGCAGTCCGACAGATACATTTTGCTGATTGTAGTGACTCAAAAAAGCTGCAGTTTATTCCAAGAAGCAGTAAAGGTGACTCAGAGCTTTTCAGCTAGCTGTGGAGGATGAATCAGGACCAATGTCAAAAGTTAGTCTGGAACCCTGACTAGTAGTATTAACACCCCATCTCCAACCCGACCTATTTCCTAACATATCTTAATTTATTCTTAAGCTTCATTTATACCCCCAAGCAGACGTGCACACGGATAGCTGCGGACACCACGGATGGATAGTTGATGTGTTTATACTTCCTTCTGGGGTCCGCGTGGAGGACGAGTTCCACACATGCGCAGTAGACAGGACACAACAAATTGCAGGTACATGGATGTCCGCACAGAGCCTACGCGCACACCCTCTGTTGACGGAATTTACGTCACACGGACCCCAGCAGACCCTCACGGACGCGTGAACGCGGCAACTATAATTTCAGCTTTAGGGATCCATTAGACCTTATTCCCAGGCCAGATCTTCCCAGAGCAGTGGCTGCCAGACTGATCCCCTTCCAAAAAGATCTGTTGGCACCCAACTTTCCAAGGTCACTCAAGAATCACGTCAGAAGCAGAGGTGTTTTTTTAAAAATTTCCTTTACATTTTTGTTTATAATGGGTGATAATTCAACTTTGCACACAGTTTGTCACATATGGTTTTGCTATATGTAATGTTACAGGTAAAATATAAACTTTGTAGGTATCCAAATGTTAAATATTGCTTCAAATTCTCTTGATACTTTTACTATTTGGTATTGTAACGGTACATAGATATGAAGTAATGGTTTGACTGAGTACTGGAAATAGTTATTCCCAAATCATTGTTTATGGACCATATATTCACATTGCAGTTGAAAAGGGTATTTACCCCAAATTATGTCAGACCCAAAGTCTCAGTGTAACACTTTTGAAGCCCAGTTCATATAAATTATGAGAACCTTCTCTGTGAGACAGTACATAGTGAGAGCAGACATTTAACACTAATCTTAGACTGTTTACAGATATCTTGTCCTATGCACTACATTTTTTAACAAAGGCATATGTTCCAAATAGCTTCTCAGACAAGTGTGGTCTCCACGAATATTGGAGTTCAACGTGATCTCATGGGATGGCGTATAAATACCACGCCACATTTTGCGTGTTATCACTACGCATTTTAAGCTTTTTGCGTGTCATTTAACGTTGTTTAGTCCCCATAGATTTACACATGACTGTTAAGTTTTCTGTCTGTGAAAACAAAAAAAAGGGCCGACATCCCTTTTATTCTCAGTGGAAAGTGCAATATTTCAAGACAGTTCCGGCATCAAAATGCGTTTTGTTACTAGAGAAATGTGCATTCTATTTTTATAATCTATTTTCATAATCTTTGTTCAGTGAATGTTTATGTTTAGTTTGTCAGTTATAATGAAGATGAAGCAACAGCAAACTGCTTCCCAATCTTTTAAAATAAGACTGATGTAAGCTATTTTATTGAGTTGCCTTGTAGCCAGATGCTCTGAGTGAATTTCAGTTCCCTCCTTTAAGCAGTTACGCACTGTATATGGCTAGTGCTTTCATTGTGAAAGGTGAGAACGGAAGAAGTGGATCTGTAAAGCGCAGCCTTTGAAAATGTTGTAAGCAATAAAAAGTTTGCCATCTTAGTCAGAATGTGATCGGCTGGACATGCCTAGACCTACCTAGACCTACCTATGCCCAGGCGTCAATCTTCATTGCGATCCATCCCTCATCCTCGTAAGCTGCCTCTGCACTTTCTCCATACTTATGCTTTCCCTATTTCTGTGCATGCTAAATAACAGGTGTCAAACTTATACAGTGTTATTGAATGTTATAGCTTACATTCGGCTCCTCCTTCTAGGCTACTTTCATTCATTCATTATACTAACGGTAATGCTGTAATGCTAGACTAATCAGTTTGAAGAGAGATTTGCATACCCAAAGTAAAGTTGAAAATGTCTGGTTTGCTTTATTTATTGAAATAAGCCAAATATTCTTAAATCCACAATTAAATTGAAAATGTAACAATTAAAAATGTCACCTCCACACACATAGGCCAATTGTATGCAGTTTGTAGTTTTGAGTTTGAATATAACCTAGTTATGAAATTTTCTTTAATGATATATAATTCTTTTACTTTGCAGCATCTTCTCCCAGCCACCTCATCAAAACATAGACTACAGAGTAGATCCTCTTTAAAATCCAACCCAAAGGCTCTTTTAAGAGCCATCTTTCTCTATTATTTTCTATTCATTTCACAGCTTTGTCTTTCTACTTATCTGTTTACATCTATCTAGCTCTTCTCTCTCTCTCTCGCGCTCTCTCTCTCTGTCTGCCTGTCTGTGTGTGTGTGTGTGTGTGTGTATGTATGTGTGTGTGTTTTCAATGGCAGGTTTTACCAATAAAAATATATTGGAAGCTGCACTGCTACTTGGGGACATCTTTATTGAGTGTACCCCAGCTCCTGCTGCTCGGAGGGAGACAGTGAGGGGAGACCCCAACGTCCTTTAAGAAGGTTGGTTCCAATATTTTGAGATGGAGAGTTAATTATCTTGTTAGTGCGTTGTTGTATTACCAGTGACAGCTCCTACCTCATACTAATTGTCAGTGAATTTTTATTTTACAAATAAATAGCTATGAGGTTATATTTATAGTCACGTAAGATTTGATTCTTTTTAATGTGTTGCAGCTGAAATATTAATTCCACCAGTGACGGAGGACAACACCAGGAGTTCAGTTGCAGGTCAGACAATATCCAGTGTTCTACCAGTGCTTAACACATTTTAGACATTTGAACTGAGTATATTTGCTTATGCAATAAGCAGATTTTAAAATAGGGTGTGTACTTTGTACTACTAAACTCTGCACATCCACGTCCCTTTAGATAGTGTCTGATCAATGAATGTGATGAAGTGATGATTGTTGGTGAGAAATGCAAAATATGGTTTGGGACGCAGGGATGAACATAATATCTTTGTTACCACAGTAATTTAAGTTTAATTGTTTCCTAAATAGATGCACTGCTTCAGGAGCTCCAAGGAGCTGAGGTGCAGGACCCTGAGCCTCTGACTGCATCAAATGACTGGGTCACAAGAAACATAATGACAGCAGAAAGGTGGAAGGAGGTAAGACCTCAGCTCCTCCTGAATGCCCTGGCATCAGAGGCCATTCCAAGTGTGTGTTGTGGCAGTTGCCATCTTAAAAAGGCAGTGCTGGAGTGCAAGGAGTGCTTGCGGAGTCCACAGTTTAATGGCACTCCATAATCGCAGGTCGGTGATCTCCGGCTTCTACTTACCTTTACCTCCTATAGTAGTTGTGTGGGTAAAGGATGAAGATTACTGCCATAACTCTCAAGGTAAACACTAAATATATATATATATATATATATATATATATATATATATATATATATATATACACATATATATATACACATATATATATATATATATATATATATACATATATATATATATATATATATATATACACATATATATACACACACACACACACACATATGTGCCGATATGTGTCACGCTTCAATCCAGGTGGGTACTGTCTGGATACTCAGTCCTTATTAAAAGGATGACATGAGGGGGTAACCACCCTGACCCTTCGGCCAAGAAACCCCCAGCACCAGCAAGAATTTTCTGGCTGCTTCAATAATTAAAACCTCAAAAGTAATTTAGTTTACTAGTTTTAAGTGTATGCGCACAAGCTCAAACTATGCTTTTTGGATAATTTGACTTCACATTGAGAAAACTTGCAAACGAATAACATTTACACACAGATGAGATCCCACTGGCTTATGTTTTATAGAGTGTTGGGCTGACAATATAATGGAAACTCTAATACAAAAATATATGTTGAATTTTACCAGTTTTAAGCAAAATCAGTTGTGTTTTGTATTAGCTATTTAGGATACAGGGACAGTGGTGAGAAGATGGATACATACTTCTATGTAAAGCATGAGACATGCAGTAAATGGGTGAGAGATGCAAGATGGATGACGTGTTAGTTGCGGGTGGGAGTTGATTGTTAAGTAGTTTATTCTTACCCAATATGTCCTTTCAAATCAGCAGCTTAGATGGAGCTTAGACACATAAACAGTACAGATATAACTATAGGTGTTAAAATATGGGACTTTAATGAATCAATAATAGCCATATTCTTTGTGTTTAAACATACCAACACTGTCAAGGGCCAGAGCCAACATGACCTCTAATTTTGACTCTGGGTCAAAGGCTGGCCACCCGAAAGTGGAAAACTTCAAATATCTCAGACTCACTCTGGACAATAAACTGAGCTTTGAACAACACATCACTAACATCCACAAACGCTGCCAACAAAGATTCTCTGCCATCTGCAAACTCAAAGCACTTACGGTCGCTCCCCACCTCCTGCTGCTGCTCTATAAAAGTATAATTGAACCCATTATCCTCTACTGTTCCCCCTGTTTCTTCACCATGTTAACTGCCTCCAATAGGAACAATCTCATGAGCATCACACAAAATGCCTCCAAAATTATTGGCCTTTCCATCCCCAATCTCTCAGACCTCAACAGCAAAGCTATCACGCAGAGCACACGACATTGTACATGACTCCATGTACCCCCTAAACCCATCTTCACACTGCTTCCACCTGGTGGCAGATACAGATCCCTGGCCTGGAAATGGGCACTTTATGGCTGTAGTTTTGTCCCCTCTGCCATAGCATTGCTAAACAAAATACCCAGATGACTGTAACTTGTATATGTGTGTATGAATGTAGATATATGGGTGTCTTTCATGTAGTTATGTTGTGGATGTGTACTGTATTTATGTCTCTATGTATTCATGTAAGGTGCTGTACAGACTGTGGCAACAAATTTTCTTCAAGGACAATAAAGAATCTGCTGTCACTCTATGAGCCCTACTTACTTATGGGAATTATGAAATCTGCTCCCAGGTACAAGCCTAAAACTGTTAAAATCAACTTATTCTTGAATGAATTAAAAAAGTAACAGAATATATTAAAAACATGTTAGTCTTTGTTTTCACTGCACCTATATGTAGGCCCCCCAATGAGCAGTGCTGAAAAAATTGAACTGATTGAATTGAATTGATTGAACCTAATTGCTAATCCCTGCTCCAATGTTTGTGTCTAGTTTTGTCTAACCCGTGTCTTGATAGCACAACAGGAGAGGAACAGCAGCAGCGAGTGCTCCCTCTGTGTGTCTACACTGGAGGTGTTGAGGTGCAGTGTTGAGCGCAGGTGGAAGTGCTCAGAACCCAATACACATGACTGTAGTGACACGCGTAAAACAGAGGAAGAGACATGAAGCATTAATGAACGCTTCAGGTCATGGTAAAGCCCATGAGATTAAAATGGGAGCATAAATGTTGCGTGTGACATGTGCATGAAAAATGCATCTAACATGCTTGCTGTTTAGACATGGGATAAGAATCTATCTTTGTAATATTAGGTTGTTTTGCACTAATAACAAAATTCATTGTTACCAAACACTATCTTGAAAAACCCATTAGTGGACATTCATGGCCTCCAGAGGATGGCTGCTAATGATTCTGGTGACTCCCTCAGCTTTCCTCTGGTACCACCTTCAGTATGTTTACTGAATATTTCTGAGCACATTTCTGCTCCCCAGAGGATGAATAAAAATCTAATATGGCTGAATCAAAACGTCTCAGTGTTTGGACACACCATCCCATTCGCTTGAATGTCCAAACTTTTGACTGGTACTATAAAGCCTGACAAACCACCAGTAATTTAGATACAATTTAGATACATAGCACAAATGTACAATATTTATTTCAGATTTTTTTATGTATAATTTAGTCGTGCTCCATATTGCAGTTAAGTTGCCGATGCTAATTCTGGTTAGAAGCCTTCAGAAGAATACTAGGGGTCAAGATCTTGGCACTGGTTATATCCATGGCAATGGTTTGACATTGTGTCTCAGTGTATTTTATCCCCTCGTGGTCCAGCACCCTTGCAGATGTAACATCATGATGGTGAGCACTTCAAACCCTCACTGCAATCTTTTGTGCGTTGCATTTCCCTGAGTTCACAAGTCAATTTCTTCAGCTTTGGTGTCTTTTCACTACTTTTGTACTAGTGCCCTGTGCTTTTGTGTAATACCTCACTTTGTGAACATTTTCCAAGGAAAGACCTCCCAGGTGTTTACAACAGCTAACATAAAAGCTTTCTTTATGAAGTGCTTGTAGGTTGTATCAGTATTATACTAATAGGCCAGAGAGAATAACAAGAAGACATTTACTTTTCTGAAAAAAACATGAAGTATTACTTTAGCCTTCATCTTTCTGTTGAATTCTGGGACCATTCTTCTCAGTTTCTTTATTCAGCACAAGTCTTGAGCGTGCAGTGTGATGAAGTGCAGGGAGTGAGTGGGGTGAAGTCAAAGAGAGGGAAGAGCAGAGGTGAGTGGAGGTGAGGAGGAGGCTTGGATAGAAAGAGCCTTTGTCCTTCTTACCTTTGATCTGACAGCTTGTTAACAAGAGGAGTAGACCTACTTCTGTATGCTGGATACTTCTTTGTCTGCCTTCTCTTTCTCTACCTCTCCCGTACTGTCTCCATCACCAACATGAGGGCCATCTTCCCATGACTCCTTGTAGAATTCTGCTCAAACTATTAGTCTACAGTCTTGCCTTTGACTGAATACCTTTTTTAAAGATTGAACATATTGTGCATTATGTAGGCCAAGAGAGTTGATCTCCTGATCACTCATGTGTTTTCATATTTTTATTAATAATAATCTCTATTTGTATATTACTTTTCAAAAACACGTTTGCAAAATGCTTAACAGAGTAAAAGGAATGATACATAGACTAAAATATTAAGAAATAATAAAAGGTAACAAAATAAACATTGGAATAGAAACATGGGCTAGTAGACAAAAATATAAGATACATATGCAAAACAGCAATCACAATTAAAAAGACCAAGATATAAATTATAAATAATAATAATGTAATAATAAATTTCATTTGTATAGCACAGTTCATACAAGTGCAACTCAAAGTGCTTTACATCAATAAAATCCAAAGATTTAAACATGAGACAGAACAAAGGCAAACACATAAAAGAAATGAGATCAAGTAAAATCAATTAAAAACAGAAAATAAAATATAGCGAAACACAAAGAGCCCATAAATGGTTATAAGTAGTCATGAGACCACTAAACTATATAAAAGCAAGCCTAAACAATACGTTTTAAGGTTTCATTTGAAGCTATCCTCCATGTCTGATGCCCTGACCTCCACTGGGAAGCTATTCCAGAGGCAAGGGCTTATGATACAAAATTCAGCATTACTGTCGGTCTTAGTTCTGGGGTCTCATTCATAACTGTCGTGTATGCACAAAATGGGGCTTGAAATAGGCCTACACCACTTGGGAGAATGACCACACCTCTATATAAACTCTGACCCATGCGTACAAACATTTTGAAGACAGGGGAAATTAGTGATGCAGATGGTGAGGTGGTGATTTGAAGCCAGATTGTATAATAATCCTCTCAAACATTTAATTTCACTTGATATCACATGTTATAGATCCACTTTATCATAAACATTCAAACTAGAGGTGTTATCTGTACTCGCCCTTGTAGTGAGCCAGAACTACTCTATAAGCACCTTTCTATTTGAAAAGATATGAGCCAACTCAGATCTTAAATCAGAGTCCGCTCAACATTTCATCAGCACTGTCGCACCCAGAGTGCAGAGGAAAGATCCACGTATTCCTATAGCTCTCAGTGGTAAAGACTTCTTGAGCTTCTTTAATGCTGAAATTCTAACTATTAGAGACAAAATTCATCACGTCCTGCCCTCAACAGGCACCGATTTATCCACAAACACAGGAACCTTAGAAACAGCTGTAAAACCTGATATATATTTAGACTGTTTTTCTCCTATCGACCTTCTTGAATTAACTTCAATGATTTCTTCATTTAAACCATCAACCTGTCTCTTAGAGACAGGTTGCTACTACTAGGCTGCTTAAGGAAGTCTTACCCTTAGCTAGCTTCTGTATTCTGTATTAACTTATGTATTAGATATGATCAATCTGTCTTTACTAACAGGCTATGTACCTCAGTCCTTTAATGTTGCTGTTAAATTAAACCTCTTCTTAAGAAGCCTACTCTTGATTCAGGCATTTTAGCCAATTATAGACCCATATCTAATCTTCCATTTCTTTCTAAGATCCTTGAGGAAGCAGTTGCTAGACTTTCTACATAACAATAGTTTATCTGAGGATTTTCAGTCGGGATTTAGAGCACATCAGAGCACAGAGACAGCACTGCATAGGACTGTAGGAGGACAACCGCTTGTTCTTTGATTGTGTTAACTTATCTTTGATTCTTAAGGAAAATAAGAGACAGACTCCCTGGATTCCTAAGTTTGTAAGAGCATACCCCCAGCCTGCAGAACTGACCTTTGTAACCCTCTAAGTGGGGGTTTGATCAGTGATGCTCAACAGACTCAGAAAACCTCCTAAGAAACCATTTCGGTAAGTTGAAGTATGATACGAACTAAAAGCATGAAATGACCCTAAAAGCCACTTGGACCGGAGGAAAACGACTCCCACCTTATAGATGGAAGACAGGCTCTTATCACCAAAGCCATAAGCTAACCCACATCCTGAGGACTTTGTGAAGCCTCCCTGCAAATCTGAGGCCGAACCCGAAATTAATGTAAATTAAATGTCTAATCATTATGCAACTTATATCATGTTATTTGTCATGTAAATACAAGAAAAATGATATAACTTTCATAGGTGTATGACTATCTACTAAAGAGATATAAGACTTAGATTTTATTAACGTTTTATACTACAGGTGACAGTACTGCTCTCTATTGACAAGAGTTAAACTCCCTTATTTGAAGAGTTAATGAATGTTTGATAATCATGTATTTGTATTTTAAAATCAACCAAGTGTTTAACCTCATAGACAATCATGTTTTAGTAGTTAAATTAAATAAGTAATTGTGTTGAAAGAATGAAGTTTCTGAGGTAATAGGAATATAAAGATATAATGTTTGAAGGATTTGAGTTTAGAGTTTTCTTTTATTGTTAAACAATAGTCACATTGAATGTTTTTATATTATGAAGTAAGGGTTATGTTCAACTTATATTTAAATATGTTTCTGAAAGTAATCCAATCAGTAATCTAATAAGTGTTGCCTCACTTTATTTCCTTTCACTATAGTATTAAACTTTATTTCAGTAGATGCTTGAAGATGTGTAAATAGTTTGAGAAAGTTGAATCAATGAAGGTTGTATGCTTAGACATGAAGTGTTAATGTTTGTTATTAAGAGAACGGACTTATTATGAAGCATATGTAAACTGCTTAACACTAGAACGGCCACGGCGGTCATTTTGACCATTTTAAAATTTATATGTGCAATAACTTTGTTGAATAAAAAAATACAATTCTGCTGGTGTATAACTTTTCCTAAAAGAGTCTGTATTTTCATTTAAAGTGTTTTTTATATAAATCACACAAAAGGCAAAGAAGATATGATCATTTCTACCTATTTCGGCTATATGTGGTCATTCAAGTTCATCTTTCCCACGGTTAATGTTGCAATTTTGGTTGCTTAGCAACTGTCACTGTCACGTCACTAGCGGTCTCTAGTGATACTTGCAAACACTAATTTGCTAACAAATACAAACAACTGTATTTGTACGATTGTATTTATCTACATTGGAGTTATAAGGAGACTTTAGACAATGTCTGAAATGAATGAACGAAAGAAAAGAAAGATGACAACTGCCATGGCCTTGGAGATGCTTCACAACTTGGACAGCAACGATTCTGATGGAGGGGATCTGTCAGAGGTGGAAAGTGACAGCGACCTTTCCTAGGTGAATGAAAATACTTCATCCTCAGAGAGTGAGTCAGAGTCAATACCGAGGGAAAGGAGTCAGCTTTCATCGGAGACTATGGATCCAGATGTTCCATTCACTGACGTACCAGGTGAGCGCCGCTGTCCTGCTCTCCAGCTGTGCTGCGTAATTCTCCACTGTTGTGTCCTGTGCTGCATTCCTCTCCACCGTTATGTGCTGCATCATGCTCCACCAGCGTCGGAAATTAATGGGGGGCAAGGGCAAAAAGAAATCTCCCCAAAGAAATCTCAGAATGCCCCCAAAATAATGATCGAGGGGCAAAAATTGCCCCCAATATTTTGAAAAAAAATAATTTTATATTTACCAGTTTAGGTCAATATCCTAATTCTACATGAAGCCATCATTTATTTATTCATTTATTTTCATTCAAATAGTTTAATTTAAATTTCTGTTTCAATTTCAACGCACAAACAGCGCTTTTGTTCACACTACGATACCTGACAGAGGCGCTGCACCTGCAGTGAAGTACGCTCGGCACCAAGCCAGCAAACGTCATCGATTTGCTTATGGTAAGTAACATTAACGCTAACGTTAGTCTCTCTTGTTTTTGTTATATTCTCGTGTTTTTACACAGAGATATATATATATATATATATATATACTTTTAATTGTAATTGAACAATTAAAAATACGATACTTTTAATTGTTCATGTTCTGAGTTATGTTCAATGAATTCTCTACGGAAAAATACTGGTGTGAATATATGCAATAATTACGATTTACGATGTTATGAAAATTGATGAATGTGTAATTAAACTTGTTAAAATATACATCTTGGTGTTATTTTGTTTTTTAAAAGATATCATAACACATTAAATGCATTTACGTTTCAATGGGGTATTTGTCATGAGAGAGTATAGGGTTTGGAATGAAGCGGTCATTTTGACCGCTTACGGCAGTTCTAGTAGCTATGGAATTCCGGTACTTCTAGTGTTAACCGTTATCTATCAGATATTAGATATCATGAAATATCATGAAATGCTTGGACATGAAAAAGAATGTACTTAAAACAGAGGAAAATGGACCCAAAGCCTAAAAACACACTTTGGGTCGTGGTTATGCATGAGCTGTTACGTGAAATGTGTAGACAGCTGTATTAATTAACATAGAAGCTGTTCACAGGCACATGTGACACAGATGACTGAAAAACGTGGCTGAGATGCTTTCAGCATAGGCGTTAGAGGGGTATACCTAACCAGCATATTAGAAATATGATCTGATGCTGATCCATTAGATGTTAATAGAGATTAACAAAACTAAGTGTCCCTATGTAGCCGGTCTGGCCTAACACTTCATGGATGGAGTAAAATGAGACGAGGATAACTGCTGTCTCGCCAGCTGGAGGGGTTTATTCTCTCAAGCGATCTGCAAAAACACACTGCATGCTCCGGTAGCCTTCAAAAAGTGCTGTACTCGATAAAAAATGGCAACATATAACAAGAAAATTCTATAACATAAAGTCTATGACTTTAATGAAGAGATTTGCACCTCTGTTTAGCATTTTTACAGCCTTTCAACAGACACACTGATGGGAGCACTCGCATAGACTCACCTGTCCTCAGTAGGGCCTCCAGCCAAGTGAGGAGAACAGCACAAATTTTGCAACTTGCCAGATACGTACATTCACTAACATCATTTCCTCATGTTGATATGAAAATCTATTTGCTGTTGCTAAATTGAAGTATATACTGAAACATAATTTCTAGGGGACAGGGTTGGATATGTTCCAGAGTATAGGGGCAATGCTTACAAACCTTAGATTTGGGTTTAGTTTGAGGGATAGGCACTGTTCTGGTGACCGCAGACATCATGGTGGATAGTATGGTTTTAACAGTTCAGTGTACTCTGGGGGCTTTTCTATATGATGCCTTACATAATTTTAAAATCAATACTTAAATGAATTCGAGCCAATGTAACAAAGCTACAATTGCAGTAATGTTAGGGGGCGGTTTAGTGTTTGTTTGAAGTCTGGCAGCAGAATTTTGAAAGGAGCTAGTGTTGATTAATTACAGACTGAGATAAGCCAGAGAAAAATGTGTTTTAGTACTCTAACTGGGAAAATGTGACTTTCTCAGTGTGTTGAGATGAAAGGATGGATCTAATTCTTGCAATATGTCTGAGCTGAAGAAAGCATGACTGGGCCAGTTTTGTGATATGGCTGTTAAAACACAGACATGAGTCAAAATTGAATATTAAATTCTTGCACACCAGCATTACATGGCTAGATAAGGAACCAACTATTTCAGCAATAGGAGTAGGAACACTGATTAATATCTCAGTTTTGTCATTCACAGACATTCAACTGCATCTATTGATATCATGACTATAGCCACGAAGAATCATTAGTCTGCCGAGATTATTAGGATTAAAACACTGGTTCAGATAACTGCATAGTGATCGACTTGGCAAAACAAAACCTCCATGATATGTATGCATGACTCCACCACCTGACAGGAACTCATGTTAGTGTTTTCCTCAAAGGTCAGTGACTGCATGTTGCCATGACTAATATTCCCAATAAAATACCCACTAATAATAGTAATAATTGGATGGATCAAACACTCGCTGGGAAGTAACCATGACAACACAGGGGTTAGGTTTCTGACAGCCCTATGCTACGGGAGCCCAGAGGCTATTTTCACCCTCCATGGAAACTATTAAACACAATCTAGCAGGGCCACTTGCTGCACAGCAACACATTATGAAAGATAGGCAGGTTTGCACAAAGCATCCCAGAGGAGGAGGACACAGAGACTGCTGGACTCCACTTTTCACTACACATACATACAACACCCTGTTGATTACTGTAGCACCGTAGGATAGAAATCACTGACAGAAGAAATACATTTGATGGAAGGTTGTTCACATCCACATGTAACACTACTGTGTCTGATTAAAGGCCTTACTTTTAGAATTCAGCCCATTGTTCAGTCACTTATGATGATTATTATCCATAGTATATAAGTACCTCTTTTAGTTCTGCAAAGTTTTCAACAGTTTTATAGTCAATGGCCTGTACATCTAGAAGCTCTTAAAAAGAGAACTTCTTCTCTAGTTTTAATTCCTCTGTGCTTTAATGAATTTAGGATCCTTAACCTCAGCTACAGCCTTTTGAAATACACTGATGACATGTCTGTGGTGGGACTGTAACCAAAAGGGTGATATACAAGATGCAGAAGATAATATGAAATATGCTGTAGCCCTGCAGAATGTTAGAAAAGTTGTGTCCTAGACATCATGTTCCCAAATTCATATTTGTGTTATGTGGCTCTCTGATCCGCTGGTATACATGAAAACAAGACAAGACGTCCTGTCAGTGGAGTCAGACCTGCAGGTTGTTCTCTCTCCACATCAACAGCAGCTCACACGTCACATTAAAATGCCTGCAGACTTTTTGAGGTTTTGTTTGTTTTTCCTAGGCTGCATCATAATTTTAAGTTAATTTTAATTGAAGAAAATGAAAATATAATTTATTCAATTAAATAACATACATTCTTCAGTTAAATGAAATGCATTTAACATATTCAC
Organism: Thunnus thynnus; assembly: GCF_963924715.1. Lineage (NCBI taxonomy): Eukaryota > Metazoa > Chordata > Actinopteri > Scombriformes > Scombridae > Thunnus > Thunnus thynnus. The sequence goes on along the minus strand of NC_089526.1, from coordinate 33,059,179 downwards.
TTATTTAATTGTATTCATTACTTATTCAAAGTAGAATTATTTATCTATAAATGTGCACAGCAGCTGTTGGCTTTTATTTTGAGTCATTTAGAATGAGTCTATATTATTTAAAGCTATAATATGTTATTATTCCCCATTAAAATGTCAACTGTCAAAAAACAACTAGACCTAAGTTATATATTTTGTTGAGTTGTGTACTCACATTATCCCAAATGTTTCCATCAATCTTCAAACTCAGAGAAATCTGTAATTTAATCAAAGTAACGGACCGTTTCATTTGGTTACCTGTCAATGGCGTCATACCTCCTCTACCAAAGAGTAAACACGCACAAGATGCATACGGCGGCGCTGTGTTTGTCCGCTACAATGGCGTCTACCAAAGAGTAACTTACACACATACAAGATAATACACCGGCGTTGTGGTTGTTCCACAGAAACATGATAAATTGACTTTTATTCAGTTTTAAGCCACATTTTCATGATAAATTTAGGTGGTTTTTAACTATATCTTTTAGCCGGAAGAAGGATTTTAGTCATTGGACGTCTGGATCTTAAATTATCAGAGAAATAAACTGGGCAAATGTTAGCAGCAGCTCGGCTAACAGCCCCTCCAGGAAGTCTGGTGGTCACCAAACATTGTTGGAGAAATATTGATTTTTTAGGTGAAACAGCTTTAATTAGTATTTTTAACGATTTTAATCCGCATGTGCGTTTATTTTTGGAGAGGAGGAGACCTCTGCAGATAATTCGGCTCCTGGGAGAAACCGACAGAACGTCTGGATCGTACGTTGTAAGAGAAATAAACTGAACAAGTGTTAGCAGCAGCTTGGCTAACAGCCCGTGCTGGACCTCTGGTGGTCGCTGTACATTGTCAGAGAAACACTGATTTTTTTATGTAAATGTATTTTCAAATTTATGTAACTCTGTTAAAATAAAACCCCTACACCTCTCAGTTCATGGTTTATTAATCATCTAGAGAATTTCAGGGGGTGTGGGATAAAAAGAAAAAAAAATATGATCATTTATACCTAGAACCACTGAGGAGTCATTTTTACCCCTCATAGAAACCGCTGTATAACGCTGTGCTCAACGCGCCAGTGTGCGTCTTTTGACAAGTAAGCTGCCATATCACAAGCTAAAGCTAGCTAGATTTGATAAACAGAGACAGAGATAACGAGATAGAAATAGATAGATAGATAGATAAATAGATATAAATAGACAGATAGATAAATTTATTTATTTAGGCCATTTATTTGGATTTGGACAAATGGACCGGAGCAGAAGATAGATGACTGTCCATGAAGTTCTGGAAATGCTCCGGGACATGAGTGACGGGGAGGAGGGGAGAGAAATCAATGTCCCGTCATTTTCCTCTGAAGAGGAATCTTCATCTGAAAATGAAGAGCCATCCTGAAAAAGGCCCAGGCTGGTGACAGGAGAGGGACCATCCACCTTGTCCGTCATCACAGCTGCCCTTCGGACGCTGTGGGCCGCATAGGCCTATAACAGGTAAGCTTACAGTCTAGCGAAACACATTCTTCTAGTCAGACCTATTCTATCCTATAATCAGTTTACCTATGTTAGCTAAACTAATTATAAATATTTATATTATTTAGCGTTGGCGCAACCATCACCGGATCCGTGCATGAGACTGGCAAGGACGGGACTGTCTGGACACTTGTACAGCCAGAACCACACCACAAAATATCATGAAAGGAGGACCTGGCCCAACTGCACACTTACCCTCTGAGCGCATTCATGTGCCTGATGGATCGTGTAATGCTGCAGTTGAAGGCTTTCATTGCACTCCTCTTAGCCAGGGGAGTGCATAACAGGGGGAGCATGGACGTGGAGCACTTGTGGTCAAAAGAGTTGGGTCTTCCCTTCTTTAACACCTCCATGTCAAGGAACAGGTACAGAGAAATCATGCGCTCCCTACGGTTTGACAGAAAGGACACAAGGCACATCTGACTGTCAAGTGACAACTTTGCTCTGGTCAGTGAGGTGTGGGATAGGCAAATTGAAAACAGCATCGCTTCATATGAACCAGGGTCAGAAATTACTATTCACTCAATATGCCATATAAACCTGACAAATTCAGCATAAAGTTCTGGCTCGCTGCTGATGTGGAAACTAAATACATGTTGAATGGATATCCCACAACCCAGAGCCTTGGGGAGAGTGTGCTTCTAAAACTGATGGAGCCTTTTTTAGGGAAGTGGAGAAATATAACCACAGATAACTTTTACCTCACTCCCCCTTGCCCACAAACTCCTGGCAAAAAACACCAGCCTGGTTGGCACCATCAACAAAAATAAAAAGGTCACTGTCTCCATCTGCGCACCAGAAAGCTGGACTATACGAGACCAAAGTGATGCAGAGCGACAGGGCAACACTTACTATTTATCAAGAAAAAGAATGTCTGCATCCTTAGCACCATGCACCAATCAGTAGAGATACTTGGTGATGCAAAAAAGAAGCCAGAGACAGTTCACTACGACAACAGGATGAAGGTGTGAAATATTTATATTTATTGATAGACTGTACACATATTCACTCATTCAGAGATCCAGTGTGTATATTTTATTTTATCTTTATTTATTACTAATATTTTTATTCTTTATTCTTATTATTGTGCTTTGATACCACACATTTTTTGTGTGGTATAGTATTTTTCAAAATATCGTATTTTTGTCATTTGAATTAATATTAAATTTGCATGTCACGAGCTTCATATTAAAATTCGTGTGTGCGTGAGAGAGAGACAGAGAGATAGAGAGAGAGAGAGAGCGGTCCGTTTCTTTGTTCCAGGCAAGCAACGTGTTATTCGTTCAAAATGAGTTCTCTTCTTCTGCAATAATTCAAGTATTTAAACGTGTTAATTATTTTGTTGTTGTTATTTGCTTGTCATAGCATAGTTTATTGATGACTTTGTGAATTGTGAACATGTATTTGGACTTTTCGATGTTAAAATAAAGTAATTGTAAATAGTGAGCGCTCCTCCTCCTTTATTCCCAGCAGCATAACTGGAACACATTATCCAAAATTTTTAACTTTTACTTTATGTTCTTCTATAATAATTAAATTATTTAAATGTGTTCATTATTTTGTTATTTGTTTGTTATTCAAAGATATCGTACAATCTAGGCAGGATGGCATTTTCTCCAGAACATATTTGGCAAAGAACATTGGTACATTGCTCAAAATACAGAATGAGTATCAGTATGCATTAGGGTTTAACACAATAGAGGAGATTCATTTTCCTTTTTAATGGTCAACTGCTACAAAATCAGATCATTATAGCTACCAACTGTCAGGGAAGAAACTGGCTGTCATAGTGGGTTTTATATCTTCCCATTCTGCCCTGTCTTACCATTTGTCTTCCCCTCAGCAACACACATTGCCATGCCTAACTCTCAACACCCTTTGCTCTGTTAAAATGTAGCATAATTTAGCCTTTTTACTCACTCAGTGGTGATAATATAATTAACTGTGAGAGGTGGTACACTTTTGTTGTTTGTTCAAATATATTAGGGTTGATTACAAGAAAAGAAAAACAGCTTAATACAAGAGTTCGAAAGGCACATCATGGCTACCTTAAGGATGAGCGTACATGAAGAAATATTGCAATCACTCATCAGTTGCTGCTGTTACAACCAGTAAACAAAACAAAAAAAACAAACAGTAAAAGGCAGGAAAGCTCAGCTCAGGATGATATAGGCAGCTATTTTGAAAGATGACTCACAAAGAGCTCTGTCCATAACAGAAAGGCTGGAAAACATAATTGCTGCTGACTTCCATTGTCTCTGCTGCACAAAAAGAAGGCTGGACTCATTATCCATGTTTTGCGCTCACCTTGGATTTGGTTGTGAAAGATTTCCTTAAAAATGTGACTGATTTACCTGACAACCAGTGGAAATGGAATGCTGCTGGAGCATTCTGTCACAAGAGAGAAAATGGAAAAGCAGCTAAAGATAGCAGAAGGTAGGAACAAGGTGGAACTATGTTTTACATGTTTGAGGGACTCTCTGAACAGAGAGGAGCTGCAACCACTGTCTTCTGTGTTCTAGGAGGGACCTGAATGTGCCTGAGCGCTGATGAATATCCATGCTCGGTCTCGCTATTAATGCTCTCAGAAACCTTGAAGATTTTGTGAAGGGGAGAGCGTGTTTCAGTGTCAGAGTTGAATCCCCAGCTGAAACAGCAACTGCATCCTCTGAGCAAAAAGGCAGCTCTTGCAGCTACCTTCTTGGTTTTTAAATCTTTTATGATCTTACCATAGGTGTAGATTTTGGTATGGACAGGAAGGACACAGATGTTGCTGAATTGTCCTTACTTTTTTTTTTACCAATCTCAAATGATTTCTCTATTTTAACTCCACATATTAACAGTAAGATTAATGTCCAGTTGCCAGGTGTGTGTGTTTTCTGCAAAACATGGGTAATTATGATAAAGAGTGACAGAGCAGGATATGTAGGATAGCTGACCTGATGATCTGGTAACTCTCAAAATCAAGCTGTTTAATCCACTGACGACTAGCTGCAGCTGGGCAGTAGCAGTAGTGGAGCTGGTGATGAATGAACTGTGGTGAATCTGAAGCAATTAGTATTTCCAGTTTAAATGTTTCAAATGTCAAAGAATTGAAAACAACTTCTAGTTAATAAGAATGTTCTGTAATCAATGCAAATATTTACATTTGAAATTAGTGTGAAAAATATTTATTATTTAATTTTATGGTTCTGTCCCATTCTGGCTCTATATTCCTTAGTTGCCATTGTCCACCAGTCCACCAAATGCCCTCAGACTTTTTCCCTGTTTGTTATACTGGACTGAGTGGGAGACGGTCCTTGTGCAGGACATTGAAGTTTACTTTCACACTACAGGTGAAATGTGACTGGGAGTTTAACTTTTGTTTCTGTAGATTTGAGTAATCTGCATTTACAGCCTCTGTGTGCCACTTTTGAACTACATCATTAAATTGTAAATAAGAGGGTTTGCAGGTTATAGTGTACCTGTGTATTTAGGTTATATTCATGTATATTCTTAGATGGTTTATGTATGTTGGTTAATCATGAGGAGGGTTTCTTGGTTTTCTGCTGCTCTGGGTTTTTCTTCCCGTGTCTGTTCTGTCTTTCCCTCCACACCTGCCCTGCATGGGCCTCGTTATCACTGCACTTTTCCCATTGTTTTCCCAAACCTATCAGCTTCTTTCTCATTCTCCTGTTTCATCTCCTCATTCCCCTTGAGTTTCTCCACCCCTTTCACCCTTTTCTCCCACAGTTCACCTAAACTCGTTAGTTTAGTTAGTATTTCAGTCTTGTGTTTCAGTTCAGTCTTGTTGGATCCTTTTTGTTCTGCTCTGCATTGTTTTGTTTGTTCAGTTTTGCCGTGCCTGCATATCCTAAATAAAGAATTATTCTTCAGTTCCTGCTGCTCCTGTGGGTGTCATTAAGACATGAACATTATTTATAAGCTAAATTAGTCATAGCTTGTCCAACTGATCTGTTAGTGAATGTCAGGCATCATTTTGTTATGGAAATCCTATCAGCAGCCGCCTGAGCAGCACAGAGACACACTGGGCTCTTCTTGTTTCTCTATTTTGTGCCTCCTCATCTCCTCTCTCTTCCGTCCTCCTGCCTTCCTCCCATGACCCGGAAATCGATCTCAGCGCATCATTTTTAAGGATGTCTCAATTCCTAAAATGCATCTCAAGGAGAGAGGAGGCTTGCTGGTGAAGCTATGGGCGATGACACACAAGTGTATCCTTTGTGGAGGGTTTTCGACACCAGTGCGGTATAAAAGAGACACGCAGCTGGAATATACAAACCATGGCAGGAGCAGGACTCTACAAATGTAAGTGTTCCTTTTGTGTTCATAAGTTGTATTAGTTGGTAGAGCTGAAATAGATTTTTGTTATTGTGATTTTGTAAATATGTAAATATAATCATTGCATTTCTTATTGAATGACAGTGTGGACAGGTAGAGCCACAGATGCTGTTAGATGGCGCCCCTTTAATAAAGATTTGTGCCTGCCTTTGTTTGTGGCATACATGATACATGACTAGCAGCAACAATAGCAGGAACAGCTGGTGAAGGACAGAAGAAGGACGTCAACACGTGAGCATGGTTCATGGGGTTTCCTGCGGATGAGAAAACACAAAGAACTCCGGGGAAGAAGTCAAGTTAGAAACATGCATTAATGGTAAAAGAATACATACAGATGGAGAAGACGAGAGAGGAGCTCAGTGCATCACTGGAAGTCCCTCGGCAGTCTAGGCCTATAGCAGCATAACTAAGGGCTGGTCCAAGGCGAGCTTGGTCGGTCCTAACTATAAGTTTTATCAAAAAGGAAAGTTTTAAGCCTACTCTTAAACGTTCATGTTGTCATATAGTCAATTGCCCATTATGTAATCTGCAAATGTCATTCCAAAAGTATAGTCTTGTGACCAGATTTTACTTTCTCATTTCTTACAGGGACTGATGATGAAACGCTGAACCTTATCAGGCTAAGGGCAGAAAATGATCACCTGTTTACAGGCAGAAGGCACACAGCCAAAAAAAGCCTAGGAGTGAGTTACTGAATTTCTATGTAGTGCACGATACTGTAATTTGTAACTGTTGTGCTTTCAGCATATGCTATTAATGTTCATTGCAACCTTGAACTGTTTCTATATGTCAGTGTTGACACAGACATTTTTCTGGACTGTAAAAATATGATCTATAGCCTTTATGTATTGGTGCCGACAATTGGTATCTTAATGATGTCTACTGAAACTCGTAAATTCAATAGCAATTGCTATTTACATGTGAGTTGACACCTGTTGTGGCTGTAAACCTATTACTAACCTAAACTACTTGCTGACACATCTCTTGTATCACACAGGGAAATTCTTCAGAAGATGGCCCTTGCACGTCACCCCCACACAAGTGGCAAAAAGTGGGACAACCTAAAACATAAATATAAGGTATGGTTAAAATGTTATTGGTAAATGCTCACTGATATGTGATGTTTCCCCTTGGATTCATGTTTGTCTGTGCAGTATTTTTATGTCTGCTCATTGAACTGTTGGATAACTTTAACCTTGCTTGTGTTCCTGTAGGAGTTGAGATGCCCCGCAGTGGGGACGGGGACTGACAGGGGAGAGGCCACAGCAGCTACATGGCCATATTTTTCCGCTATGCATGAGGCCATCGGTGGGAGGCCATCTATTGATCCTCCCATTGTCATGGACCCAGCAGACACTTTGTCAAGTATGGATGCTGTGGCCTCTGGCAGTGGCTCAACATCCAGTGAGGCTGCCCAGAGCCAGGAGACAGTGGAGGATGAGGAGGCCCTTGAGTCTGACTCAGACAGCCGTTTAGAGGATATTGAGCCATCCACCTCTGCCAGTCGCCCTCCCCGCAAAAAAAGGCGCTTCCAGGTCCTGCAGTTTTTAGAGGAGGAGGCAGCAAAGGAGGAGGAGCGCTTCAACTGAAATCACCAGGCCATGCAAGAAAATACAGAGGTTCATAGACCTTTTTGAAAAGATAGTGAGAAAAAGCTAGTGTTTTGTTCTTTGTGCTTTTTTATTTATTTTTTTTAAAGCTCGATGACTTACTTTGGTTTATGTTCACTTTTCTTCTTGTGATTAAAATCAAGCATGTTGCAAACAAATCAAGCAGCTTTTTTTGGAATTCAAGTCCAGACAAAAAAAATATGTTTAATACCTAAATTCACACTGACATCAGAGGTGATCATGGTCATATTAAAACTGAACATCAGCACATTGACACATTTTCGGATTCTTGAGTCTAATCTCAAATAGTTCTGCCCATAAGAAAAACCTTTACCCTGTGCACAGTAATGCAACATGACTCAATATCAACACTGAACGTAAAACTGCTCATCACAAGACGATGTGATAGCCTATTTTAACATCCCATACAATTTTTAATAATAACCTGTGGGTCTATAAAGGCCTTTGATATTGTAACAGTAAAAAAGGGCTCTAAATAAACTTGCACATGGTTTAATGGGAAATTACATTAATGAAAAAAAGTTATGCATGTGGCCAGTGCTCAGAAGTTCTTTTCTGTCAAAAGAAACATAACATCCAAAGGAAAATAACTGGCCATAAATTAACTAAATCTCACAAATCATGTTCATTCAACTCTACAGGGTTATGGTCAGGACCAGAGAGTTGGTTTGCCAGTCTATCTCGCCGGCCATGTCTACTTCGTTTGCCCCTCACTGGATGGGGTTGAGGCACATCAATCTCCTCAACCTCTTCAGTGGGCTCAAGGATATCTCCTGCAGTGAGACAAATGTTGTGGAGGGGACAGCAAGCAGTGATGACCACAGGAGCAAATGTATGGTTCACCTCCAAGGCCTTAAATAGTAGGCACCTCCATCGCACCATCATTATGCCAAAGGCCCGCTCTATTATGTTGTGGGCTTTGGCATGGTGTTGACTGAAGCGGCTCTGTACCTTCCCATGCACCTGCTCCCGATACGGGGTGATGATGGCTATAGGCTGGTCAGTACAAGGGTAGCCACCATCCCCCACAATGAAATACCCTGAGGGAGGGTACAGAGCCTCTTTGAATAGTCCACTGTTCTTCAGGACACGGGTGTCACGCACCGACCCAGGATATCCCACAAAGGTATTGAGGAACCGGCCCTTCCTATCACACACCACCTACAATTGAATAGTTGGGAAGAGCTTGCAGTTGATGTAATCCTGGACACTGGGTCCAGAAGGGGGTCTTCACACGTATGTGGCACCCGTCAATGGCATCCACATACTTCAGAAAGACAGGGCTGTTTGCCAAGTGCTGGAAGCACTGCCTGATCTCCTCCAGTTCTGAAGCAGCAGGCAGTACAAACAACTCATGGCGGAGAGCAGCAATCTTCCCAGCCCCCTTTTGCACCTGCCTGCAGACAGTCACTTTAGGAACTTGAAAGGCCCAGGACACCACACTGTATGATAAACCGTGTGTGAGCCAGTACACGGTTATCAGTATAGTTATATGGTGTCCCCAGGCCTGTCTCCTCCCAGGTGGCAGACGCCATGTCAAGGCCTCCAGTGATTCACAGCTGAGACGGTAATCATGTAGGAGGTCTTGTTCCCTGTCAAAGTGTATTTGGAGCACGGGAACAGTGCTGTTTAGGCGTTTGTAAATGGGTGCTGATTGATTTTCAGCCTACAGAAAGAAAAAACATTAAAGCATACATGGGTTATATCCTCAAGCCAGCAAACTTTGCATAATAAAATGTGTTGTCAAGATTTAAAATACAATTTTCTATCCTTTAAGGCAAACATGTTGTATGGCTGAGACCTAAATAAAAGTATGTGTCCATATGTGCATTACCTTCCTACCTGTGGTTGGTTATCTTTAATACAAACCAAATAAGCTCCCTCTTTTACAACTAGGCTACATTAAAAAGAAGCAGTCATAAATGCATCATGTTGGAGCAGGGTGGCATAATGCGGTTTTGCCTTCCATTGCTGTGAATAGCGTCTTTCTTTCTCTCTCTCTGTTGTAGCCATAAACATTAATTGTTGGTGTGACGGAAATGGGAGGTATACCTTCTCCTCTATCCTCATGTCTCTCCCTCACCTCCTCCGCTCGCATCTGGGGTAGGAGGGACTAAGACGTGGGGAGAGGAGGCAAGGAAAGGAATCAAGGATGTACAAACTGAGAAATGAGAAGAGGGGACAGACAGGACCGGCTCCAGCCATTTGGTGCCCTAGGCAATATCAGGATTTGGTGCCTCCCCCCCAACATATTACCCCACCAGTATTGCCTCATCCCCACCTGCTCATTCTACGTTAAAATATGGACAACAAACATCACACACCACAATGGTTTCAAGAAAAATATATATTTTTATTTTTATAAATTAAAATTACTTGTCAAACAAATGAATCATGTATCAAAGAATGAATAAATTGTTAAATATTACCAACTACCTTTACCTGTAATATCCAAGACACTGGCACTCGGTTATTCATACATTACACTCAGTAGATGACTCCTTCCATGATGTTATGTGCCTAGAATGTTCTGGACTGTTCTCATGGGTTTTGAGTATTTAACTGCAATTTTTCCAGTCACTGAGTCCATTACTGATTAGTTTGTAGTTTTTTTGTGAGAACAGCCTGCAGCAGAAGCAGTCAAGCCTATTTTTTTTCTTAGAATATACCACCCAGCTTCTCTTGACTTTCTCTCCCTTCACTAATTTTCTGTAAAAGTGGTGGTGATGGGAACTACTCCCATCCTCTCATTTTGTAAATGTAGTCTTATTTTACCTGACATGGCCCTCTGCTGACTGTCTCTGTCCTCACCATATCAGACAGGGCTGCCAGTCAGCAGGATCTACAGGTGCTGCCTTGATAGACTCACATACTTCAGGATATGTTCCAGTTGATGGTGTCTGCAGGTTGTAGAGTAGTGGCAGTGTATGTTGTGTCTGTTGTTCCTTCATCTGCAGGCAAATCTAGTTATTAATCCTTTAGTAAAGACACACAATGATTCATAAATTACAACGCATCAGGCAATAAACACATCTGAAACATAAATTGCAGATAACGGTTGACAGTACTGTTCAATTACATGAGTGAAAAAAGGTCAAGAATCTAGTTTTAAATTATTTTTCATGGGAATAAGTTATTCTAGTTTTAATGTGTCCTGTAGACAACTTGAATAAATATAGATGGTTGCAGTCTAATATTGATTAGTATTTAAGTAAGCTATGTTCTCTTTCTTAATATAGAAATGATATTTATGATTCAATGTATTTTATTGCGCTAGTGTTACCATCATAATGCGTAAAGTATGTAAGAAACCATTTAATAATAAATAATATTGGTATTTGACTTGAAACTTTCTTAAATGGACCCATAGTTCAGTGTAGGTCTACCTCATTTGAGCACTTCCCATGGCTTTCTGTCATTGTGAAGGGTTAGAAAATGGTTAAAGGTTTGGCCGAAGTACTGGCATATAAAAATAGATTCCCTAGCATCATACAGTGCATCCATACTGTTACACCACTCTACTAAGTCCTTTGTGTCATTCTACTGCATATAAAGTAGCACTGTACAAATAAACTTTATTTAATTTGATACCAGTGTGTAACTGTAACACTCAACAACAATAATAAGAATAAGAATAATGATAATAACAACATAGCGGTGTATTATCAATTACACAGAGACCACAAATAATTGGCTGAACTTACCTGCTTCAGAAAGTGGAGTAGATAGGAGATCAGATGTTACTTCTCCAACAGCTGCAAATGTTTCCTGAGTGCATCTGGACAGTTAGCTTACTATGATGTGCTACAGTGCTAAGTGGTGCTGATATTGGTCAGTGAAATTAAAAAAACGCCTTACGTTCTAGGAAAGAGCAGTTATCCAGATAGCTAGCCACCTGCTTACCATACAGATTCATATCCTTCATTCTGTAACGTTATCCGAGTCCAGCAGATACATCATTATCTTACATTAGCTTTATTGCTACTTAGCTAGCAAGCCACTACAAATGAAATGTCTACACACAAAACGTCATTTTATTGCTAACATTAAACAACATACCTCTATATTGGGTTTACTTTTACTTCTCTTTTCTCTGTTTTCTTCCTTACACACCTGAAGGCTTGGACCTTTTTATTATGAAATAAAATGTGAATATTTGCCTCTTAACATCTTCTCACAGACTTAGCCTGTCTGTGACATACATCATTCCTCTTTTTCAGTGTGCACAGTACAAGTGCAGATTAAAGATTGTGAAGAACAGGGGGGCAAAGTGTATTTGTTTCCTTCTTTTTTAACTCAAGGCAGAAAATGAGGAAGGATGCCCAGTGGCGAATTTTTATTTATTTCATTTTTTTCTTTCCTTTTATGGTGGTAACCAAGGTAGTGCCCTAGGCAACTGCCTATATGGCCTATGCCTTTAGCCAGCCCTGCACAGAGCTCTGATGTCAAAGAGACACACAGACAGGTGAGCTGCAGCCTCTCAGGTCAGCTCTGATGTCATAGTGAAAGATCTAACCAGAAGTTCAGGAAAAATACAAATAGAGTTTTTTGAGATTATTTAAAGATAGGTTTGAACATCACTGTGGCTCTGTCAATAAATTCTTCAGTTGTTACCCAAATCAACATACTGAAAGAAGCACAGAGCTGCAGAATCTCAGGTAAGGTTTGAAGATCTTACAACAGATAATTGTTTTAAACAGAATAACACATTACATACATGCTCTTATATATTTATTTTGGTAACTTTTATTGTGAGTCTATGAAATGTCAATTTTAAATCCTAATTTTGGTCTCAGTATTATATCAATACTATAAAATCAAATGGTTAATGTTAATGGGACCCTTTCAGAGTCAAGAATCATGGGGTTTGGGGTACCACAGGGTAGTATCCTGGGTGCACTATTCTTTTTTTAAATTGCTAAATGTACGATAGCTTCTCCTTGATGGGGCAAACTATCCGGGAACCTTTGCAGAACCTTGTGTGGCAAACTGCAGAACATACCTCACCTTCACTGGTGCTAGTTACCTCTCAGCTACCATTATGGTTGTCATGCAGCTCTGACAGTAGAAGCCTGTAGAATAAGCAGATGATGCAAGTCATAAGTTTTTCATCATGTGAAAAATGTCGTTTTGAGGTGGATGTGCCCAGTAGGGAAATGAAGGTGTGTCGAGTTCATGGGTGTCCTGAACATGGTTCACCACTCGGCCTCCATCACATCAGAATCTCCTTTACAGTACAGGTGGTTGATGATGGCTGGCTGCCACAGCTTCAGGTCCTCCACTCCTGCTCCTTCATGCCTGCATCCAAAGCCTCCCTGGATCTGTTTCAGAACAGAAACAATATGTTGAAAGAAAATGTTAGACATAAAAAAACAGCCAACTAAACTACAAACATCAGGATACAAACTTTTACCAATATGCCAGACATTTAAGAAATGGTGTGTTCCTTCTTGACACACTATGACAAAAGATGTGGGATATCAAAGGAACTGAAGGTGTTTACATGATGTTGAGACATCATCAGATGCTGCTGAGCAATCAGCTGGCACACCCGGCATTTATTAGCTATTTCCTGACACCTCTAGCTGCTCCTGAGGATGGTTTCAAAGTTACACAGAAAGCTTGAAACTACCTGTGTCTGTCCTTTTTGAGAGTAACTCTTACTTTAAATAACAGTGCAACGTCATACATACACTATTATGCTGGAGAACATGGTGAAGGTCAATCATTAATAACTGTGTGATATGGAACAAATGCAGCTAACGTTAGATATGAGAGGCCCTCAGAGACACCACCACTCATTACTACAACATCTCCCAAAACCTTATATCACAGCTACATAACACAAATGTTTCAGCTGAGCAAACAGAAAGTCACAAAGTTATGTAACTAGATACCAGGATCCTGCGTTAGATAACAGAACTTAATTAACGTCATGCTGTGTCAAATGGTAACCGCGTTTACAAAATAGGATGCTAACAATGTTAGCCAGCTGTTAACTAACGTTAGCATTATCCCTCGTCAGCTAGCAGGTTAGGTGTGCTGCCTAACAACAATCAAAACTCCACATATCAAAACAGGAGGAAGCTCTGCATGGTTCTGATGGCTCATGTGACAGGTGCTCTTCAGTAGGGCAGGTGAAAACACACAAAAAAGCAGAATCCAGGAAGTCTTGCTGAATATTAGGCCTTAAGTTGCGCAGACAGCCATGGAAAAAAAAAACGAAACTCCATCTTCAAGTGAAATAATGCATTTATTCTTTGAGCATAGGCAATCAAACAGACCAATGCGTTACCGACTCTACATCTTCATCAGGGTCTGATGACCTGAAAAACTTCCTGGGTTCTGCTTTTTTAACAATAAAAACTCGTCAGACATAACTTCTTAATTCAAGCCAGCGTCCTGACTGATTTGGAGGTTAAAAATATTAGAAACAAGAACTTACCAGAACAGTTCATGTCTTCTTGAGCTGAGTCTCTCCGGTCGGCACTGAGCTGCTGCTTAAGGCGGAGCTGATGAGGCAGCTGTGTTTACCGGAGGAACCGCACTGGCTATCAGCCTCACACAGTCCTGGTTTGACGTCCCATCATGAACTTCATCATATCACAAATAACATAACCCTCCTGTCTAAAATGGGCCTGCACACAACTGTGTTCTTCCGTTACAGAGGCAGCAGTGAAGACTTCACCTGCACAAAACTCAGCCGGGCACAAAGACTAGCTGCTGCTTTTCTTGCTAGGAAAGTGGACATCAGGTCCCGAAAGGCTGGATTTTGTGCATCCTGAACAACCACAATTATTCACAGTGATGAAAAATGATAAAATGCAAAACAAAACTAGAAACAAACAAAAAAAAGAAATACAAATTCACTTAATGACGACTGCTCAGACTCATTCGTACTTAGTACAGCACAGTGTACTGCAGCTGGGACAGGGAGAGGGATTCCCTCTAGTGACGTAATATGACGCATTGTTGAAAAAAAGCTTGTTTTAAGGGTGCTGCTCAAAGTGCTAACTTTTCAGACTGAATTTCTACCTTTATGTTTCGTTAAACTAATCAAATCACACATTAACCTTTCACTGGATAATTTTCATGATAAATATACTGTAAATCCAGTAAAAACTCCAACCTGCAAGTTGCTCTTTAAGTCTGGGCAGAGACAGTGTTAGATTGTGTGTTGTTAGTTTTAGCTTTATAAGCTTTATTGCTCTTGTGTTGTTGTGAATTGACGGACCACCGAGTCCCTTTGCTCTGCTATATTCCGAGGAGTTTTGAAGTTTCCTGCCTGTTTAGTTGTGTTCACCACGCTATACTGTTTTTGTGTTTGGCCCACTTGGGACTGCTGTGTTTGTGCCACCGGGAGTGAGAAAGTAAGTTGCTTTATCGATCAGAAATCAGACAACGCACATTACAGAACGCCACCCGTACACATGCTCTCTGTGGACAAAGCAACCGTTTCTCCCCCCAACGCCTGAGACACACAGCCTGCATGAACCTCAGCAGTGCGTTTGCGTCGCTGAACTGCTGCGTCATGCACGCTTGCAGCGTTCACACAGACAGCGTTGCTGCTGCAGCGCTTCTGCTGCCAGCTCTATCTTTCTACATAGAGTTTGCCTTTGATAATGGCCATCAATTATAGAATATTTCATATCATTTAATGATAAATTTCATTTATGGTGGGGTTTGGTTGGGGATACTTCTGTGTCAACCACATACACTCCTCAAAAAGGATGTTTTTAAAAATTTTTTTTATTGATTATAGTGCTGAAGCTCCGTGTGTCACTGACTCTCCATACTGGAGTTCCCCGTCAGAGAGGCTCCCTGCCCTGGCGTGCACCACGCAGGCTGACCCGCAGTGGTGACACTTCATGTCTGTGACATATTCTACAGATATAGACATTGAAACTACAGTGAAGGGTGTAATGTTGCTAGTATGATATCATATGACTGTCAACAGATGGTTTTCCCTGTTTATTTCTGCTGAGAACCGCGCACGTCACGCGGAGAAAATAGGTGAGACCTTGAATCTCTAGATGACGTGATGTCATCTCGTGACGCAGCAGCCTGTGTGGCTGCTCTAACCTGTTCATATAGGGGTTGCAAATCAGGTTATATTAAGATGTTCACACCAAACACTGAGACCAGAGAGATGAGCAGACAACCAACAGGAGTTTATTTCATTACACACGAACATACAGAACTCAGAAAGTCATCAATGCAGCAGCCCCTTTCAGCTCACACCCAACCCCTATTTATACCAAAATGGACGTGACTTTTGGCATTTTCGTGAACCAAATGATCACTTGGACCTTGACCAATGGGAGTAGATGTCTCTGGACCATTTAGACATTTCCTAATTTCTGCTGTGTGTGTGTGTGTGTGTGTGTGTGTGTGTGGTGTACTTTGCTCCCCCCTTACCTAATATTTCCAGATGTCTCCTGTTTGTCTGGTGGCCTAACGCTTTTTGGGTGGGTCAATGACCGGCATAGGTCAAGTCGATCTGGTAAGAGTTTTCTTTTCCCAGGGATTGCAACCAGAACTTTCGAAAACAATCTCCTTTAAAGGAGTTGTTTTCACCTATCCATTGGTGTTGTGCAACCCTTATTGTTTTATATATTACTTAGTACAATTCCACAAGCTCATCATATTTTCGCTCCTACATTAACATGGGCACCGAAATGAAAAGCAAAAGGTTCCGCAATGCACACGCGCTGCTCACGCAGCCTGTGTGTCCCAGGCGTAATGCATGAGAACTGCAAGGAGAAGGAGAGGGAGTGAGGAAGATGCAGGTGAGAGATATGGCCCACAACCAGGTTAGTATAGTTTACATTAATACAGAGAGAATGAGGATACAGCCATTTCATACAGGAGAGCAGCATGGCTTTACCTATGTACGCAGAGGTTCATATGAGGCAGTTGTCACTGTATAGAGACTCCAATCTGCAGTGTAGTTCATACACTTCACTGATAAACTGAAAATTAGACAGAGTTACCATCATATTATATGATGTAGGCCTGCTAGGATAATTTATATCTAATGACTTTGGCCAAAGAACCTCACACAAGGCAGAAAGCCAAAACAAAAGAAAGGGGCGGCGCTGGCCCAAAAAAGACTGAGAACCACTGTTCTAAGCTCACCTTGTTTTTGCTGACTCTCTCTGGCTTTGGGCATATGATGTGGAGGTACATTCTTGCAGGGATGTCAGACTGACACCTGTGCTTCTGGCATACTGGCATCATCTGGGTACTGAAAAAAAGTTTCTTCAAATATAGAAGACAGATATATCTAATTAAAATATGATGTAGCTATCAGTAAAGCTGGCTGGATTAGGATCTTTATCATGCATAATTTTTCTTGTCATTGTGACAGCAATCAATTTGCAGTGATCAAGAGTATAGATTTTATAAAATAATATAATATAGTATATGGTATGTGTGTCTCTCAAAGATGAGCAACAACAGTTTAGAGTAATTTCATATTGTTTCCATAGTTCTACAATATAGCGATAGAAAGCACAGGTTTAAATCCCCCCCCCCCCTTCATACAGAACAAGATTTGCATTCACATGGGTAGCAAATCACCTGGAGACAATGTTGCACACTCCTCCATTGCAATAGACAGCAAATCTTAAATATGGAAACTATGATTTGAAACTAAAAGATTCTATTAAAGCAACAACCAAATATTTGAAAAGCCCTAAAGGTTGTGTGATAAGACATCAACATTTGACATGTCTTGTTTTTTCAGTTGCTAAACTTTGTGTGTGCTGTGTCTAACGCTGTGGTATGTGTGCTTACAGCACATGATTGAACCACACAGAGGAATATATCCTATAGTCCTATATCAGTTGTCTGTAACATGTAAACAGAGTGTGTGAGTAGCATGAACATTTGGCAATGTCCCTTTTCTCCATTTTGCACTATACACAAACACATGGGGTTTCTCCATTAGGGCTTTCACAGATTTGGTTGCTTTAGCAGAATCTTTTAGTTTGAAATTATAGTTACTGTATTTTAGACTTGCCGTATATTGCAATGGAGAAGTGTGCGAGATTGTCTCCAGGTGATGTACTACCGTTGTGAGTGCTGGTCTGGTTCTGCATGGAGGGGTTGGATTTAAACCTGCGCTGTCTGTCTACCCCTTTATTGTAGAATTATGGAAACAATATGTAACTACCCGTTTTTCCCCTTTAATTTTTGAACAGTGGATTGACATTTATTTCAGTTGACAGGGAGTACCTGACAGTTTTCCATTGTTGAAAACCTGATGAGGACACTCGAGTTAACAGAATTCTCATCTATACTGATTGACATTGAATACAAAATAGAGGCTGGCTTGAAAAATCGCGGAATTATCCTCTCAACCAATTGTGTATTCCCGAAACTGGTCAATAAGTAGGGAAACCTGCAATGGCCCAAACAAAAACCACATGCAGTGGTCATAAATATTTATATCCAATGACAGATCATTCATAACCATTTAAAAAACAATCATACACACATACCTTCCATGTCCTCTTGTGAACACTCCTCCGTGTCAACAGTCTCTAAAATGGTAATTGACACAATATGAATGAGTTGGAAAGCTGAAACTGTTGTGATCAATCTGACAATTAAGAGTATACAACAGTACTACATAAAGAGCTGGACTGATTATGTAAATAACTATCGTAAAACTATTACCACTACACAACTTGCCGTCTTCATCGGTATTTTAATTACGGTCAAATGGGTCAATGATGTGATGCTAATTTTTTTGTGTGTCCATATGGTTAAGTTAAATTTAAAAGGCTTAAAATTTGAACACGTGAACTCACATGAACGCACATGAACGCGCAACCAGACCAGCTATCAAAACAGAGAACAGAGAGGCTCAGATAACATAGAGGGAGTGTGATGTAATTCTCTGCTTTGGTCGCCATTAAGGCCTTTACACACTGGGGGTGTGACAAATAAACAACACGAAAATGTGAGATGCTCACCTGTGAATAGTTCACATCAAAACTATTCACACTGGCAGCGATATGAATTTGCGACAGAAACACAAATTTGTGAGAGAATTTGTGACAGCTCATTCTGCTGTCAGTCAGCCCGGTGAAGACAGTTTGTCTGGTCGCTGTGCTCTAAGCTCCCCAGGAGCTGCAGCTGACAGACAGCTGCTTCTGTGGACAGAGTCACTGAACGCAGGTCGGAGTCAGAGTGGATTGAATGGATATAATGCTCTCCTCTTCTTTTGTCGAGTGACGAGAAGGAGGACAAGGACAAGATGATGTTGACATCATTCAGTGATGAAGATGATGATCTCTGACCTGTGTTCTGGGGAGCTGAGAGCACAGCGGCCGGACAAACTGCCTTCACCAGACTGACTCACAGCAGAAAGTTACTGAACCAAAATAGTTTGCATGTCGGCTCCACGGGAAGAAATCCACAGTGTATATGTATAAATACATGATGATGATGCATATGATACATGAATCAATGTATTGATTCCCACTATAGCGAGTGAGCATACCTGCCTGCCTGCAGTGAAACAGGCAAGCTCACAGACAGACTGGGAGGTGATGAATCAATGTAGATACAGTAAATATGTTCAAAACACATACAGCGGGATATTCAACACCCCATGTGGGCCTTCACAAGAAACAGCTGTCTGTGTAGATTACGCTTCGTGATTGGTTGATGCTTTATTCACTGGGTGAAAACTCAAAATTATACTTTTTTCACCTTGTAATATTCACATTCTATATGAAAGTACACATCAAAAACAAGTTTAAAAAAACATTGCACAAAAAAACTGCCCCCGGTGTGTAAAGGCCTTTACTCTCCTATATCTTTATATGACAAATTAGTTGTTTGCTGACATGTCATATATTGCACCAATATAATAAGACTTAATACCCCTTACATATTTCATCCAGGCTCTTCCCTTTGTATTCTCCTAGCCATCCCTGTCCCAACGCCAGGACAACTTTGCTTATTTTAGCTAGCTGGAGGGTGCCCTCTGGAAGGCGGTACTGCTTTTTGTGGTCACTGATGTTATGCGCAAAGAAATCTGCCAACTGGTCAAGTTCTGTAGTCTTGAGATTCAGAACGGTTGAGAGGGTAGCGATGTGTTTCCTGAGTTTCGTTGAGGTTAGTGCTTTGGGATTTTTGATGTCATGACATTCATTCACAAACTGCTTTATGCAGTTGGAACCCCTGAGGTAATGGACAGAATGCGGCAATGCAAACAAGTATCCATTTTCATTCAGCAACCCACATTCTTCTCACTTCTCAGTCAGAGTATCAAGCGATTCCCTCATGAGAGGGGTGAGGAGAACAGTAACTTTCCTTCCTCTCTTTCTTACTATGGCTATCCATACAAAATGTTTGCAAAGCATCTGCTCAAGTGCTGTAAGGGCCGAGTTGACATCTTCATGCATTTCTGACGTGTCCTTTGATAAGTACGCAAACAAGATCCGTTCTGGATACCTCTCCTGCTCTCCCGTGGTTAAAGAGAATTATTTGCATCAGGTTCACTTTAGCAAGGTTTTTCTACTTTAAAGGCAAAGGCTTTTCTTTTAGGACATTCAAGTGTTGCTGCTGTTCCTCAGACAAATAGCAGTGAAGATTTTGGACATCGTGCGTGAATGGAAGGAGTTGAGGAGAATTCCATTTGGTCTGGTCAAGTTAAGTTAGCACTTGGCTTGCAATGTCAAATTTCCAACTTTCTTGATATAGCTCTGTAAATTCCTCAGCATCTTGGGCAACTGGCATCTTTAATCTTCAATCCTTCGGACTTAATGAACATGGCCAAAGAATGCAAACTGTGTCCCACTTTACGAGCAAGAGATGGATGTTGATATTTGCCAGTTTCATCACTGAATCCAGCTAGGCATCTTGCAGCAGTGACAACATGACTGTACTTTTCAGGTTTTATGAGTTCTTTGATAGTCTTCACAGGTGTAACTTTTGTTGCTTCCAGTGCCAGTCTGCCAAGCTCTCTCAGTTTTTTTCGAATATATTGCAGTGTTCAATGCTTACTTTTTTCCCAAGGAGTACATGTGCTCCTAAATGAAAAAATTTAGGAGCACACAAAGAAATTTAAGAGCACACTGAAAAATATCCAAGTAACAGTTTATTAAAGAAAACAATTCATTACATACATATTTACAATTTATTACATACATATTTAAGCTCTGTGTGTGTGTGTAAATCAAAATTTATGTTGTCTTATTCTTCAAGATACATCATTCAGTCTGACTTGATGTTGGCAATGGATTCATTTTTAGCAGGACAATGAGCTTACAAAAGTAGGCCCATGCCTACTACACGCAAAGGATATCGGTCGTCCAGCTGCTTTTATAGTTTGGCCGTCGTTAGCGTTGTTAGCATCACTAGCATTAGCCGCCGTGTTAGCGTGAGCCACCTCAGTTGAACCTTGCAAATCAACTTCGCCAGATTCCTCTTTCACCTCTTCTCTTTTTCGCCCAAAATAAAAATTAAGGGGCTTCATTTTTAGTGATGATGTTAATTATTGTACCAAATACTTCTTCAGCACGAGCACAAGTCTGTCCCTGACTGACTGAGTTACTGTGGTTACTGCCTTGTCGGCCAAGCGTCTCCACCTCCTGTATCCGTTGTTTCAACGTAAAAGTCCTCTAGCGTTTCATATAGTCTTATGGTTGTAATTTGTACTCGCACAGTGTGTGAGTAAATTATTTTTCCAGTTGGCACATATCTATTTTTAGGGGCAAATGTGAATGAAATACTCGCACAGTGGAGCCCTGCATTGGTGTTGGCTGATTAGCTTCTCATTCAACCAAACTCTAGAATACAGCGGTTTTCCTTAATAGCAACTGTAACCTTGTCTTGATTCATAACACTTAAGAACTTCCAGTATGCTTCGCTAATCCAACTGGAGCAGGTTCAGCAAAAGCACACAATGCTTGGACTCTTTTTTTTTTTCACCTGCTTTAGATGTATTACTCTGAGGCTTGAATTTGCAGACCTGAAAATGTCGCCACATAACTCTTTTTGTGAACAATCCATAGCAGTAAAAACAATGCATAAATTCTTGTCCATCAGTTTTTTTCTTCGGTTCCACTTCCATGGGATGAGTTTGCCTCTCGCTCTGCAAAACTTCAGTGTTATGTTCAAAGTCCTACCTCCAAAAATCAATACCAGACTCACTAACAAGAGCACCAGACAAACACAAACATTGAAAAAAAAAGTAACACTTCCTGATCATCATCAAATACTAAACTATACCAATCAAGTTGACTACAAAATTAGAATAAGAATTTTATTCACAAATCAAAATTCCAGTGAAAATGCAAATGCCTACACTCGTAGGATTCATAATCTAACCCCAGGATAAACAAATGGAAATTTTGTAAAAGTATTTTTTTCTTTAAAAGTGCAAATAACGTTTGAATAGTGCAAATGTACCTATAACGGTACAATATTGATGGTATGAAAATTTCAGCCTTAATGCATCGTCTATATGCATGTCTGGCACTCTAGTTAGTGAACATGGTGTTGAGTTTGGCTGGTGCTATCCTGTAAGTGATGACATGAAGGAGGTAAAAAGAGGCTTACAGGATGGCTACAGCTTCTCCTCAGCCTTTGTGAAGCCATTTCAGACATAGAAGTGGAAGGGCCCTTTGTGCTGTCATCACTTGAATCGCAGAGAGCATCAGAAAACTGTCGAGGTTATGATTATCCATTTTTGTTCACAGTCTATTAAAACCAATTACAGGGGAAAGATTTGGAGTGAAATTGCCCATCAACTAGATATTGGTATTAAGAGTGTCTTAGGCATACCAGAATGCTTTTTGTCCTTCTCAGCCTTGGAACTACTTCATCATCTGATTGCACACTGGAATGGTCTTTTACAGAATCCTCATCATCGGTTTGGTCCACTATACTTGCATGTGAATTGTGCAGAGGATCAGAAAAATCTGATGCTCTATTCATCTGCAAAAAGGGAATCATATCAAGGTATGGTTATCCATTTTTGTTTACATTCTATAAAAATCAATCACAGAGGAAGGATTTTTGAATCAGTTGCCTATCAACATGTTACTGGCGTTCTACAACTAACTGTAACTAACTACAGTCCTCATTGGTTTCATAACTTTTGGAATAATCCACCAGGGAAGACCCTCGGACAGTAAACACCTAAATATAATTAAACACAAAATAATCAGTACGCTGATAGTAATCATGTATGTGGAGGTATTAGCTAGTTATAAAAGTTAGCTCATGTGAAAACTGTTTCTGAATTAGCATATAACTTCAAGTGAAATGCATGGCACGTTCTTTTCTAGATGTCTCAACAACTTTAACATATAATGGGCTGCAATGGATCATGTTCAAAATACCCTTTTTAAACATGCAACAGCTGGGGAAGTGTAAAGGTATACCTGTAACAATTACATTTAGATACTGACAGGTGTTGCCTTAATGATATCACTTAGAGTGAAATCCATACAGAAAGGCCCCATGAGGCAAGACTCGAAACGTATGAGTGTGTGACGTTAACTGGCTCCTACCACATCACCCAATGAGTAATCTTGACTGAAAAGCTGAATCAGAAGAGCAATGTAAACAACTTCATATCTTGGTAATAGAACTACATGGTGAACAGGTCAACATAAATAGTTAGTGACAACAGTGTCTACATTACTCCATTACCTGTGTGCTAGAATCATCTCTCTTTGAATCCTCATGGGAACTATGATCTATAGGGAACGTCTCGGTCTCTACTGCCACAGCAGGAGCCTGCTTGCTTTTCAACTGTAATTCAGATAAAAAACAAGAACTTATATTGATCAGATCATATATCTCTGAGATCAAATGAAATCCACAGATACACAGATAATCAAATTAATATAAAAACTGGAGAAATACAAAAGTAACTGTACTAATCGGCACATTTTTACACACTTTAAATTCTCAAAAAAACTTGTATACCTAATCTAACCAACTCAGTAGGGCTCTGCATTATGATGATATATATCACATGACAAGGAAAAATGTTGTAAATCACACTCTTTACGGTGATATTTTTCATCATTTGGAGTCTGTCCATCTTTTGTGTGGATTACATTGATAAATTACTCTTTTTGGCTTTTTACTTGCAAATCTTTCATTGCACTTACAGTAACATAATGAGTGTAGTCGTCATCAACTCTCCACCACTGTGCTACACACTTGAAGGGCTCAGCTCTGCCTGCACTGAGAAAGAGGCGACTATAAATGACAGCAAAATGCAGTAGAGACTTTATTTATGTTATTTACCTAATTTATGTGCACACGTTTCATTTCAGCTCAGTTGATAGTCTCTGTGTCTTGCTGTTACTTATGGTTGTGCTAGTCTCCTCTGCTCTCCGTGGTTCACTGCACGCGGGGCCGAGCCCTCCATGTGTGCAGCGCAGAATTGGAGAGATGGTGAACCAGGTGAAGTGCTTGAGTTGATGACAACAACACTCTTTACGTTATTGTAAGTGCAATAAAAGCTTCACGAGTAAAAAGCCAAGAAGAGTAATTTAATTTAATCCACGCAAAGGATTTACAGAAAATTTATCAGGACACATATCATCTTCGGGATATGAGATCTTGGTCATATCGCACAGCCCTACAACTCCCCTTTTTACACCATGGCCATTTTGAATCACCATAGTTGTAATCGATTTCAACTCCTATTTCTATTTTCTTCACAGCAAACAGGCACAAATGTAGTGACTTTTTTCATGATGCAGTTTGGAGATTTGTGGTTGTCATTCACTAATCTTCCAAGGGATCCATCTTCTTTGGATGCATCAATACTGAAAAGTATAAGAAAACTACGCATTCAACTTAAACTGTACTACTTAAATATGTAATTTCATAAAGTGTATACATCTTAACAGTTTTACTGTAAGAGCCATTTAAAATACATAGCACATCAACTCTATCTGTATGATGTGTGATAGGAGAACATCCTGATAAAGATAAAACTCTTTCCATTAGCCTAAAATGTCAAGACTTTTCAGTGATGGCTAAAGTTACAAACCAAATCTGATTCACTGGAATTAACTTTTGCAGTTGTTCCTGCTTTCATTCATTCATCAACTATTCAAAAGGTCTTAATTAGAATTTCTCTGATCTCTACGAAACATGTATCTTTACATGCTCACCACCAGTGACGTTTCCGCCATTCAAATTCAAACAGAAATGTACTCTCTCTCTCTGAGTAGTGTCTGGACCGGCATTCTTCCAGTGATTTGAGTTCACCCTGTACTCCAAGACAAAAGAACCTTGTTCGACAGGCTGGGTAGCGAACACTTCTCTTCCTATGAGGACATATAATTAAATATACATTTTAATTAGAAGAAACATTGAGTTGTCTTAACCTGTCACATACAGCATGATCCACCGCTTGTAAATTAAATGTGGTATAATCATAACAAAATGATGTTATAGCCTCCTGCCTTTAAAACCAACATATGTTGGAGCTAAAGATTCAGTGCAGTGTTTTCTCTGGAACAAGAGATTTACCGTGGGGGCAGTGTGTACTGGGGTGGGGTGGGGGCGGGGGTTCCCAGCCGAGTCACGAAGGCATTGGATTTATACACTAGAAGATTTTGAAAAGACTTAAAAGACTTAAGTCTGACACCCTCTCAAAGTCACTGAGTTTAGTTACCGAGTAAGATTTTGCAAACAGACACTACACGCTGATTTTTCCTGTTATTTACTCATGTTCATATAACAACTTTTTCCTCTTTTTTTTTTTTTTTTTTTTTTTTTTACAAATTAAGTTTTTGGGGGTTGATGTTTCTCAAATCATATTAGCTAAGACAATCACATTTCAAAGGTGCTGTCCTGTACTCGAAAAATGCCTTAAATTTGCAGGGAAAACTAGTTATTTTTACAACATTAAAACAGCTACACAGTTTATACAGAAACCACATTCAACCATTAACTGGACACAGCGCTTTCAGCTGCTGACCATTTACAGCATACTGCCATTAGAAACTGAGTACAGTTAGCTGATAATCATCCTGTGTTTTGACAGTCCACTGGCCCAAAAACATGGAATTCGTCCCAGTATGCCTGATGGCCAGTACACCTCTGGCTGTAACCCACTGTTGTGGCTGTAAAACAGTGGATAACAGTGGATGTTTTGAGCGTCACACAAACTTAGAGGTTGAGGTCTGAAAATTGTGACTGCAAGTTTCAGTTTTGTTAACCTGTTGGCTGTTTTCGATCATTAATAAGCCAGGAGCGGAGGAGGAGGCGGAGGTGGTTTTCGTTTCAACGCTCTCTTCACTGGAGGATTCAATGTGTGTTTTCGTTTGTTAATCTGTTTCTGATCATTAGGAAGTCTGGATACTATTTGCTATTTACTTAAACATTTTTTTATGTTAAATATTTTTCATGTAGGCCTATTGGTCTCTTTTATTCCGTCTGTTATACAGTAA
Organism: Thunnus thynnus; assembly: GCF_963924715.1. Lineage (NCBI taxonomy): Eukaryota > Metazoa > Chordata > Actinopteri > Scombriformes > Scombridae > Thunnus > Thunnus thynnus. Next base: position 33,033,216 of record NC_089526.1, on the reverse strand, counting down.
ACGTTTGTTGTATTGATATATTTTTTAAATGTGTCACAGACACTCATTCATTCTAAATAATACATTTTAATCTTGTCAGTTAGCGAGCGTCAGCTATTGGTCAGGAAAAAAAAAAAATCAAAACGAGCATCCCTATCCACAATAAATCAAACCACTAACGTCAGACAGCCTTATCATACTTTAGCAGTTATCTCGTGTTTCTGCAGTGTTGCAATGGTGGCAAAGATTTTGGCGTGGCAGCCCACCACTGCAAAATGTTACCAGTGGAAACACTGCAGTGTAGTAACACAACGTGGACACTTTCATAGCCTTTCTGGAAATGCCAATACAGCCTTTTATCATTTTCCAACTACAAATATAGTCATTTATAATTCATATAGACAGGATATAACACAGGCAATATGCCATTGAAAGAAATGTAGAGCACTTTAGTTTATTTCTCTTACGTTTACTGCAAACATTCATGACTGAAGCCAGGCTTATGTAGAGTTGTTTTTTGCCAACAGATCTCTGATTCTGACAAGTAGGCTAAATATTTGTGTATTGGCACAATTTTGCACTTGTGTAATATGCTGCCCCCCAAAGGACCTGCTGCCCCGTACCTTTGTTACTGTCATTAACTCTTTCCATAAACCCCGGCTTGTCCATCAAAGACAGAATGTGTGATGTTGCATCATCAGCAGGCCGTATCCCTCTCTGCCTTTTGAACATCTCTCTGTGAAAATAATTTTTAAATCATTACACAGGTATCCAACATGAGAAAACAAACTCATTGATAACTTATCAAATGATTTCAATGAGTCGTTTTTATATTCAGTGGTTTATGATCTTTGTGGAGTAGTCACCAGAACCCCAGGTATATCCAAGATGGCGCAGATCATAGATATAAAACACTAAATATATCTATGGGGTGGACTGACTGACCTGCTGGAGGGTTATTCCAGAAAGTGGGTTTAGTGAAAACTGAGCTTGTTAACCCTGAGATGAGAGAAATTCTGTTTTTCAAGTTCCAGAAAGAGAGGTAATTTAAACTCTGGGTCAGTTACCATGGTAACTGTGAACTTTACCTCCTCACCGGCAGGTTTTCTTCAAAAAATCCCGAGTTTCTTTCTGTCTCCTCCCTCTTACAGAGCCAGGCACGCTGTTTCATTTCCTTATTCATTCAGTCCATATCAAAACTTGTATTGAAGAATATTAATTAGGTTTACTGTCAGAATCAAAGTCCTGATTGGATATTAGTTTGTTACTCCAGGACTATCTAAATGCACAGTCATGCACAGTCATTTCTTTCCCCCACTCTGACTCAGGCTCTTTTTTTAAAGATAACTGTAACCGTCCACATACACATGGATTAATATCTCTACATCCACTGGATTTAAATGGAGGCTCTGCTTTTTAATTAGCCTACCTGTTGACATGATGAATCATAGTATTGGAGCTCTATTGATGATGGCTTTTTTTATTTAGCACTTACAGCTTAACCCAGAGTGAACAGATGCAGGATTGATTGAACTTAGATCAGTTGTTCTGGAATCAAAAAGCTTGGATAAGCCGCCACAGGTTTAATCAACTCCAAATTCAGGGTTTATGCCAGGCTAGAAAACAGCCATCATCAATGGAGCTCCGATACTAAGATTCACCACGGCAACAGATAAATTAAAGGCAGAGCCTTAAAAAAAAGAGCCTGAGTCAGAGCGGAAAAAGTGTCAGTGAGTTAACACAATAAAGTTTTATTCAGTGTAGTTCATTAATTCATCATTTACTAGACTTACATTTCCTTAATGATGATAAAGTGGAATCAGACTGTGTATCAGGCTGCAGTTACATTCCATTTTAAATATATTTGTTCAGCTTTAATCTGATGGATAAAACACAGCAAGCAGCAACTGAAGATGAAAAATATAGTTAAAGATTTAAAATATATGTAGTTTAAAGACATAGAGACATGACTGTAGCTCACAGTCTGATCAGTAATAATGTGTTTGATGATTTGTACTTGAAAAGGCGTCGAGGTTAAAATACAGTAGATTTTAAATGTTCAGACATCTATTTGGATCTTGGCTCAACAGCATTCAGTGATCCTGCTCACTCAGAAATATTAACATATAATCTCCAACATTTATGTTCCATCAGATAGAGATAGAGATAATTATTCATTGATCCCACGTGTCTAAAGCTTCATACAGATTGTTTAAATTTAAACTGAGATTACACATCTCAGTGTAATCAGTGTAATCTCAGTGTTACACTGAGCAATGCAATAAACATTTCAGGTCAGGAGGTGCGCTAACAAACTGACAGCTGTCTTGTGTGCACAGAGTCACAGTGTTATAACAGAAGGACATACAGAGGTTTGATTCTGAGCTGAGGCCGAATTCATGCTGTGTAGTATTTGAATGTGGGAGCAAAAACCACTGTTCAAAGAAATAATTGATGCACATAAAAGTGGTGACTTTAGAAAGTCCTGAGTAACAAACTAATATCCAACCAGGATTTAGATTCTGACAGACAGTAAACCTCCACTAATTAACGCGCTTTGATATGGACTGAATGAATGAGGAAATGAAACAGTGTGTCTGGTTCTGTAAGAGGAAGGAAAAAGAGAAAAACTCAGGGTTTGTTGAAGAAAACCTGCCAGTGAGCAGGTTAGCTTCACAGAGTCAGTTACCATGGTAACTGACCCAACTAAAAATAAACACACAAAGGGCTGCTTATTAGGCCTTTCACCTCACGCAAGATTGTAGACAAATCGTCTAAATTTTTGGCCCTGTTTACACCTGGCATTAACATGCGTCTCAGGTGATCCGATCACAGGTGGACATCTCTAAATACAGGTGTGACCGCACCCAAGAGATCCGATCACTCAGACCACATTCGGAGGTGGTCTGGGCAACATGTGACCACATTCATTTAGCAGTGTAAATGCAAGTGTCCTGGGCCACACTCCTCTATTTTCCTGCAGACTAGGCACAAGAATTGCATTGCTGCCTCCTGGTCCAAAGCTGTGTTGACTAGTTTGATAACAAGATAAAGATAGGCATTATTTTGTTTTTCCGTTTTTCATGTGAATTAAAAAAACATAATCCAACTTATTTGTCCTGTTTTCCTCTTCAAATAGGTAATGGGAGTAGAAATTAAACCAAAACCAGAAAATAACTTGTTTTTTGCTTGTCTGTCTAAAAAAAATATTTCAAAAGCTAAATGTTGCTGAATAGTTTTCTCTGTCCTGTCAAGTTGATAACTACAGTTTTTAGTTTTGTTGCTCAACATAATGTGCTCAGGCAACTGCTTTACTCCAAACAGTATAATCCTGGACTGTGTGTGTAACAGCTGACTTATTGGATGTGTAGAAGAAAACAGAACATTAATTAACATTAGATCCTGACCGATCCTGTTGGCGTGTTGGAGATTTAAATAATCAATTAACTTACGCTGACTGTGTCTTGTGCGTAAATGCGCACAGCGTCTCTCAATGGGGAGACACAGCTGCGGGGAGATCGCTGCATATAACATTAGTATTTGTTACATATATATATCAGTGGAGGTTGCTCCTCTATTTATCTATAGAGGGAGATCAAAATATTAAAGAAGAATATTTGGTTGAAATAAACCACTATCAAATTTCAGTATTATTTATAAAATATTTTTTCTCTTCTTTGGAAAGAATCCATTATTGAAATTCTGATTAAAATACTTCAACAGCGTCGCCTGCAGGGCGGGAGGAGAAAGGGCAGTCTGTGTGAAGTGGTGGTGGGAGGCAGTGGGGGGGTGTGGGGGACAGAGGAGGACGAGCTCCTGCTGTCCTCAGGATGGGATTTCTTTCCTCAATTTAATGAACTTCACTTTTTTTCATGCTAATGTATGATTGGCCAAGACACATAAAATGATGCTCCAAGGGAGGACGCCCTCCCTAACCAATCAACAACCAGAATGCAATATTGACATTGCATCGGTCCAGTGATAGTTTCTATATTTCATCTTCAGTTCTCTACCACTGTAACATAGGTGAGTGTGACAGACTGGTAAGAGAAGAAGACCGTAAGATAATGATAAATTAGGTTTCACTTCTTTTATGGAGCAGTAGATAGCTGCTTCCATTAGCCAATGCAACAGTTAGCTTGATGTAGCAGCCCTGAAGGACTGTTAAGGACTGTTAAACTAATGGGAGAATGGATTTGGACTGTGCGGCGCAGCAGCAGCAGCAGGATGCCTTCAGGGAGCGGCTGGAGAGAGAACCAACTGAAGGAACAACCAGGAGAGTTAGCTTGTTTGTCATTGTTGCTAATAATAGACTTGTTAACCAACATCCACAAAGTTCTGTTAACTAACAAACTAGATGACCAACAGCCATAAATGGACGTTATGACATGGATACTTCATCTCCATGAAAGAAAGAAGAAGACATCACATAACGTGAATCAGAAACAGCTTCTCTCTCTCTGTCTCTTTCATCGTTAATTTCATCTCTGATGGTTAAATGTCTCTCTGTGTGGCTGTTGTGTGAATTCATCTCCTTAACACAAATGCAGCAGAGATCATATAATGTGCTGTGGGTAGTTTGCTTGTTGAAGTTATAGTGAGCTGTCTGGTCTCACTCATTCATTTGGAATTGATCCAGTTTTTAATTGAGTGGTTGTTCAGTCAGCTGTTGATGTTGTGTGATTAGTGAATGAGTGTGCAGGAGGTTTGGCTGCATGTTGTGACATTTTCTTCAGCTGTATATTGAGTAATAAGCTTAAAGTTATCAGAATAACAAGTGTTAACATGTCAGCTTTGTAGACTATATCTTGTATGTTGTGTATATAGATAAGAGAGTGTAAGTCATGTATTTGATAAATGCGTTAATACTTTCTGATGTGAACCTACACTTTTAGATCTGTGAATGTTTTTAGTGTTCAATCTTACTAGTATTTAGCAGTGATCTGAACCTGTATCACATTATAAGCTTTGTGCTACTTTATATATTTCTGTAAAATACATAGGAAACACGTGTAAATCCTGTGATATATTGTCTGTTTTTGATGAGAACATAAATCTGTTGTCACAATAGAACAATACTATAAATTTGAATTTCACTTTGTTGGTAAAATGACACATTCTGAACCACTCCATGGCTAAAATTAGCACTTCTTTGTTTAGTAACAATACGTATAAATGTCTTTAAAGAAGCAGCCTTTTCACCATTCAGGGGCTTTTGTTTTTGATAGCAAATTGTTTTATTGGCACATAAAATTGCCCCCCACCTATCCGATTTCATCGGGTGGGGGACAATGATATAGTATGATGCAGTTTGTTGTAAGATTCCATGGTTGATTTTCCTCCTGTCCTCCCCAATTTTTGGAGTCAGCAGCTGCCACTGAGATATATGTGTGTATATATATATATATATATATAGATATATGTACATTCCGATGCAGTGCTAGAGCAAATCAATAGAACGGGCTGATTTTCGTGAGGGGATTGTATATTTGTTTATCCTGTTATCAAACAAGTTTAACACAGCTTTGGACGGAGGATACACAGACCCCCAGTCCTCCCACTGGTTAAAATCAAAAGAATTTGGTATTTGCAAACAGAAATGATGTAGGTGTTTAGTTGCATATAGAGCAGGGAAGTGAGATCCAATCGCAAGTGGTCACTCAAGATGCATGTGGAGACGCATGTTAACATCAGGGGTCCATTTCACAAAGCAGGTTCAACAAACTCTGAGTCTAATCCTGAACTCTGAGTTGATCTACTCTGAGATAGAAAACTCTGAGTGTCCCGTTTCAGAACAGCTGATTTGAGTCAGTTTAATCAACTCAGAGTAGTTTCACCTCAAGCGCGTGCACCACAACTATAAAAAGCCAGCATCAATGGAACCCAAATTCGACGAGGTCACCATTGCAACGGGGAAGAGGAGGGCTGCGTTTTTCACCCCACTAGAATTAGAAATCTTAATGCGCTCATACGGCGAGTTTGAACACGTTTTCGAAAAGAAGTGCAACACTGCTTTAGCTGCAAAAGAGAGGGAGACGGCGTGGGAGAACATCGCTGCTCGGGTCAATGCGTAAGTTTAAATGTAGTCCTTTGCAATCACAATAATATTACAGGGGAAAACTGCTTGAATGGTCGCCTATTAATTTATTTCATTTAGGTGCAATCCCGCCAGGGAGAAGTGCACTTGGCAGCAGTTTAGGATAAAATATAAAAACATTGTTCAAACAGGTGAAACCTCGGCATAATCTCATGGGGGTACCTCATTTTGATCATGTTTTACATTGTAAAGTAAATATTAAGTGGCTGTTTGACTGTGCAGTTGTTTTATCCCCAACATAATGCTGTTTTCACACACATAAATGTCTTCTCATCTATGTCCTGTTAAATAATTAAGCCTATTTAAACTAACACAGACTTCTACTCAGCCAACAGAAAGAAGGCAGACACCTGTAAAACGGGCTGTGGCCCAGCACTGCCACCTCTAACAGAGGCAGAGGAGCTGGCCCTAAGCCAGAATTTAGGAAGGCCAGTGGCTGAGGGAATCCCTGGAGAGAGCTCATCCTCTGAGCCCACCCCCCAAGACACAAGTGCCTTTATAAAATGTAATATGCCTAGGCCTTTTTTTTTTTTTTTGAGCCTATTCATACACATTTATTTGCCTTTCATGTCCTTTTTTCTTTTGTCCCAACAGATTCTGATGGTGCTATCTGCCTGGTGGAGCCCCCTCACACCACAACAGACCTTGTAACTGTAAGTAGGCAATACTCCAAAGATTTTGCCAAATGGTAGTTTAAGTATACTGAAACATACCACTCATCTAGAATGAAGATGTCTGATGACTTTGCAGAGGGGGATCCAGAAAGGTGTATAGGGGTAACATCTTGATATGTTACTGATCTCTCTTCCCATTCACATTTCTTACCATTCTGGTGGAATATAGAGTGACATTTAGCCTACACTGAAGTATTAACACATTCTCATCCTTTTTAACAGAGCATTGCTGGGCAGCAGCAGGAGGGTCCCTCAACTTCCACTGCACAGATTGACACAGTGAAATAGATGTTCAGTAAACACCAGAGGTTCATTCTGTGGAATTCATGTGCAACTGTATAATTTAATGTCCTCCTTATGTATTCCCAGTTACCAGTAAAAGAAGTTTACAAAATATACCTGCTGAAAAAAATACAGAAAGCCGATAAAGAAATGCTATACTTGGACCGCAAGATTAGGAGGGCAGATGAAATAATTGAAATACTGGAGCACAAGTTAGAGGTGGGTGCATGGTCACAGGTGAATTATGTTAATTATGTTAACTATTGGAACGTTAACTAAACTAGCTTTTGTATTTGTAGGAAATAAAGAAGACCAAATGAAACATGTATTATGTCATAACTGCTGTGATGGTGGTGATGATGGTGACTTAAACTCTAAAGTGATTATGGCATATGGTGTCTCTGACTGCTCTGCCATCCTGGATCCAGGGTCAGGGTAAGGGGTCAGCAGCCTAGGTTGGCATAGGTAACCCCTGTCACCCAGCAGAAGGCCATCAAACTGTAATGTATAGTGGATACATTAGAGTGTTTTAAAGGAGGGAGACAAGTGAATTATATTGTGCAAATCTTTAGGCTATGCTTACCATGTTGCAGTCTGTTGCTCAGGTTAGACTTGCGATATATCCCCGAGTCATGAACAGACCCAGGCCACTTGGCCTCCACATTGGAAATGATGTATGCAGCATCACATATGATCCTGACAGTACAGAGAATTACAGATGTTGGTTGAACTATGATGCAGTCTTTTTTGAAACAGTAGTCAATCTACATGTACCTGCACATTTATGCTGTGAATGGACTTCCTATTCACATAATCAGCTTAATTTGTGAGGGAGCCGTGATCGGAATGTGTGTGCCATCTATGCAGCCAATCACACTGGGAAATCCTATAAGAAATTAAAATTACCAATCCCAGTCTGAGGTTGCAGCACAGTGTCATTAACAGAATATAATTTAAAATTAATTTAACAGATCTCTACATCATTCACCTGCAATCCTGTGGAACTCCTCCTTGATGGCTCTGACAGGTTTATGTCCAGGGAAAACAACAAAGATGGGTAAAAGCGGTTTCAGGGCAAGGCACGCTTTTCTGACCGCCCTGCATACAGTTGCCTTACTCAAGTGGTCAGCATCTCCGACATTGTACAAAAAACTTCCATTTGAAAAGAAACACAGAGTTTCCCTCATTTCAGGGTTAACAGACAAAGCAGGTTTAGTGAAAACTAAACCTGCTTTGTGAAACGGACCCCAGGTGTGAACAGACATAATTAGAGCTGTCCACTTGTGATCGGATCACCCGAGACGCCAGGTGTAAACACGGTCTTAGAGTGTAACATTTGCACTTGCGTGCATCAGCTGTGCAAAAGCATGTGTGTAAACTTGATGTAGTAATACAAAAACTATGTTCATAAAGTAAGAAAGGAAATGAGAACATTATAGTGCTTTTTATCCAGAAAAACTGCAGCTCCCTCAATCTATAGCTGACATTTAGCAGCTGGCGATCTGTGCTAACATTAGCAGCTAGCGATGTGCTACAATTGCAAGAAACTGGGTACCAAAGGAGAAACAATATTAAATGAACAAAGTCATATTCAAATAAAATTAACCCACCTGTTGCTCACATGAACATGTTCCAGCGTTAGTACACAGAGGAAGCACTCCGAGTCTGTGTCAATGCCATGGATGTATTATAAGAGCTGGATACCGGACTAAAAACGGCGCCCATTCAGTCCGATAAGAATTGCTCGCCTGGCGCATACGCCAAAAAAAGTTTCTAGCTTCCGGGTTTGCTTCTGTGTTGCCCACAAGCTCCCGCTCGGCCCATAGATTTTACATTGTGATGACGTCACAGATATTTAAATCACTTTTCTCGGCTCAAGGAAAGTTTGACAAACATAAAACCTCCATGAATCAAAAGTTCATAATAGAAAGAGTCATAATTGACGTTGTTTGCAGTTCGAGGGGTTCTGTCAACAGTTTTACAGGCATCTCTTTTACAATGGTGGTCTATGGAGAAAATCCTTTTTGGGCCGCAGGGGGATTTTTCGCTGCATGAACCAGTTGTCAATCACTGACTAATCATTTGTGTAGGAGAAGTGGGAGGTTTGACACAAAGCAGCATGTTAGTCTTCCTACTGTGGAGATTTTGAGACAGGCTAAAAGCTATTAATATGTCAAGTTTTTCAGTTTTAATATTTTTTCAGGCAAGGGGATTTACTGCTGGCTCTGATGTCTCTCGCAGCATTTTGATATATATATTGATACATGATAAATGTGTATATATATATATATATATATATATATATATATATGTATACACACACACACATACATATACATATACATATATATATATATATGTGTGTGTGTGTATATATATACATATATATATATATATGTATATACATACACGGCATGATTTCATTGGACAAAACAACAGGGCTGCCTTTGGGGCTCTATATGTACAGATATCACCATATTTCAATAAATATAAATGTATTAAAATCATCTACCATCTACCATCATAAATCCACCTGGCACTTGAGGTTTAAGGCAATGTCTCATTGGCTAAAATGTTACACACTTCCTGTAGTGTGTATCTGTGGCAATACAGCAGACCCAGGCATAGGGGGAAATAGAGAGCAAAAATTTCACCCACACTTTTCACACGTTTCCATACTTTATCACCTTGTGGGGCAAGTGGAAAAAAAGGAAGAGGCACATCAGGGGAGGCTCTAGAACTAGTTTAAATTGAAATCGGTATTGGGCCCACCATTTTGGGCCTCACAAGGGCATTGGTGTGTTCCCTGTGACTTGGCCCCACGAAGTAATAAATACAAGTGCACACACACACACACGCGCTCCCGCTTGCATGTGTTTTCACTGTACATAGATGTATGTTTATTATATATATTATTATTATTATATATAATTATATTATCATCATTATTATTATTATTATATAGATATAATAATAATATATATTATATATATATATATATTATTATATTTTGTTTTGGTAGAATTAGATTTTAGGATATTAATTTATTGATCAAAGCATCGGCTAACCTTGTTTACTTTAGGTAAATTTTTTATGAGACTACTTTATTGTCTGGTTATTGGTCCCAGTTTCAGGATGGTACCCCGTTATTATTAATTCATATTAATAATTGTATTCATTTTTATGAATAATTCATTCTTATCACTAATAACTAGCTGTGCTCCTCTAGATCCAACAGTTGGTGCCCCCATGTGAAGCTCTCTAACACCTTAGTCAACATGTTAAGACATCTATTTTATATAAAGAACTGTTAGGATTCAAACAGTTGCATATTTTAAGTTTAGTTTTACATGTTGTTTGAAACATGTTTCTTGCTGTGCAAAGACACAATAGGACATATAGGACATATGCTTCAAAGACAAAGTGGCATGTGACAATCACCAAAGCAATGTTGTCCAACTATCTAAAAGTAATATAGCTGGGGCAGATACCTTAGTCTGTACTTGACAGTACAGGCAGTCAACTCATGAAATTGTAAGTTATTGTATGTCTCTCCATTTCCAAGATTTTATTTACAGTAACAGTCAGCCAAGTCACATGGAAAGGATTATTAAATGTAGAATATGTACAGCATTGGGTCAAAAGTTTGGACACACCTTCTCATTTAAGTAAACGGGAAGGTGTGTCCAAACCTTTGACGGTACTTTATATATGTGTGGGGACACTATCTGGACAGGCGCTCTCAATTTGGTGAGCTCCACAAAGTTTTATTAATCTTCGTTGTATTGAGGTAGAGGAAGCATCTCAGAGACAGACAGCAGAGAGGGAGGAGGAGAGTATGAGTTTTCTTAATTTGGTTTAAGAAATACTCCAAGCATATTTTATTGCTATTTTGGCCTTTGTTGATCATTGGCAGCAGAGAGTGATAGGAAACATGGGAAGATAAGGAGAGGGGGATGACATGTGAAAAAGGTATCTCTTAAATAGAACCAGGGAAGTTGCAGTTACATGGGATGCGTCCAGATGGCCAGGATGACCTGTGTATCTCACAGTATTAGAAGTGAAATGGGACACAGGTCAGTCTTTCTCTGTTGTCATGTACTGTGGTTAGTGAGGGTGAAACACTCTGGTTGTCATGTCTTGTGTGCTTATTTGGGATAGTACCCTTTCAAAAGTTGCTGGTTCTTTAATCCGGTCAAGTTGCCACAATGTTCTACGCACGCAAAATTATGCAGTGAAAGTCACTTTGCTCCAGTAAGAATGCTCCAAAGTGACTCCAGCCTTCCAAAGGCAATTTCTGTCCCGGTAGCACTTGAGTAGACATTGAATGATTCTTGCTGTGGTGTTATGCTGTGAGAGTGGATATAACCCTTCATTAACCAGTCCAGCATGGGACAGGCCAGGATGCCAAGAAGAAAGAAATCTATAGCCTTACCCTCAATTTCCCCTAGTTCCTGCAATAGGATGTGATATGCATTAGGTAAATCCCCCATTTGTGCACAAGCATAGAGAAAAGAGAAGAGAGGGAGAGGAAGATGAGGGGGAGTGAAGGAGAGAGATGAAGATCTGTGTGTGTGTGTGTGTGTGTGTGTGTGTGTGTGTGTGTGTGTGTGTGTGTGTGTGTGTGAGGTAGAGAGAGAGAGAATGAAAGAGAAATTGGAAAATGAAAAGGGAAAAGGGGCAGTGGGGTCACAGACAGAGTGTGAATGAAGGGAAGAGATGAGTTCAAATAAGAGAAAGAGGAGGGAGAGAAGGATGAAGGAGAAAATAAGTAGCTACACAAGAAAGGGTGAAAAGCATGCATAGAGAGGGGAATGTGGAGAGAGGGAAAACAGGAAATAGAGAGAAAAGGGGTGAAAACTTGTGGGAGTTGGTGCAGCTTCTCGAACAGCTTGGATTGTTTTGGTACATTTGCTCTGTGTGTGCTCTCTGGTACTTATGTTCCAAGATGCAAAGAATATTTTGCAATTGATTTCAAAAACATGAGGTCTAGCCTTTTGTGTTTACAGCATTCAGTGTAGCTGGAGCCAGAAATAGTAGTTAATTGAATGTAACTCGTTCTATGAGTATGCGCATAGCTCTCTAATGGGCTTTGCTATCAGGCTTCACTTTTGGTTTACCTCAACATGCTTAGAGAGATCTTTGCACTCACTACCCAAACAGGTAGTAGCATGTATGCCCTACTTAAAGGCGGTTCACCCACCACTCTGCTCTCTTCTGAGCCCAGCAACTGACAACAGGTGTCAGCTGGGCATGCAGTTAGAGGGTCACACACACTACATACACATAGAACTGTTTACACCCTGGTTACTACTGTTTCTATTTTGTACATGCTTCGCCCGCTACCAGTCTTCATTATTGGAGGTGAAAGCCATTAATAACGTGATGTGCTTCCAGCTGGGCCCAAATTTCTGCATACAACCACTCAGACCTAACTGCTAAATCCAAACCGGACAGTACCTGCAGAGACGTTACAACAAGAACCGACTGAAACATACAACCTGACGTCATATCCCTGAGATACAAAATGACAACACAAAAGTACAGATGAGAGACTGAGGCAGCCTAAAAATCTGTGCAATGCCACTATTCCTGGCTGTGATCACTGCCACAAGCACCCCCCAGCTGAGTGAGGCGTGATGACAGAGAGGGCAGGTCACTGTGCATTTTTATCTGTTTGTGAACAAGCTGCCATCTAACCAACACCAGAATGCTCGACTGACACAACATCTGCCCACCCAACTTAAGAGCTCTTCCCCAGGAATCCTGCCTTCCCTGGGAGACCCGGGCATGTGCCAGCCTCTAATGGAACAAAAAGAGACCTCCAGCCCAACAGAAGACTCTGGAGCCAATGTGGGCTACACACATGGTCCTCCACAGTCCTGACTGGCATCACATGGGCTCTGCTCCGGAGGCCATTGCAATAGTGACGCAACAAAACCAGCCATGACCATCAACCAGCACCAGCCGACTGAAACAGTCTGGAGAGATCATCGAGTAGCAGTATTTCATCGAAGCTGGAAGCCAGTAATCTTCCTCTTTGTATTGGTACCAGAGCTAGTTAGCCACCACTGCCCCCCTCCGCAGCGACCAGGCAATGTAAAGAAGCAAGCAAGATATAAAAATAGGTAACAAGAAACTTCGACAGGACTTGCTTGAAGACACCTCAGTGACAGTGGCCTGAGGGGGGGCCAAAGGTTTCATTGAGTGCTGTTTCTGTCTCCACTTGTATACAGGAAACGTCAAAATGTAATGGATAGATTCATGCTCCACAGAGGGTGTAGCATTTCCATTTTAAGTACTTAATGAGCCTTTCTCTTGCAAAACCCTCACACAAAATTTCTTTAGCCCTACTATTGGTTAGGCTTGTGGAATTACTAAAAGCCACATTTTTCATATATGTCACTTCCATTTTAACCAATGCACCTGTCTACATCTGCTGCATAATATTTCACAGTACACTTACCCTTTACATGCCTAACTGCAACCTGCAGTGCTCTCAGAATAAGTTTTATTATTGCCATCATGGTCAGAATTTAGTAAAGGTGGCAAGGAACTTGGGGAATCTGGCTGCCTTAAAACTGGGGAAAACACCATGACATTCTTGTTTGAACCTCCTTGAACACAGTGATGAGTTATGGCACTTCCTCTCATTTATTAACTAGAAGATTGAAAACATTGAGATGTACTGTATAATGAAAAGTCCTAATGGAAGTTTCTGCCAATCAGGAGAGATTACAAAGGCAGCATTGTTATGTAATTCTGGCGAATATTAAAGTACTCAAAAGGCGCCACGGGCATATCGTGATGTACATGCACAGCAGCCACAACAGAAGCTGCAGCTCACTTTGGAGTAAATGGATTTTTCTCTTGGAGCTCCCCTGAATACCATATTATATTACAACCTAATCTCCCCTGGAAGGCCCTGTGACAGAGGATGATTTAATGCACAGCAAACAAAGCTACCACCCAGAAATTAAACACAATCAAACACAGAAGGCGAGGACTGCTGATAGGGGTATCCTCATTACAGTGTTATAAGCATTGTGGGGAAATGAATGTCAGCAGAGTTTGAACCATGAAGGTGATGAGTTTAAAACAAAAAAATGACTTTTTCACCTTGTTAGGTAAAATGATAACACTTCACTCTTACCATCACTACACTTTCTGGTGTAGATTTTTTTTTTAATGCATTGGCCATTTTATTAGTTTTAGAAGATTAATAAAAATTACCAGCACAGTAAAGTGCAGCTCGGTTTGCTGTGAGTCACTGGAACGATGTAGAGATGCACCGATCCACTGTTTTCAGTTCTGATCCAATTCTGATACCTGAACTTGGGTTTCTGCCAATACCTATACCAGAGCTCTTTTTTCGTTAATATTATTATTGTATTATTATTATTATTGTTGTTGGAATTATGTGTAAGGTTACATGAGGCAGTAGTAAACTACACTGCACTTCTTATTAAAATTACTACACGGAACTTTTAACTTTTTTAGTTATGAAACAGTCTCAATGTAATACTGATGCCTCTATCCCAGTAAGCATATATATGTCGCAGTGATGTCTGCACAAGGTCGCGACATCTACAGTTGATCACGGGCATTTTGAAGCGTCGTCTATTGATTGTCTGAACATATTACTGTGTGATGAAAACCTATATGTTGCAACAACGTAAAATTGATGTAGTGTCATATAGTGTAACAGCTCTACACATGCGTAGCACCATCCCACCATTTTATGGATCGGTACATTAGAAAGACAGCAAGAGAGTGCACAGCAGAGACATAAAATTACATTTTATGCTACATACAACCACGGATGGCCTGGGACTAAAAAATGGCCCCAGGCTGTTTTATGTGGGGTGGTGCATAATCAAGCTGAGAGGCTGAGCTAGCCAAACTCGACTATCAAGGTACCATGTGTGTTATTTGTGAGAGCGAAAAGAGTCATTTGCACTCATGGCAGCTACCATTCCTTATATTATACATTTTGCATTAATGTTTGGAGTATGTGTGTTTGTGTGTATGCAGATGGGAAGTAGGAGAGTCTGCTGGACCAAAGAAGACAGTCAACCATGCAGAAACTGCAAGAGGTAGGTTGACTGTAAAATTCAGTCACACATGTTATTCACAGGTCTGAAATATGTCTTCAAAAACACATTTTCCTGTGTTCAATTTCATGTCATTATTCTAAAAAAAATTTTTCAAAATCTCCCTTCTTCTATGCAGGAATGATCATAATACCTGGATACCAGAAACTGATGCGAGCAATTTTTAAATCTTTATGGTCATTGTTTTTGCTGCTCCTTTAATGTTCAATAGAATATTTAATGTTAAATACTCTCTTTTTTTGTCTTTCCAGAACTCTGATGTAGCAGCTTCGGTTGCTGATGCTAGAACATCGGGTTCTTTTCCTCCAGCAGGCTTCTTCAGTCATGTGGTAAAATCTTTCATCTGTAAACACACTTAATTATGTGATTACAACACATTAGCTCTGTTAACATATTTTACACCTTGTCATTGTTTGTCATGATCGCAAATGTAACTGTAGTGTGTGTTTCTGGGTTCATGGCTAATCCATGTTCTTCTGAAGATACTGATGGTGCTGCTGGTCGGTAACTTTGAGGGAGCTGTGTCTGAACGATGGTCGCTGAGGTCATCCTGCTTTCTATCAGTGGAGTAGAGGAGCTGCTCAAGAAACTCAGCAAAAATACTTAAGCAAGCAAAAGAACAGCATTTCAATGGTGAGAAAATGGATGTTACTAATGATATAGCTACTCTAGATGGCATTACCCTGGCCTCCAGCACCACGGAAAGGAATCTGGGAGTTATCTTTGATCAGGATATGTCCTTTAACTCCCACATAAATCAAATTTCAAGGACTGCCTTTTTTCACTTACGTAATATTGCAAAAATCAGGCACATCCTGTCCCTAAAAGATGCAGAAAAACTAGTCCACGCATTTCTTACTTCTAAGCTGGATTATTGCAATTCCTTATTATCAGGCTGCCCTAACAAGTCTCTAAAGACTCTCCAGCTGGTCCAGAATGCAGCTGCACATGTACTAACAAAAACTAGATAAAGAGATCATATTTCTCCCATTTTAGCTTCGCTACATTGGCTTCCTGTAACATCTAGGATAGAATTTAAAATCCTTCTCCTAACTTACAAAGCCCTTAATAGTCAGGCACCATCATATCTTGAAGAGCTCATAATACCGTATTATCCCACTAGAACACTGCGCTCCCAGTATGCAGGCTTACTGGTGATTCCTACAGTCTTTAAAAGTAGAATGGGAGGCAGAGCCTTCAGCTATCAGGCTCCTCTCCTGTGGAACCATCTTCCAGATTCGGTCCGGGGTGCAGACACCCTCTCTACGTTTAAGAGTAGGCTTAAAACTTTCCTTTTTGATAAAGTTTATAGTTAGGGCCGACCAGGCTCACCTTGGATCAGCCCTTAGTTATGCTGCTATAGGCCTAGACTGCTGGGGGACTTCCCATGATGTACTGAGCTCCTCTCTCCTCCTCCTCCTCTCCATCTGTATGCATTCATGTACCATCAGTGCATGTCACTAACTTGGCTTCTTCCCTGGAGTTTTTTGTGCTTTCTCATCCCGCAGGAAACCCTGGGATGCAGGCCGAGCCTTCGCGGTCCTTCGCAGTCCTGATGGCATCCTTCCCTGGCTATTGCTACTTATACTTATTGTTATTGTTATGATTGTTGTTCTTCTGTCCCCCTCCCCCTTTCCCTCTTTCTTTCTCTCTCTCAACCCAACCGGTCAAAGCAGATGGCCGCCCACCAAGAGCCGGGGTCTGCTTGAGGTTTCTACCCGTTAAAGGGGAGTTTTTCCTTACTGCTGTCGCCAAGTGCTTGCTCATGGGGGAATTGTTGGGTCTCTGTAAATTAAAGAGTACGGTCTTGACCTGCTCTATGTGAAAAGTGCCTTGAGATGACTTCTGTTGTGATTTGGCGCTATATAAATAAAAATTGATTGATTGATTGATTGATATTTGTTTATGTTTAATGAATGAATGAATGAAATTAATTAATCTACAACTCCAGCTTATATCATTAGTGGTGACCCAGAACTGGAGGGACATTGTGCAAAGCTGTGAGCTAGACAATTGGAAGGAGGCTCTCGCTGCTCTGCTGACTTATACTCACCCTGAAGACTTTTGCCCGTCTATGCAGTAAGCTGCTCACAAGTGAAGTAGCACATTGATCATGCTGCGACTTGCCTTACTTCCATTTTATCAGTACCTTTTCTACTTGCTGAATAACATTTCTGTCTGAGCTCATCCCCCCTGCTCTCACATTAACCCCCCTGCTGTTTTCAACATTTTTAAATCTGTAATTCTAATATTTTTTCTCTCTGGATTGTAATAAACATATATGTTTGTGCTCCATTTTGACTCCACAGCCAGGGATTATGATGCTGAGAGACAGGCTGTTCCACACTCAGGACGTTAGCTGTTAACGTTTCCTGGGTGTCGTCGTTTGCTAGCTTTCTGCTGTGTTGTCTTGATGAAATCATTTGATCAGTGACTCAAAGTTGCAAATAAAATGTATGTTGAGACTCTACAATCAAAGTCCTACCAAGCACTAAAGTTTTAGGCTGGATATTAACTAACAACTGGAATTGAATCAATTCCAGTCATTAGTCAATATCCATATAAGTGAAAAGCTGGAGTCATGGATAGTAATGTACTTGTTATGAAATAAAAAATACATTTAAACTTTAAAAAACATTTTTAAAATTAGTTTTTTCAATAATATTTTCATTAACATTTTGTTACTGTGTTTTGAAAACATCCAAATTTGAATGTTTTTGTTCCAGCTCTATTCTAGCACATCTGATCTAATTATGGTCTTAATGCTGACTGGTTGAGCAGCAGAAACAGATCTACCTGAACAGGGCAGGCATCAAAGTGTGTGGCCCTTAGTTGGATCAAGTGTGCAAGAATAGAGCTGAAGTCCATGCCATTTAATCCTATATTCAAGTTTTCAGTTTTATCCATATCAGAATAAATGCATGAAATTCTTCCTTAAAAAATCCAATCATTGTCTCAAACACATTTAAAAAAAAGATTGGAAGCAAAAAGAACAGAGAATTATTTTACCCTCTGGCAGATTATTTTCACAGTGTGAAAAAAGATTGTACCTTTTTTATTTTAAGACTAAAGATGGACATGGGCAGTGAAGATGATAAAAAATATAATATAAAATATAATTTTTTGGTTATTTGAGAGATAACACTTTGCATTTTAAATAGGAAAGTTTCTTTTTGTCAAACCCTGTTTTAATAGAAATAGAATGTCCTTTAGCTGATTTGATAGTCTCCATGTGTTTTTGCTGGTTTGGGTCAGATCACATTTAGCTGTTCACAGGTTTGTTTTTTGTCCCCAGCTCTTCCACCTCTCATGGGTCCCACTCCACCCTTGGACTGAACATGCCCTCAACTGTATGCTGGAAGAGAAACATTCATTTAATACTACTCTTTGTTTTCCCTGACAGCATATCTGTGAGTTTGATGATGTGTTCTTCATCCCTTGGTGTCCTCAACCTGCAACACGTTTTCATTGTCATTGTTCATTGTTGGTGTAGTGGTTTATGTTGGTTGATTTTTTTTTTTTTTTGAACCACTGACTCATGAAGCCAATACTCTCAACTGCTTTGGGCTCCATTCTCCTCTCCCAGAATGTACAGAAAAAAGGAGACAGCAATCACCGTCCACCAATAAAGAAGAATAGCCCGCGGTGCTTGTCATCTCACTCTGAATTATTGCTTTGCGAGAGGCAGGGCCTAGGAATGGCACTGTTAGAGTATGCCAGTCTGTCTGTTTAAACTTTAATCAGCTACAAGATTATCTTAATAACTTCTGGCCAGATTGTTGTGAAGTCTGCTGTGGATATTCATGGTCCCCAGAGGATGAATTAAACCTCTGACCTTTCCTCTAATGCTGCCATCAGGCCAAAATTGTCAGTCTAAGGCATGTAGAGCTGACCTGGTGTGTGAATTCCTTTCAATTGTAAGTTTACTGTGGTTCAACGATGAGACTGAGCCAGGATCATTCATGCCTTTCTCTCTGGTGAAGCCTCTCCTTTCTCCTCCTACCTCCCACTTCATCCCATTCATTCAATCACTGTATGCGTTCAGACCTTCTATCGTGCCTCTTCTCATTAATAAATGGTACTCTTCCTCATTGTCTGTCTTGCTCGGCTCGCAGGCACCCACTGCCACCCCAACTCCACCTACTGCCAGAGGGCTCAGGACTCTCTAACCCTCTGTTTATTGTCCCACAAACAACTGAGTGTTTAAGATGTGCCTTAAACACACTGTATGCTTTATAGGGAAACATTGGGGAGTTTTTCCTTGGGTCTTGAACAGTTATTTACTTGAAACCATATGAAAAGTTTAGAGGGAAAATATTTTTTGGCAGAACTGCTAACAACATCTGACACATGGCAAGGAGTCCCACATAGACATTGATTTATTTATTTATTCATTTATTTATTTATCATGTTTTTTTTTTACATTTTAATCTGAACAGTAATAAGTAAGGCTGTCAGATAAATGTAGTGGAGTAAAAAGTTCAATATGTTCCTCTGAATTGTAGTGGAGTGGAAGAATAAAGTAGCATACTTAAGTGGAAATACTCAAGTAAAGTACAAATACCTCAAAAGTGGTGGAAGTATTAAAATCCTTTACTTAAGGTAAAACAAAAACAAAACAAAAAAATCAGTACCACAATGTAAAAATAATTCATTACAAGTAAAAGTTCTGCATTTAAAATGAAGTAAAGGTGTAGAAGTATTATCAGCTACATTTACTTAAAGTACTTAAAGTAAAAGTACTCATTTTACAGAAAATTGGGCTGTGACTGATATATTAAATACATTTTTAAAAGTACATTGTTAAAACTGATGCTTCCATGCATTAGCAGCTTTTTTTGTTGTAGGTGGTTGTAACCACTGGTTTAATCTTTAATAATGTAGTATAATTTATAAACTCATCATAATGTTTGTTAACACTAGGAGCCACTGTTTAATTCAGCACCTATTTTCTAGGTAAATGTGGACTTACTTCAGTAAAAATGTAACTTAAATGACTAGTTAACAAGTGATCCATCACCAATCATCGTTATGTTAACTTGTTATTTTCAATTAGGTTTGGTGTCATCGTTACTCACTTCTTTGAAAAGGCAAGGGTTCTCGATGGTTGTCGAGCTTCCTCCGTTCACTTTGTCAGATATGTTCCGACGGCATCGCTGCATCTTTGGGTCGCATTAGTGGCGTGTCTTATGTGCTTTCTGCTCCAGCAGAGTTGGCCTGTACTTCGGCCGGAGGTTGGCAGCTAGGAGTGTGTGGCCTCAGAGCCGTGCGTACTACACACGTTGCGTTGGACTCCTGAGGTAGGCTGGCTCATTTCTGTCTGGCGCTTACGTGCTTTTTGTTTGGCTGCACAGAAAATGTGACTTTGGTTTCTGATTGCTGTTAGCAGTCATCGAGCTGCCTCTCTTGGCGGCGTCACCTGGGAAGCTGCGCCTTCACTTACTGGTATGTGTGAACTCACTGTTTTAATTCATCCAATTGTAATTCGGAGTAATAATTTCAGTCTATAGTTTACCGCAGGTGGCTCCACTTCTGAAGCGGGCTGCTGCGCTACTGCTGTTCTGTTGATGTTCTGTCGCTGTTCTGTCTGGGGGTTCTCCCGTGTGTGTATGTGTGTGTGTGTGTGTGCGTGCCCGCTGCTGCGCATGCATGGAGTAACTTCCTGGACAAGAGTTGAGTGAAGGATTTAAAGCTGCACCAGGAAAAAACTGACTCATCAGCTAACCTATTAATCTTTGATTATTATTTTTTTTCTCTTGTTTTGGTTTGGGTTATTGGGTTCACTGTGTGTGTGTGCAAGTGATATTTAGAGCACGATCAATCTTGGTGGTGACCTTTTGGGACCAGTGTTGTGTGGTGTCGGGGCAGTTTTGCTATTTATTTATTTTTGCCCCGTTGCCTTAACTGAATGTTTGCTTCTTTTTTTTCTTTTACTAGGACAGGAGCTATGGGTCAGTGGCGAGTGGCTGACTGATCCCTGCGTGGTGGTCCCTTCACGTCCTGTACAGTAGTGCACTTTGGGGTGTCAATCAATGATGTGTGGGCTTTCACATGTGATGTGTGCAGTATCCGGATCCTTCCCTCTTCCCCTTAGTTAGCTACCTCCGCCTGGTGAGCCCTCAGCCCTGTGAGTCTATACACTTTACCAGCAAACTTAAAAATTAAAAAGGCCCTTAGGGATCGTGCAATATCTTGCCACTAATTTTCCTATCAGTCACTTGTATCACCATCAAGAGATTTTTCTGTAAGCTGTGAATTTTAAAGTGTTGTTAATGAACTTCTTTTTGTATACTTTATTTTTGGAATCACGTCGGTCTCTGGTGTTACTCTTACCTGTGTGACCAATTTTAGAGTGGCGGTCCTTTTTAATAAATTTCCTAGGGGTGAAATGCCCATAGATGGTGTTGTCGGACACTTAACTAACAAAAGTAAAATCTAACCCTCGTAGTCTTGCCACACTACCATTGACAGAAAATGGCCCCATTCACCAGTAGCAGCTAATACCATGACGCTAACTAACTAACTCAGGACTAACTCCTCATATGGCACACTGGCTACCCAGCATTTTCCTTGCCAATGTACAGTCTCTGGTGAACATGGATGAACTGCGACTGCAGATCACCACTCAAAAGGATTATGAACTGCAATTTCATGATTTTTATGGAAACATGGCTTAACAGCAGCATCCCTGATAGTGCCATTGAGCTACTGGTCTGCTACATCCTCAGGGCAGATACAACAGCTACTGACTCCAGAGGTGCATGGGGGACTCTGCATTTATGTTAACAAGCTTGGTGCACGGACAATGCCATTATCGAGAGGCACTGCTCTGCTAACCTTGAATACCTCATAGTTAAATGTAGACCTTCCTATCTGCCCAGAGAGATTACATCTACTGTTGTGACTGCAGCATACATAGGGATGCTAATGCTAATGCTGCCATTAGCAAACAACAGACTGCACACCCAGCTGAAGCCATGGCACTCTAGTTCTTATATCATCTGCATCTGTGCGGCCCATAGAGCATACACACTAGTGACTTTCGCCGGCCAAGTCGGCTACTTCCAGTTTAGCCCTCCAGCTAACTTGAATGGGGATAAAACAATTCAATCATGTGGCTCTTCTAGGCTTTTGAAATGTGATCGGACCGAATGGATATAATTCTGATAGTGAGACAAGTCATTTCACGGGGGTTGTGACGCTCAAAAAAATTTATCCGCTGATTTACAGACATCTCTTTCACAATGTAAGTCTATGGGAAAAAGTCTTTTTGGGCCAGTGTGCATCATGTGACATTGTCGTTACACGGTTTAGCCACAATTGAGTGCTACATAGTTCATTTTCTTTTCACATATTTTCAGCAATTAATTTATAACATGTATAATGTGTTTCAAAAGAAATCTCTGGTTTTCCTTTACACGGACTTGATTATTTCACTTGTACACAAGAATTATTTAAAAGGGAAACTTGTCAGGAAAATGTGAGTATATTTATGCTCAGAGAGATTTGGGATCATTTTTTGGATAATGATTTCCTCTAGTCCCATCCTCTAGACAAAGCTGACACTTTCAGTGTCACTAAGAGTATGGATGTAAAAAGAGTGAGATCATTGGTATGTTATTTATTGTGTTCTGCTCGTGAGAATTTTGAGTTTCAGTTCTGTGGAAATGAGACCAGAGTGAGACGAAATAAATAAACCAAGTTTGTGTTTCAGCTCTTAATGTGTCAATTTACAGACACAAAATGTCCTTCCCGATTTCCTTGTTACTTTAAAAAAATTCCTCCCTTTTCTTGGCTTTAAAACTGGTGTTGTGGGTTGAGTAAGAAGGCGTCCATCAGGCTGGGCCTTCCCTCTGTGCTTGACTGAAGGAGGAAGGAGGAGGTGGAGACAGGGGGAGAGGGGTCCCCCTGTCAGTTTCTGCCAGCATTTCTTCTCCTCAGTCCACAAGCGTATCTGCATTAAAGAAGCTATCAGTGACACCCTGACACCAGGCAGCACCTCAGTTACAGCTCCCTCAGCCCTGCAGTAGATAGCCCCGGACCTACAGAGTAGAAGGGATGGGGAGTGGGTGGAGGCAGAGGAATGAAAAGGAGAATCCCAGGCTTATCACCAACTCCACACTGAAGAAAGAGGCTAATCCATTACTGCTGGAATGATGGTGCCACTGTCACAATATGTCTTGGGAATCCAGGCAGACAAATCCTACAGTCTGCACTCACTGAACATGGATACACCTAGTTGTGTGGGGTGAGACAGATAGTTTGGTTCACTGATACAGTGGGCAGATGCTGTGTTTTTATTATCCACAGCCCTGACTCATGAGTGTTCTTTAGCTTCCATGGTAAAATGCCAAGGTATAAAGTAATATCTCTTTGATTGTTTTCAATAATAAGAATCTCTGTATTAGCTCTATTCCAGTGTAGGCAAACATTTATACATTGTCATCTACACAGTGGATCAGAAATCAGAAAATTGATCACGCAATAATTCCCAGGAGCAGATATTGTAGGCAAAATAAATGACAGTGGCAGTAAACATGTTGCTGTTCAAAATATGTTTAAAATGTGGACTTCTGTTTCTGGCAGGACAGGACATCATTTCCCTCACATTATTTCTAGTGAAGTGGGTTGTGCACTGAGGTAGATCTATGGCTATCTTTGGCTGATCATTTGAATATGCTACATAAAGGTTTAAGGAACAAAGTTATCCAAGAGCTAAGAGAAGCTAAATCTCGTTTTTATCTCAGTATATTGGATGAGGCGAAAGGCAACAGTAAATTGATCTCAAAAAACATCGATAATCTCACAAGGAGGGACCCAAAATTTTTAGGAGATTTTAAAAGTACAGGGAAAGTTAATTGAAGATCATTTTACTGTTGCTTTGGTCTTTAATAATTTTTTTCTTGAGTCTGTATATGAGATAGGGGAAAAAATTACAGAAAAGAAACTGGATATTGGTCCTATAGATGCTACAGGTCAGGTTTTCGAGCTGGTAGAGACTAATGAGTTACAAGTAAACAAAATCATCAGCTCCTTAAAAAGCTCCAAAAGTAGAGATGCTTTCTAATTTGACACTGTGTTTGTCAAATCACACAAAGGTATTTTAACTCCCCCTATTGCTCATTTAATTAACTTGTCTTTTAAACACAGCTGCTTTCCTGATGACTGGAAATGTGCCATTGTCACGCCTATTTTTAAATCTGGAGATCGCCTTGAAGCCAGTAACTACAGACCAATAAGAATACTGCCAGTACTCTTAAAGGTTGCTGAGAAAGTTGTCATTAAACAACTTACAACATTTCTTAATACAAGCAATTTTGGTCTACATTGTATGCAATTTGGCTTTAGAGCAAATCATTCCACCGAAACTGCTACCTTGCACCTAATAGAGCAAATTAAATCAAGACTTGACAAAGGAGGAGTAGTTGGTGCTGTATTTTTAGATCTGCATAAAGCATTTGACGCAGTCAATCATGATGTTTTAATATCGAAACTCTCTAAATTTAACTTCTCATCTAGAGCACTGGCATGGATGTCTTCATATTTATCCAATAGGATACAATGTGTTAAAGGTGGTGACACACTGTCCAATAACATGAAGTGCACAATCGGTGTTCCACAAGGGTCAGTGTTAGGTCCCCTATTATTTAGCTTATATATTAATGATCTCCCTCAACAGTGCCATGATGTAGAACTACAAATGTATGCAGATGACACTGTTGTGTACACACATGCAAAAACAGCTGAGTTAACTGCTGCTAAGCTAACAATTGCATCGGAAAGGATCACACATTGGCTTGATCATCCATGTCTGAGTCTGAGACAAAAGGTATGTTTTTCTCTAAAACTATGGTACAACCTCCTAATGCTGATATTTTCATCAAAGGTGAAAAAATTGACATAGTTACTGATTTTAAATATCTTGGTGTGACACTGGATCCAATTTTTTAAGAAACAAGTTTAAAAAACGGTTAAAACCATAAAGTACAACTTAGCAAATTTTAAACATATTAGAAACTGTCTCTCTTTGGACGCAGCCAAGATATTTATGCATGCTATGATTCTTTCCCATATGTCTTATTGCATCACATGTTGGGGGCAGGCTGGAGAAACAGCCATAAAACCTCTTGAGTCCTTATACAAATAAACTCTAAAAATTCTAGACAAAAAGCCAATGCATTTCCATTACTGTAGGGTACTAGAGAAATACAATATACTGAGCTTTGACAATTTTAGATTATTCTCAAATTTGTGCCTAGTTTATAAAATTTTAAATGGTTTGGCCCCTCCTCCACCATGTGACTTTGTGTATACTCGCTCAGTAAGTTCTACTATATCCTCCGGAATATCCTCTATACAAGATTGTACCATACCATTTCATCACACTGCATTTGGGCAGTCAGCTGTGAAAGCCACAACTCAGTGGAATGCCCTACCTGATGATATGAAGAACTGTCGTTCTATAAATACATTCAAGGCCAAACTAAAAACATTACTAAAGACCAATCAGCTGTGTGACCACTGAGTCTAGTTTGCATTGTTAGTTTCTGAATGACATTGTGGGTGTATGTGATGTGCTGTTGTGTGTAGCTTTGTATTTTGTGTTTAGTATGGTGTGTTCTGTGTGTTTTTTTTTTGTTGTTTTTTTTTTGGGGGGGGGGGGGGGGTTGTTTTGTTTTTTGTTTTGTTTTGTTTTGTTTGTTTGTTTTTGTTTGGGGGGGTTTTTTGTTGTTTTTTTTGTTTGTTTTTTGGCTTTGTACTGTTTGTTGTTATGGTGTTGTATGTTTTGATTGTGGGGGACTACGGATGCAAATTAGCTTCGAGCTAATTCCGGTGCAGTGCATCTTTAATGTTTAAAACTGCACACTGTCCCAATCAATAAATCAAATCAAATCAATCAATTAGAAGAGAGGGGCATTGAGCAGACACAAAACAGCCCAAGCTGAGTGAAACAGAGGAGCTGCATCCATGGTTTGAACAGCTGTAACTAGGTGCCTTTTGACCATAAAAACATGCAAATGTTTGCAAATGGACCACAAAAATGAAAATATAATACTTGGAAAGGGGCATAATATGACCTCTTTAAATAATTTCGCTATCCAATAAGTCCGGTGATTTAGTTCTGAAACTCCTGAGAAAGTTCAGTCAGTGTGTCACTGCTGAAGGCCACCTGTAGGACACCATTCATCTTGGGAAATATGTGGGGCTTAACTTTACATGCAGTACTTCATCAAATGACGGATCCCCGCCAGTGAAAAATGGGTGCTGACAGGTTGTTTAGGCACTGAATTAGCATCCACATTTGTCTACTCACTGGTGCAGGTCACAGAAAAAACTATCTTTATGAATGACGGCTTGATTCAAACTTTTTCTCTTCCTGGCAGCATCCTAAAGTAACAATTGCTTTGTTCGGCCATTCTACAAACGTGAGGGTAACTAAAAGTGGGGAATACCCTTTGGACCAAAGGCCCGTAGTCCAATGGCCTGTTATCCTGAAAACAAATGCCCACTGCTCCAAAGGCCCATTGCTCCGAAAATACACACTCTGGAGTTGGAGTTCAGTGACTGCTGGCCTTACTACTTTCTAGACTCTGTTAACATATTACTTAATTTAACATAACTTATAAATAACTTATAAGTCATAACATACTGTAAATCATAACATATGACTTTGTATGACTCCTAAAGAAGTCTTTTCATTTCAGCTAATATTAAACTTTAACTTGTCTTGTGTGAACTAAGTTAAACATGAAACATGATGCCAAATTCATTAGAAGAACTAAGTGAATTGTGAAAAGTCTGTTTGATCATTTAATTTACATTTTAAATGTAAATGCAGAGCCGAGCTTACTGGTAAACATGTTCTACTGAGTGAAACATGACGCCAAATATAGCAGAAGACCTCAGTAATATATAACAGTCTGATTTGTCAGGTAATAAACATTATCCATGTCTGATAACCAATGGTGCACTACCATTATTTATGGTCAGGATAAAAAGTAATGATGTTTTATGGTGTGACAAAGCTATGGCTAAGGTCTGATTAGGTTTAGGCACAAAAAACACTTAGGTTTAGGGAAAGATCATGGGTTAGGGTTGCAAGGGAGAGTCTGTATTTTCTCAGCAACAGGCCTTTGGAGCAGTGGATGTTTGTTTTCGGGATAACGGACTGTCGGACTATGGGCTTTCATCCAATGGGACATTTTTCTAATTATTGGGGTTTTGGAATAATGGGCTGTCAGACCAATGGCATGGCACCCTAAAAGCATGGTAGCTCCTGCTCCTCT
Organism: Thunnus thynnus; assembly: GCF_963924715.1. NCBI lineage: Eukaryota > Metazoa > Chordata > Actinopteri > Scombriformes > Scombridae > Thunnus > Thunnus thynnus. The sequence continues at coordinate 33,005,783 of NC_089526.1, read as the reverse complement.
GCTCTATGCAGTGTTGCTGTACACTGACTGACAGATGAGCTGCTGACAGTTTTACAAAATGTAGCTACTGCCATTCAGGAACGAAATTGTCAAGTGATAAACAAGATCCACACACAACAAATGTTTTGTTTTCCATAGACAAGATATAGAACATGAGAAAACGATTTAAATTTTATCCATTCATCATCTTCAACCTTATGTATGTATGGGAGAAGTGTTTTGGTTAAGTACAGCCTGTTTATTTGGTAATGCCAGTAAGATATGAGGCTGCAGTGTTCTGGGTTTAGCTTCACTGCTGTGCTGTTCACATTCATCTGTGATGAGATGAATTATTGGCATTTATGGCTTTTGCATACTTGCAGGTGTTGTGCTGCTGCCAGCTTAGTCTGCTAAATGTTGCTGAATCTCTTTCATCCGAGTAATACCTTTGAGTGTTCCTGTATGAGCTGAATTGGTTCTGGGAATATTTTCCACTGGTGGTTTGGAGTTGTTTTGGGGTTTTCTATTAGCTCTTTCATGCTATTTAGCCGGAGAGGTCACCAGAGATACTTACTCAGACTAGGTTTATGGGTGTTCATATCATAATAGAATTACAGCTGAACTGAGCTAATGTGGTTAGCTTTGAGAACAGAGCAGGCCTGGTTTGCATAAGAGCAACATGTGTCTCTAGTTACATTTTCCTTTGCATCAACCTACTATTTGTGTCTTGCTGTATGTTCATCTGAAAGTCATGAGTATTGAGTTAGATCTAAGATGAGAAAGGCTTTGCTAGAATTCAAGGACAATTGCAACATGCTGTTGCATTGATTCAGGATGGCGGAAGCAATCATTTTGTTTCGGGGGATTAGCTCTCTCAGTAGAATCCCCGTCACTGCTTGCATTCTTTGAGAGCAGAGCAGAGCCTTTTCCACCAAATCTAACTGTATAACCATTTGCTATAAAAGGTCGATTTCTTGAAATGTCTCTGACTGAAATAAAATACAAGTCAGAGCAATTTTATCATAGACATCTCAAATAAGATGCAGATTTCAACCCATCCTGATTGTTGCACTGTCCTGTCTGTTTCTTCACCATGCATGCTGATCCTGTCCTTGTTTAGTTATTTAGCTGGAAATATGTCTGAATCAAACATTGCTGGCACAACAGATCAGCATGGGCCTAGACAAATCATGAAGGGACGCACAGGTTTCATAACCATTAGTACACCTTGTGCTGCTTGCAATAACAAAAAAAAAATTTAAATGGAAAAAAAAAACTTTTAATAGTTATAACTATAAATATTGACAAATGGGGTTTAACATGACTGAAGTGGAAGTATTACCTTTCTCAGCCACCTGTGGGGGGTGCTTAGTCGTCCTCGATGTTTTGGTGCTACGAGGTAACTATATGTGTTACACTGGCTGCCCACGGCCTTAGTTTGAAAGGTATAGTGTGCACATGTTAGAGCCAATCAGGTCAGATGCAAGGTGATACAAATTGGCACACTACTTTTATATCAATGTACTGTAAGAAAGCATTAAGAGTAAAGACACCAAGAAAGTTCAATATAGGAATGAGTAAGGTTTAGCTTACAGTCAAAACACTGCTTTGCCTGTTCTCTGCTATGTCCATTCTCCAGATATGGTCATCCGATTTCCCTGTGGGTGCTCAAAATTGTTGAATCGGCACCTATGTTGGCTCTTTAAGGGCAGATAGTCTGTAATGGTTTTGTGTGTGTGTGTCAGATGCAGTCGGGTTGTTTGGTAATTTTAGTCAATGACTCGATTAGTTGGTTGATCATTTAGTCTTTTTTTTTTAAACAAAAATGTCAAAGATTCTCTGCAGCTTCTGGAATGCCAGCATTTTATACTTTTCTGTTTCATATCATTATAAACTGAACATCCTTTTTGTTTGGATTGTTGGTCAGACAAAATAAGACATCTGAAGACGTCACCTTGAAGATTTGCAGCCCTCTCAGGGTCTGCCTTTGTCCTTGGCAGTGGCAGCAGCATACCACATGGTGATGAGGGAGGTGAGGATGGACTCAGTGATGGCGGTGTAGAAGTACACCATCACTGACACTGGCAGGTTGAACTTGTTCAGCTACCGTATCCTCTACTGAGCCTTCTTGGTGAGGCTGCTGATGTTCTGCTCCCACTTGAGGTCCTGGGTGATGATGGTTCCCAGGAAGTGGAAGGACTCCACATTGTCGACTGGGGAGTCACACAGGGTGATAGGGGCAGGTGGGGCAGGATTCATTCTGAAGTCAACAACCATGTCCACTGTCTTTAGAGCGTTAAGCTCCGAGTTGTTTTGGCTGCACTGAGTCACCAGATGGTCAGTCTCCCACCTCATCTGACATTTTATAGACTAAGTCATTAACTGAGAAAATAATTGGCAGATTAATTGAATTTATTAATTACAGCCCTATTAAATTTGATTTAAAAAAGTGTACAGTGTGCAAACTAATTTCCCTCCTGGGACATCTATCTATAGATACGGATAAATATGGTCAGTTTTTTCCTTTTGACTTAAACCTGCAGTGCAGAACTTATATAAATTAACATCAGTTACATTTGAGCCCTTGCAAAACAAGTTCACACAATGCTGATTAAGCCTATCTCTGCCAGATAACTCTCTCTGTATTTCACAGTATACAGAGTTTTAAATCTCACATTGGGTGGGACATTCCCACACTGGCTGTTTGAATATGCACCCAGAGACTTCCGCCAGCCGAGCGGCTAACTCCAACTTGAATGGGGATATCATTTAATTGTGTGGCTTCACTAGACTTTCCAAATGTTATCCAACAGAATAGATCAAATTCTGATAGTGAAACAAATCATTTCACGGGGGTTGTGTGACACGCAAAACAACGTTTTTATAGCCACAACTAGGGTGAGCAGATGTCCCGAAAAATTACAAGCAGTTGTCTCGAATCCCGAATCCTGGCCTGTTTGTCCCAAAAATTAACCATTAAGATAATAATAATAGATAATATGAACAAGCTAAAAATGAGAGCTGCCTGTATGCTGTGAGACTTGACATGACTTGACTTGAGACTTGAAGGCAAAAATGTTGAGAAGACTTGACTTGGTGACACAGTAATATTGAAAAATGCTGCACTGAAGAGCACTGCCAAATCGTCATGAATAATTAATAACATAACAGAGATACGCGCAAAAAACTGCTGCTGTCACCTGAATAAAATATAGAAGACTAAATTCAAATGAGAGAAGCCTTTCATTAAATTATCACTTAGGCTAGTCTACATGAATTAGTAGCTCAATAGTTTTTTTACTCTGAATCCGTGAAAATATTCTGATTAAATCACTTAGGCTATAGGCTATAATCTCTGCTTTTAGTTATTTAAAAATGTCCTGTTTGTTTTTGTAGAATATGTAAAAGTATTATTGATGTGTTTTTACTTGTCTATTGCACTGATTAGGCTTTCATAAAAAATGGATTTTGTCATTTGAACTATTTTAAAGCAGATGATGGAAAGTGCAGCCACCACTGCAGGGGGAATTCGTGATGAAAAATATCTTAAAAAATGTGTTTGTAAGCTCCTACAGGTTAATGACAATCACAGCAGCCAAAGAGACATTTAAAATGACTGTAACATACCTGTCATCTGTGTGTAATGGTTCATGCATCTTGTAAACACAGCCAGGACACTGTGCTTCATATCATCCTCAGTGCCAACCCATCTATCTCTCTATTTTATCCATCTGTACAAACTGATCTATTAGTAACAAATTATTGAATATTATTCAATGCATCTTAATCTTTCTGATGTTAAAAATGAAGCCACCCATTTGAGTCATTGGCTCAGTTGTTTCAACATGAAAATGCCATAAAATTTAACAGTACTAGATATAAACATTGTGAATCATCTGAACTATGGAATACTAGATTTGTTTGCAATGAGGTATTATTGAGCTTAGATAGTGACTTTCTGAGGTAAACATTACTATTGCTGCTCTAGAAACAATATGTAGTTATTTTTGAGATATATATGACTTGTAATCCTGTTCTGAATTTCTTTTTTAAAGTGAAATAGAAGTTGCAGTCGTGAAAACAGGGGAAGTGTAACTGCAGGCAGCCACAGATCTGACATGTGCGTCATGCAGACCAATGGACCAAATAACCAAATGAAATGGCTATGGCATAGCCTATGACATAAGCACATCAACAGTGTTTTTGTAATTACTCTCACTGCCAGAAGGGGGCAACAAAAGTCCTGAACTCACGCCAGCTTTCCAAAAATGCCTTTTGGTTTTGGCTACAACTGAAATGACAGAGAGAATCTGAGAGACTCTTACTGTGCTCTCAGCATCACTCATCACTGTAAGAAATGGCAGGGTGCACAAGTGTGTTGTTGTCATTTCATTAGGAAACATCAACACTTGACAATGGGCCAACGGACGAAACCACGTCAATGATGACACAGTGGGGGAAAAAAGACGTCTGATTTGTTTTTCTGTCAGACCCAGATCTGATCTGTTCTAATCAGTCTGAAGAGAAAAAGGCAGCACAGGGTCCAATCTGTTCAATTTCAATCTGGACCACATAGGTATGTACTATAAAATCAGATCCTGCAGCATGCAACCTACAGGTGACTTGTATCTGAATACTCAAATGAGAATTTGTTAGTGTTACCATGACAATATGCAGATCTTCCATCTGAGATGCTAGTCATATTTTTGGCAGTCACAGCAGATAGTGTGAGCCAACATCAGCACAGAAGACAACAATCAAAAGAAAACCAAACAGCCAAGTTGACTAGAGAAATGACTCAATTTGGTCAAAATAAGGAACTTGCTGTACCCAGGATACATTTCTTTTTACCTCGTTATGTATATTTTCTACATAACTGTCAGTCCATAATACATACACTATCCTAGTACAGCCAGCCAAAGCATCTGATATGGACAAGAACAAATTCTTGAGTCAGGTTGGGGATGGACAAAGGTGCTGGTGGACAGGTCTGATGCAGTTACTTCAAGTACAGGATTTGCAACAACAACCCTTGTTTTCCTTAATTTAGAATAATTTTTTCAATACCTTGTAACATGGCTGTATATCTGCCTAAAACAGGCCATCATTGAAAACTATGTGAGCATGCAAGAAGGAGACTAGTGAGGGAGGACAACAAGAGACCTCTGACAACTCTGAAGGAGTTCCAAGCTTCAGAGACTGAGACTAAGGAGACTTTGCACAGTTGGTGAAGTTGCAGCTTTATGGGAGAGAAGAAGAGCCAGGGTTTAAAAACCAAATCTTACAGACTATAAATATTTGCATCAGTGCACATTAGAGCTGCTACGATTAATTGATCAGACAATAAATTAATCTGTAACTGATTGATAATTGTATAGTTGTTTTAGTCATTTAAGTAAAAATTCCAAACATTTTTCTAGTTGCAGCTTCTCAAATGTGATGATTCGAGGACTTGCTGTGTCATACATGATAGAAAATCTTTGGATTTTGGACTGTTGATTGGACAAAACAGGACAATTGAAGATGTCACCATGAAATTATAATGGATATTTTTCATTATTACAAAATGATTAAGCAGCAGATTAATTAAAATAATCATTAATTACAGCACTAGTGCACATGTAATGTCTTTATTATTTGTTGTTAATCATCAAGATATCATACATGTGTTTCGGCAATGATAGGATTCAAACCACCATCTACATATTATCATATTTACCTTCTTTCACTGGTTCAATTACATCTCTGGATAAAAAGCATGAAGGCTTGCAGGATGAATTGAGCACAAGTGACAAGGAAACAAAAGACATACAGATAGCATTCAGCTTTTCATTTACAGTCTTAAAGCCGTGGTCACCACAAAGTGACATTCGTTCATCCATGTGAAATAGATCTGGAAGGTTGGTGACGTAGTGACTACTCTCAGGGCTAGTTTATGAACTGCTGAAGCGCTGGTCAGTCACAATCTCACTATTTCCCCTCTACTCCTCTGTTTACATTCTTCTGGCATTTGTTCACCATTGGATACCACTTTGTTCAATAAAAAGTTATTGAAAAGGGAACATAGAGCTCTATAGAGTTAAGATCAGTTCCTATGTGTTGTGACTTGTTTTAATTAAATAATTAAATAAGGCAATTCATGTCAGTTTAAACAATATATCAAGAAATGTTAAACAAAATACTATTTACAGTATTTACAGTAAATGTATCAAATTACAGGAAACCTGGTAATGGTAATTATTCAATGTTACTGTGGAGAATATACAGCAAATATCTTGTTTGTTGCTACATACAGAGAAGTTTCAAGGAAATAACCTGCCCTATGTTTTGTTGCTAGTTTTAGTGATGAAAAATATGTATATTCAAGATGTCAGTTGCAAGGTCTCCCATTTCTATAAAACTGCAGAATCTTAGAGAATAAAATATTCAGTGTGAACAACACTCGTTCTGATCATCAAATGAGGCTTCCACTACACAACACCATGGGACAATAACTTCACACAGTTTATTCAAAAGACATATCAACTCCTGTCTCATAATTGTCTGCAAACCATTGTTCTTCTGTGGAACAGTTTTTACTCCAACAGAGGAGGATAAATAAAAATGAATGGTGTAACACAGCAAATACTCCTGGTGTGTCCAGACCTCGTGTCAGTAAAATGTGAACACTCAGACCCATGTTAAGAGTTAGTAGTGACACTCCTGTGTCACTACTTTGATCTTTGAGAAATACTAAAAGTGGGTTTTCTTGTGAGGAGGCATTGTACAGATAAATTAAAGCTGAGTTTCGTGGAATTTTCCTGTGAGGGTTAATGGCCTAAAACCGTCTTGGCCAGCCAGGCTGTCAGAGCAGTTCAGCAGACAGCCCAAGTCTACCAGAGCAATACGCCGGAGGCCATTTTGGGTGTCACTGAGGCCATTTTGTGTGTCTCATTTTGACAGAGCTGTAATATATCACCCTGCTGTGTAATCTGTCTCCTCTGTCCACTCTAATTGTGTCTCCAGTGGCTGGAGATCACAGCCCTGCCAGAAGATTGACCTTGCCAGCTGGCTGAAGACAGCGCCCCCGCCGGATATGGAGGACCCGGGGCCACAGTCACACTGTGGAGGTTTACACAGTCAGAGCATGGGAAGTGTGAGCGATTAATTCACCCGCCAGATTTCCTTAGATTAAAAATAGAAATATTAATTCCAAGCTCATGCAATGTAAATTCGAATTAATTAAAATTGTATATCATTCAGCAAATAATTGGATCTCAATCATCTGTGTAATGCGAGGCGTTTGATTAATCTGCTGAAGAAAACATCCGAAAGTGATCAGACCTTTTTTTTTTCTCTCTCTCTCTCTTTCTGAGTAGATGGAGTACCATCAGACTGGAATAAATGTCTGTGAAGTGGGAAGGAACCCAAGCACATGTTTTGGATATAGAGATGGGCGAGATATGGATGTGAATGGATTTTTATCACCATCCAGGCTGTGCCAGTAGAGCAAGGGAGCGTGAGCAGAGATAATTCACATCCAGACCTGGAAGGTTTACTGTGTAGCGAAGGAGAAGCGTGCATGACTCAAGGGCCCTGACATAGTGGGGGAGAGTGAGCAGGGGGGAGGAGGGGGAGGGTGAAAGAGGCGATGCTTGACCTTAGCTGAAGGGACGAGCCCCTAGGGGTCAGTCATTCTGCTGATTTCTTCCATTTGGAGAAACATCGCAGTGAGGCGAGATGATCCCGCTGTGCAGCAGGGACCAAACAAATGCACACATGTCACCGAGACAAGCAGCTTGCTGTCGCTGTCTCACACCATAACTTTCTTCCTCCTGCCTTGTTTTTTCTCTGCTCTGCTCTGTAGCATTACAGCCCAGTCACATAAAGCTAAGACAGGTTCCTAACTACCTGATTAAGGACAGACTTGTAAATATACAGATAGACATTTACATTTGTGGTGTCAGACTATTTTACAGAATAGCACTGAAACAGCTCATTTTGTGAAAATGTAAACTCTAAGCGTGGACTGTGCAGTACCCGGCATGCGATCGAGAAGGCTGCTGTAGGAGAGGAAAGCAGGAAAAGCTGAGCGTGACAGTTCTTAATTAAAACTTTTACAGTGTCTGCATGTCGGTTATCTGCTTCTTAGTGTTTTTTGGAAGAGAAAGTGTTTAGTTCGGGGGCCCAAGACTTTGCCCAATGTTATGTTTGCTACATGCATTGACATAAAGTAGCAAACATACAACCGACATAGTAATGTCTTATGTTTTATGCATGATTCCATTGTGGAGTCTCTCCTTATATCCAGCAGGCCTTTTTATAAACATAAGTCTAATGTGTACAATGCTAAACCGGGTTGGAATGACTATGTAAAAGAGCTCCATGCTGAGGCTAGAACGGCTTTTAAAGCATGGGTAGAATCGGGTAGAAATGAACATGGTCCCATATTTGAACATAAGAAACGTGCAAATGCTCATTTTAAATATGCCCTTTGATTTATTAAAAGGTATGAGAATACAATGAGATCTGATTCACTTGCGAGGAAGTTGCAAAATAATAGTCCTAATGATTTCTGGAAAGAAGTCAGAATGAATGAACAATTGTAAAACGTCGCTACCATCAAATATTGATGGAGTAAGTGGCTCAGAAAAAAATTCTCAGTTGTGACAGAAACATTACTATGATCTGTTCAACTGTGTTAAAAGCAACTCGTTTAGTGTGGGCAACACAGACAATAATGAGGAGGTGATTGTCACCCCACAAGACGTCCAAGACATTGTCATGAAGCTAGGAGATAATAAGGATGGATAATATAACTGCTGAACATTTAAAACATGCTAGTAAAAAACTCTACCCTTTGCTTGCTATTTGTTTTACTGGGTTATTAGTCCATGATATTCTACCTGACTCTATTTTATCTGTTATACTAGTGTCTGTCATTAAAGATAAAGCTGGTAAACTAAACAGCTGGGAGAATTACAGGCCTATAGCCTTGGCCAGCATTTTATCCAAAGTGAAGACAAGAACGCTACTAAATAGGCTGGAACAGTACATCCTGACTTCTGACAACCAGTTTGGCTTTAAACGTAAACATGGCACTGATATGTGCATTTTTGCTGTAAAGGAGGTTTTAGATAAATACAATAGGCAAAATTCCACAATTTTTATGTGTTTTATTGATGCTTCTAAAGCCTTTGACCATAAAATCATGAAAAACTATTTAATAAATTACATGAAAGAGGTGTTCCTAGATTTCTAAATTGAATCCTGGTTTTTTGGTACGCTCATCAGATGATGCAAATTAGATGGGGAAATTCCGTATCTGCTCCGTTCCATGTGAATAATGGAGTTCGAAAAGGCAGTATTATGTCTCCTTTCCTTTTTAACATCTATATGGATGATCTGTCACTGCAGTTGAAAAGCTGTGGAACAGGGTGTATAGTTGGCAATTCTATCATTAACCACCTCATGTACGTGGTTGATTTGGTGATTTTCTGTCCATGTAGTGCTAGTCTTCAACAGTTATTGAGGCTATGTTCACAATATGGTATAGATTTTGACATCAAATATAATGCAACTAAGAGTAATATTATGTGTTCGGTGAATGTGAAGATCTCTCTTTTTAAAGCTTTTTGTACTCTACTATATGCAGCCCACCTGTGGTGTTGCTACAGAAAAGGCAGCATACAGAGACTCACAGTGGCTTATAATGACAGTATGAGGCTGCTGCTTAAAGCTCCAAATGTTTGTTAATGTTGGAGTACCTACCTGCTCTGCTGTAATATGAAATCTTATATATAGATGTATGTGCAGGTTATCTGATTCTGCTAACGGTATTGTTTCAGCTTTGACCAAACCTGTACTGAGTTCCGTCAGGTTCTCATCTAGACTGTGGAACCATTGGCGTTATAGCCTAAATGCAATTGCCTGATTATTGTGGAATGCCTTTTGTTTTTTGAGATTGTTTATTAATTTATTTTGTTTTGTTTTGTTTTGTTTTGTTTGTTTTTGTTTTTATACTTTACACTTTGTATTTTATTGTGCTATGGACCCTCCATGAGTGGTGTCCTTAATAAAATTTAAATTGAATTGAATTGAATTGAAATGAAAAACATGTAGGTGATATAGGAATTTAACACTTTATGTTCTGGACAACACTGCTATCTGTACACAAGCTTGTAGAAATGCCTCGCAAGTACAGCTTGACACAAATACACTTTCATTAAAGATATTTCCCTTTAGTTTATTTCAACTAAAAAATAAGCTGGTCAAGTTACTCTTCTAATAGAATTAATGTTATTTAGTGACAGTTGATATGATCTGCCGCCAGCAACGTTGTCATTTTAACCAGCGAAAGTGACGGTCAGAAAATAATAAGCTGCTAGCTTAGTGTTTAGTGCATTGACAACTGACAAACAAACATCTTCTCCATCAGAGCCTCATCAGAGAAATATAAGTTGTGTATAAGTTGTAGAAAAAAATATGAAAATATTAAACATTATAGTTATGTTAAAGTAAGCTCACTGTAAAGTTACTAAACTATACCACAAGTAATTGCGCTTTAGTGCTCTGGATTTTTTATTTTATCTTATTTAATTTAGATTTGTCTTTTTAATGATTGAGTAGCTCTACTTGTGTTACCCAGGCTCTTTACTTTGATTTTTCACACAACAATATGACACATCTCCTGGTGCTTTTATGACACAGAATAGAAGTCAAGAGTTTCCACCAGAAAAGTTGTCAGGCCCGGCAGTAGTGGTGGGGGTTACCGCTGATACACAGTGTTCAGGCACTGATTACATTACTGATTACATTACTTGCCATTTTACTTTTTTTTATAGAAATAAAACCCATTTAGTTCATTTTCATGTATTAGTTCCCATGTTCATCAAATAAGTATTTGTAAAATACTACGCGTGTTATCAATACTTAGTCAGACAACAGACGCTGCAGTTATAAAATGAAAGTGTCTGCTCCGTGACCATCTGTAGCAGCAGCAGCAGAGTGGCAGCAAAGAGTAGTGTAGTGAGATGTCTGTCCTCCCTCCTGCTCTCTGCTGTAAACACACATAGCTGTCAGCGAGGAGCTGCTCTCATGTTTCCTCGGGTCTCAGTGTTTGTTTTTGGTAGAAACTCTCCCGGTCTCTGCCTGTTCAGCCTGCTCTTGGTGTGTCTCTCTCTGGATGGCAGGCGGGTAGCTCCGGTTCTGGTTCTAAGTGGCGGTCGTCCTCTGGCTCGTCCCCGTGTCTGTGTGTGCTGCAGACTAGTGTCACTGCAGTCTCATTGTCACACACACACAACCATGCCCTCTCTCTCGACTGCACACTCAATAAGCACTGAGCTATTCCTTAAATGAGTTACACTACTTGTATAACACATTTTAGTGTACTAAACATCTTAAAATACGTTTTTTTAAAAATTCCCAGATGCTTAGGCCCAGCAGGGGGTCAACTCAGGCCCAGCGGGCTGCCTGGCTTGCAATACACTGGCAGAAACCCTGGAAGTCATAATCAATAGCTACAGTCTACTGTCTCTCCCGCTCCGTCCCTCACTAAAATGACCTGCATTGGTTATTGAAGACAGTCATTTATGTCTACCATTAACAATTATGTGGTGATCTTGATGAATAATTCTCTGCAAAGAAAGATGTTAGAAGTGAATTTATCAGTGAACCAATGTCTATTTGTTGTGAATATGGTAAAAAGGCAGGTTGAGATATTTACAGCTAAGTCCTATTAAATGGCTATTGAAGCTGTTGTGAACAGGTAATTTCAAAGGGGTAACATATGGGTGATGCCAGGGCATCCTGCGTAGGGAGGCTATAATTCCCTGGATTTTCATGGTCCTGAGTCTCTTATGCTCCTTCTATTCTATCTCGTCTAGTTTCATGGTGGTACAGTGGTGGAAAAGGGCGACACTGTTCAGGACCTACTTGTGTGCTGTATGGAGTTGAAAATTTAATCAACAAAAGGTTCTCCCTCCTCACAAATCCACTGAACCAGTGCTCGAAGTGGGCCAGTGCTCACCAGTACGCAGTACTGGCACCTCTGCATTTTACTCTTTTGGTGTAGTGTGACTTTTTTTGCACACTGGCACTTCTCACAAGCTGCTGGTACTTGATTGTGAAAAAAACAGACTCAGACCATGTCTGGATGTGTCAGAGATGACCCCCCCACCACTGCCAAGGTGTTCTCGTCTTACACAGCAAACAGCACAAAGTAGAAGAGGAGGGGGGTGGACATTTCTTTTCATTTGATAACGTTAAAAGTAAAGTTAGGCTTTGCTGTCAGTTTCCCAACTCATTTTTAAAAAAGACGAGAGAAAAAGAGGGAGAGGGGGCTAAAGAGTGAATGACAAGATGGAGCTGGTAAGAAAACAGTGAATCAGATCAATAAAAAAATATCTAATTGTTTCACAGCGGTTTCTTTCTAGAGCACAAATAAACACACCCACACCCCCGCACACCACCGTACAACCCCAACACCTGATTTGGTCTGAATACGGCCTCAATCCACCCTTGTTTTTTCCCTCCCCGGCCTGTATTTGGGGCCGGCCTTTATTTGTTTGTGTCAACCACATCCCGACCATTATTGGAGGCTTTTAATTGAATACCTGCCACTATTAGAGAAAATATGGTATATAGCTTCTATCAATTTATCTGATGCCTTTAGAGTTACTGCCTCCTCATGTTCCGCAGTTCAAAAGCAAAAATGAAAGGGGGACTTAATTGAAGGAAGGGTGAAGCACACATTCGCCCCTCCACTTTCCCATGAGGTGTCTCCCTTGTTCCTGCAGTGGCCTACGGGTGCAGCATGCCACTTGTGCCGAGCTCTGTCTCCTTCCCTCTGCCTCACTCACAGCTCCTGTGGGATGTTGGCTCTTCTCCCGGCTTTTACACTCTCCTTATTCACAACCAGGCTGTAGACTGGCGTCTTCCCTTCGTTCTTAGGTTGCATTCTGTGAACACCAAGTCTCATCTACCCTGCTCTGTCACGGCTTCCGTAAGATCACACCGCACACCTGCCCTGCACACCTGTTAATTAGCTGTCAGGAGACAGGCGGAAAACACCCCTACAGAGCCCACTGCACCAGTCACAACACGCTGAACCCAAGTGTCTCTCTAGGTCACTGTAAAACCCTGTGAAAGCCTAGAGTTCCCACCCAAAACAGCGCCACCACCAGGACCAGCCATCACATACATCCCCTTACACACACACACCATCACCCTGTGACAACTCCATGCCTTCTTTAATACCATTCTCATAACAAACATACATAGTAAAGCTTCAAGAATGGCAAATTGTTACTATGTGGTTCATTTTCTCCAACACTTGGTATTTTGGTGTGTAATGATTATTGCAACCATTAGAGGCCACTACTGGAGCTTTAGACATAAATTTGTCTTATTAACTAGAAAACACGTAATTCATATTTCCACAGTGTTTGTACCTTATTTCATTGTATTTTTATGATTGATGATTATTTATATATTATATGACTGTGTTCATAGTAAGTAAGCATGAAACACCATGTCATCAATAGCAACAAAGTCCACCCTGCCCATTCTCTTAAAGGATTTTTACTATGTAAAAACAGTAAGACAAAACATAGTTCACTGCCTGCAGCTGCAGAGTGTTTGGTACCTGAACCTTTTGTGTAGGGTGAATGAAGAATGCCTTGTTTCATACAGACAGGTGACAAATTAAAGGAAAAACTGGTACAGGTCTGAATGCTTGACCCCTACTGTGAGGGGATCTGGTGGCTCTGTTATGCTTTTGGGGGCATTTTGCTGGCATGGTTTGGATCCACTTGTCCCCTTAGAGGGAAGAGTCACTGCTAATCCATACAAAGTTGTTCTGAGTGATCACCTTTATCCTATAATGAAACATTTCTATCCTGATGGATAGAAGAGTTCCAGAGATTTGTAGAATCAATGCCAAGGCTGATGAACACCAAAAGATATTCCTCATTTAGTGTTTTGATGAGAGTGCTGTCTAACACATCAGTCCAAAATCTCCCATAAGTGTTCAATAGTGTTGAGATCTAATGACTGTGAAGGCCATAGCATATGATCATTTTCGTACTCATCAAACCATTCAGCGACCCCTCGTGCCCTTTGGATGGTAGCATTGTCATCCTGGAAGAGACCATCAGGATAGAAATTTTGGCATAAATTGACCAGATGTGTTGGGATAACGATGCATGCTCATCTGAGCTCTCTCAGTTTTTTGGTAAAAGTTTCTCTCAGTAGCACTGAGAATAGGTGTTAAGAGGAAACTCTTATCTAGAAACCTTAAAACAAGCTTACATTAGTGATAGCTGTTGATGGAGGGTGTCAGAGAGTTCGATCCTGTGACATCCTGAGCACAAGCCTGCTTTTCTAACCTCTTTTTTTCCAATGCAGGTAGAATTTATTAGGAACCTTATGGTGCTGGTGGGGGAGGGATGCGTCTGCCTTGGACTCCTCAACCACTCCCACCCCCACCTCAGCCCCTGACACAAACACCACATCAGCACCAATTTCTGTCACTTAACTCGCTCCAGATCAGGAGCGATTACTGTGGGTGCCACCTGGATGGGTGAGCCTAGGCGCTGGGGCGGCGCTGGGCCTCAGCTGCTCCCCTAATCTGCAATGACACCTCATTTTAGGAGCTTTCGCCTCCTAAGCCACAGTGGGAGCATGCCGCTGAGAAACTTAATCTAATCACTGAAGGACGGGGAGATATTACCCTCTGTTTTTCTCTGCTATATGTCCATTCTCCGATGTGGAATGAAATGAAAAATAGCACAATCTAAAGGTTTGCTCACATGTAGCGTTTGGCTCCGTATGTGCAATTTTTTTGTAGATTTGTGGTGCCCATGTAATCTGGCAAAACATTGTAACTGCTGTTTACAAAGCCCTCGCTGAATGGTTTTCATATGAGATAAAACTGCATGTGCTCTGTAGTTGTGCTGAATTTGTTTTTCTCTCTCACACCTACACACACACACACACACACACACACGGAAACCTAATTATCAGGACAGAGCAGACAATAAAAGTGTGAGTGTGAGAATAAGGCAAACAAGAGGCACAGAGTTTGTATATCATAGTAGAAGCAAGAGAAAGTTAAATATTGTGTTTGTTAATGAAGAGCTTGAGGCTTTCTTCTGGTCCCTCAACTTCACAGCGAGGAACAAGTCCCCGATGCCCCACACAAATCATCAGAAAACACAAAGAACTGAAGGAAAATACAGTTGCTCAGGAAGTGGAGGTTTAGTGTGCCAAATAAGACTCCAATTAAGGAATGCAATACATTCTGATGACCTTGCATGGGCTCTAAAAAGCGGCGGCAGTACAATTCCCTGAGAGGTCAACGTCTTCTCTTTGAATCAAATAAGAGCTACATAAACAGAAAAAACAAACCAAGGACTCTCACTTGACCTTGACACATTCAACAACACCTCCAAAAATACTACTGTCACCCACAGCGCAGCTCTCTTCCTCTCTCTGTTTCAGCAGTCATGTTTGCAAGGTGATGTGTGACAGGCACCTCTTACAAATATTGAATTGGACTCATAAACACTGACGTGTGAATGAGCCCTGGCTACATACAGACCCTTACTAAAATTATCCTGGTGGAAGTCAGAGGATTGGTGGTGGAGGACGACAGCAGGTGTTGCTCTACAGTGTATTTACTGAGGAATTAAGCTGTAATGTCAGAGGCTGCCTCATTGATTGACTCTTTCTTTTGTCGAGGTGGGAGCAAGAGGCAGACGTGTGTGTGTGTGTGTGTGTGTGTGTGTGTGTGTGTGTTTGCGTGTGTGTGTTTGCAGAAGACCAAACCATCTGGCTTTCAGCACAGGAAAAAGATTATGTGTCTTTTTCCCTCTGGTAATATCAGAACCAAATTGTGATGTGGTAAGTTTGGCTAGAAATGGTCAAGCAGCAGGGTTCAGTGATATGCTGCTATTAGCAAGATGTAGCAAAATACGGCCAAAGTTGATCAAGATTATAATCAAATACTGTCAGTTGATATTTGACACCAGATGCCGTTTGAATTGGCTGATACGGCCTGTACTGATGCTTCTTCATTGGACTTTCTGATATTCCCTGCAGTGGAAGGAAAAGTATTTCGTTACAACCTTGAAACCTTGCTTGCAGTCAGTGTTCTTGTCTGTACCTGTGTTCTAGTGGACTTGTGAGATGTCATCTGTCACAAAGTATTTCTGAGTTCAAAGTCCACATTTTGCCAATAACACTCCAAATGCCTAAGTGTTTTTGCTCTGGACATTTCAGCGAGAGTACTTTAGCAAAATACATGTTGGGATAATTGTCTATCCCAAGTTTGTGCAAGTCATCTCCCTAACTCACACTGTCATCTGTCACTGTCATCATTTCTATAACTGTTGTTTTGTCACTAGTTTCAGTTTTGATATTTATTTGGGTAAGACATTAATTAAGCTTAGATTTCAACTAATGCTGATTTTTGTAGCCTGACTGATACAGGATTTTTGAGGCAGAATCTGATATTCATATTGTTCAGAGTTACAGATTAATCTGATATTGATATGTTTGTATTCGGGCACACCCATACATTGCACTAGTTATAGCTAAAAGCTAATTTCATCTGTAGTCCACTAGTGATACGCATATTACAAAGATAAGAGATCAGTTATAATAAATCATAAACTTACACATTGTTAAAAAAAAAAAATACAAAAACTAAGAACCAAACGAAAAATAACAACCACCCAAAAGCTGAACAAAATGTGTTGCTGTGTGTAAAAGTGTCACCAGTGATGTTTGAGCATACACTGATTACTTGCCTTGCCCACTGTCCCCACCCTCATTTTGCTTCTTTTTTTTTTTTAATAGAAATAAAACCCATTTAGTTCATTTTCACATATCAGCGCCCACATTCATCAAATAAAAAAACTCTAATTTGTAAAGTTTATAGTCACTCTGGTTGCTGCAGCCTCACCGTCACACACGCTTTCTCACACTGCACACTTGCTATGCACTGAGCTATTCCTTAAAGGAGCTATGCTACTTGCATAACACATTTTAGTTTAGTAGACATCTTATACTTTTTTTTTTTAAATCCCTGATGCTTAGGCCCGGCAGGGTGCCGGGCTTGCAATACACTGGTGGAAACCCTGAACAGGTCTTCAACACCCCCAAAATTCAGGTGATTAAGACAACACATCCACGACAGCGGGACACAGCTAAGACTGGGGAAATCCCAGGGTATGTTTTCCAAACATCTGGAAGTCCAAGCAAAAGAGCCTAAAAGCAAAGGTCCATTTGTTTAACAGCAACATAAAGTCTGTCTTAACGTACTCTGAAAGCTTGCAGGAAACCACAGCTTGAAAGATCACCACCCTGGAATTATGCAGAAAACCCATCAGTGAAATATGGCAGTAAGGATGTCACAGTGAGGAAACACCTATTAATAAACTTTTGACAATACTGGTGTTAGCGGTTACACTGGACATTTAACAAGATGAGATATTCATCGATGACGCTCATCTGTAGAGCGCTTACTTTGATCTTTGACGTTAGATCTTTAGTTTAGATCTTCCCCGTACTTAAGAGTTAGTGACGGCGGGCTTCAGGCTGCTGCCAGCAGAACCAGGACTGGAGCTGCCCAACTGCCATCCAGAGAGAGAGACACAGAGAGCTGGTTGACTCTAGCTTGAACAAATTGTTTTTTGGGGTTTTTTTTTTACTTTCAAAAATTCGAGTTTCATCCACAAACTATTACAGAACAGTTTTCATGTAAAACAAGAAATAAGATGACTTATCGTATTAATCTTACAATTCAGAAAATGTAAACATATGGGAGATAGAGGAGAGAATGAAAGAATGGAAAATAATAACTTCAATACAAAACATAAGAGCAGATTAAATTAATCAAACAGTAAAGGGGGGTTCTGTTAACATAAGCCTTATTACAGTAATAAATTGCAGAGAGAATACAGTTTTTGTGCTTTTTTTGTTTTTTGGTATGTATGAATGGCCCATAACTGACCGCAAAATTACAGCGGTGATAACCGAATCATAGATTGATATATATATATATATACAAGATGAGATATTCGTCGATGACGCTCATATATACATATATATATATGTGTGTGTGTGTGTGTGTGTGTGTTTGTGTATACATACATATGTATATATACATACACACACACAAACATACATATATATACAGTACTGTGCAAACGTTTTAGGCACTAAAAGTAAAGTGAGAATGCTTACAAAAATATTGCTATAAATTGTTTTAATTTATCCATTAACTTCTTACAAAGTTGAGTAAACAGCAGAAACCTAAATGAAATCAATATTTGCTGTGAGCAGCTTCGCCTTTAAAACAGCAGCAGTTCTCCTCGGTTTACTTTAACACGATTTTTCATGGTAACTTGCAGGTAGGTTGTTGTAACCATCCTGAAGAAAGAATGTTCTTCTGTGGATTTAGTATTTAGGCCATCTCAGGTGCTTCTTCATGTAATCCCAGTTTGACTCCATGATGTTGAGATCAGGGCTCTGTGGGGGCCATACCATAACATCTGTTGCAGTTACCATCATTCTTCTTGTTGCTGAAAATAGTTCTTTATGACTCTAGCTGTATGCTTGGGGTCATTGTCATGTCATGAATAAATTTGGGACCGATCAGACACCTTCCTGATGGTATTGCATAATGGATAAGAATCTAAACATCTAGGGTGCCTAAAACTTTTGCACAGTACTGTATATATAACATTTCTACAGATATGATGATAGATAAATATCAATAGATCGTCACAAAAAGTGGCCACGGATACTGGTTCCAAAGTGGAACAACCATCAGTCACCTCCTCTACATGGATGACATCAAGCTGTATGCCAGGAATGAGCAAGACATCGACTCACTGATCCACATCACCAGGATATACAGCAACAACATCGGAATGTACGCCCTGCCAGTCGTCAGATACCACACTGGTATAATAAGCTGGCTAAAGGAGGAGATAGAGGCCACTGATATCAAGACAAGGAAGCTCCTCACAATGTATGGAGGGTTTTATCCCAAGTCCAGCACCCTGAGACTATACACTAAGCGGAACAAGGGAGGCCGAGGACTGGTGAGCATCAGAGCCACTGTCTAGGACAAAACAACTAAGATCCAGGAATACATCAGGAAGATGGCCCCCAAAGATGAGCTGCTAAGCGAATACCTCAGGCAGAAGAAACCCAATCATGCAGAGGAGGAAGAGGAACCATCATGAAGGGACAAGCCCCCACACAGCATTTACCACCAACAGATATAAGAAGTGGCTGATATCAAGAAATCCTACCAGTAGCTGGAAAGGCTGGGCTGAAAGACAGCACAGAAGCACTTATCATGGCAGCACAAGAACAGGCACTTAGTACAAGATCAATAGAAGCGGGGATCTACCACACCAGACAGAACCCAAGGTGCAAAGATGCTCCTGAGACTGTTCAGCACATAACAGCACGGTGTAAGATGCAGGCAGGAACAGCGTACATGGAATGCCATAACCAAGTGGCTGGCATAGTGTACAGGAACATCTGCACTGAGTATGGGCTGGGAGTCCCAAGGTCACAATGGAAGACACCTCCTAAGGTGGTTGAGAATGACCAAGCTAAGACCCTGTGGGACTTCCAGATCCAGACTTACAAACTGGTGATGGCTAACCAACTGGACATTGTGTTGATCGACAAACAACAGAAGAAGGCAGTGGTGATAGATGTAGCAATCCCAAGCAACAGCAACATCAGGAAGAAGGAACATGAGAAGCTCGGAAAATACCTAGGAGCTGAAAGAGGAGCTAGAAAAGATGTGGGGAGTAAAGGCAACAGTGGCACCACAACATTGGTAATTGGAGCACTGGGGGCTGTGACCCAGAAACTGGTTCCAGATTCCAGGTACAACATCGGAGGTCTCTGTCCAGAAGAGCGCAGTCCTAGGAACAGCTAAGATACTGCGAAGAACCCTCAAACTCTCAGGCCTCGTAGAGGACCCATGCTTGAGACACACCAAAATCAAATATGATATAATATATATACTCAACTCTGTCCATCATGCAGTGTTTCAAGGAACTTCAATGCAGAAATGATAGAGGGCCAGGAGGCTGGACTACAAGTCATGGCCTGATCTTGATTGAAGCTACTAGACAGGAGTTGACTCAGTTCCCTATGCTGTATAGATAGGACATGTAGAGTTTAAACCAAATGTTAATAAGTTTTTTTCCTTTGGAGTAGTTGTATAACAACATACAATACACAAACATCATGTTTGGTGTCATTTCTCCCTTATTTCTGCATGAGAAGAAATTTTGAGGTTGGGTTAGTCTGGAGGCCTGAAATATCTGGGTTTTTGTCAGTCTGGCAACCAACCCTGTAATACAAACTCACAACACACCATACAGGTTCCCTCTTTGAAAAATAAGACACTACCTTGTTTGTTCATATTTTCTAGGTCTAATATGTAAAACCAGACTGGACCATTTCCCTATAAAATTTAGTTTTTGCTGCTTGAGTGTGTTGATTAACATTTACCTCAAAAGTGATAAATCTTTTTTAATTCTAATGAAAGAAGACAGACCTGTGTTATCAGTGTATGCAGTTCTATTTATTGGATCAGAGAGTTTTTATTTGGCATATGCCTATGGAGTGCTAAAAGGTAATACAGATTCAAGTGCAGCAGCACTTTGTGTGTGCTTTGGAACAAATTAAGGCTTTTATGTGGAGATTTGTGTTTGAGACATTCAAAGGGGATTTTACCAAGAAAATCTAACTTGTACATATCTATTTAGGTTTCAAGTCTCATATCACCTACGTTCGGTTTTCTGTACATCCAATAAAACGTTGTGGTCTTGAGATCTCTCTCATGTCAAAGGATCGGTTGCATACTGTATATCTGAATTCATATTTCTATCATCTTTGGTCTGGTTTCATGTTCTCTGTATTGTGTGCAGGCTGAATAGAGCACATTCACTACCATACATTCTCTGAATCACAATAGCAAGTGAGCAGTAGTGACAGTGAATTCCAATTTTCCTGGTGGCGGGGCCTCAGAAGATTGAAATTCTAATGAATAAAAGATAATCACTTCAGCAGAGCTTTTGTCAGCCAGTTTCAGCTCATTTTCAATTATAATCCCAGCCTCCCTTCCACCTCTGTGAATGCATTATGCTAAATAATATTTAAAGTTTTTTTTTTTTCCCCCAAGTCCTTTCAACCAACACCAGCCACTGAAAATGTATTGTCAGCTTTGGAATCTCTGACAGGTATATATTGTTCCCATATCAAGGATCCAAATCATCTACATTAATGTCTACATATTGCAGGTTCTTTGCAAGAATATTTAACTGACTGAGCTGAAAAAACAATACAATTTCAATTTTTTAATTTGGTCCTGGTCCATGAAAACCAGCACCACCAAAGCAGCAGTAGTTCAGTGAGGACTAGCTTCCCATAGACAGACACGGCCCATCGTGTTGGTTGGAATGCACAACCCAGCTGGAGGTACTTGGTTGGGCAATTGAATCTTGGCCTTTTGTGGTGAGAATTTTGTACCTATGCCACTTGTATAACCAACATTATTAAAATGACAAAAATTTATAACTTGAGACTAAGTACATTAATTACAAGCTAGGGTTGTGCCCAAATACAAATACTTCATTCAGCAAAGCACAAATGGTGAGTTTTTACAAACATTTATTTTGTACAAATATTTTAAAAATTATTTGTTTTTGGGAAGAAAAAACAAAACATGTCAAATACCACTGCGCAGGTCTGTTACATCACTATCTCAGTCTCTCTCCTCTGCTCCACTGTTACGTCTATCAGCAGGTCTCAACGAAGGGAGTCACATCCACCTGCTACATGACGCACATTTCCTTAATTGGACATCGCTCTCGGAGTTGGGGGTGTTTGCCAGAGATAAAGCTGAGCTACTGACACAAACAAAGTGCTTACAAAGTGTAGTTTATTCATGAACACTTATTGTAACACTTTCATTTTCTAAAATTAAAATCGTAATAAAAACAAAAACTGGATTTTTAAGCCTCTTTCCACTTTTTCATTTGAATACAAATACAGATACAAATAATTTTGCTGCCTCAACAAATACAGACACAAATACAAATACTGGGCCCTCTGCACATCCCTACAATAAAGTCCACTGAATGCCTCTTGAGAGAGAAACAATTTAAATGGAAAGCACAAATATACCATTCAGTTGAAGACTAGTTATGCAATGAGGCTTGATATTATGATATGAATAGTGTTCAGAAACATTCAATGAAATGGTGAGCAGTTTAAACATGCTGCAGTACTTATGACTGAAATTGTGGACAGTTGGATGCTGCCATTTTCAGATTCAACATGCCAGTAAACACAAAGGAACTTCAGTGTCATTTTCAGCTTCTGTATGGGACAAACTCACTGATTCTAGCATTAAAGGATTAAAGTTCCAGAATTAACAAGGCTCTTTGTACCATAACCGGAGAAACGTAGCCCAGTAGCCATATCCTCTGTTTTATCTCAGGTCAAGGAATAAGCTCACAGCTCAACAAAAGCAATTATTCCAGGTTAGTGGTCCGCTGGCCAAATGGGAGGGGGGATCATCTCTTATTGCTGCACTTAAGTTGTGTTCATCATCAGTGCGTAAGCAAGCAGGTAAACTACGGTGCTCTGCTTATCAACACTGCACATCCTTCCTCTGTCACAGCCATATTTTGGACACATGCAGATTGACAAATGTCCCTATCCCCAAACATGCACATACACACACACACACATATTTTGGAAACATTTATGCAGATTCACAAAGGACACGAGAAAGTATCCACACTCCCACCACACACACACACACACATACTGCAATTCCCAAGAGACAACTTCCATATTAAAAGTTGTATTCATCCATTTGCAAGTTCACATGTATTAAAATTCAGCCAAAGTATTCACACCTGTATCCAATCACAAACATCCTCCCCACACACACAGACACACACACTAACACTGTACACTCACCCCATGGTTGCTTTTATATCCCCGCTAACATCCAGCTTTGTGGCTTTGGGGTTTACTCAGCACACAGAGTTCCCAAAACACACCGTTGATTGTCATGAAGTGGGAGAGATGAATGAAGTGACGCCAAGACTTACAAGAAACACACTTTCTGTGTACAGCTGGAAGAAAATCAGCTTTATGTTCAGCTAACAATATTTAAAATCCTGTTTGCTTGTTTCCTGTTTATCCATTGAAAATGTTGTTCTGCGGCAGCCAAGTAGATATTACACACAGGCAGGTCTGTAAGTGGGACTAGAACACAGATGACCCAGTCATTCCGCCGCATATAAATCCTCACTTGGTATTCCAGAGCTCTTCCTCAGTCCGCTAAAGAACAAACTAATTGTCAGACTGCATACATGCATTCTGAGTCTTGTCAGTAAAGGTTTTGGGGACCAACATAGCACTGTACATTAATGCACAATTGGTGTATACTCTCTGTTTTGATATTGTTAGATGCAAAATTTAGTATTATGTCAGCTGATGTTATGAATGAAGTTAACATAACTCAGACAAAGATATTGTACCAGGGTTATGTATGATGTTTCCATTAGATTTCATATCATGTTAACCTTTCTAAACCATCTAATTAGCACTTAGCACAAAGTACAGCTACAGCTGATGGGATCAAAGTCATTAGTTTTGCAGATATTTAAAGTACTGAATCAAGTAGAACTTTGACCTGATAACTGTGCTACATGTAAAGTCAGAAGATCACCAAACTCAGTAGGATATGTCCTCTGGGAACAAATTCAGCCGGCTTAACGTGTCTTAATAAAATATGTCCCCCAGTCTTTGACTTTTCCTAAAATAATGTTGTGTAAAAAATACCTTTGCCAAGTGTCTGAAGTACAGGAAAGCTGTCTATGGAAAATGCACAGCCAAGGTGCTGAATGTCTGCTCAAAGTGTGTTTGACGGACACGTTTAATTACATGTGTTCAAACGAAGATGATTTAGCCTACTCACAAACGTTAATTGTGTGTCAAACTTATTTTTAGTTAATTGATTATTCATTACTTTTTGTTTTGCCATGTTGCTGTTTATTGTTTATAGGCTATTTAGCCTAATTCTCCCATTACATTAGAAATAGATATTTGCGTTATGATGCTGTAAATAAAAATAGAAAAAAACTTTAGTGGTTATCTCAAGTTTCTTGGAGATGTTCTCTTATTCACACATTGTTGAAATGCCTGAATTAATAATTGATTAGGTGAAACTGACTTTGTCATATTGGGCCTCATACTTCATGTGCAAGAGACAAAGGCAGGCCTGCATGCGGTCACAAAGCCTGATAACAAAGAAAGGGTGCCCAGTCAAACAAAGAGAGTCCAAAACGGACTCCATCTCCCAACATGCTTTGCGCAGTTCGCACTTTGGTGTTAAATCCTGAAACTCTCGTCTCTCACTAGCTGAGACACTCCAACATCAGAGGAAGTCACAGCGACACAGCTGTGACATCACCACAGCTTTAAAGTCTCAAATGCACTGAAAGCGATAATTGACATGTGTCATTTGACACTCTTATGGCGCACTGCAGGCATCAGATTTGAAATTCCAACCACAGAACAAACACAGATTTTTCATTTTGTTCTGTCTATTAATGGCTGCATTAGTTGGATGTAATGAATGAATGAAAAAGAGAAAAGCAGAGGAGGGAAATGAAATTGAAATTAAGAGCGTCTGTGTCCACAGTAAATCATCTATTGACTGTTTGATGTTATTTATGCTTTAAAATGTGACTGCCGTGAAAAAATCAGAATATAACGTTTTATTTCTCTCATTCAGAGGCTTTGTTCTCACTACCGCTCGCTCTCCTTACTCGACCACCACAACGCTGTCTCTCTCTCTCTCACTCGCACGTGATCAGCTGACTTGCGCTATCTCTCTCTTTTTCGGCTGCAGAGAAAACAGCTTTGGCGTTGGGTCCTCATTTGATTGTGTTCAACCGAACACAATCACTGGATCTGAGAGTAGACCGCTGTTGCAACCCAGCACTCTCACTGCCTGCCCTCAGGTAAGTTGATTCCGCTGTTCTGTCCGCCACGCCGCTGAGGATCAGCTTGCCGTGAAACCTACCCACAGAGCACGAGGATGGCCCCATCAGCATCCAAGCTGCTTCCCCCCTTGTGCCTGTGGTAGCCAGGTGCAAGGGTTAATTTCACTTGTTGGCGGTTTTAGGTATATAGCGACCCCTGGCTAGTGTTAATGTAGATATGGTACTGGGGCATACAGGTGTGGTGAGGCTGGCCGCACGTCTGGGTTTAGTCGTGCTCTGTTGATCCAGGATGGTGTGAAATGGCTTGGAGTGGGTGCTAGACCCCCTTACAATTCCCCCCAAAAATTGGGCTGAATGGGTATATAGGCAAGGCGAATCGCTACAGGCTTCCCCCTTTCTGAAAATCAGTGGCCTGTTCAAGGTAAGGAGCAAACCATGAGAGAGGCAGCATGGAGACTGACAGGGTTAACCAAATATTTTAAGGTTTGAGCACTTGACTACTTGTCAGACATGATGTAATGCTTTGTTCGGCAATTCAACTTTGTTCTCCATCACACCTCCTGTGCTTTTCAGCTAAAAAGACAAAAAATAAGAATCATATGCCACAAAATGAATGTTTTGTCCATCAATATGTTATCAAATTTGAATACATTTCTGAATGTAAGGTATTAATATGAGTGTCTCCCCCTTCTGTATTTTTGAGGTAATGTAATTACAATTTTCCTCAGTGTCACTTTCATTTCAGAATACATGAATCACTTATATGTGATTGTTTTTCTCTTATGCTTTATTTTATTTGGTTCAACTTTAAATACTTAACAAATGTTGTGATATGAACTTGGTTGCTGGTCCCTCCACTGTGTATAGGTTTTTGTTGTGCACAGAGCAGGTAAACTGGTCATCATCCAGGTATGCAATCCAGCGTTGCTGAGGTGATGCAGAGAACAGGCTTGATAAATTGCACTTTCTGCAGGGACCCTGTGGGACGACTGGAGGTCAAACATGGCCATCCGGCTGGGAGAGCAGCTTTTCACAGCGCCCTCCGAGAATCACATATTACATTTGTATGGGCAAGGTCTGGAAGCTGCTCCTTTTCCAAGGCTTTTCCAAAGCTCAGCCACGAGGGCAGCAGACTTGCGAGTAAATAATAATGATCCTATCCATCTTCCCAAATTGTACTGCTGAATTATCTTTCCTTGGGCACGCTAACTTCTCTTTTTTCTATTGAATCTGGATTGGTGTTACATCTGGGTCACAAAATTTCTCTCCTTGAACACATTAAATTGAAAGAATTACAAAGAGAGGCTGTATATTGGAGCATCAAGGAGCAAGGGCACAAAAGCTCTCCTAAACTCAGTTTCTATTGCACTTAAACCTTGAGTTTTGCACATGTACAGTAAGATTAATGGAGATCATAGCTGAAGAGTCCAAGCAAAGTATGACAGCGTTACACAGTGTTTCAGCCACTGTAAGAAGCAACAGTCTAATTAAATTGAATGAAATGTGAAGTGCCAATCCAATGATAGTTATAGGGACACTAACATTGACCTAGGTTCGGGGAGTGGTATGCCTTGAATAACTCACTGAACAGTTGGCAGTTTTATTACCCTACAACAATAACACAACATATACAGCGCTGATTTTTTTATATAAAAAATAAAAAATTGAGCTCTTAAAATAATAATTAAAATTATAAAAAAAGAAGAATAAACTTCTGAGTTGAATCCTTTAACTAATGCTCCTTTAAATTAAGGAGTTTGAGATCCAAAGAGTTCAGTTCCTTGTCCTTGTGTGTGTTGAATGTACTACTACTACGACTGCTTCTACCTGGGTAGAGCTAATAGTGTGTACATTATCTGGTGTCTGAATGGACGAATCAAGCTTGTCAGACACCTTCTGGTTCCACATCATAAAATCCTCCAGATTCCATCTGATAGTTCAAAAAACCAACCTACACAAATAGTGTAGAGTAAAAAGTTATTCTGTTCGCTTTCTGTACTTTGATTATAATGAGATGAACTACCATATATCACAACAACAGGGAGAGAAGACAAACAACATTGTTGGTATTTTAGCAATAACAAATTAATTAACAAATTCAATCACAATGTAGTTGTACTACAAACCATTAAAGTGTGTTAATCCCACTAAAACTGAATGGCTTTAATGTCACAAAATAAGTGCAATGCACCTCTAATGCTTCACCATGCTTTCTGCTGCTTTCTAACCAAAGCTAGCAATTAGCTTAGCGATTAGTGTTAGCGATCTTTGTAGTGCATTAATGCAATGATACAATATGCACCAAAGTATGTTGGAAACATTGGACAACATTCTCATAACCCTGATTGGTTTTTATGAGTAACTATCTGAACTTATACAGCAAGTATGGTGTGATATCTTCTCACAGCAAAGAGTATAGAAGCACGAGAGACGAAACTCTGGTGCTTTTTTGACAACTGCCACTAGATGGTGCTTCTGTAGCGCTGACGCCATTTTGGACTGAAAATGCCAATCTAACAGCACAAAACTCAACCCACAGAGACAATATGACCGTGAAAGAAGGTACAAAGTGGAACAACAGAAAGTAGTGTTTGGCAATCCACTGCAAAAACTATCAGTGTGACAACAAACATGTTGCCTTTCATCGTTTCCCCAAAGACCCTGACAGGCAATTATTCATGAAAGCTTAGAAATTATTTAAGTTTTTTCAAGTGCTAGCGTTAGCTTATGCACCTGCTAACATAAAGTTGTTTAGCCTAGTAGTAGCTTAATTTCCTTAATTCCTTTTAGAAACTGCTGGTGCTAATCATATTAATTTCGATATATATGGAAATGCCACCAAGTTAGAATGGGCTTATTAAATATAGTGGCTGAATTCAGTTATATCAGTGATAACTTTGTCAGTAAAACAGGCTATGGTGGGAGGACACACTACTTTATTATAAGGTGGTAAAGAATGATAATCCAATCCAAACATCAAAGCATCAGTTTTTGTTGAAAATGCTTACCCATGATATCTTAAATTGAATTTTATTAACATTAGGCCTTAAACATCATTAGATTGTTTCTGTTTCATTAAAACGTAATGGTACTCAAGTTCTGCATCAGAGTCAACCACAGAACCTATCCCTTCAAGTTTTGTAGAGTCAACATCGGTGATGTTAAAAAGTACAAGGCCTACTACTGACCCTAATAGACTACTGTCTTTACTTACCTGCTACATTTACCTGCTGTGAAACTGTCTATTATAGATGGACCCAGCTCACTGTATTCTTACCTGTCATACCTGTAGAGAGAAATCTAATGAAATCCTTGAACTTCCCTGTCCCAAGTTCTGTGGAAAAATATTGGTTAAATTTATAAGAGTAAGTAAGCACCTTGCTATCTAACCTAATGAAAACTGTTATAATAACAGTTAATAGGATCATCTAATTATTTCCACCTAAAACTGCCCTCTGCACTGGACCAAATATGTTGTACTCACCTTTATACCTATCTGCAATGTCTGTTTGAATAATGAAAGATGACTTGTCCAAAATCAATCTTAAAAAAAGTTTGAGATTACATAGTCTGCCTTTAGCGTAAACCTCCCCCTCCTGTTTTAGAATTAATGTACCCTTTGATTTTTTTTCCCTTCTTCCTCTCAGCAGTTCTTGTTAATTTTAATATTGAAATTGTCACATACCCTACTAGATAAATGAATTAATGAATGAATAAATAAATGCATATAATACTGCCTTTTTTGGAGTCTTTGTTGTTTCTAAAATGATAGTAATACCTTGTTTTGCTGCAAATTGATTTGAGTTATATTATATTATGATATTTTTCCAAATTTGTGTTTGTTTTACAGGCAAACAGAGTCATGTTACTCACCTGTCAAAGGCAGGCTCATCCACTGCAGACAGTCTTCAACAATCCACTGGTTCAGAGATTGATATCACCACACCTGCTGCTGCTGCAGCAGGACCTTCAATGCCACTGACACCACTGTTGCCAGTCATGTCATTACCACCAGTCCTTGAAGCTGCTGCCAAGGAACGTGCCCTGAAGATAAAGATCAGGAGTGTGAAGTCACAGGTGTGCAAGCTGAAGGCGAAAGTGAGGGAACTGAACCGGCTAAAGAAGACCAGCAAGGCAGGTGTTAATAAAGAGTCAGTGATGAAGCAGCTGAAGAAACTCTTACCAGCCAAAGCCTATGCTTTTGTGAGTACACAGATGCATGTGTCTCAGTGCAAGGCTCATGGTTTCCGGTGGACCACTCAGGACAAAGCTTTCTTCTCATGCTCTGCTGCATGCCAGTCCAAAGTGTTACAGGCTACTGTTCAAAGTGTTTTCTGTGCCATCTATCAGCACACTGCAGAAGCTTATGAAGTTCATTGATTTAAAACCTGGCTTTAACCAGAATTTTACAGAACTTTAGCCACCATGAAGAAGGCTATGGAGACCACTAAGCCCATGGATACGATTTGTGTTATCATCACTGATGAAATGTCTCTCAAACAGGTAGTCCACTATGATGAGTCTGCAGCCAGGATTGAAGGTTTTGAGGTCAGCGTTCACCATATGTTGCCAACTATGCCTCTGCATTCATGGTAAGAGGGCTGTTTCGAAAGTGGAAGCAACTCTTTGGATTCTGCTTCACCAGTGGGCCCACACCATATGCCTGGCTTCGGTCACTGCTTCTAGAGGCAATTTGTGAGCTAAGGAAGGCTTGGATGGAGTGCTTAGTCTTCATCTGTGACCAGGGTGCTGGTAACAATGCTTGCAATGCTTGCTCATCTTAGTGTAACAAAGGGGAAGCCATACTTTGAAGTATATACTGTCAGTCTTCTGCCTGTGGGATCCACCACATCTGATCAAGTATATACACAACAACTGGTGCAACCACAGGTTCAAACTGGATAGCGATCACATCTTCTGGGCCATTCTGGAGGATCTGTATACATATGACAGCAAACAGGACATCTGATTGTGCTGCTGTCTTACAAAGAAGTATGTGTTTCTCCCCCT
This sequence comes from Thunnus thynnus, assembly GCF_963924715.1. Lineage (NCBI taxonomy): Eukaryota > Metazoa > Chordata > Actinopteri > Scombriformes > Scombridae > Thunnus > Thunnus thynnus. The sequence continues at coordinate 32,975,748 of NC_089526.1, read as the reverse complement.
GTTTGCTTCCATGAGAGTCAAATTTGCTATTCAGGTCCAGACTCACTCAGTTGCTATGGGGATAAAGACCTTGGCACAGGTAAAGCAGCTCACAGGTCAAACACAGAGGAACTACATGGCAGCTGGAAAATTCTGTGAAAACTTTGACAGCATCTTCAACTCCATGCAGCTCAAGGATTCCCACAAGCTGAAGTCTGCTCTCTCAGATGCATCCGTGCATTTCCCATTCTTGGAAAAGCGTATGGAGTGGCTCCCCCGCCTGAAGCTTGTAGGTGCTCTCCATGGAACCAAGCAGATCCCATGTGTAGAGGGGTGGCAGCACAACATTGTGTGCTTGAAAATGATCTGGTGTGATCTCCATGAACGTCACAAGGTGTCCTACCTTTTGACAAATCATTTGAATCAAGATTGCCTTGAGAATAACTACTCAACTATTAGGGATATGTAATATAAATGTTGTACTTCAGTACCTTGAATTGCATGGTATTTTATTGTAGCTGTTTAATATGGTGGTGTATGTGTGTGTGTGTGTGTGTGTGTGTTTTCAGCTTGTGGTGGTAACCATGACAGCTCTAACTCTGTCCAGTTTGAGTGTGAATACCAGGCTGTGGCTACTGGATTGATGTTTAACAACTCAGAGAGGACCAACTGTGAGCAAGACCTTGACACTTTCTTGCTGCAGTTCAGCACATACGCCTCCCAAGAGAGTCCCCACGTCATCATTGACACAGAGCCAATCTCAGCTGAACATTGCTATACCTCCCAGGATAGTCCCAGGATCACCATTGATACGGGGAAGATTATGGATGCACATGGTTAGTCCACCACTGATTGTAGAGTAGCTGAGACAGGTAATTAACATTGTATTTATCATCATAAGTCTAATTTTATTTGTTACATAATTATTATTCAAGTTTATGGCTAATATTTGTATGAATTTTGTTTTTCCAGAAAAAAGTCTGATGTCAACCCCGCTGAGGGTGTCCTACCAAAATGTGTCCTGGACCTGCTGAGTGAGATGACGCCACCCGTTTCAGCAACATCTGCCTTTGACCATGATGTAAGTGTACTGGTTTACATGGCTGGGTATCTGGGCAGTAGGGCTGTGGGGAAATTTGCAGACAGTAAAGATAGTCACTGTAAGGAGTGTAAAATCTTGACCACAGATACCCCTGCTGATTCACAGCACACATTCCTCAAGGACAAACAGTACATTGACCTTAGCTTAGGAGAGAAGGGCCTTAAAATGCCCAGCATGGCACTGGTGGATTTAATCATAGCCCTGGAGTCTAACTTCTGAAAAAAGATCAGCTCAGTTATCCACACAGTTGGCTTGGGAAGGAAGCTATTTATGAGTAGTATGGAGATTGTGGGTGAGTGCAGGGCAGTGGTGTGTGAGAAGAAGATGTGCAAAAATTCACTCATCTACATGGTTAGACTCTATATACGGATCAGAACTCATCACATCTTACGCACTCAAAATCGGCGAATCTCACAGCCAAATCAGAAGCACAATAGAAATTTTCTCAAAATAACTCATCAGTAAATTGCCCCTCCTGCCCTTGTTGGACCTCCTCTTTTTTATTCAGGTTAAAGTGGGAAGAAGCAGCCTGAGTGAAGTGTAGCCTGCGGAGGAAGCACCAGGACCGTCAGGGTGAAACAGGAGCCTCCAAGTTTGGCTGCACAGATAGGAAACACCTTGGCTGACAGGATGTATGATGTTTGCCAACTGCCATAAACCACTCTGGCACCTTATTTACATTCAAAGTACATGTTTTAATCATTGAAAAATTGAAATGTAAAACTGTTGTTTACTTTCCAGATTACTTATGAATTGTGATGTTAAAAATATTAGTAGTTGCTGGTAATTAGTATTAGCATTAAGTAGAAGCAGAATACTTAACAACTGCTATGATTAAATATATTGACATGCTTCAGTACCAGACTAGAGAAAAAAACACTCTGGAACCTTCCTTTTAAAAGTCTAACAGAGCATGAAGCAGAACTTTAACTTGTATGGTGTTAATTACAGTAATTGTGGACAGACAACACACAGTGGGAGTGCATCAGTAGTCCAGCTATCCAAACTATCAGCTACGTTAACATTACTATAATGTAAAGCAGCAGCAGCAGATAAACAGGATGGTAAAAACAACACTTATGTCAATTTAACAAACTTTAGCTTCGCTGAAGAGCTTTTCTAGACTTACTTTGTTGTATTTTGTCTGACATTATTATTTGATGCTCCAGTCTGCCTGTTAACTTCAGCACGGAGGATTTGTTTATTTTAAACACCCGCATAGCAGGAGCTGGTGGTGGTTTGTTGGTCCATGTTAACAGTAACAGCTGTCTCTGTGTCTCATACAAGGATACAGTGTTCAAACGGAAAACAAAACGAGTGCTCCTAGAAGCTACAAGAGAAACTGCAGTAGGAAGCCGGTCTGATCCACTAACAGCTGTCAACTGATGAAAGTCTGCATAAGTTACACTATTTCTGAATTTGAGAGGTGGCTAAATGGCATCATACACATTACGTTTTTTTGCCGAGCTTCACATAGGCTGACATGTTGAGGCCATCATCTGACCAAATTACCTTCAGGACTCCTTTGCAAAAAGTCTCTTATTGCTTCATCAGGTCATAAATCATTGAGAGGAAGATGGACTCATCACATTCACAGAGGTGTATTAAAATATTACAAACATAGCATGAAAGGTTTTATAAATCACAGTTTTCAAAAAAACTTCTTCCACATTTGAAGTTGATCAGAGCTTGTTATCCTGTAATGAGGGGGGGGTTCAGTGAACACTGCTCTCAGCACTGTGTGTATGCATGCTCACACTCAGTTCACATAGCTTTTTTTTTGTTTTTGTTTTTGTTTTTGTTTTTTTCCAGAGGTGCTTCTGAGATCAAGTTGTGGGAATTGAAAGTTTTGCCACAGGGCCACATGGCATTGTGGGTATGTGTGAGTGTGGGCGGATGTGTGGGAGGATGAGGAAGGGTCAGAAGCATTTGTATATTAGACAGGCAGAAAAAACAAAACCAGTATTGGAACATGGGTCTTTTTCTCACCTCACTTTCTCTTAAACTTGATTTGGATTTCAGCCTGAACTAAATGAGGTTAGATTTCTTCAATTATCCCAAACAAATGCAGCAATTACTCCTCAAAACTCCCAAGCTGATGCAGTATTCACAGCTGTGAGATTAATTTTCACCTTGTAACAGAGGTACTGAATGATACTAATGAACTGTGACATGGAACTAGTGTGGTACAGTATATGTACCAGCAAACAAACCTTTGTTTAAAGCAAAACTATGTGGCTTTTAAATGTGCAGAAAGTAAATTCTTTCTCACCAAACACAAAGGTAGATTTATAAGCAATAAAAATAATGTCCAGATTCCACCCATACTTTAATTTTGATCACTAAATCCTATCATGTCAGGGACCACCACTTTCCAGATGTACCAGCTGAGAGTATTGTCATATCTGTGCCCCCAAGAAACCAAGTGAACAAAGGTTCTGCCATAAGAGCAAAGAGACCAAAGACACACTCCATAGCAGTGAGTGAAAGTAGCTAGTCACTTCATAGTTTACCAGCCACCATAAAACATAAATAGACAAAGGAGGAAGGTGACCACAACAAACATGTCCGGGGGCAACACAGCAGCCACCAGCAACCAGAGTGTTGAACATTACAAGTAAGAAAAAAAAGTAAAATCAGCAGGTCAGAAGGACAAAAAAGAGTCAGACAATGTAACTTTTAAAATTGGCCTCCGCTCTGCATTGGTTACTATGTTGAAGTGGCACTTTTCTGTTATCACTGATTGTTACTGCGATTCAATATCCTAATGCTAAGGTTAGTGTAAAAGCCCTGAAAAAGGAGTATTTGTATGAAAGATGGCACAGACACAGATTTTCCTCTGGTCATGTCTATAATGATTGAACATTCAATACACCTACATACAGTCAATACATACTACAGCAATTAACAAAATAAACTGTGATAACTCAGCTGATTTCTATAGTACTGATAACACTAACCCATAATTCATAACCTACAACACTAACAGTATACTGAATCAATAACATTTCGGCAGACGTACATACAGGATAGTATATAGAGTACAGTGTCAGCCGTATAGTTTTCCCTAGAAACTACTCCATAGACAACAGAGCAGTTAGCATTACATGGGGTTAGCTGGGGTTGGAGTCATTTATTCATTGTCATGTAATTAACTTTGTTATTTCACAATAAACGGACACACCGTAATACCAATGCTTTCCTGAGAACATTTACACACTCACCTAACACATCTGTGAACCATAGACTGTAAAAAATATGGGCGTAGTCACCGTGATGTCACCCACTGGTTTGTGAACTGCTGTTTTGAAGCCTTGAATTAAGCAATTTGATCAACGCCATCTTGGATTTGACTGTCGCCATGTTTGATTTTTGGAGCCAGAAGTAACTATATTTGGGCGAGAGGGTGGAGCTCACCTTAGCACTAGCTGCTAGCTTGGTTAGCACAGGGCATTTACAATCTGTGGTTAACAGTGATAACGCTGATGCTAATGCTAATTTCCACTGGTGTAAAACAGGCTTAAAACCATTAAAACAAAATGTACTTACTGAAAAAAATGAACATCCAACTCTTTGGAGGATATTTTATCACAATCAAAAACTGGACAAGACTATAAATTCATATTCTGCAGTCATACTCGGTCCTGGTCCCAAATTGTGCCTCTCCATGTATTGGCATAACTTCGGGTCACAGAAGTAATAATCAGTTTCTGTACAACATAATTAACCAGCATCCTAACCACCTGACTGAAAAAATATTACGTCTAGTGAAAATATTTTTAACCCATTTCTCAAGTTGCACCACGGTTTCTGAGTCAAAACAAAACAAAGTACAGCAAAAGATTTTTATTTCTTCATGAGCCTGTGAGGATTCTGAAAATACTAAAAAATGTGTTTTTAACAATCTTCTGTGTTTTTCAAACAATGTCAGTTTATTATCTCTGAGAAAAAATGATGTCACTTCTGTGACCCCAATGTACACTAATACATGAAAGGCACAAACTAGGGTTAACTTGGACCGAGAAATAGATGTAAAAAGAAATTCACTACATAATAACTGACTTTTAGTCTTTATCTATGTAAAAGTAAATTCATTAAAATCAATAGTTACCGAAATACTTACCCAACATAAACAGTCTATCTATCTGTCTATCTGTCCATCTATCATTTAACCAATGTCTTGCCCTGAAAATCTTATGTCTGTTGCATTATTGTACATGTAGACTGTATTAAATGGCCACTTCAACCCAGTGAATCACTTCTTGCATATTCAGGAACTTCACAGAAAATATGTGTAGTATATTGACTTCTGAGCACTGATTCACATGTTTTGACAGGATGTCAGCAAAGAAACCATCAAAGAGGACGATGCTCATCATGTTTTGAAGATCTTTGTCAGACACAGGAAGGCCACACTCCTGCCCATGTGTCAATCATCACTGAGAGAAAAGAGGTTCTTGATGACTGTAAAAGTGTGGCAAATGCTTGCTTTCTGCTCATGGACTTTATCTATGCAATGAACTTTGGTTTCCCACCAAAGTTGAAATATATATTCAGAATATTTCAGAAGCTCTTTCTTGTGCTTGGTGTCCTCAAGATGTCTCCCAAAGTCCAGTTTGCACAACAAACTTTTATCATGAGTGTTTTCACGCAAGTTTCTGAACCAACTTCATTGTGTTTAACTTGCAGTTCAGAGGAAATACTTGGTGGTTAGCAAGTAAAAACTAATTAGAGAAGAAGTGTCATGTTTCAAATGTTGAGCCTGTAGCCCACTTTGTATGGCTACAAGTTTGTATATCTTGTTATGGCAGTGGTTATCAAACTGGCGTGTGGAAGCATTTCAGGTTGGGGTGATACAACACATTGTGAATTGCTATGTACAATTCTTCAAAGGACCTAAAAGAAAGTGATATGTACTTACCTTTGCTTGCAGTTATTGCACTTTAAAGTGATACCTCTGGACATTTCATTGGACATTTTATCTCTGTTTGTCTGTTTACTGTGCAAGTTGTTCTTAAAATTCTTGTATATTTTGGAACTACTGTAAGCAATTACCTCTTGCACCATTGTTGGCAAACATGATAAAGGTGCCTCAGCCTCAGCTATTTTGTTTTTGTATTTCTTACTGGTAAGCAAACTTTACTTGAGAATTTCAGGAGTAAAAATTACAAAGAATTTCTGTGTGGAAATTGTTACCAAGCTCTTTTTAAATAAATGTTACTCAAATAATGCAAAAATAAAAACTAGGTCCAGCCACTTAAAGCTTAGAAAAACAAAGTTCTTTTAAAGCAATTTTTAAGTAAATACAATGGTAGTCTGAGTAAAATTTACTGATGAAGAATGATTACAGTTTACTCATGAAAACAGAAAAGTATTTCTTGGTTAAACTTAATGTTTATTGGTATGTAGATTTTACCAATAATATCCTCTGTTAAATTTACTATGAATTTCTGTGTGGAAATTGTTACCAAGGTTTTTCAAAGTAAATCTCACTGCACATTTTTTTCAGTATATGGTACTCGAACTACTGCAACTGACAACAAACATTTTAAACATAAGATAGCACATTTCAAAGGAAAAGTCGGGTTTAACTCACCTTCAGTAGCGGCCTCTGTAAGTGGCCATGACAGTTTTGAGGCTGGATGTAATGCTTGAAAGCTCCCTATGTTTTACATCAGGTACACAACACAAGAAACAAGGAGACTGCAGCTACCACATAATAAACATCTCATGACTATAAATGAAAAATGAAAGCACCACAAAGTGAAAAAAGGCTAGAAACGCATAAAATCACATTTACAATTACAGTATATAATGACTTTGAAATGAAATTCAAAAGGCAACTACATGATATAATAGAATATTTTCTGAAGAAAATGCGTGAGAGCTGGAAGCTGTTAGCCGCTACTGCTGCCAGCTTGCCATCTGCTGCTACTGCTGCTGCCACTGCAAGCTGTTACTCCAGCAGAGATTTTCCTCTATCCTGCGCACAGTGAAAAAGGAGAGGGAGAGACGCTGTGCTGCTGCTAGAGAAGCCACTGTCTAAGATTACTCTGAGTAGAATGGGAATACATCACAATATAGATTTGTGTATATTTCTGGCTTTCCCCCTGATAGTCTGAATAACTTGCTGTTGCACCGTGCTGCTGTTGCGCTGTGCTGCTCTGTCTTGTCTGTCCATGCGCTATCAGTGTCCTCTTTTTGTGCCACAACATTATCAGTTATAAATTTGTTTTTCACTGTGTGAAAAATGGACATGTGGTGTGAGAGAGTAACAAAGTGTCAATTGTGTGTGAGAGTGTGAGTCTCACAGTCAATGTGTGACAGTTGGCAGCCCTGCAAATTAGAGATAGCTAGCTTCAGGACAAGCAGGACTCTACACATGATTCCAACAAAATCTAAATGAGTGAAAAGTGTTGAACTGTGTAAGTGACAAGCCCCTGCTTTGAGTATAAATGCATTTTAGCGGTGGCAGTGAAAAGATTTCCTGGACTGATAAAGTTTGAACAATAGTATTTGTGTGTCTCCGGGATTTCTCTCCCAGCTAAGCAGCTGTTTCCAGCAGCTAGACAAATGTTAGCTACAGTGAATAAAGAACATAACTCCACTATGTGAATACTCATAAATAAAAAGATTTTATGTGTGTTTTTTAAGTCAGTTCAACTCACCAATTACATGTGAACATTCTGTACCTATAATTTATATGGTCAGAAATTAACCTTTTTGCATTCATCCATGTTTTTTTTTATTCTCTCAGGTGTGAACAGTGTGAGCATTTTTATTGTAAGCTGCAAAATATCACTGAAAAAGACTCAAAATCACCACTAATGAATATTATCTAAAGGTTAATGAACAAAATAATGGTGGCAATTCAGTAAAGATTTTATAAGTTTGTTTGAAGCTGACTGAACTCCTACTTGGCTTCACTTTTGGACTTAGAGCAGCTTCTCAGGAGCTGCTGATAGTTCAGTGCCTGCTCAAGGGCGAATTGGCAGTAACTGGTGAGTGAGCGGAGTTCATTCTGCAGTTTTGAACCAGCCACTCTCTAATCACAAGTTTTCCACACTGTAAACTCACACTGCCTCCTGCCTGGTTTGCAGCAGATGATGTACAGCGATGTATAAACAGTGTGAAACAGTGCAGGATAATGGTAGCCTGAGATTCACGGTTGGCCACACTCAATCTGTAAAAAGGCGGTACAAGCCATGAATCTAAAACAAACGGGACATTACCTAAATGATTGAGTCTGAGGGATTTAATGCATTGCCTCACCTGCTAATGCTCCTTACTCCAGTCAGCACATTTGTCACCTTGCCTCCCTTCCACCTCAGCAAATAAACATTAGAGCAAATGATGACTTCCCCCACATAAACATATGAGGCTTCTCTCTTGCTCTTATGAGAGTACGAGAGTAAGCGAGGGAGATTTTCAGAGATGGAGAGAGAGAGATAAAGAGAGGCAGAAAGGATATAGAGAAAGTAAATGCTTTTGTCTCAGGTTTTATTAAATGTGAGCTCCATGCAGGTACATCTTGTCCTCCACAAAGAAGAGTCCTACGTCTACGACTTTTTGCTAATGAAATAAATGTTGTATTCGCTGATCCTTGGCATTATGAAACAGGCCCTGGAAGAGGACATAGGTAGCAGTGAGGGAGGAGGGGTGGAGGTGAAGGGTGTGGTAATGGCAGCTGGACAGATGATTAATCATTGGAGTGGATCAGTGGGGACAGAGTAGGTGTTGGGATAACACTCTGCTGCTCTGCCCTCACTGTTGATGAACACAAATACTGAGTTATGCTGAATTAATGTTAATGCTGGTACTGCCTGGCCTCACACAACAGGCTAATCAGTGTGGTAAACATGAGCGGAGGGAGAGGGTCAGTGAGGGGGAATGGGGGCATGTATTTTGCCCTACAAAGGCAAAGTAGCACCTACAGAAATGGTGAAACAACGATGTTAGATATTGTAATCAGATAGATAGATACTGATCAGAATATTTTCATGGATTCGTAGCATAATTGATAATTTAATGAAAGGGTTCTCTCATTTGAATTTAGAGTCTTCTACATTTTATTCTGGTGACAGCAGCAGTTTTTTGTGCGTACCGTAGTTTCTTGAATAGTGGCCAGGGCCACTATTTACCTCAACTGCAGAGGGTACCAGGCCTTTATTGGAAGCAGGCTTATATGTGGCGCTTGTACATTACTGCAAACCACAGTCACATTATAACAGGCACCAAGAGGAGGGGGGTGGACATTTCTTTTCATTAGATAATGTTAAAAGTAAAGTTAGGCTTTGCTGTCGGTTTCCCAACTCACTTTAAAAAAAGACGAGAGAAAGAGAAAGAGAGGGGGCTAGAGAGTGAATGAAGAGATGGAGCTGGTAGGAAAGCAGTGAATCAGATCAATAAAAAAAATATGTAATTGTTTCACAGCAGTTACTTTCTAGAGCACAAATAAACACCCCCTCACCCCTGCACACCACCATACAATCCTACAGCGGTGCGCAGCAACACCTGATTTGGTCTGAATACAGCCTCAATCCATCCTTGTTTTTTTCCTCCCTGGCCTGTGTTTGGGGTCAGCCTTTATTTGTTCATGTCGACCACACCCCTGGCTTTTAATTGAATATCGGCCACTATTAGAGAAAATACGGTATGTTCAGTTATAATTTCCTAGCTGTCATTCCACCGGGTGTCAAGTAAGACATCAGCTGTTCACATCAGCTGATCACATCTAACCAAAAGCATGGCGACACACCTTAATTCGTCAGCCTATTATAATGCGGCTGTCTTTTTAAATGTTTTCTCCTTCTCTGCCTTAGTGCCTTCATGCTGCTGTTATGCGCGCATCCTGCACACCTGCTGCTCATATTATAGTCTTTCAAAAGCAACTCGCTGCATATCACGCGGGTTCAGGATTGGTTTTAGAGTGTTTGCTCCTGAGGAGACGTGGCAGGGATCACTGCTTTTGCCGCCAAGCTAAATTTGCTACTTTGCTCACATGCATGTTTATACAAACGTAGCCTGTATGTTAAAGTTCTGTTTAGTCAGTTCTTGCTGCTATCTGCTGCTGTGGGGATCAGCAGGGTCTTCAGTGCGAGCGTTTCACTGTCATTTGGAAAACGTTAGTGTATTATATTAAGTATTTGTGTGTGTGGTACTTGGATTTATCAACAGGATTTCATATTCAACCTTGCTGTCTGTCATCAAACTTTAATTCTAACCGTGCTTTTGTCAGTAAATGCAGTAAAATCACCATGGCAGATTACATCAGCTGTTGCTAATTAACACTTATTCCGTGCGTGAGATGCAGACAGTGAAAGGAATCCGTCTGGTTCAAGTGCACTGTGTGAATCGCCATCTGTGTTCAGCAAAGATCATTCGCGTGAGGGGATGCCTCCTCGCTCTGTTTTTGTTTGTAGCTCTCACCATTAGTCTGCATGTTTGTTCAGCCAAAGATCATCTGGAGAGAAGATGCTCCCTTGCTCGGTTTTTGCTTTTTGTTCCTTTTTTTTGCTGTCGCATTAGACTCTTGCTCTTGTAATTTCAACAACTCCAGCTTTCATGAAACAGTCTAGTTGATTATGCCACGTCATTTTCTGAAAGTGAACTCATCACTACTAAATGTATTGCTGTTCATACGCCAGTAAGCCTAGTGCATAAAAGTTCAAATGTGTTTCAGTTCGGGCATCAGTAAGTGAATGCATCGCCATTCAGAGGCTCTCCAGTAAGTAGGCTATAAAGTAGCCTTCCCACCTCATTCTGTCACCGTCAAATGTACTTCAGTTTGTTTAACAATAAGTGGACGCATAACTGTGCAAACACATTTCAGTACGTAAATCAAGTAAACGCATCATCATTCAAAGGCATTTCAGTACATACATCATTAAGTGAATGCATTCAGTAAGCTATCACTTCACAGTTATATGTGTTTCTCTATATATGCTGCACTTCAGGCATTTTTATTTTGTAGTGCGGTGTTTGGTGCCCTCCACCACATTTGTTTTATTATACCGCTTTTGGGTCAACTCTTCATAGTCAGGATGTAGTAAAAGAAAGCTCATGCAGGCCTCATGCAGAAAGTTAATCAGCTGCCTTCCCGTGGTGTCCCATAGGAAACAGTGCCCTTAAGTTAGAATCTGTCATAAGCAGCAACAACACGTATCAGCGAAACTTACATGTATTAATGAAACTTTCACAAAGTGTACTGTAAAAGTAACTTTTGACGGTATTGTTTCTATACTAGCATTTTTCTAAGGAGGTTGGTTCCTCAGTGTTTAGCTATTGATATTTAGCATTTAGCCTTCATCTTCGCTAGTGCTGTGGATAGGCAGTTGTCCAGTATCATTTGATTTTGAGCTTTTTATTCATCATTTCACAAGATTTGGTACAGAGCTGACCATGATCATGCTCTCAGATATTCACCTCTGTATAGCAAACATTTCAGTTAATTTTGCTGTATTGTAATTTTGCATGTAAGCACTGTTCATAAGATAATTGCCCATCAGCTATTATCTACAACAATCGTGAGTATGATTATTCTGTGGTTTTTGGAGTCCGTAATATGCTCTAATGTTGAAATAACATACTGCTGACAAAGTCGCTCAGTTCAGTGTCAATGGTGTGAGTTTAGTCTTTCAAGCTAAAATCTGTTTACAAGATTCATTCAGATCATTTATTAGAATAAGTGAAGCAACTTCAGCAGCCATGCAAGGTCTATCAGCAGCTTCCCATCAACGTCTGGGACGATGGCCATTCTCCACCATGCTTCTTATGTGCATCCTGATGGCTCTGCGATAATTAAAGCTCAAAGTTCTCTAAAGCCTTACAGCTATGGTAAGCAATTGCATATAACTGGTGGTTGGTGGTTTCATGTTTGTCCTATTATTTAGCTGCAATCTCTTAATTATTAATTTCTGGTCACTGCTGAGCATATTTAGTGGCTCCAATCATTGCTGGATTCAATTCATCAATACCTAAGTCTAATTACTATTAAGTCATTCCTAAACATTAGCATTGTCAGTTAAGGCCCATACAGTACATTGCAAGCTGGTTGTGCTGGCTAAGTTCAAATTGCTGGCTGTTCAGGTCATTGTGACCATTAGCCTTTGCTGGCTGTAACAAACTTTTAGGATTTACTGCTTCATGATTTACATGTTATACTTGTATGTGTATGTGCAGTTGAAACTTCCCTTTACTTGCATAACCCCTGTATGAGTATGCAGGAGTGTTATCAGAAGAGAAACTGGTGCTCCAACCTTCAACTTTTAGTTCCTGGCTGATGGATTTGTTGGCAGAACTGTCATATAATTAAACTGCAAGGCTGTTTATTCTAAGGGTCATGGAGTGTTCTAGAGCATTCTGTGTTGGGCATTGCCATGACTATAATTGTAAATGACCATTAGCCATCGCTGGCTTTTTGTCTCTGTCAATTCATTTATGGTTCATTGTTTACTTTTCTTGAATAATATAAGCTAAAAAAAAAAAAAAAAAAAAAAAAACTCATGCTCATATCACATTTCATCTCTTAGCAGATATTCCATCTTTATTCATCTGAGACCTGTTTTATTCAAACTTGGTAAGCAAGTAGCTGCTCAGATCATTGCTTACCATCAGCCATTGCAAGCTAAACACATATCGCAACAGTCAGGTCATTGCTAACCATCAAGCATTGCTGGCTAAGCTCACATTGCAAGCCAAACAAAAAAAAAATCAGGTCAGTGTTGACCATTAGCCATTACTGATTATGTTTTGTTTTTGTCAATTCATTCATGGCACTCTGTTGACTTTTACATATATTCACTCAAGCTCTAAATTTTACAGTGTCATGCTCTTTTTTTATGTTTCATCTCTTAGCAGATTATGCTGCTCTCTGTATGATTAATTGAGACCCATTTTATTCCTACGCGGTAAGTAAGCATCCTTGGGGGGAAATATTAGGCGGTGTTAGCTATATTTAGCGGAACTCTCTAATTACTAATTTTCAGGTCATTGCTGACCTCTTTTGGTCAAGTCAATCATTGCTGAATTTCGGGTCTTCAATGTCTTATTATGAATGAAACTTTATTAATGCCCTCAGGGGAATTTACTCATTTCAGCAAACTGTAAGAAAAGAGTGTGAATCATATACTCTATACACACCTATCTCATATTTGACGTGACCTGCAGTGGTAATACTAAAAAAAAAAAAAAAAAAAGAAAAAAAGCAGGAAAATAAGTCATTATGAGGTTAACATTGCTGGCTGAAGCCTACATATTGCTACATATTGTCACTGCTGACCTCTAGCTATTGCTAGCTAAACCCCAAAATATGTAGCTGTCCAGGTCTGTATTGACCTTGTCATTGCTGGGTGGTTGTTCTTTCTATTTTTGCATATCATTCTGTTTCATCTCTGGGCACATTATGCAGCTTTGTATGATCTTGCTTGTGGCCTGTTTCATCCCTGCTGGGTAAGTAAACATTCTTTGGGGGAGATATTAGGCTGTGTTTTCTCTAGGGCTTGCGCCCCTTATTTTAGGGGATCTATCTTGCTTGATGTCCTTTCAAAATCTCCCTGTAGAGTCTAAGCACCAAAGACTTTTGTTAACATTTAATCTTCAATATCATCTGTATAATAAACAATTCTTTTTGCTTCATTCACGTGTCTTTCCTGATTGAATTACAGTTTTTTTTCTGATTGCTTAGGTGCTATCTTTGAAACTATAGGCTAGTTTTGCAAAACATTACATACTAACCACAAAACCTTACACCAAACCAGCAAAACAGTATACATCTCATGCAAAAGCAAACAATTCTTACAAGACTTCTCCAAGTGTTTTAAAAATTGTGTTTTTGCATCAATCCACTACACACAAACCATCATTTGAATAAGCACATGAAGCACCAACTATGTACTGATAGTATAAATGAAAAACACTTGTGGCTTTTGCTTTTTCTGTGTGCAGGGCTTTAGCAGTTTGCAATAAAGTTTTGTCCTATCCAAATGTGCAAAGTATGGATGAGTATTCTGAACATAACACATTATCAATACAATTAAGGGAGAAATTTATTTTTTCTCATGTACTAACACTCCTCAAACAACAAAAGTGCAGTATAAGAAAACAAAAACATTTGTGTTAGAAAAAAAGAACAGAAAAAAATTCAACTTCATCCACATCTCATGCAATGTTGTCTGGAGCTAGGAGAGCATGGAGAGTATCACCTGGAGTGTCGTATCCAGGCCTGGCATGACTCTCTGTCCAATATTAGCCTCCATTGTTGTCCAAACCAAATATTTACCTGTGGTCTATTTATAGTGCTCAAACAGCACAGACTAAAATTCACAGCATCATCTCTGCATCATTCATAACATTAATGATTCAAAAGTCCATCAGCACAGCATCAGTCCTAGAGGGAGTCACCAAGTGACCCAGTCTACAGATCAAACCTGGAAACTAAAGATAAAACACTGTGGCACAACCAAAACAAGAACAAGAGCCCACTCCTTCCACCTGTGTGTTAATTCATCAATAAAGTATAGTGTCTGTCTACTATGGCATGTTTTCTCCTTTTGTGAAGGACAAAAACTGATTCCAGACAAGCAAATATGATTTTTTACAGTGATGCAGATTGGTTATAATTATCTCAAATGATGTGTTCTCTGTCTTTAACTTAACCCCCTCTTTATATTCAGCTCTAACTTGGCTTTTCCAGTTGAAAAGTTGAACTGATTTCAGGCACAGGTATATCAAGCCACCCCTGTATTGTTTTGATTATCTCTGTCCAGAAGGGCAGTACTAGAGGGCAGGCCCACATTGCATGAATAAAAGTGCCTTGATGCCTTTTACATTTCCAGCACAGATTATTTTCTAGTAAACCCATTTTATGAAGATGGACAGGTGTAAAATAATATTGATAAAGTATCTTATAGTGAGTATATTTTCCCTGATCTTCTCTTGTAATCCAGAATGCACTGGAAATTATCTTTGCTCAAGAGTCCTTACCAATGTCCGAATTCAAATCCTTCTGCCAAATAAGCCTGAGGTTCTCACAGTTGCCATATATTGCATTAGCAGTCATCTTATAAAAGGTGGAAGCTGAATAATTATTTAGGTAATTTAAAACAGAGCTGTACCATGCAATACAAGGCTATGTTGACCAGCAGTCATTATCATCCTGCTGAGCTGCATATAAAATTGAAAAAGAAAAATTATGATCACAACCTTTTCAAATTAAACAAAAATATGAGTTCATGACAACAACTGCACTGTGAGATCGTATATAGCGAGCTTCACTAACATTCATCTATCACATCTCCATCACAGTTATGTCGTTAAAGGAAAAATTCACCACTGTGAATATGATGATTTCTTAAAACTAAGTCACCTATGTAGTAGAAATAAGCGATTATTTTTGACATTGGTGCCCCATAACTAAAGAAAACTGATAGATTCCCCATACCGCTCTTAAGGGGGAATCCTACTATAACCAGAATGCATTGCGTGCATCTCCTCCAATGAGCTTCCGGTGAGGTACCCGTGTGTTTACGGCCAGCTGGTTAGCCAAGACACAGTGAGTAGCATTATATATCTTTACTGAGGTTTATTTACAAAATATTTTTCCTCCTCAAGTCTCGATATATTGTAACCTCAGTGTTTCTAATCGTAACTGCTGTTTCTTTTACCTATATTGGACAAAGATGAGCTGGACTGGATTGTGCTCAAAGCTGGATGCAACCACAAGTTACAGGTAACACATTTGCTGATGTGCTGTTCTGTATTAGGAGTAGGCAAAGTCTGATAGACAAAGTCAGGTTTACCAAAGCACCGCAAAGTTTGTTGCAGTGCAGACTTGTCAGTCTGTCTCCATTCTCCCTAACAATCACCACTAGGCAGGCACCACTCATACTGCAGCACCATCTCTGGCTGAAGCATCTCTCTTCCTGCTGACATTGTTACAGCTCCCCTGGTCGTTTCCTCCTCCAAACTGTTTTGTCTGATTACACAGCACTTAAGTCAGCCTCATAAATTGTAATAGTAACACCACATCTCTGCTCTATATTGTAAAGCTAGTTGTTTATTAGTGTTAGTGTTAGGATCACAGAGATGCTCAGCAGCTGAAGTCAGGTTGCAGCTGTAACGTTGCTCCAGTCCAGTGGTCTCTTCCTCTTCTTTACTTTGCTTTGTCTGATTACACAGAACTATATTCAGCCTCATAAATTTGAATAGTAGCACCACATCTCTGCTCCGACATTATATTGTGCAGAGATATTTAGAGGCTTAGCTTAGCTCTGGCTGTAATGTTGCTATGGTCCAGTGATTGCTTCCTCTTCCAGACTCTGTTGTGTCTGATTCAACAGTGCAATCTACGGCCTTGTATCATGAAACTAGTTTTCTTCCAAATATACTGATACATTAAAGTATTTAGTATGATATTTTACTGTATGCCTTTCCCTGTCACTGGCATAACATGGTAGGCAGGGTGTTTTGGGAGACCCACATTTTACTGTCCTTGAAGGCACCACTACTGGAAATGAGGAAACGTAGTGTGTAGTCTAGGGCGCAGTCACGCGCAGTTCTCCGCAAAAATAGACAGAGAAAATGATCAGTTGACAGTCATATTGACGTCATACCAGCAACATTACACCTTTCACTATGGTTTCGGTGTCCATATCTGTAGAATAGGTCACAGACATTAAGTGGCACCACACCAGGGCAGGGAGCCTTTCTGGCAGGGAACTCCAGTACAGAGAGTCGGTGACACACGGAGCTTCTTTTCTCGACCCAGGACTCCAGTCTGTTGTTTCACCTGCATCCAGGTGGAGATTTGGTGTTGTTATTTTCCTTATTTCTTGTCAGTTTCCCTCCTGACAGTTTGGAGGTTTGTTTGTCGGAGTGTGTGTGGCTCATTTGGGGAACTTGGTGTTGTCTGGAGGGATCTTCTTCACTTGGAGTGGTGACAGTGGGGGTTTAACTGATGGAATGATTAATATAATCAATAAAAAAACCTGTCCTGTGTGAGGAGTGTATGTGTCTGACACAGAAGTATCCTAACCAGACCACACCATGCCTGTCAGAAAGAAAGCTGCTTTCACCTCACATATTATTTATTTTTTAACAATTGAGCACATGCTTCCCAATCTTTTTCTTTCTAAACTGAAATGAAATTTATAATGAAATGATATGAAACATTCTATTATTGATGGCCATTATCAAAGCCAAACTCTATGTAGAAAGATAAAGCTGGCAGTAGCAGCGCCGCAGCAGCAGCTGTCTATGTGAACACCGCAGGCTGACAAGTTTTGCGTCACCTGGCAGACTTTTGCTGGCAAAAGAGCGGGAGCTCTGGGTGCAGGCAAAATGGAGGGAAGTTAAACATTATTCATTAGCATATACTACCCACACTGTAATGATACAATGTTGGTTGAAAATTGGCAATGTTTCCCTTTCAGTCATTTTCAAACAGGAAAGGTTTACAGCCTGTCATGCTGTTATCCTGCATTACTCTGTGTAGAATGACACAGCTAACAAGGCTGTGATTTGACCGATAAAATGCGAGTCAACTAGGGGGGCTTCTCAACTGATGATCAGTAGACTCAGATCATTAACTTGTGGGAGACAGATTTCAGTTGTGGTTGATTTGGCAGCAGCCGTGGTTTCTGATGGTATCAGCTGTATGGGTTATTACCACAGCAAACACTCACTGAACAGCTTCTTTGTCCGAAAGACAACAGAACGGCAGCTGGTGTTTCTGTTTACAGTGCAGCCAAACAATCTCACATTGTTTTAAAAAAGAAGTCAGTCAATAATAAATGTAACTGCAAAATAAAAATGATCCGCTGACCAAAAATACCCAAAAGGACATCTACTTATTTTTTCGATGCTTTTTCGATGAATGGTCGCAGTCAGAGCTAACCTCACTGACAAATACATTGTGTTTCCTATGACTGCTTCACAATAAAAGCCAGTGTAAGTAGTATGTTCCGTTTTCATTAGCAATAACTTATTACAGCTTTGTGTTATGTTGTATGTTTGATTTCATAAAAGTCAAACATATATATAAAGGGATTGTAACTTTAAATCTATTATGTACATTTTATAAGCTCATGTTTTGTATGGAAAATCTTCATATACAAAGTTACTAGTAACTATAGCTGTCAAATAAATATAACAGTATGGTAAAAAGTACAATATTTCCCTGTTAAATGTAGTGGAGTGCAGCCCAAATATAAGATGATGTTTTATTCTGAAAATTACACTTGAAGAAGTGTGGGCCGTCTTATGTTTGAGGACAGACAATTATGTGTTCACAATGTCAGATCTTATATTTGAATGTGGAGTGCATTGGTGTAACACAGGCTCCTACAGAGAGTATTCAATTATGGTTTGTTTGTAGCCTTACTGTTGCTAGGCTAGCAACTGTCTTCAAGTCCGTTTAGTGACTCTGTTAAAGTCAGTCAGCACTAAAAGTGTTTGGTTCACTCAGTTTAACCTGCAAGAGTTTCTGAAGGCTTGTGTAATGTGCTTCTCTACTGCAGAAAAAATAAATTCATGACAAGTAAAAACAAGTCAAACAAGCATCTTCCAACATCTCAGACCAGGTCCAAATCATCTAACTGCTGTCAGAGATGGTGAAGAGCTCAAACAGACAAATGGACAGTCTGAAAACTGCCGGAGAGAATAATTTTGATCACTTCCATGAGAACGACAGGAGAGAAAGTGTGTGTGTGTGACTGATAGACAAGATACACACACCATATGTGAGATTTATGTTCCGCTTTAATGGAATTATTTCACCTTCACAGGTGAAAAGGCTTCAAGGATGAGGACTTTCTTTTCCTTGGATTATCATTATCTCAGGGAAACATTCCCAACAGGATGAGTGTGAAAGTGTTCTGTCTTTAAATAGTCTTTTTACAAAAACAGGTGTTTGAAAAGGGGGGTCGTTATTACAGTACATTCCACCTCTGGGGTCCTCAGTAGTAGATACAGCCCTGCCTTCAGCCAGGTTACAAAATCTGGTGGAATGCATTCCCAGAATAGTGGAGGCTGTTATAGCAGCAGGATAATGTGATTTTGCGGTTTTGGAATGACATGTTCATCTATCTCATATGGCTGTAATCTTTGAGTCCATATACCTTTGGCCTACTTTGCGTTTACTTTATTCTGGCTTTACAGGGCAGCACTGTAATCTTGATAGAAAGTGAAATGAGGGGGACAGAGTAAGGGAAAGAAAGAAGGATGGCAGTTTAGGATCCCAGGTTTGTAATGTCAGTTGAATCTCCAGCAGCTCTGTGACTGAATAATTGACTTTGTTGAACTAATCCATGGCTGAAGTCTGCCACCTCTGACCAGCCCTCTAATGACAGTGGGCACTATGTAATTAAGGAGGCGTGATCAAACAGCCCAGGCCAGGAGAGAGGCTTATGTTGAGGAACAGAAAGTATGACTTACCTGGCTCAGAAGCAGTGCGTTCACACAGAAAAACACCATGTAGCCGTTCAACATCACCTCCATCATATATATCAACAGCTGCTAGTTGATGAGTGAAACTCGGCTACACCCTGACGGCCTCCAATCCATCGATCCCATGGCCATTTGGTGATGGAGAAGACTATTGATTTTCCTCAGAAGCAGTCACACCTGAACCACGGCAAGCTGCTGAATCTGCCAGTATGGATCACATGTCTGCATGCATGTATGTGTGATGGGTGTATGCATGTGTGTGCGTACACAAGAGTCTGTAAGGCTGAAACACAGAAGAAAAGTATGTGATTTTAGAAGATTGTGACATTTTGCATTTATGTATATTTCTGTCAGGGTGAATGTTTGGACAGCATATACATATTTCACATTGTGACTGTATGAATGAGCAGGTGTGGTGTATGTGTGCATGAACATGCATATGAAAGAAACGGATATAAAACCCAAACTGAATGTTGCTATACACAAATATTAGTTAATTTCTACATGGAGTTCTATTTAGAACAGGTATGCATGGCACAGTACCTGAATTTGTGAGTGCACAGGTGCTCCGTGTGTGTATGAGTGTGTGTGAGAGAGCCTTCGTCCCCAACAGCTGTTTGCATTCCATCTCTACGGTTGTAGCGTTAGCTGGTCCAAACCTAATTAACAGTGTCTGTGGAGGGAGAGGCTGACGCTGAGTGCTGGCGGTAATGTGATGTCACAGTAGATTAGGCTGATGGGCCGACCGGGTTGCGTGTGAGGGGGTGGTATGTGTGTGTTGGGGGGTGTCTCTAGCACTCTCAGCTCAGTTTAGATCAGCTCAGAGGAGCTTGCTCAAAATGTCTAAAAAAAAAAAAGCAGCAGCACAGTCATTTTGTGTTTTAACACTATAAAGGCCAGACTCTGTTTGAAGCCATATCTGCTGCTAAACAATGACACACTCAGTCCCTCAGCCTGTCAGCTGATGGCTGTATCCTAGAAAAAACAACCTATATGCAGAAATGTAAACCTTATATGCTGTAAATAGGAAATATTAGGAAACATATGTCAACATTTTTTTAATATATTTCAAATGAATGGCTAAATGCATGTGAAATATTCTTCACTATTTTTACTAAATCAATTTTAATTTTGTCCACTCTAGAAAGGTTGGTGTTTTTCTGCCTCTGAAAGTCTTTTATTGGCTTCAAACAAATGTGGTTTACCTTTTCTTTCCCATGTTAGCTATTTGGAAATTAAGAAACATATTTGATGTGAACAGCTGCATATATAGCTTTAGGATGAATTATATAAGTGTAGAATGTTAATTTTCCTTGAAAAATCCTATTACAAAAGTTTATTAGAATTCTGAAGGTGTCAGATGTGATGCTCGTTACGGAACAGTAATCCAACAATGGGTTTAAAACATCATTATGATCAATAAAACACATGGCTGAATATAAATGAAATATAACAAAAAACCTTCACTCAGAGTAACCTGAGTCAAACCATGTCATGAAAATCTAATAGGGGTCTAGGTAAGGCGTAAGTTTGGATTCAGACATATTGGGGAAATATGGGGCGGCTGTGGCTCAGGAGGTAGAGCAGGTCGCCCACTAATCGGAAGATCAGTGGTTGGATCTCCGGCCCCAAATATGCAAGAGAACCTGGCTGCAGCAACATGGCGGAAGATAATCACAATTGTCATCTTTAGACAGGAAGTCATGTGACAACATCTTACCCTTTTGAAACAAGAGTAGATTTTCCCCCACAAACTTCATTTAAATATCAAACAAAGTCAGGTGTACTTCTTCTGCATCCCTGTCATTTCTCATTTTAAACTTAAAATAACATTTAGGATTTACTTAAAAATCATTAAACATTAAAACATGTTTATATGAAAAAATGTTTTACATCAACATTCTACTTTGTCAAATTTTCCAAATTTGTCATTTTTTTTCCAATGACTATATAAGAACATATACGATTGTATACTTAAAAAAGAAAAAGAAAAAAAAGGCTCATCTGAGCGTTTCCATGACCACAGTAGTAAAGAAACATGGCGTCTGTGTACTGTTGTACTTCCTGCACTGACAGAGGAAGGACAAACACTTCCCATCTAAAACGAAGAAGTGACAAAGCCAGAGCTTTGTCAACCTGCTCAGCATGAATGTTTTGAGCAGAAATAAACACAAATGAAAGAGATTAGCTCCATAGCGACCCTAGCTGCAACTCTCAGACTGCAGCTTGTAATGTTAAGAATTTTCAGATGACAGACTTCTGAAAGCAACAGCGTGTGTGTTCATGTAGTTGGATGGAGCATGTTTGGGGCAATGTGTGCACCCCAAAAAGACTATAGAAGTCTGCAGAAAGTCCACATGAGATCCCTTGTAGCCAGCTTTGATGTGCATGTTGCTTGGATCACTATAGCAACATATTGGGAGGGGCTACAATTAAGCATGACTCAACCAGTGGGCAGATCAGCAGTGTTCTGGTCAGACTGACAGAGTTAACAGTAGATTAAAGTTTTTTTTAATTATTTTGGAATTTTATTGGAAGGTGCAACATTTCAGCCTTTTACTTGCCCACAGTGTTAAATGAGCAGAGTGTATCTGTAGGGGGTATACAGGATTGTTACTCAATACCTGGCCAAGAGCTGAAATTTCTGCCTTTGTAGTCTATAACCCATGCTGTTTTTAAAAATACAAACTCCCAGCTCACTGGAGTTTCAAGATGCTCCCATCTGTCATTTCAGTTCTGTAGGATAAAAGTCTTGATATTAAGCCAGAAAAAGCAGAGGGCAAAGCTGTATGATAATGCCAGTGTTTGGCATGCTGATATTTTACTTCTAAACTAGAGTTTTCTGTTGGTCGCCTGCTCTCATTAGCCAGTTTACATGTATTTGTTGTGAAATGCTGACTTGTTCTGGTTCCCTTCCATCCTGCTGAAGAGCTGGGCTGACGTCAGCAGCAAGGTCAAGTCTCAGCTGTGAAGGCCTCAGGTCTCTCAAGTGTTAGATTTAAGGTGGGTGTATCAGGTCCCAAATCCAGCCTGACCCTTGCATTCTCTCTATTTCCCATGTTAGTTTTGCCTCCATCACAATCTCAATGTTAGAGAATACAGGGTCCCATATGAACTCCTCTTCCTGACTCAAGGAGGTTTCCATTGTTGACCCTGTTATTTTGTAAAATTTTAACAATTCTACGGCTTCTGGTTCTTTTCCAAAAAGTTTTAAGCATGCTATTATTCACCCATTACTAAAGAAACCTAATTTGGGCCCCCTGTCCTTAAGTAACTGCAGACCAACCTCCATCCCAACTAATATCTTTTATGAATAATAATAGTGGTTTTTTTTTTTGTTTGTTTTTTTTAACTTTCCAGTCTGGTTTTAGAGCACTGCATAGTAGTGAGACAGCTGTTGTTAAGGTTACTAATGACCTATTGCT
The DNA here is from genome assembly GCF_963924715.1 of Thunnus thynnus. Classification (NCBI taxonomy): domain Eukaryota; kingdom Metazoa; phylum Chordata; class Actinopteri; order Scombriformes; family Scombridae; genus Thunnus; species Thunnus thynnus. The sequence goes on along the minus strand of NC_089526.1, from coordinate 32,952,798 downwards.
GACTGCTGACAGAGGGGACTGCTTGATTTTAGTTCTTTTAGATTTAGATTTGATAGAAATTATGGTATCCTCTCACATCGCTTAGAAACTTGGGTAGGCCTCAACGCCCCGGCTCTCAGCTTATTACATTCATTTCTCTTCAGCAGAATTTTTTCTGTTGCTCTGGGTAACTCTACATCCTCAATGGCTTAGTTAGTTGTGGTGTCACTCAAGGTTCTGTTCTTGGCCCCCGTCCATTCTCTATACACCTGCTGCCTCTCAGCCATGTTATTCAGAGGCATGATGTGCTTTACAATTTTTATGCTGACGACACTCAGTTATATTTGCCATTAAAACCCACAGACCCTAGCAGTCCAGCAAATCCTAGAACTTGCCTCTCTGATATAATCCTGAATGTCTCAATACTTTCTTAAATTTGATGATGAGAAATCTGAGGTCATTCTGTTTGGTCCCCCATATATCATCAGCTCTTTTGGTGCTAATCTTGGTGATCTGTTAAATAATATTAAGCAGGCTGCTAGGAATCTAGGGTTAATATTTAATGCTAACCTCTGTTTTGATGATCAAGTCAAAAATGTTGTCAAGTCATGTTTCTTCCAGCTCAGAATAATCTCTAAAATTAGGTCATCACCAGTTGCTGATTTACAAAAAGTAAAGTGTACATGCTTTTATCCATTCTCAGCTTGATTATTGCAACACATTTTACTCAGGTATCAGTCAGGGCTCCCTCTACCGTGGCATTACCACATTACCCCCATCCTTGCCTCTGTACATTGGCTCCCTGTCAAATTTTGAATTGATCTTAAAACCTTATTGCTCACTTTTAGGCCTTAAACTTTGCACCTACATACATCTCTGACTTATTGACCTGGTATGTGCCCTTTTTGCACATACCAGATCCTCAGTTGAGCCCTCCTGGTTACGCTAAGGTCACGGTTGCTCTGGGTATTAAAAAGACAAATATAAAAAAGACAAATACATCTGATTGGCAAGAGCCGTGACACTGTTTTCATAAAAGTTGGTAAACTCTTCAAATAAAGGCAAGGACTGCCCGTCCACCTCAAGGTGTTATAGTGACTACGGGTAATCAGGCATTTGCTATTAGATTTCCCACACTATGGAACTCTCTGCCTGTTGAACTCAGACACACTCATTCACTAGCTTATTTTAAATCTCATCTTAAAACTTTTCTTTTTGTAAAAGCTTTTGGAAATGTTTGATATATACTTCATTTATCTGATCTTATTCATATTATTGTCTACTTTTTTATCTGCCTTGTCTGATTTTCTTTTCTTTTTGTAAAGCACTTTGTAACATTGTTAAGAAACGTGCTATATAAATTAAGTCTATTATTATTATTATTATTATTATTATTATTATTATTATTATCATCATTAAATGAGGTGGTGGATGAGTGTAACACACAGTGACTAGTGTCAGAGACAATGACACCATGTCATTGCTATGAGTCAGGTATAAAGGCATTTTTGAGTCTATAGGAGCTGGTGCATCCTCCTCAATAATAGCTGTGAAATCTGTCTATAAACTAACACGGTCATCATCATCATCACCTCATGAGAAAAGGAAGCTGCCGACCAAAGTGCATGAGTGATAGATGAAGAGGAGATCTGGTTCTGTCTGTGCCATCCACTTATAACACAATATGACATGCTGTTTGATGTGTGATTATATATTTATTATAAACTTAATCAATACTGTACTTTGGTGTGAAATCTCCAGCTCTGATAAAACATTTCTCAGATTTGAGTATGCATGTGTCTCAGAAGCTGACAAGAATATAATTCTGAGAAAAAACATGAATACACTGAAAATGTATTGTTTTATACATGTGTCTTATTGTAGAGGTTTGGCTAACATACTGTAAGGCAAGGCAAGTTTATTTGTATAGCACATTTCAACAACAAGGCGATTCAAAGAACTTCACATAGAGCATAAAAGACATCAAGACAGAATATTAAAAGCAACGCAAGGCAATGTACAAGGCAACTTTTTAAATACAATTAAAGTGTTAAATTTGGAAATAAAACGAAGCTAAAATAGAATAAGACAGATGAAACAGGAGAATAAAAATTACAGTGCAGTGTAAGATATTAACCCTCAAATTAGGTTTAATGAAAGGCAAACAGAAAAGTCTTGAGCTGTGACTTAAAAGAAGTGAGAGCTGCAGCAGACCTGCAGTTTTCTGGGAGTTTGTGCTGGAGCATAAAAACTGTATGCTGCTATTCCATGCTTAGTTTTGACTCTAGGGATAGAAAGCAGACCTGTCCCAGATGAGACTAAACCATTCAATGCTCTTTAAACCAACAGCAGTATTTTAAAATCAGATCTTTGACAGACAGGAAGCCAGTGTAAAGATCTGAGAACTGGAATGATGTGATCCACTTTCTTAGTGAGGACTCGAGCAGCAGCGTTCTGAATCAGCTGCAGCTGTCTGATTGATTTTTTAGGGAGACCTGTAAAGACACCGTAAATGTAAATGTCAATTTGTGTCATCTGCATAACTGTGGTAACATATTTTGTTGTTTTGCATAATCTGAGCCAGTGGGAGCATGCAGATGTTGAACAGAAGAGGCCCCAGAATGGAGCCTTGGGGAACTCTGCATGTCATTTTTGACTGCTCAGATGTGTAATTATCTATAGACACAAAGTAGTCCCTGTCCTTTAAGTAGGACTCAAACAGTTCAGCCCTGTGCCAGAAAGTCTCAACCAGTCCCACTGTAGGTATGGAACTACCCCATGTCATTGTTGAGGCTAATAAATAATATACTAATAAATATTGTTGGGCCTCATACTCCATGTGCATGAGACAAAGGCGGGCCTGCACGCAAGTCACAAAGCCTGATAACAAGAAAGAACGCCCAGTCAAACAAAGGGAGTCCAAAACAGACTCCATCTCCCTACATGCTTTGCTCAGTTCACACTGAGGTGTTAAATCTGGAAACTCTTGTCTCTCATTGGCAGAGACGCTCAAACACAGAGGAAGTCACGGCGACACAGCCATGACATCACCACCCAAGTATTGGCTGCACCCAGAAATCCCCGCCTGTCCATTGTAACTGTGCTGGGGGGAAGCTCTGTCCCTCCGTGAGCCAGCTTACTAAAGGAGGTAACCCTGTGCACATGTACTTTTTCCCCACCGACTGGAAGATTCTCCCCTCACTGGATGAGATGAGACTTTGCTCGTGTTCAACTGAAGACAATCACCGTATCCGAGAGAGACCATCGCTGCTGCAGCCCAGCGTTCTCACTGCCTGCAGAAGGAATAAAATGATTTCTTCACGAAGATGCGGATGACTTCTCTGCCCCACGCTTCTTCAACTAAGTCGACTCCGCTGTTTTCTCCACCACGCCACAGAGGATCAGCTGCCATGAACCCGCCGACAGAGCATGAAGACGGCCCCGTAAGCATCCGAGCCGAGGAACCAAGCTCCACTGTTGTCCATAATGTTGTCATCACCATGAACACACATACTGTAGTTGCTGCAGTTGCTGTCCTGCTGTCAGAAACACTCATTAGAACACAAAATTGTGGAGTAATCCACCACTGAAAATAGCCCCCAACAAATACACTACACCATTTCTTCTCGTTGGTGTAAAGTTTGTGAACAAGTAAAGTGACCAGTTGCTTTAAGAAATCACCCAGTTTAAAAATTTAAGTTTTAAGGTTTTTAAACTTTTGCATTTTCAGTAGGAATGGATGAGTTTGGGAGTGTCAGACAGGGTAGGGAAATTGAAAAGCATTAAGAGATGGATATTGTTTATTTTAGTCTTTTCATCTGATTTGATAACAATAAGAAAAATGTAGACTAACAACAGGCTGATTCTTCAAGGTTGAACTATATGTCTGGTTCTCGAAAAGGTGTCTCTCAACCTCTGCTTTGACAGTGATCAGTCTTTCTCTAATCTACAGATGTATGGGCAATTTACTTTAAAGTAGGCAGTTTGTAACATTAATTATTGACATAGAAGTTTGAGCTAGAAACACCATCCAAAAATATTTCAATTATATTGGCCTTCAGAATCCCACATCAGCCAAATCCAAGTGTGAAAATCACAGCATGGCTCATTCCATACTGTGCTAGTCTTTGTGTATTTGGTATTAGATGGACAAGACAGTCCCCCATGCTGGTTCTGCTGTCAGAATGTGAACAGTCTGTGTGTGAAAGGCCTAACCCCCCCACAGCAGTCGGAAAGGTAAAACTCCCTTTTTTGTTGGTATGAAGAATTCATTTTCTAATAGGCTCCACGTCGTGTAATATTGATGGATCCGCTGACCCAGTTAGAGAGTCCTCCATCCCAGTGGCAAACAGCAGGGTTAAGGCAGCATGAATGCCTCGGAGCTAGCCTCGGGCTCAGGGCGAGGGAAGTGAGGGGGGGCAGGCCACCTGCCTGTCTGATTGAGGGACAGAGCTAGATGAGGGACCTGGTAAATACTTGACAAACAGAAAAGTAGCAGTTTGTGTACCATTAACTACATCATAAAGAACAAAGACAGCTTATGACTAAGAAACCCCTCGGTCCTTCTCTCTGAATCCAAAATTTACAACATGAGACTGCTTGGCTGACATTTCTCTCTCTCTCTCTCTCTCATACACATTATGTCTTCACTACAGGCTGGAGCCTCTATGGCCAAACAAACCCTCTGCCCATCAATGTCACAATATGGCAAGTAGCAAGCTGTAAAGAATGTAGAGTAACAAGGACAGCACCTCATACCCATTTCTGAAGACTTCAGAGGGAAAAGAGGACTGGAGCACAATGATTGATCTGAAACCTTTAATGGTGAAATGGATGACACCAATGATCTGACACAACTGTGTCACCACTGTCTTTATCAGAGTCAAAATGGACAAAGACATACAGACAAGGTGTACATTTGTCATTGGAGCCAATGTCCACAACCCATACACTGTAATAATGACAGTCAAAAGTCGAAAGTCAAAAGAACACAGATTTACCTTAAAATGACATAAATCAAGTACAAAATGTACCTGGAAAAGTACTGTCGGAAACAGGTTTCTTCAATTAGAGGAAACATGACATATTCAGTTCTTCATAGAGCCAGAGGGCTCAACTGTATGTAATATGTCTCTGTTTGGAGCAGAGAGTTGTCACCACTTCTTGAAGAGGGTGAGATGTGTTTTTTTTATTCCCCAGAACTTTAATGACACTATAGGGCCATGCCTAACCTGTGACTAATGTTGTGCAGTAGCTTAATCCATGTTTTATGTTTTGTGATATAAATGTTTCAAGAGTAACTTCAGACCCACTAAACATATTTTTTTCTGACCCCCAGTGATTTAACTTCTCACCTTGCTGTAGTGATTTACAGGTGCACTCCATGAACCTGTGACATCACTGATAGGTGTGGTTACAGTTTCATCAGAGCACATTTCTGACTGCACCCAAATACTGATCCTGGCTTTCAGCATAATGTATATATAACATGTGTGCTGCTGCAGTAATTGCAATATAATTCCTAGGGATATTGGGCTGATCAGGCATGCCATATAGTACACTGCCCCATGTAACTGTGTCATAGGGAGCAGCTTTACACAGCAGAACATGTAGTCAACAAACCTATTAAGACTCACTGGCACCCAACAGCCTCTCCATTTGGTATTTAGTTCTCCCATTTTCTCATTTTACTTTTTGACTGAGAAGAGTTGTCAGCTCTTATACTGCTGGTATCTGAGGGACCAGAGTCAGATGAAAGAGCAAGGAACTAATCTTTGAAAAATGTGCAAATGAGACTTTTCTGTCAAGTAGAACTGCCACTAAAGTTCCTGAGGTTGTCTTGGCTTGATCTCTTGAGGTGTTTATCTATAATGTGTCCTCTCCTGGTCCAAATTAGTTAGATGACATGTTACTTTGCAACATTTATGGACTGGTTAAGCTGGGTGTCAGACAGAGGGGAAAAAAGTGTTGTGTATTAACTGGAGCCAAAGACAGAGCAGACATTTCCTCTAATTGGTTGGAAGATTAGAAAAGGAAACAATCTCCTGCTCAGAGGCTTCAGCTGCAGCTCCTGCTAATGTTCACTGACGCTCTAGGGTAGGTGGAGTCAGAACTTCATATGAAAATGTTAGTGTTATAACCTGGCAGCCAAGACTGCCTCTGCTAAGACTCTGACTGTTGTTCTGTGTTTTCATATTACATCTGAACATGGTCCAAATGTTTCTTTGGATGTTTACCTACAATTTTTACACAGCTAAGTAAGGCTGGTCTTTCCTACCTTATAGATGCTCATTCTTATTAATAATAATGTGTATGTGAGTTAGGACTTCAGAGATGTTAAAAAAGTAAATCCACTGGCATTTATGAAGCAAATATGTAAGAAGTCTAGTATATAAGAATAAAAGCATAGTATAAAAGCATACTGGATATCACACATGGGTCATTTTAAATAAAAGTTGAATGAATGAAAGTTAAGATTGCCTCACCATAAATAGATGAAAGTTAAACAGTTGTGGTGCAGGTTCATGATAGACCTGCTTTTTATCAAGTGCGTACCTGGAGAATTAAAATCTATATCCACTCAGAGCTAAATGATTCCTGGTCCACACTGAAACATTCTCCTTGAGAACTTTGACTCAGCACAATGTAAACACGGAGAGGAGGTTACTATATTAATGTCGAGATGACAGCTGAAAAAGCTCTCAGATTCTCTCTATGTAGTTGTTGTTGCTGACTTTACCTCACGACCTGATATTTTTCTCCCACTGTTGATGTGTTTTTGAAGATTTGAGCACTTCCTGCACTAGTTTATAGTGTTTTTTTTGTTGCAAACCTTTCTGGCCAAGGGTTTGTGTGTTCCTGTTTGGTGCACGTGCAAAAAGCCATCAATTGACCATGAAGTGAAATTTGCAATAATACACATACACATTGGCACCAATAAACATACATATAAAGCTTTACCTTCTCCATTTGTTATGAGGACACACACACACACACACATTTGCCACTATCGCTATATCTGCTAAATATAACCCAGCTGTGAGAGTGGTTACAGTTTCTGTGCAGTTGGTTATTTGATCCCTCCACAGTTTGCTGATGGCAGCTATCAGCAGGCTTGTTTGGTCACAACTTCGATGATGCTATAAAAAGTTAGGATGATTATGTAAAATACATCTAAAATATGTATTTCACCTAAAGGTGAAACATAAAAACAACAGTAGATCAATAATGGAGAGATGCCAGTCTGTAAATGAGACTAATTCTCTCCAACAGCAGAGAAATCCTCATCAATCTGTCAAGGTGCTGACAACCTAATGGCTGCCAGAGCTTCACCTGGACTCAGAGCCATGTCTCCGGGTGACTTACCTCTCTGTCTGGGTGACTGAGCAGTTATTTTTCACCCTTGTCCTCTCTGTGCCTCCACTGACTTCCAGTACAGTGAACTGAGCTGCCTAAACTGAACACCGTAAGTGCTGTTCGGTGTTAATTGTTACGCCAACGGTCGCTCTGTGTGACGCTCGTCTAAATTGCACAGAAATGCAATTAACATGGAGCAGTGGGACATTAAAAGCCATATTTGTCACTGTCAGGATCTGAGCAGGCGTCTGATTGCACAGCTGATTGGAGAAGATGGCATACCCCCCTCCCCAATCCTCTCTCTACTCTGAGGGGAAGAGGGAGGAACGCAGGGCGCCTGGTGTGAAATATCAGCGGTGTGGTGTCTTAACAGGAAACAGGAGTTCCTACAGTAACTTTGAAGCTCCAGCTATGACTGTTATGACAGCTTGTCTGTCAGCTACACTGGAGAGAAGTTCTCATATTGAGAGTTAATCAGTCTTCATCTGCAGCAGACAAACACTGACTAGTCATATTACCATGAGGAAAACATGTCTGTGAGCGGTATCTCAGCTGCAATGTCTTGACATTTTCATCCTTCAGAACCTTCATCTCTGTGGTCATGTTTAGCTCTGTACTTGATGGAAATCACTTGTCAGTCACACAGTGTGGGTGGTTCTGTGATGGCTGTCACATTGCTTTGGCCATGTTGGCTACTGCAGTTTGAGCCAAGTTCTCAGTTTTACTTGTTTTTGTTCAAAAACTGAACTTTAAATTTAATTTCAGACAGTTACAGGCAGTTTCTGCCTAGAAAGATTAGACATTGGACACTGGATTTTCATGAACTGGATATCAATTAGTGAAAAGTCTTTCTTTCATATTACACTGATGGAATAAGTTCTTGTTTGATCAAAAATTCACATGCATCACTGCCACAATGTCTTTTTTGATACTACTAGAGAGCACAAAAGTGAGACATTTTCAAATCCTGCACATATTTGCTTTAAAGACTAAGTGACTGAGAAGAGCCCTGTGTTAAACAGTGCAGTGCGTTGGTGGGGTTGTGGTGTTTAAGGTAGCGCTGAAATACTAACAGACAGGATTTTACAAATCTGGAAAGTTATCACAGCAATGACCATTTTATCATTCGTCATGAAGATCATCTGGTAAACAGTAGAAATACTGTGTTCACATTACAAAGTAATCTACCATGAATGTGCACTTGTATGTTTGTGATTGTCCATTGCCAGCACTTTGCCAGATGATGTTATGATGCAGCCTGGTTCAACTTTTTCCCTGGACGAACCTGTGTTGTTCGCACAGTATTGACAACACCACTGCACCAACAACAAAGGAAAAAGAGAGCTGTGTTTTTTATTTTGACACGAGGCTCAGAAGGATCAAGTCAATTACACCCCATTTTAAGTTTGAACACGCTCAATGTCACCCCCCCACCCTGCAGTGGTTACCACTGATGACCACTGACATCCCAACCTCTCTCACAGTTCAGTCAGCACGTCAATGCAACATCCCTTTATCTTATGTTTCAGCCACGTTTTGCAGCCGTCCATGTCAGTGTTAATGTATTGCTGTTTACGCTAACACCGTGTCTGCACAGAAATTGAAGACTGAGCAGCACATTTAGCACAAGTGGCAGCAGCACTGAGTGCTCCGATTGTGTCTATACTGGATGTGTTCAGGTACAGAGTTGAATGTCGGTCACCTGCTTTTTGGAAGTGCTCAGAGCCCATTACACAGTGACTGTAGTTCTGTAGACTTGACGCCTAAAAATATGCTTTGGGTTACAGTTACATGGCGTTATACAGGCTGTGTAGACAGCTGTTTTGAATAACATAGAAGCGTACTGTTTGGTCAGACGCGTGTGACATGGACGACTAAAAAACACTTTCTGTCTAGAAAGAGTAATGATGGAAGATCCCTTCAGTTATACAGCTTTACACAATAGGCTACCTGAACAAGATACTCTTGGATAAAAACATCTTGGCAAGAAAACAAGGAAACACTTCTGATGATGTGATGACACTCATTCAGATCTGATTATTTAGACTGTCAACTTGTCATAGCTGAAGTTAAGAATCACTGTGGTGGGTTTGTTACAATTTGTATTTGTCTTTGTTTTTAGAGCTGTGTCAATCACAGCTGATATTAGGAAGTGTTTTTATTGTGTTAGCCAATGTCCTGTTTGCTCTTGACTTTTGGGTAAAGTAGCTGTGGCTTAGCTGTGCTGAGCACTCCTTCAGTGCACCATCAGCACCTAATAAGTGGAGGAAGGGTGGAATAACTTGTACTATAATAGATCACATAGTGAATTCAGCATAATGTACATCTCTATAGCACTAATTTCACCAGTACAACAAAGATGCAGATGACAACAGGTGCATTTAAAAGGTCTTGATTTTGCACTTTTTGAAGATTTATGATGCTAAATATTCTCTGGAAAAAGGCAGATAATATCCACTGCACTGAACACCATAGACTGGGACCAGGATCAGTTAATAGTGTCAATTAACTGTACATACAGTTTTATTTACTAACTCAAAAAAGATTTATTGTTAAGTTACCCTTTTAATTAATCATTTTCTTCATATGAAGACTTGAAAATGCCTGTTTGCATGTATCCCATGACAGTAAACAACTCCATCTTTTTTATTTTATTTCATTCAGAATTGTGTTATCATAACCCCAACTCTTCTTGATTATATGTTTAGTGACCATGTGAAATCTAAGATCTAAAAAAAGGAATGCACTCATTAGATATGTTGATCAAATCCAGTATACCGTGCTGAAATGCAAAGATTTTTCTGCAGAAAATGACCCAAGTTACGTTATCTTCTGGATGATTATGTTTTATTACTGTTGATCTTGTGGGTTTGATTTTTTAATAAAATTCATGATTGAAATACAGCCGACTCCCAAATCTTTATGAACAGAACAGACTGATAGAAACTGCACCACCAGCTATATAATAATGAATCATTAAAGTAAAGTTGTGAGTTCTTCAGTGTGATGGATTACCTGTCTCAGACAAGTTCAGAGTCAAATCTAATGACGGAACTTTCCAAAACAACAGCCTGCTCTTAGAAATTGAGAAATGATGTCTGCATAGCAACATGTGAAGACGTATAAGAGTGCACTCACAGCTGGAAGTGAGTTTGTATGGCTGAATGACTCGACCATATGCTCCTATATTCACAAAATACTTCTAGACTGCTGGGGAACATGGTGGAGATGCTATGTTACTGTAAACCAGCTATTTCTGCTGTGTGACACATTCAGATTCAAACAGTGTAGGAGCAAAAACACCACACCTGGTTCTGCTTCTGCACATATTAGGATCAAAACACATGTAGAAATGTGATTTCACGGATTCTCTGAAGGACTATTTTGAGTGCATTCTCAGAATCGTGCGTGTTTCTTATTCTGTGAGTCTTTTGTTGAAGCATGTCGTTTCCCTGCACAATCCCTCCTTCCTATTCACACAGTCCAGCTCTGTTTCACCTGCTGTATGTAGAGTGACAGACCATTCAACACTGTCAGGCTGTACTGTATTCACTCATTGGCTCCTTCTCTCTCTCTCTCTCTCTCTCTCTCTCTCTCTCTCTCACACACACACACACACACACACACACACATAGTGTTTGTTGCGTATCCTTGGACAGCTTCAACCACTCCACTGCACATTCTAAACACTAGGGGGCAACGTCTTTCTGCTCATATCTCCTCTAAGTCACTAGAAAGTGAGTGCCAGGGCCTTGAGAACTAATTAAAAGAGTTTGGAGACTTCTGTTGACTCATTTGGAGGTATTTACAGTTTTTCAAATGTCACATCTCTTTAGATATGATTTCAGTGTACTGCTGTGAGCTGCTGCTCTATGACACGTACACAATGTGACCAAAAGTATAAAGACACGTACTCTTGGCACTTTTGGTTTGGGTCTGTTTTTCCCGGTTTAAACTGATTCACTATGTTCCACTGACTCAAGATTTTAGTGCTACAGCATAAAATCATATCTCTGACCAGCAGTTCCCAAAAATTTTTGCACTGTGGACCATTTTTACATTGATCATGTTATTACAGATCAGCCGACGGGGTGGAGAGGTTGTGTAATTGCTGCACATAATTCTCCACAGAGTGAGGTCCTCCAGTTGGTTTGCATGCATGTTCACAAATTATAGTTTCGGTTCAGGCACAACTTCTCTCTCTCTTACTATGTATCCTTCCAACACACCAATACACCTTGATGGAGAAAGACAAGGAGCTGTGTTTCTAGCTTTGTGTCAACAGATTGTGTTTGTTCTTTCCCTGTTTCAAAATGACAAAGTCTCCCGTGCACAAAGCAGCTCCATAAATGAATGGGACCACATGTACAAGTGGCCAAGATCTGATATGAAAAAATCTGATTTGGTTTATTCACATTTATGTGAAAAAGTTCAGAGGAAAAAAATGGATTCGGGCCACTTCAGCATGTAACGTGAACTTTGCCGTTTTGTCCTGGGCCCTCAAACACTTACATCTGGCCATGGGCTGAATGGGAGCAGATACCTGCAGCCAGGTTCCAAAATGTTGTGAAAAGTCTTTCCAGAAGAGTGGAGGCAGATTAATTCCTGTGGTTTTAGAATCACATGTTCATTTATGATATATGGATGTAATGTTCACATATTTTTGGCCACACGGTGGATTTCTACCTGGAAGCTTATGTGTAAAACCCTGCTGTAACAGGAGACGAGGAGCGAGGGAGACAGAATGCCATGTCGGAAAGCGAATCATTGTGATTTATAACTTTTGCTTCCATTATATTCACAGAGAGGCTGAAGACAGAAGCAGATAACCTGTTTGATATTCGAAACCACATCCAGCCTGAGCCGGAGTGTGAGTGGAGGCACAGGAGGGGGAAGCCAAAGCAGAGAGGGAAAATACATGAGAGTAAAAAAAAAAAAGAAAAGAAAAACAAAGCAAAGGGGAAGAAGAGAATAAAAGAGGCGAGAAGAAGGATGGCCACTGTGAGGGGGATTCATGGAGTCAATACACTCAGTTTGTCTCAGGTAGTAAGCACACCTATATATCTAGAGGGAGAGAGGAGAAAGACAGGGAGGTAAAAGTCGAAGAGGGCAAAGAAGAGCCAAGGTAGAAAAAAAGGAAAAGTGTGGGGATGTAAGAGGTGTGGAAAGAGATACATTTAGAAAAACAGACGTAAGAGATAAATAGAATGATAAACCGTCTGCAAAATCAACACAGTGTACCATGTGTGCTGTAGAAAAACCACAGCACCTGTGCAGACTGTAAAAATGGAAGGAGGATAACAAAAATGCCGGCAGCCAAAGAGAGGGGAAGAAGAGAAGAAAGAAGAGATGGAGAGAGGAGATTACTGCGCTCTCTCCTGTGCTATTCTTCATTTTAAGCAGCTTGTTGACCTTTCCAGTCAAGCCCGTAGGTGTAGTTCAGATTCTGCAGCAGTGCCTGCAGTAATTTAGGTGAGAACTCATGCAGCGGGAAAGTGAGACAGAGCGGAAGGAGGAAAGAAAACAAAGAAGTATAAGGATAAAGAGGGAGACAGACAGGGAATGGAAAGATAGAAAAAAAAGAGGGGATGTTGAGGCTGCGAGGCAGTGAGCGCTTCCAAATGATTGCCTCTCATAAGGTTGTGTTTTATACTGCCTCAGATTTACTGTCCCATTTATGGGTGCGGTTATTAGAGTGTCCCAGCTTGGAGCACCAGGGCTTTGGGGTGATACCACAGTTTAAAGCAACGAGTTGAGGCAGGAATGGAAGAGTGGAGGTACATAATTCACACTCTAGTACCACCCTGGAAAGACAGAGGCAGGCAATCACACACTGGGCAATCACAAAATGGTTGAGAAACGCTTCATCAAACGGTAAAACTAGCTGTCAGGCAGACCTCTAAAAGCTTTGACTGCCAGAGGGCCTGAGGTGATCACACACCTGGGGTTGTGCACCATCAACACTTTGTGTGTTTTCGCTACTGTGGATGTGTATATATACAGTGGAAGGTTAACAGTATTCTTCCAACCGTTTCTTTACAGCTGTGCGTGCAGCATCATCAGCTTGTGCACATGTAGATTTGTCAGAGAGGAGAAAAGCTGCAAAACCAATGACTGGTAAAGTGAGTGTACATGTGTGCAGTGAATTCTCACAGTCATTAACTCCAGTTTGTACATTTCCCACAAAAATTTTCACATGAAAATGGCTCAAACTGCAGATATTTAGAGTGTTTTGTCTGTGTTTTTTTATCCTTACTTTAGCATAAAAAGCCACACCAGCTGAAAAAATTCAATACATTATATACAGTATCATGTAATGAAAACATAGCATTTATTTTTGTTAATTTTCTGAGGAGCAAGATCACAATGTTACCTGGGGGTTATACGGTTACATTGACTGACTGTGTACTCACACCAAAACCTTCTAGACAAAAACATTTATTTTGGGTGTATGTCATTTTAAATGTAGGGTTGAATGATTTTCATTGATCGATCTGATTATCTCAAATAACTCCATTAGTAGATGAATCAATTAGTCACCAAAATGTCAAACAAGGTCAATGGTGATGTCTTCAAGTGTCCTGTTTTGTCCAGCCAATAGAATAAAACCCAAAAATATTTAGTTGCACAATTACATACAGTACAACAGAGAAGGATAAAAACAAGTTTAAACTTAAAACCTCCCAAACTGAACCAAAACATAGCTAAGTATATGTGCGACTGAAACTGCTAAATTTAGCTATTGTCATGGAATATGTGTAAACAATCAATACTTTTTCCAATTTATTTATTTATTCAGATGACTAAGTGATTGGAATATGAATAAATGACGTTGGTTTACTTTCAGAAAATAGTAATCTTTCCCAAGTCTGAACCATGGCCCTCACCCTAGCCTTAACTATCTCATTAACCTGAACCTTAACAAAGCCATTTGTGGTGGAGATTATTCCAAGTCATTGATAAATAGGATTATTAATCCAAATCCCAAATCACATGGAATCACATAAAAGTAAAACTAAAGTCTGAGAATAGAAACTGAACTTAAAACAAAGACCATACTGTTACGTAGTAAAAACACTGCACAACGATTGTGCCGCAGTAGTACACTGTACATAATATTGTGTATATTGTATACTCTACAGCAAGGTGCTGGACCAGATTGAGTTGTGCAGATGAAAATAGAATTAAATGAACATTTTATACACACAAAGGGCTGTAATGTATGTATAATGTATGTCTTTCTTTCAGGGTCACAAGGCAAATGAAGACATACATAGAAAATAACAGTAAAAAACAAAAAAGTTTGAGATCCAGACAAAAGACAAACATATACACAGCATATCCCAGAGGCATTGACTCAAGAACAACATGACTTGTAGATTCTTGAAGACGTTTGGCCTTTTATCCAAAAGGCTTCTTCAGTTCTGATTGACTGGTGGGGAGTCCCGCATATTTAACCTCTGTAATTTACACCTTCACGGTTACTGAGGTCACAACTGCATGGATGCAGTCCAATGCAACGAGGAATGTACAGACCTATATGTTGACAGAACAACCGCTTAACAAGCACATGGCCCAACACAGGAGGGCCAACTCCTCAGGTCAAGGTCTACCTACATCTGAAGGAAAAGGGACACTCCTTTGAGGACGGCAACGTACACATATTACATAGAGAAAACAAGTAGTTTGTCAAAGTGGAAAAACAACCGGAGAGGTGGTCTACAACACCACTTATCAGCCACTTACAACACTGTGCTTTCATCCCTTCCAGGCAGTTTAACACTCATTCACACCTGGACTCATGTGACTCTAACAACTGCCACATGACAGACAACACAGCAATGACCCTGATGGTGAAAATTACCCTTCAGAGGTTAAATATCTGGAACTCTCCACCAGTCAATCAGAGCTGAAGAAGCTTTTTGGATGAGAGGCCAAACGTATTCAAGAATATACAAGTCCAGTTGCTGTTGACTCAACACATGGATGACTGAGAACCTTCATAGACAACACAAATACAGGAGATTCTAAGTCAGTCGAGTTCTAAGTTTGTTGATTTTTATATAGATCCTGAAAAACTGCCATGGAGAGAACCCATCTTCCAAACTAATATTTAATCTAACGTACAGTATAATCCCTATTGTAACATACGTAGCAGTGACAGTATGTATCTATTCTATATGACATATAAAAACCTGTTCCCTTGGAGGGAACCCATTCTACCTGTGTGTGTGTGTGTGTGTGTGTGTGTGTGTGTGTGTGTGTGTGTCATATGTCTACAGAGAGACAGTGTCAGTGCATAAGTCTCTATATGCACACAATCATCTCTTAGCATGATTGTTATTGCCACACAGGTAATTGAAGCAATTTGTGTAAAATGGTTCCACACGTCTGGTCCAGACTGATGACTCAGATGTGCTGAATAGCACAGCGGAGAGTTCTACTGAGCGTGTGCAGAGTCCTCACTTCCTCTTCTTTTTCCATATCTGAAGCACCATTATCCAGTTCCTCTACACTGCGGACCCGATTTCAACCTTTTCTATCCTGGATTATCATGTGAAAAGCCACTATTCCTCGTCAGGCAGACTCTTCAATTGGGAACAGATGTTTTCCCCTCCCTGGGAAATGATTCGCTCCTTAGTGACAGAGGGTGGCGGCCCCTGCTTTATTACTCACATAAAAAGCCTCTTAAACGACAGCATTCAGAGGAAATATAGGCCTATATTCATTCTTTCAATTTAGGGCCAAGTGGTATAGAAATAATTACATGGAGGGAGTGAGCCTTTGGCAGCGCTGTGAAAATGTCTTCAGCCAATCACCAGCAGAGCTGAATATCTACTTATGTGTGTTACTACTTATCTGTTACTACTTATGTGTGTCTTCAGACAGATCATACCTGTTCTGAGGCAGCACACAAACCATTTATAGGAGATTTCTGTTTATATGACTCCTCGGGCCAAAATTGATTGAGTCTTTTAATAGACAGCCAAAATGAGAGCGGACATTGTGTTCCAGAAATGAGAAAACTTCTTTCACAACCTCATTCCTCGTTGACATGACATAAATGACTAAAAATCTATTTTTGTAAGCTTGTAAGCTTATATCTGTGATAAAATGCTCTAAAGTCCACATACTAGCTTTTTCTGGAGATTTCAACCCTATCCCATGAACTTCTTAAGGGAATATAACTCATATACACTGGTACCAGAAGTAGGGGGGTCAAGGGACCGTGTACATGCTTTTTTTCCCCCCATCTGGAAGTTTCTCCCCTCGCTGGATGAGACGAGACTTCACCCGCGTTCACCCAAACACAATCACCGGATCCGAAAGAGACCGCTGCTGCAGCCCAGTGCTCTCACTGCCTGCAGGAGGATGAAAATGATTTCTTCAAGAAGACGCGGATAACTTCCCTGCCTCACTCTTCTTCAACTAAGTCGACTCTGCTGTTTTCTCCGCCACGCTGTGAAACCCACCTACAGAGCACAAGGACGGCCCTGTAGCATCCGAGCCGAGGAACCGAGCTGGACCGAAAGACGGACTGAAACACAAACCCTGCTGGCTTTCTGAAGCGACCAAGTAAGAGGCTTAAGTCTGGGCAGAGTAAGGTTATATTGTGTGTTATTTTCAGCTTCAATGCTGTTGTTTTGTTGTGTGAATTGACGGACCACCGAATCCCTTTGTTATGCTTTACTAGTATTTGTAATATAATATAGTAATAGTTTGCTGCCTGGTTGTGTTCACCATGCTAGACTGTTTATGTTTCTCTCTCTCGGGACTACTGTGTTTGTGCCACCATGAGTGAGAAAGTAAGTATCTTTGTCAGTCAGAAATCACACGTGTTACAGTCTGCGGTCTATAC
This sequence comes from Thunnus thynnus, assembly GCF_963924715.1. NCBI lineage: Eukaryota > Metazoa > Chordata > Actinopteri > Scombriformes > Scombridae > Thunnus > Thunnus thynnus. Next base: position 32,935,604 of record NC_089526.1, on the reverse strand, counting down.
GTGTGCTCTCTGTGGACAAAGCAATCGCTTCTCTCCCCCTCACGGTCACTTTCCTTCCTCTTTCTTCCCTCTCGTGTTACTAACCCATACGCGCGTGTGCACACACATATACACAACACACGCACCTTTCTTACATATCTGACGGTCAGATAGTGTGGGACACAGCGCCGCTCTGCCCCTCGTCATCTACCATCAGACACGTGTGTTTTACACGGAGTTGGGTGAGTTTAGACGCTGACGTCTAGGCGGCGCCATCTTGCTACTGTCTCACCAAGACACCGCCGTCACTTCCGCCATTTGGTTCTCGCGTGACGTGACTTCCTCCCATAGTCACGTCCGCCATACAAACTCTCGTGCAACACCATCATACCAGATCACATCGCCATATTGCTGCCCACACACACATACATACACACACGTACTCTCCTTCTTGCATGTTTTCACTGTACATAAGAATTATCTCTGATAATTATTAATTATTGCAAATAACCAGTTGTGCTCCTCCAGATCCAACAGTTGGTGTCCATGTGTTTTATAATTTCTTGATTTTTCTAATTCATAATTATCTCTTAGAATTATTAATTATTACTAATAACTAAACGCACTCCTGCCAAATCCAACACAGTTAAACAGAAGCACAAGGTAGTCTGTAATGTACTGTATGTGTGTGTTTGATTTTTTAGTTCATTATTAGAAATGATTTTTAATCAGTGTGTGTGTGTCAATGTATCTCACTCATCGGATCGTTTCCTCGGTTGATCGACCTCAACCTCGGGATCTTGGATTAGCCAGATCTTACCAAACTTGTTTTCCCAATATGTTAATTTCTGCTTGTGCTACTGCTGTCAAAATTTAAATCAGTCCACCATGAACAAAACATGTCGCTCCAAGCTGCGTCTGATTCCTCTCAGCAGACAACACATCAAATGGACTGAGGGGGAGGGGGCTGGCTGTGCCTTTTCTTCCTCAGCAGGCTCATTATTCATTTTCAAAAAACTTTCAAAAAAGAAACAACATTTTTAGAATGATATTGCTTTTTCTGTCCCCATCAATCAATGGTTATCAAACCAGCATTTTCTCCCCCTCTCAGCTCAAATATTGTTTAATCAATGTAACGTCACAGGGCTGAGAGGCTCGGGCTGCACTGGGAGCTGCAGATGAAACAGGTTAGTATTTGCATTGTACTGCTTGGGGTACAATATGATTTATGGAATATAGCCTGCGCACGGCACACTGTTGGAAATGTCTTCTCTCATTTAAAGGCAAACCTCGAAAACAAACAATACGTGATTGCCACTTACTTCTATTTGAGGGACTGAAAACAGATTTTCATTGGGAACGGGTTTCTCATTAGCATAGAAATGAATATGATGACAGATAATGAATATATGCCTCTTGATGCTTCGCAGTCATCCCAGAATGATCAAGTGTAGAGGCAGGAAGAAAAAAATAAAAGATGGCAAAATTTTCTTTTTTTGCCAAAGCGGATGTGTGAATATTAGCATACGGTGAGAGAGAGGGAGAGGGTGGTTCTTTTGAAAGCAGTCAGAGAGCTGGAGAGTAGAGGACAAAGTCAAGGTCAGCTGTAGATAGAGAGCAGCCTCCCTGTAACCCTCCAACTAGTCACACACACACACACACACACACTCCCTGTCACGCCTGCCCAGCTCTGTGGCCATGGAATGAGGTGTCACATTTGGTTGCCTTGGGTAAGATAAGCTCATTATTAGTTTTTAGCCTGCAGATAAACTGACAGAAACAGATTCCTGAATATGCAGTTCATTCTGTTCAATCAGCCGGCTACATGTGTTGTTAGTGTTTGATTCAGTGGGAGTGAAAATCACTATTTTTTTTTCAATCATACATTAATGTGGTCTCAATGGAGATATCAAGTTAAATAATAAATACACTTTACCTGGTTCAGAATTAAACTGCACAGACAGAGCTCACTGACACGCACACAAACACACACACACCTATTGTGCAGGACTGAGTAAATGGACTGCTTTTGAATCAAGAATGTTAATGGACTCAGTGAAATACTCAGCAATGCCTTCATACTGCTGTCCTCTGACTCTAAACATGAGCTGGTTTTTAACATTTCAGCGTGCAAGTCAACACATCAATTCAGATTACTGTTGGAATGCTACAAAACATTCACATAACGAACTTTCACTGTATGTGATTCTAAACATCAGGCATTCAGTATAGTAGATTATCCATAGAAGCAAACAATAGCCATAATTATATGAATCTTACACGTAAGTGAATACCATAATGTGATATTTAACCACTATTGAACTACGAAATTTAAATACTTGAATGTCCCTCCTTGAAATTTCCAGCAGTTGATTTCAAGTGGTGCAATTCTGGTTGGGACTAAGATCTGAAATCCAGCTGTTCAGTATTAGAAATTTAAAATAAACACATTGCTCAAATTCAATTGAAGTCCCCCTGCACTCAAAAATGTACTTTTCTTATTGTTACACAACGTCAGTGTTTGAGCATGATTTGTGACATCACTACTAATTTGGAAGCCAATCTTGGCCCAGTATGAAAACGTGAAAAATATTTTTCACAATTAGTTTTAGCCATATAATTGAACTCTCTCTCTCTCTCTCTTTCTTTATATATATATATATATATATATATATATATATATATATATATATATATATATACACATACATATATATATATATATATATATATATATATACACATACATACATACATACACACATACGTTACATACATTCAACATCTCTCTCTCTCTCTCGCTCTCTCTTCAATGTGCTTTGGCGTTGATTCTACAGTCTCTGAACTCTTCTTGAGTGATGAATATCATTCTTTCAAAAGATATTCCCTCATTTGGTGTTTTGATGATGGTGGTGAAGCTCTGTCTAACACATCTGTCCTGGTGACTGTGAAGGTCATGGCATATGATTCACATAATTTTCATACTCATCAAACCATTTAGTGACCCCTCGTGCTGCCCTGTGAATTGGGGCATTGTCAACCCCTCACTGTAGGGGTCAAGCACAGACCTGTACCAGTTTGTCCTTTAATTTGTCACCCGTCTGTGTGTGTGTGTGTATATATATATATATATATATATATATATATACACATATATATAGACATATAGTCATATATATATAAATGACTGGTTAAATTCAGACACCAAAATTCAAGATGAAAAACATTCGCCCTAACAATGGAATCGATCACACTTTTCATACTTTATACTGTCAGTCATATGATTGAAGCATCTAATTTGCCTAAGGTATATGAGGAAGAGGTGTCCTTGGTTTTGTTGGAGTGCTCACTAGTGCATTAAATCAGCAGCTGGTTTGAGTGATGTTTGCTAAAAATGATCATCCAGCTGTTTTATGAAATTATGTTTTTTTCAAGTATGAATTTACAACACATTTATAAAGATTTATGTCTTTAGGAACCAATGAGCTTGGGGTTGAGTGCCACACACAGGGTAGGGAAGTCAGAAAGTATAACAAAAATATAGCCTCATGCTTTAAGTTGTATTTTCAGTGTGACACACAGGGTTTCTAGTGACAGCTTTTCAAAAGCTAAATAGTCAGACACAGTACGTTGATGTTATCTAAAACTGAGCTAAAACTACAGTGTGCAGAATACAAAAATCACAGTATATTGTAAATGAACAAAACCACAGTGGAGCAGCACATACAGTATCAGTCAAAGGTTTGGACACAACTACTCATTCAAGGTTTTTTCTTTATTTTTACTACTGCTCAAATGTATTAAGAAGGGAAGGAATTCTACTAATTAACTTTTGACAAAGCACACCTGTTAATTGAAAAGCTTTCTAGGTGACTACCTACTACCATGAAGCTGGTTAAGATATTGCCAATAGTGTGCAAAGCTGTCATCAAAGTAAAGGGTGGCTACTTTGAAGAATCTCATATATGAATGAATGAATGAATGAATGAATGAATGATCCCCACAGGGGAAATTCACATGTTATAGCAGCTCAAAATTAGAAGAAAAGTATAATAAATAAGATAAAAGATAAATAAAAACTAAAAACCATACAGATATGAAAATATATATTTGGTTTAACACATAATTCCATATGTGTTATTTCATAGTTTTGATGTCTTCACCAGACACGCCTCCAACCACAACCTGCCATAGCAACGGTGGCAGTAGCCTGTATTCAAAGAGGCCAGACAGAGAGAGCGCACTCTTCAGTGAATGACCAACAGGCCCAGTTCTAACCTTAAACAATTTTAATTGAATTATGACCGCAACAGTTGCAATGTATTCTCAAACAGTGCAAAGAAATATGTGTATACATGAATTTACCTTATATTGTTTGAACATGAACAGCATACTTAGCTTGATATTCACACTGAACCAGCACATAGATACATTGAGTACTAATAAAATAAAAGAGAGAAGAGTTAAAAGAATAGAATAGAATAGAATAGAATAAAAGAGTTAAACATTGGCTATAAGTTTTAAAAAATTAAGTTGCTTTAATTGGTTTGTTCAGATTCTAGGCTGTATTTGAAGACATTTTCCCCCATTGAATACAGAGGCCTAATAGGCTGTCAAAAAAGACTTAGTCAATCTAGCACACATTTGTACACACGTGAGACTGTGGGAATATGTTCTGATGGTACATTACTGTCAAAGCAAAAGATATGCATGTCCTTTCAAGACAGTGTCCTTGTCATTTTCGTGTCAAATAAAAATCAAGTCCCAACATGTGTAAAGGCCAATTAAACAGATGAGTTGTATGCCTCCATAGGAACAGGGTTCTATAGTCTGACAGGACAGTTGAAAACCACAAACGTGAAACCACACGTGAAACCACAAACGTTGGGCAACGTAGCCTAGATGAAAAAGTTTTGTCAGCAGGTCCTGGAAAAGATGCCAAATAATGTTGTACAGTTCTGTCCAATTATCTGTGCACATGATCCGTCCAATATTGCCAAGCTCTGTGCTGCGTGAGATTACTGTTTATGTCCATCCAGGAATTTGACAACTGTAGTTAAAGGTCGCTGGTCAGGTGGTGATTGAAGAAACACTCTGTGTCCTCCGAATTGTTGAATTTATATCGTAATACTTGTTGAAGAATGACACAAAGCACAGTGGAGTAACGGAGGGAGAACTTGATGTCCTTTTGATGCAGTTTGGTCTTGACAGAGACGCTTGGACACGACTGCCAAACTTCCATTTCGGTGATGCAAGGTTCATAGGCTCCAAGCTTTTTACACACCACATTGGATGTTAGCACAAATTATTAGCTATCCATTTGTAGAAGCAATTACGGGCCCTGTGTTTCTCAAACTATTGGAAGTGAAATTTGGGCTTAAGTGAAAGATAGTAGGAATCCATTACTCACACTGTCTCAATATAAGGCATCAGCAAGTTCAATCTTTTTCTAATTTTTAGTCACACTAGTAATGTTGCTCAAGGGTTGGCAATGTGAGTCAGTCGGTGGGTCCAGCATTTTGGTCCAGACAGAAATATCTCAAGAAATATTTTATAGATTACCATGAAGTTTTGGCACTAACAGCCCTGTCTCCTAGAAATTATGTTCACCGGAGCCACCCACTTTGAGCTTCAAAACCGCTCTTCAGAAACCAATAGGTGACATCACGGCTACATCCATATTTTTTACAGTCTATGGATGCAGGACACTGACACCACAGACCGGGGTTCACATCCTGAGGCATCTGTGTGATCAGGTTTAGACAACAAAAACATATGTACATATATGAACGTAATTTCTTTGGTTTGGAGTGAAATATCTTGACAATGTTTTCATGGATTGCCATGAAATTTGGTGCAATTATCCAAGGCCCTCAGAGGATGAATCCTACTGAATTTGGTGATCACTGATGTTTTCATGTAGCACCATCATGAGGTTGACATTTCTGATTCATAGTGAAATAACTCAACAACTGTTGGATGGATTGATATTCATGTTCCTCTCATGATGAATTGTCATCATTTTGGAGATCTCCTGCCTTTTGATGTAGCGCCATAATCAGGTTAGAATTTCTTTCTGTTCAGTACTTATGACTAAATATACAAAACTCAGATGTTCTTTCTGTTTAGCGCTAATTGCCAAATGTTAGCATGCTAACATACTGTATTGGTCTGAATATGAGACCCTGATTATAAGATCAGATCAGGTCTTTTCCAAGACTTACAACTTGGATTAAATTACTCTTCTTTGCATTTTACTTGCAAAACTTTTTTTGCACTTACAGTAACATAATGGGTGTAGTTGTCAACTTGAGTATTTCACGTGGATCACTGACTCTCCTCTGCCACACTAAGCTCCGTGTGTGAGGGGAGCGTTCAGCTCCACCCGCAGTGAAACAGAGGAGAGGAGAGAGACTCAGTGTGACCATAAATGACAGCAAAACGCAGTAGAGACCATGTTCATTCATGTTATTTACCTAATTTTTGTGTACTCCTTTCATTTCAGCACAGTATGAGGCTCTCTACTGCGTTTTGCTGTCAGTTATGGTCGCGCTGAGTTTCTCTCCTCTCCTCTGTTTCACTGCAGGTGGAGCTGCCGCTCCACCTGCTACACTGAGCTCCGCGGGGCTGAGGAGAGACGGTGAAGTAGTCAAGCTGACAACAACACTCGTTAAGTTACTGTTACTCAGTTGTTTGCCTACTTTTGAGCCACTTTGTTTAAGACGATCACTGTGTCTCTCCATCTTTCAGGCCCCCTGGCACTGTAGGCTAGTTGTGTGAGACGGCAGCTCCCTTCAGTCTGAAAGGGAGCGCTTGTTTTACAGATTTTTAGCACCATCAGTTGGTGTGAATGTATATTGACATTTAAAAGTCTAGACCCCGAAGATAAGACAACTTCACTTTTTTCAGATGTATTTCCAAGAAAAAAAAAAGTCTTATAGTCGGATCAATGCGGTACTAAACTATGATTTTGAAAATGATAAGTATTACCTTCACAACACCAGCCTGGGTCTGTCAGCATTGTGTTACAAGCCACGCTTGGCCCTTGAAGAAGGTGGCCTTGTGGGTAATCTGCATGAGGGACACAGACGTATTCAGTTGTTTGTGTTGTTAGCTGCAGCCACAGTGAATAACGGGATACTGAGAGAGAAAGAGAGAGAAGTTACCACAGTTACCAGGAAAGGAGTTCAAATGTCACAGAGAGGCTGTGTATCATGTTTGCTGTAGTGCTGAAATAAAAGTGTCCCATCCCAGCTTGTTACCAGCTATGAGCCAGGCTAAGCTAAGTAGGCTAGCGCAACACCAGAGGCCTCCCAACTATGGTTCGGAGCCACAAAGCTGGAAAGATAACAACTGTCAATGTGAATATGTTAGCATGCTTTTAACTCAATGCACTACTATGCCTAAATACAATTTCACGCTTTTACCCCTGGATGTTTTTAGAATTTAAACAGAAACAAAGAACTGCTGCACTTTTTAGGAAGCCTTTAATGTACCATATACCTGTGATTTGTAAGCTGTGATTTCTGACTCAGGTACTTCATCAGTGTCACTCCACTGCTCAATGCGAAATAGAATGCAAACTGCTTGAAAATAATCTTGGAAGCAGGTGAACAAGCTGCTGAACAAGGTTGTCATAGCACTATAGACTGAGCAGAGAGAGAGCAAAAATAGGACATTCACATTATGCTCTATATTTTGTATCTATTTGCATACAGTTGATAGCTACATATGTCACAACAAGGAACATTCTGCTTTATTATGCCAGGTTTGTTTACACTGCTTTGAAAGGGTCAGTGTCTAACAAGCCCATACTGTGTAATATCTGTTGGGTTTATATCCACCAGGATAATAAATACAAACTAACCTGATAGTATATTTTTCCATTTTCTAAACTGTGTTTTCTAATTCTGTGCTTTAGGATTATTTAACGATGTACCTGGTTCCAGCACGAGCACCATCACACTGCATCATGATGAAGCAGATCCCAGTAAAGATTACATATGTATGTATGGGCCGCATCTCCCACTGTGACAGCTTCAGCTCTTTCATAGGCTCTGTAGGTGAAGCACAGTGTCAACACATCGCCTCACATCCCCCTGCCGCTCCCCGCAGAGACTCCCTCACAAACAACATCAAACACACAGCTATGACTGCCTCTACCTATCACGCATGCCTCCTTCATGTCAAGGATGGTGATATTCATAATGGGTCGCGGTGATTGGCCTGATTAATGTAGTCGACTGCTGACAGAGAACAAACAGAGGAAGGTGATTGTTTTCACTCTGATTCGGTTAATTATACTTAGTGGATAATTTACATCTGAATGTTTTAATGTATCCTATACACAGCAGCCAACTCCATCACCTGATGAATAATTCTGGATGTGTCTGAATTCTGGCTCGGCTTTTGACAACAACAAAATAAATTAAAATGATAATGATGTAATAAGTTAAACACTTTCTACATGTATTTCAAATTGCGGCAGCCTTTGTTGAGCATTTGCAGTTGTCTCTTTGGCAAATACCTAGCAAATCAAAGTTAGTGAATTTGGGATGGCAAGAGGTTGTCATGGAAATTGTAAAGCATTATTTTCAATCTGTGCCTATAGTTTACATAGGCCTAGTAATTTGGCCAAGTATTCTATATGTAGTTAGAGTTTGTGAAAGGTTTCTCTTCTTCTGCTTATGGTGTCAAGCCTAGCCTGGAATAACAGTAATCAATGTACCAATTCCATACTACATACTGTGTTGATACTTTAAAATATACACAATGTACTTATGTTGACAGTGCATTATTTTGGCAGTCAGTATAAATGTACCTTACCATTTTGCACTAACAGGAAATGATAAGGCATGCACAGGATATAAACACAAGTGTGAAGTTTTTAGAATTGAAACCAGTTTCCAAGTATACTTTCTACACTTTATATACTTTATCTAGCTGCCACTTACCACAACCAAGGGCTTCTGCAGGACAGCTTGAAGTGACACAGGACTGGCAGTCAAAAGTTGTTCTGGGTTGACAGCAGTGATTCCTAGATTCCTTCACCATGACCACACTCAGACATTCAAGTCCCTCTGGAAACAGCTCAACAACTGTTCTAAAACAAAAAAATGTGTGTCTATAATTCCTGCCATGTTGTGGGATTCTCTAAATCGTTCAAAGTCTCGGACTCCACTGATCTGTGCTTAGTTTTACTGCTGAGTGTTAACTGTGAAAGCTGGATGGAGGAGATGAAGTTGAGGAAGGCCACCATTGTTTTCGTCAACAAAAACTACCATGCACCAACATGAGTTGCATTGTGGGTAATGCAGGCTCCAGATTTTGACAAGGAAGAAGAATGTGTGGAATAAAAGTCTGCTGCATCAAATTTGATTCTTTTTTTTGTTTTTTAAAAAAGAGCACCATGAGGCCAACAATGTCATAGGAGTGCAATGCTAAATAAATGTGGAATACTCTTTTAATGAGAACTAGTATGTTTTGTCTTTATTTACTCTGGTGTATTTCTAATCACAGGTTAACACACGGTTGATGATCATTACATGAAGAACTATCACAGGTCTCAATCTTGTCTCAATCACTGAAATGCTATTTACCCGGTGTGTCAGATCAAGAATGAATTTCCTTGTTTCCTCATGACAACAGGTATACATTCTCAACATGTATGAAACTAATAATACATTAAGTACAAAGCCCTGCCAATGATGGTTGTGATAAACGACACAGATCCAAATGATGTCTCCTAAAACCCAGTGAAAGCCCTTCACACTAGCCTGATCATTTATTCATAGAGTGGCTTATTATTCTGAACAGAACGCCTTTCATGTGATTTTGAAATAATTATTTCACTTTGCCTTTGATTCCCACTGGCAGCCCTAACAAAAGCTAACAGGAGGCTGAGGTGTATTGATGAAACCCAAGGGTGAGAAAAGAGAAACTTTTTGACATCCTGCAAAGAGTGTCAGTGAGTGGACCATAAAACAGCTTCTTACACCATGACCTCACACCTTGAAGTTGCATGATCGTGGGGCTTATGCACTTTTCTTCATCATTCCCCATCTTTCCTTGGTATTTTATTTCCTCTGCTCGGTGCTGTGTGCTTTACTGCAGCAGGTATTGTGACCTCTGACCTCTTGACTGCACCTGACTGTGAGGCTGATGTCAAAATAGGGCATCTCCCTGCAAGCAGTCTGGCCAACATTGACAAAATCATTCCTGTTGATGCAGGAATCATTGTTTCAAAATAGTGTTTTTGTCCATGCAACAGGCTCCTCTGCCCACTACTTCCTGTTGGCACGGCTGCACCTGATGACGCACTGCAGAGTTTTTTATTGCAGCTCATCTGAACTTTGCAGTGGAATGGAGTCTGCTGGAGAGTGCTGAAATCATCTCATGCTGGCAGACGTTTTCACCTTGAATGGTTGCTATCATTCTCCCTCACAGACACAAACACACATATAAAACTAGATGTGGCTTTTGTTCAAAGGGGGGAAGAAGATGGACATTGTGGAAATGCAAAAAAGGAAACAAGGAACACTTGTCTGGCTCATCCTGATGACACTAATGTTGACTTTATGTCTTTACAGGTGATAGCATGTCTGCTTCTGTGGTCTTACAGCTCCTACGATGGATAAGGAGAGACTCACTGTCGAGATAAAAATACCCCTATGATCCACACTTCCAGCTTTCTAAAGATAAGATATTAAAAAGACAATTCCTTGTGAGCTTTAAAGATCACCCATATTTACCAAGAATTTGTTGCCCTTTTTATTCACTAACGTTAACCAAAGTGCTTTTGTAGCCTCAACCACATATGGGAGTCAGGACATGAACTGCATCATCTCTGGGATGGTAAATTACAACACAATTAGTGAATCTCCCCACACTCATGAATGAAGGACAGCGCTCCGTATTGTCCTGTTGACGTTCTTCACAGGACGTTAGAGGGATCAAATGACAGATCATGCACTTCTGTTGTGCAATTTGTTCTCACAAAATTAAATAAAAAGATAATATATTGTCTTTATATTATCATCGGATGCACCTGAGATCCTAATACTCAAGTATGGTCTTCAATTGTCTCATTGATGCTATACAAATAAACTGCACTCTGTACTGAGGCGGGCACATGACTTTACTGAGTTTGTCTACATGACTGAGTTTGTTTGAGTCTTTGATGCAATTACTAACTATTGTATGGAGTTGCATTAAAGCAGGTAAACAAAGCACATTAAACTGTTCTCTGTGATGCTGTTGACAGTGTGATAGTTAACATGAATTCAGAAACTGAAGTGCCATTAAATACCGATCACAGGAACTGTAACCACGGTAACACATGTGAGTCAGCACATTAGTGTTGCGATTTTCCCTGATACATCAGAAAGTGAAAAGAAAACAAAAGCAGTTGTTTTCTTGCATCAGGATCCATGTATTTTGGCAGTTCCCCAGTCACTTTCAGTTCTCCCTGTGACTCCATGTTGATGCATGATAACAGACCACAGAATGGTCTGATGAGTGAATTACCTGTTATATAACTTCATGTTTACACCTCCTGGTTTGTTTGTAATAAGTCATTGTGACCATGATCCTCACTACGCGAACTGAACAAGTGGTAAAGCAACCTAAAAGTCTGAAGGAAAACTGACAAACAACAAAATCAGAAGAAAATGGACCTGGACCAAAACCAGTTTTATTGTCCAATTATATTAGAATTTTTCATCTTTGATTAGAGTTTCTGAAAAGGTTACATTTTATGACTGTAGCTAAATTTTTTGTGTTTTGAAAGGGCTCTTGCTCTTATTAAATCACGTATGACATTGACTCTTCAGGAGTAGTTTTCATTCCTAGCTGACCATTAAGATCCTGAATTGAATCGCACATTTAACCTCAATCCAATAACACATTTGGCAAGACTACTTTGCTCACAAGAATTAATGAGTCATACTCTTTCATTTCTAACTATTGGTACGTCAGGTTTTTATTGTACTGTTTGGGGAAGTGAAAGGAATGATGAAGGTATCAGTATTCAGTCAGAGCCAGGTTGTATCTTCAACATTGTCCTCGGAGCAAACATGATGAGTGGTGGCCAGGTGAGGAAAAGAGCAGTGTGTGTTTACTCCTCATTATTTTTCAACTATACAGTGAATTTAAACTACAGGAATCAGTGTGCTTTTCATGCACCAATCCACCATTATTACGCCACAACCTCATCTTCATTTGTGTGCTTGCCTCTTTCATTTCCGGATCCTTCTCTTTTCTTTCATTCCACAAAGACCAATCCCACCTCCAGTCATCTCTGTCTGCAGCCTCTGTCATTAAGCTCAGTGGTATTTGTCATGTAATAGCTACCATGGCAGACAGCTCATCTCATAAGGAATGAAGACACCCTCAGCAGGTCTACTATCTGCTTCTCTCTGCAGCAACTGGGGCTCTAGTTGATATAATGGCTGTCCTCATTTGATACACTCATCAGACTCAAGATTGCACTTGGTGTCCACCTAATATCAAAATGCATTAGTTGCATGTAGCACAAAGGTTTTTGCAGATGATTTTAGCTGACTTAGAGTTAGTATCCTTCAAAATTCAAAATTCAGATTAAAAACAGACACTTGATGCAACTGCAAAGAATTCAGATTTCGCATTTGTGAAACAGAGTTGGTGCTGGAATGAGTAAAATTAGTCTGTCTTCAATCTCGTGTCTCCTTTAGACCTTCGCCTATCATTGTTAAGGGCAGGTATACAATTGACTTTGTTATTGGTGTGTATGTGGCTTTCTTCTTTCAGCTTTAAATCACTGCTTTCATCGCTCTGCTAAGCTACTTATGAGGCAGCCCATTTGTGGGAAACGAGCACCTCTAGCACTCTCCTTCGGCTCTGATTTGAGCGAATGGATTCACACAATGCGGCCATCGGTTGAATAACAATTGGCAAACAACTGCGCTGGCTTGTTAGTGTGTTTGTGTGTGAGTGTGTGTCTGCAGTGATGGAGAGAGATGGAGGTAAAGTCACAGACAGGTATGATAACTGATGGCTGTACAGAATAATACATTTTTGGTGCTACTATCCCGTCGCTCTGTTTGTTCTTGCATGTATTTCCATCACAGCATCCCCTCTAACCTCAGCTGTGGGTGTTTTTGTGGATTATCTTTAACATAATTAACCCATGAGTGAATTTCTGTCTGTCTATTTTGATTGTGTATGTGTATGTGTGTATTAATGCATGCACTGACTGCTGATCTGCACACATTAGGTCCAAGTACACATGATCCACTTATTTATTTTTCCAGTGCTGTAAATCTCTGCTAATTAAGACTGATGAATTAATTAGCACTCCTGTAAACAATTGGTTTGTTTGAGCAAAGGTTGTACAGAATTTAAAGACCTTCTGTCAAGCTCATTTAAGAAATAACAGGCTGGTCTGTGGTCTACCTGGAATGTTAATGATCCCTCAGAGATCGTCTGGTGGCAGCTGCTTGCAGCATTTCCGCTGTCACACACACAGTGAAATAACAAACAGACAGTTATTCAGAGAAAATGGCAGTCACAACATGAACTACTTAAACAAAAGAATGTGGGCACCATAAACTTTGTGTACTTTTGTTCTGGGTCTGTTTTTTCTGCTTTGGGCTAACTTCCAATTAAGGAGAATCTTAATGCTACAGCATACAATGATATTTTAGACAATAGTGTGCAGTGTTGGGCAGTATACACAGTCCTTTTAACACATTACGGTAGTGTAAGGGACTGCAATGTGAAATTCACTAATTTAATTATAGTTATTGATTCCAGTAACACTACTTCAACAGTTTGGGTGGGTTGACATTAGTTTGGTCTCAGACTGGTTCAGTACATGCTAGCTTGGTTGTGGGGATGTGGTTAACCACTATTAAAAGAGGAGACATGTGACTCCAGGTAACTCCACAGTTGTCTTATTTAGATGTTGTGTCTTCTTAGCTGGCTTGCTAGTAAGGCTACACTCAGGATCAGCTGGTTTAGTTCACTTCATTGAGAGGACAGGATTTAATGCAGTCACTACGGCTTACATTAAACTAGCTGCTGATAGTCAGTAAATACCTCCAACCTGTCAGCTGGCTGCTTGTTAAACCACAATGTCTCCTTTTCTACATGTGTTAAACACAGAGTATGGATATGTGGCTGTGGCTTTGAAGATGTTTAAAGGCACCTCTGACAGCTGAGTAATGAAGGTAATGTAACAAGTAACTAGTAGGGCTGCCCCCTAAATGTCGATGATTCAGTGCATTAGTTGCAGGTGTGCTGGATTGTACTGTAACTGGGCAGAGGCTGTGAACAACATTTCTCATAATCATTGGGAGGCTATATTGAAGAAAGAAACATTAGTAGTAAGGCTGAGTATTTATAAGAATGATACACAGGCCTTACCGGGCATTTGGACAAAAAAATGCCCCTGCATTAAAATAACACAGTTGAGCAGTTGAGATAGTGTCACAGTTTTACAAATTATTGTTGCTTCAAATTGCAGATACATTTGAGAATCCTACAGGGCTCTTGCCTGATAATGCATTGGGTCAATTATGGAGTTTTATAGAGTATTAGTGAAATATATCAAAATGGGAAGAAAAAATGATCTAATGATGCAAAACTTGCATGTTGCATATTTAGTGTTATGGAGTCCCAAGAAGGCCATATTATCCTCCGTCTCAGTGATTGTTCCATCTTAACAACTGCAAGGTAAACAGTAGAACTGAAGCATTAACATCACAAAGGAGTCCACCACTAATGTGCACTTGCACCTACTTGATTTGCCAACATGGTGCATTGCCAGATGTCATCACATTGTGTTTCTGCCAGATCACCATGTGTTGTTTTACTGGACTGACCCACTCTGCATCAATCTGAATATGACATTATTGGGCAACATCAGTGTTCACCTCTCTGACTCTCTTGTGGCTGAATGGGAGCCAATCCCTGCAGCCAGGTTCCAACATCTGTTGGAGAGTCTGACACCAGAACACTGGTAGCTGTTTTAGCAGCAGATTCATGAGCATGGATTGGAATGATATTTTTAGCAATCCACGTATAGCTGTAATGTTGAAGTGTCCACATACTTTTGGGGCGTGCAATACACCTTCCTTGTTTGCTGGAACATGTTGTAGGTTTGCTCAAGGTGTATGTGTTTGTGTGGACACGAGTGCATGTGTGTCCAGCAGCTCCTCACCATTGCATACCTACAGGGAGGGATAAAAACTGGAGGACTCTTCACTCTTGGGAGCTAATTTAGAGCAAAGCAGCCCTGCCTCTCTGTCATCCAAATTGGAGGATTTACCACACACACACACACACACATACACATGCATACACACACACCCAGGCACGCAAGCACCGCTCTGCGAGCCCATACACACTCTTTCCACTTCTCCTACTTATTAGCTCACATTTGAGTTTGTTGTTATGTTAGACTACTCAGCGCCAGAGCAGGCAAGTCAATCAGAGGCGTCCCATAATCTATTCATCCTCCGGCATGCCCACAGCAAATCAAATTGCTGGAGAGTCAGAGAGGCTTCAGGGACACGTGTCAGCATCTCCACACAACTCCAATGGTGTTGAATGGAGAGAAGCAATCTCGAGGTCTGGTGAGAGAACGCGATGGTAATCAATAACTCTGTGTGAAGGTGTACAGATAGGAATCAGAGGCCAGAGCCTTTCATAAAAGTAAAGAGGCTGGCGGAGAGCAGGTCTAAAACTCTGGCTCTAAACAGGTATTGATTACTCAGAATGGTCACTGGCTTCAGAGAACGGGTGGTGGTGGAGGTAGGGGTGGGGGTGGGGGGTTATATAGAGCGATGCTGAAGCAGAGCACAGGATCACACCTGAGATCGATCCATACAGCGGCACAGCATCTGCTTAGTGATGCTTGGTTTCCATGCCTCAAAGGACCTCACCTCACAAGACACTAATCCAACAGCCCACCACATCAGGCTCATTAAAACTACCAGGCTCAGATACAGTAGCTGCAGCCTGAGTGTTGGGAGCCGCTGAACTGGAGGCGAGCCTTAAATTTACACTGCTGAAACAGTGTTTGAAAGCTTACAATGGTGTTTTCAAGAGCAAGAAAGGTAGTGTAGACAAGCTGAGAATTGATGTTGCTGCACAGGGGTGAAGGTCAACCTAATTACAGGTCTGCCAGTATGAAAAACACAACTTCAAATGGCTCTGAAGCTCCCTGCAGCCTCCAGCAGGCTTATTACAACTAAATGCTGCTGTTTGCAGCTGAATAGTCAGGGGGAGCATTTGTACTCATGTGATACAATGAAAATGACAAACCTTAACTACGAAACAGGATTTTTCCAGTCCCCTAGATGAAACCTTTTGTAGTATTTTCCAAAAAATATCCTATTGCTGTCTTGCAATTATGTAAAGGATGTATTCCTTTAACATTTATATCACTACATCAAATAGAACTCAAACACCAAATAAGTGGTTATAAATAGAGCTGCATCAGTGAGTTGATAAAATTCTATCACTCGACTTATTGTTTTTGATTATCCGTTAATCGTTTCAGTCATTTTTCAAGCAAAAATGTGAAAAACTGATGTCTCT
The DNA here is from genome assembly GCF_963924715.1 of Thunnus thynnus. Lineage (NCBI taxonomy): Eukaryota > Metazoa > Chordata > Actinopteri > Scombriformes > Scombridae > Thunnus > Thunnus thynnus. The sequence continues at coordinate 32,919,044 of NC_089526.1, read as the reverse complement.
AGTTACACAGATATGAGAATGTTCAGCCTTGTCTTAACATGACAGTAAATAAAGACATTTGATGACATCTCCTTGGTATACGTAATGATAAAGCACGAAGCCCTTAATATGTACAGATGGGCGACAAATTAAAGGAAAAAATGATACAGGTCTGAATGTTTGACTCCTACAGTGAGGGGATCTGGTGGCTCTGTTATGCTGTGGGGGGCATTTTGCTGGCATGGTTTGGGTCCACTGGTCTCCTTAGAGGGAAGAGTCACTGCAAATCAATACAAAGTTATTCTGAGTCTCGCTGTGCCCTTAAATTGTGGTTTCAAATATTTCGAGCCTACTCATCGGTGTCTGTTTCATCCTTAATGTTTAGTCAGATGACATTTAAAAAATGAAAGCTAATGCTGAAAATGCTACTTTCTGTGTTAAATCATCACCATTAAACATTTCTTAACTTGGCCTTTATTACTATACAATTACCAGTTATGTTCAGTAGATTGCTCTGACATTTTACAACTTTTGACACTTTTTTATAGTGAATTCTGGCTTTGAGATAACCAGTAAATCCAATAAAGTTCATGTGTACATCAGCTAACAGAGGTCATTCTCCTTGTAAATACATTTCCTCAGCAACAGCCATCAATCAGCAGCTATTATTTTTCGCCCTGCCCATTGCCTCCGAAGTTAAACATTTAATGTTAGCAGAATAAATTGCATTATGTTTTGAGATACTATCAACTCTTAAGTCTCTACATTTTTAATTTAGTTTGTGTTGACACAGATTGTTATCTGCTATCACTTGTCTCTTAGGCTGCATTCACACCAAATCCAGCAATCCGGCACTATGTCGCAGGGGGCTACAATGATGTTGGGGTGTGTTGTTTGAGGTACCAGTGAGACAATGAAATATGATCCAGGAAATCGAGTTGGAGATACAAACCACTGTGCAGCTGTTTATAAAACTCAGACAGGATTTTACAACTCTGGAAAGTTATCATGGCCAGCAACTGTTTTATCTTTGTTGCAATGATCACGAGCTGAATGCAGCATTATATATAGGTGATTCTCCAGGAGCCACTCTGTCATAGTCTGGAGATGCCTTATCTGTCATCAGCTGGGACTTTATTCATGTTTAACTGCTTTCACCCATGCTTAGATTTATGGCTGCTTTGTTCAAGCTCAGATCCTCATGCATAACGTCCACCTTCATGTGCAGGTGTGATCTGTATTGTTGGTCCTGGAACCACCCTAAATATCTCCTGTGGTATTGAAATGAAAAAAAAAACTATGTTCAGGGTTTTTCCAGATATACAGGAAATATTTTAAAATATATTGCACAAGCAGAATATGGGTTTTCAGGAGTTCAGACTGTAAATTACACCATGTTAGAGAAGGCTGAAGGCTTATCAGACACCAAAACACTGCTAAGTGATTTACTATGAAAGAGGATTTTACAACTTTGTTGTCATGGTGACAGTCATTAATTTATCTTTTGTCTGAGTAGCCAGTAGATAACTGTTTATTCTTATGACATTCTCTGGAAACAACAGCATAATTTGGTACAAATTATAGAGAAAATAGAGACAATGTTCAGAGACAGTACACATATGTAGTTATTAAAATCAGCTACAATCAATATGTTTATATTAACAGTGGATCCATTGACTATGTGTAAATGGGCTTGGTTGTAGTAACAGACCCACAGAGAATTATCGCTGACCCTGCAGTTCCCCTCAGCTCTACACAACTTTTTAAGTGTCTTTCAGCTCACTGTTTTGGTTTTGTGGCACATAACTTTACAGGTTTTATTCACTCTCACTGCTTTCGTAGAATTGTTTTTGGTAATAGGAGACAGCAATTTTCAGCGAAAAAGCTCCCTATACCAACTGTAGACTACCTGCTTGGCACCAACAGAAGACAGACAACATTCAAGAGGCTGGATTGAGGGGCTCCATAAAGAACCTGGATAAGTTAAAACTCTCCGTGCTCATGTGATTCAACAAGCCATTCAGATTTGATGCCCCTTCTTATGTCACATGGGGTGACGCTAGGTTAAGCTAAGCTAAGGGTGAAAAATTTGCCCATATTGCAGGGCTGGACAGGGGACAGAGCCGCTGCTGAGCATCGGTGAGCTCTGCAGAAGAGAGCCAGCTGCGGAGCAGAGCCACTGCTCGCTGACAGATGGCTGCTGAGCCCCGGTGAGCTCTGCAGGAGAGAGCCGGCCAAGGAGCAGAGCTGAAGTGTCCTGCGTCGCTGCTGCTGCAGCTGCTTCCTTGTCTTCTGGAGGAATAAACTCTCGATTCTGCTCTTATCCAGAGCAGTTTACCGGCAGGAGGAGTTTGTTTTTTAAACTTTGGATTCATCTTCAAACTCGCCTCTCAACCTAGTCGGAGCTAAAACCAGAGTCACAACCCACTTCAGCTGCTGTCATCAATAATAAATATCTTAAATGCCAGTGAGTTTATATGATTTTAAAGTTACACAGTATGTAGATATTCTGATGACGTTATTTTGAGTGTGGACGGAGTAGCTATAATGTTAGCATAGCTCCGATCGATCTGAACTCCATTCAAAAAACAAGCATTTTAACAGTTGTTTGCTTGTCGTCTTGCGGTCAGACCTGACAAAGAATGAATTCAGGCATTTTACAAATTGACATCATGATGTAGTTCCGGCATCCTTTTGATCCGTTTATTGCAATTAAATCACAGCAAAATCTAAGTTTATTTACACTCAAACCAGCCATTCTGAACAGGGCTGTTTAGACAGGATGAGAACGCTGCTGTGGTGCTTGATCCTTGTGGTATTTTGACCAAAGCATGTCAGATACATTTTATTAAGACTCCAAGGAACTGTGTTAACTTGTGGAAAAGGGGTATAATATGACCCCTTTAAATTCACTGCTTCAAACTGTCCCATTTGGCCAAAGTCCTACAGTATCTCAGTTCTGTATGGAGGAGTTACGCATACAGTCAGTATATATGGAAGAAATGAGAAGACAGACATAAAGAGGCAAAATTAAAGCATTTTCAGTGAAAGCCTTGAAGTTGAAAGAAATTAAACAGAGGCCTTCGGGAGCTGGTTAGAATTCTGTGGGGACTGAAGCTACAGCATGTAAATCAGAAGGGAAAGAAAAAAATAACCTCCAGACCTTGTTATTTGTTTTGTTAGTAAGAGAATCTTTATCACCTTTGGGGCAGACTGGATTTGTTTCTGAAAGACATGTCCTGAGCAGCAGATAAGGAGTTTAAAGATGATAAATCCAACAGTGACGCTCAATTTCATACTAAAGTGCAGACACAAAGCTGGACAGACTGCTAATTTAGGTGCTGATAGAGCAGCGCAGTTTGGACAAAGGAGAAAAACACAATGGAAAAGGAAAGACACATTCAAGATTAATAGCCTGTCAGTACAAGTGGAAGCTAATAACATGGATCAGTGAAATCAGAAGTCGGTGGTTTGTGTTTCAATGTGGGATAAATATGTTTGAGCGAGCAGACCGAATGTTTGGGAATAGTCTCTGTGCAGGCTGTAGGGCCTTAAGGATTTTAGCCACAAATTGAAAAAGCCATCAGTAAACGATCACTGTTTCATCCAAATAAACAAAGTCACCTTAAGCAAAGATATACATATTTACCAGCTGAGATGAAATAAATTGTTTGTTCTCATTGTGAATTTGAAATATTCACATGCTCATATATACATTGAAAGATTTATTGGTTGCTGTAATCATTCCTCCTGTCCATAATGGCTGTAAAATGATTCCTTCATAGGCACATTACTACACTTTCAAGTGATGAGGGACAAAACTATGGTCCTTGTTTTGTACAAAAACACATTCTAAAGTTCAGATGAAGCTAACATGAGGCTTTGGAGTCAGCCAAAATAAGAGATCTCTTCAATAGTTAGTCTTTTTACATGGCTTATTTAATCTGCTGTTGGGCCTCATACTCCATGAGATAAAGGCAGGCCTGCGTGCAACTCACAAGGCCCGAGAACAGGAAAAAGCGCCCAGTTGAGTACAAGAGAGTCCATTTTGGACTCCATATCCCAACATGCACTGTTCAGTTCACACCTAGGTGCTAAACCGGAAACGGTCTCAACAAACAGTCTCTCATTGGCAGAGACGAAGAAATCCGGACAACTTCTCTGCCCTGCTCTTCTTCAACTGAGTCGACTGCTGTTTTCTCCGCCACGCCGTCGAGGATCAGTTGCCATGAAGCCCTGCCGAGCACTAGGACGGCCCCGTCAGCATCCGAGCTGAGGAACCAAGCCGGACCGAAAGACAGACTTAACACACACCCTGCTCGCTTTCTGTAGTGACCAAGAAAGAGGCTTAAGTCTGGGCAAAGACAGTGTTAGTGTGTTATTTTCAGCTTCAGTGCTGACTGTTTTGAGTTTGTCCCGTTCGGGACTACTGCTTGTGCCACTGTGAGTGAGTTAGTAACTTGCTTTGTTGGTCAGAAACCAGACAACGTGAGTTTCAGACTGCCGTACGTACACGCGCTCTCTGTGGACAAAGCAACCGCTTCTCTCTCCCTCACGGTTGCTTTCTCTCTTCTTCCTTCCCTCTCTTTTGATTAACCCACACACATGCACATACACACACGTCTTTTTACACATCTGATGGTCAGATAACGTGGGACACGTCCCTCGCTATCCGCCATCAGACACGTGTGTTTTACACGGAATTGGGTGAGTGCAAGACATCGACCACCAGGTGACAATCTTGCTATTGTCTAACCAAGACACTGCCGTCACTTCCGCCATTTGGTTATCGTGTGACATGACTTCCTCCCATAGTCACGTCCGTGTCTAAACCCTCGACGTCATCACGCCAGATCATGTCGCCATCTTGTGTCTCTCTCACACACACACGCACACACACACAACAACTGTACTTTGCTGTTGTTTATGTTTGCTTAGGTAGAATTAGATTTTAGAATAGTTGTTTATTGATCAGAGCATTTATTAATTCTGCTAAGTTTAATAAACACTGTCATATCTTTAAAGAGAAGTTTTTTTGTCATTATTGTGTTTTATATATTGTGAAAAGTGGCTGATTGATGGAGTCAGAGCTTGGATTCATACCCTCTGTGTTCACCTGTGAATGTTTATCACTCAGATATTAACATTCTAGATGAGCCCTTATGAGACTAGCTTGTTTGGTTATTGGTTCCGGTTTCCGGGTGGTGCCCTGTAATTATTAATTCATATTAATAATTCTATTAATTTTCATATTAATAATTATCTCTGATAATCATTAATTATTGCTAATAACCAACCATGCTCCTCACAGATCTAACAGTTGTGTCCCCCCTGTGAGGCTCTCTAACAGTTGGTGCCCGAATTATAAATTAAAATTACTAATCTCTTGATTTCATAATTCATAATTATCTATGATAATGATAATGGCTGGTGACCGGTGTTTTGCTTGTTAACATTAGCTAACTTAACTCACAACATTAGCTTAATGTAAATGAAAAAGAACAAGTCAGGCTTGCAATCAAGCCTGACTGAAGAGCACTAGTTATGTCTTTAGGTTCTAAAACTGCACTTGGCGATTTGACAAGATAGGTTTTTGAGACCCCAGTTGACACTGTTGCAATTTTCTCTGCAACACTCTGAAACTGTTTCATCTCGTTGCAAATCCTTGATCTGAAATAGGCTTTAAACACAAATTTTAATGTTTTAAGACTTCCAAAGATACTCTGCTTGGAATAATAATTTGTGTCTGTTTTGTTTTTTATTTCAAAAGTTTAGTTTTCAGTAAAAAGTAATAATTCACTGAAAAGTCCATTCTCTGTGTATGTGCACTGGAAGTTTAAGGCTTCCAAATTACACTTATGTAATTTGCATACTGGACCATGATTGGCTCCAAACTAGTTGTGATGTCACAAATCATGCTCGTAAGTACACACCTTAAACTGAGATTTAAGGTGAGCACAGAGAAACTCCTCTTCAGCAGATGAATGTGAAAACAAACTCTGTACATACATCATCCTACACAGAAAGAACAACAACAAGAGAACAACATCGTGCTGAATCTGAGTCTTAAAACTAAACTTTTACAAGACTATATTTTGTCAAGTTCACCAAACTATACAACAAAACAGGTTGTTGGTCCATGCACTCCAGAACAACACATAGAAGCTTTTTTTGATTTACTATAGATGGTAATCGGCAGCACAACTTGAGTTGTACCTTTCAAACTGTTATAAATTACTTTTGAAAAATAAATATGTTTTAAGATATGAAACCTCAAATCTTATGGTTTAAGGTTTGGTTAGGTTTAGGAAAAGATCATGGTTTGGGTTAAAATATGTACTTTTTTAAGGTTAGGGAAACATTGTGGTTTGGGTTAAAATTACTATTTTGTTGAAGTTAGGAGATTTTTGATGTCATAGTTGGAAGTTATAATGATAATAAGTAAATAATATAAGTAAATAACAATGTTGACTCAAGGTTGGAAACAGGAAACGAACAGTGATATCTTGTGTGCAATGTTTTGGTGACCCATCCATCCACCATGACATTTCTATCATTTCTATTGGGAGGACAGTCTCCTTTATGGCCATACATGTGATATTTGGTGCTTTAGTTCAGTCAGAGACACCTGCATCAACAAATGACCATTTACAGCAAATGGTTTACAGTCAGATTTGGAAGAAAAGGCTTTGCTCTTCCTCTTTGATGGAGCTCTCAAAGAATCTGAGCACCAACAAGGATTCAGCTGGAAAGCTAAACCCCTCCAAACAAACACATACATAACATTAGATCTTAGTTAAAGTCTGTGTAAAGGAAAACTTTTGAAACAATTGCTGAAAACATGAAAAGACTGTGAACTATGTAGTACTGAATTGTTGAGTTAGACCGTTAAACTGCTTTTCACTGTGCTGCTTTTCTGTGTTCAGGATTTTTTGGGCGGGTCTGAAATGGTGGATCCATGACATAGAGGGGTTACTAACATGACCCCTCCCCAAACGCTATATAAGAACTAAAGCGCCTCGGCATCAGCTGGGTGTGTAGTCTGTTGTTTGCCAATGGCAGAATACAATACTTTCATTGCAAGCTTAGCATTAGCATCCTGATGTATGCTGCAGTCAAAACAGTAGACAGAGCAGTACCTCTTGATAATGGCATTGTCTGTGCACCAAACTTTGTTAACATGAATGCATAGTCCCCACGCCCCTCTGGTCTTAGTGGAATCATAACTGTTGTATCCGCCCTGAGGATGTAGCATTAGGCCATTTTCAGTCAACAGTAGAGCTCAGGGAGTTATTTCAACCCAGCTGAGGCGTCTGTTGATGGGTAGAGTCGGTGTTAAAGCTCCGGTCTGCCAATTTAACATAACGATGATTGGTGATGGATCGCTTGTTAACTAGTCATTTAAGTGGCTCCTAGCATTACTTTATTTTTGAAATATCATCCATGTTGCTTATTTTACACCTACAAACAAGGACTATTTTAAATTGTATATTTTTTAAGGGAGTTCAGCATGAGCATTAAGTTCAGAGGCTGTTCAGTTGGGGCGCAGTTTCAGCACCTTCAGCATCCCCCAGCGTTTCAGGGCTCAGAATACTGCTTGTTTTCCACGATTGTGAAACCTAATTTTATATACTTTGATTTTTTTGTATTCTTCAAATTTGGCTGGGTGGTTTATAACACATTTTTCTGTGGTGTGAAAAACTCAGACACAGACTTTAAGTCAACAATTCCAAAAACTTGCATATACACAGAAGGAGGCTGCGGCAGCAAATGGTGATGGCATGAGTGCATCATCAGAGTTATAATGTCAGATTATAATAACCATGCTGTACAACTGTAGGGATATGAGTCAATGCCACTAGTCAGCTGATAACCAGTGATTGTGAAATTGTCATCTTATGCAAACATGACTTCAGTGCTCTGCCTCAACTAACACTATGCGCTGTTGGTGCATATTCCCAAACAAATTAGCAATTAATTAAATTATTGCAGTCAAACTATTACACTGTGGACCAAGGGCTATGAGTGCCCCTTAGGGTGTGGGGCCCTTGTTAAGTTTCCTACTTTGCCCAGTTGGTAAACCAGCCTTGTCTTCTTAGTATGAAATTCCCTGAACAGCGTTTCTTTTTTAAGCAGCAGATGAGAGTACTTCCTTGTATGTTTGTTGCCAGGATAAAACACTGGCAAATAATACTACACATGACTGCCAAGGCGAAGAAACCAACTTGTATTTTCAGACCGCTGACTGAACTTTTGAATTATTTTTTTGCACAGAATAAGCACTGTGGACTTTGACTTCTATTTCTTACAGTATATGTATATTTGCTCTACAGAGGTGTCGCTTCACGGCAAGAATGGAGAGGAAGAATGATTACAGTTACTCATAACTCTTTCAATTTACCGATGTGCATATTAATATTTCATTAAGATCGACTCAAAAAGGAAATAGTGTGGGTATTGTTGTAAACATAAACTGTCAAAATTTGACCAGATTGAACTCAGATTGAACAAAGGGAAGGAGCTGCGTCCATTTGCATTAGGAAGCAAATGTGGCTCACCTTGTTCCATATTGAAATGGATAGGAAGCAAAATCCAGTTTGAATGTACCATTAGGTTACTGCTAACTCAAAAAAAATTCACTTCCTGCTGCCTTTGTTTCACATTGACAGCTTTGCAGAGGCTTTTATAGTGTGTGTGTGTCACTGCTATTGTCCACTCTAACTTTGTGTACACAAGTGCTATTTTAGTGATTTTTTTCAGTAGATTAGTTTTGAATATTGCAGGGGGGGACAGCACAAGCAGAAACAGACATAATGGTTAAGTGAACTGCATGTGACAGGTGGTTTGTGAGAACCAGAAAACTGCACCAGCCAATCAATGCCTTTTACCATGCAATCTTGTCGGATGGGAAAATAACTCATGTCATCCATGCATCACACAATGTGATTGCTGTTTCTCATGGCATTACATGGCATGAGACTCCCAGCCACACATGAATGGTACATGTTTGCTTGTATTTGTACTTGGAATCTTTTCTGGCAAAAACTTGGTGACCACTGCCATAAAGACTGCAAATATATCCTTGGGTAGTCATATTTAAGGCTTAAACTATAGCTGTAAATGTGAACACAGCTTTTCCCCCATCAGTCAGAGTCAAAGGATTATTCATGAACAGCCATCCATGGTAGTAATATGTGATAATGTGCGGTGGTACATATATGAAGAGTTATGTGTACCATGTGCTGTCTGAGACCCTGACGATGTGGGTCGTCTCCCTTCAAGGCTACAGCAGCATGGAAACTCGTGAATTATGGTGCAGATATAGTTTTGAATTATGGGACGCCGACAGTGACTGCTCCTCATTGATGATCAGGGTTTTAAAGGGACATTCACAAGGTTATAACCATGTCAAAGCCAGGCAGTAAAAAAATATTGTCTGACATAGTAATACCAAAGTAATTACACTGTAATGGCATGTTCCACAGCCTGGGTGAACACTGTGTGTGTGGATCAGGCTGCAACACACTTAGACAGACATGTACAGAAGATCATTTAGATTTAGTAGAAAAAGTCTTATAGAGCCAAGGCAGAGAATATCTTTGGAGATAGATAATGTTCTGAATGCAAACCCAATCAGTGCTCAAAATGTTCACAGGAGAACTACTCAAGTTCAGCCTCTTTGCTGTGTCACCTCACTGTTCTGTGACTAGAGTAAAAGGAGCTGAAAAGATCATGAAATGTATTATTTTACTACACAGATGCAAAAGGCCACAAAGTGGAGAGTCATTTTATACATTTTGTTTGATACTTTGTGAAAAGCTGATAGGCTTTTAGTGTCTAGGGATGTCAGTGTCAGTTGGTCAGTGGGTCAGTCCACCAGTTTGGTCCAGACTGAAATATTTTAAAGGGGAGGTATCATGCATATTTCCAGGTTAGTGATGCAGAGAGTAAGAATAGAGAGGTCAGGGTGATGGATTCACAGACTTGCAATTAATACTGTATTTACTTTTTTTATACCCACACCACAATATTTCCTTAATCATAACAAAGTGTTTGAGTTGTGTGACCCTAAAGGGGACATATTCTGCACATTTCCAGGTCTGTATTTATATTCTGGAATATCTTTGCATGATTTATAGTTTGAAAACTCCTTTTTTTATCTTATACTAGTCCTTTATGCAGCCCCTCACTTTGTAGTTGTTTTAGCTCCTGTCTCTTTAAGGCCCCCCTCCCAATGAGCCCACTCTGTTCTGACTGGTTAGCTTCTGGAAGCTGCGTCTCTGCCAACTTCTGACAGCTAGGGAATAAGTAGTAGGATTTCAGTTCTTTTTCTTGTTCATTACTCGAAATGGAAACTTCTAAAATACTGTACATCCCAGTAGCATGGCCAGAAATATTAATTTAGGTGTGTCTGTGGGATATAAGGCATGCAGGAACCAAAGTGATTTGTGGATCAACCATAACAGTTTTTTTTTTACATTTGTTGTAAGATCTCATCAACATTAGTAGTATTTACCTACTATTCAGTGTATCAATAGCAGGCTACTGGTTTTGTTTATTGTTGAACATATGATAGACTCAAGAAATAAGGTGGTGGAAGTGAGCAGCAACATTATTTCTTCATTTAATGCTGCAGTGATTTCCTCAAAAACATTATAGCACAACTGTTGCATAAAAGCAATGTCAAACCTGGAGCTGTGGCAACTGCAATGGTCTCACTCACTGAACATCTGCAGCACTGAACATGCAACTACATCACATCAGATTTTCTAATAGCAAGGGTAACCACACAACCATAGGTTTTTTTTAAGGCTAAGCCTATAAGCTATTTGCACAATGCCACTACATGGAAAAAACACACTTTATGTCAGTTTGCCACTGACATAAATTAAGTAAGCATCATGTATCCAACAATATAGCAAAGTGTGAGATTAACAAAGTTTAGCTTCATTTATAAGCCATCATTACATTCACAATCCCTCAGCCAAGAACACAATAGGCCCGACCAGCAGGTCCCATTTCAAAAAGTACTTCTACCATCAAAAAGCACAATTTATACAAAAAGCACATTAGTATGACTTACATGTGTCAGCACATCTTCAAGGTTTAAAACAATGAGAAACATCCACTGAGCTGTGATGTGTCATTTCCATTTGCTTCCAGACTTTGGCAGAATTGAATGAAAATCAGAGAGGAGTCATAGAAATGTAGCTGCAGGATTTTAGTGAAATAAACTCAGTAATATTTACACATTACAGTACACACAGGACCAACTGCTTACTGTAGGTTCAACATTGCTTTAAATCCAGAGACGTGCATATTTATCACAAAAATAATGTCCCCAGATAGTGTGGATACTATAGTTAACTGACCTTAGAATGTAAATGAATCTGTTATTTTTCTGCTTTCTGCAGAGCTGAAGTTTCATCCCATAGCAAGACATGATGGATCAACATCTCATTGCTTGTTAGAAATCTGTCTCTGAGAGATCTGATATGCTTACAGACACATATACATAAATTGGTGGAATGGGTCGCTAGAAGGGAAGCAGTAGCTGACTCATCCGGGAAATCACCCCAACCGGGTGTGCAATCCACATATCATACCAATTATTGCACAATTCTCTTATTTACAACAAAAATATATAGGTTACAGTCCAACGAATACTCTGATACAGGTGTAAACTCTACATTAACAGATCTAACCTTATCTTATGTTATCAAAAGTATCAATGCATGTATCAGATACACGACTTACACACTCTCATTTATGTGCTTGACGTGCAAAAATATCCCTCAATGCTCACAATACTAACATTTATACAACACAGCTTGAAAATAAGTCATGAATGAAGACATTTTCAGAACCAGTCAGCAGACCTTCTGCACAGGCCCCAATCACAAACCACAGACAAGCAGCAGCAACAGGTGATTCAACAACCAGCAAACAACTTATTCAAAGCCTCACTGAGCTCCACAGACAGCAACAAGAACACAACAGCTAGATAAACAGCTAGACAAACAACAAACGGTGCAAAATAAGAGCTACAAACAATCAACAATAACACAGCAAGAGTTAAACAGTGTTACATACAGAGAGCCACGGCAGGACATTTAACCAGCAGGAAGGGACCAAAGTGAGCGAAGAGACAAAGATAGAGAGAGACACAAAGAGAGTGTATTTGACTCGCGTTTCTGAAGTCCATATTCTGTCTTTCACAGAAATGAAGTAGCGTTAACTTACCTGCTCTGGCTCCTGCTCCTGTACTAGAGTTTTTTACATTCACTGCTACATTCAAGCCCTTGCCAAATGAGTTCAGGCGATGCTGATTAAGCCTATCAGCGCCAGATAAGTCTCTCTGTATTTCACAGTATACAGAGTTTTTAAATTTGGTGTTTGACATTCTTGCGCTGGCCAGATGAATACATACTGCACATGTGCTATGGGCAGAGCCGGCACACTAGAAACTCCTGCTAGCCGTGCCGCCTAACTTCCAGTAAGCTCTCTGCTAACTTGAATGGGGATAAAATAATATGATTGTGCGGGTCTTCTGGACTTTCAAAATGTTATTGGACCGAATGGATCAAATTCTGATAGTGAAATGAGTCATTTCATGGGGGTTGTGTGACACTCAAAACAACTTATCCACCGTTTTACAGCTGCAGCAGTAGCGAAAGAGTAGGCTACAGTGGAGCCTATGACGTAAGCATGTGTTGACAATGTTTTTGTAATTACTCACACTGTCAGAAGAGACAAAAGTCCTGCACTCCAGCTTTAACAACTCAACAACTTGAAAGGATTGCCATGAAATTTTGTATGAGGTTCACATTTGTGGTTTTGAACAAGATATCGCAACAATTATTGGATAGATTACCATGAAATGTGGTACACACATTCATGCCCCCCCAGGATGAATGACAAGGACTTTGGTGATAACGTGACTTTTTTTTTGCCAACTCTCACACTTTCACCATCAGTCTCACGCTCTCACACTGCCCAAACAACTGTCATGCCAAAACATTGCAACAGCAACAAAGGTGAACAGGAAATTAAAGTCAAGGTCCTTCTGGTATCGTGATGGTTAACCCAAGCAAATGACTTTAACTCTGGAAGATAGCTGAGTAGTGGAAAACCAGGTGTTTCATATGGGTCTTTCCATGGAGCTGCATCTCAAATTACTCTCTGATTGGTGCACAATGCTTATCTCCGTGTTGATTGGACAGCTGCTCAAGTTCACAGTTGGGAGCCCAAAAGGGGTAAAAGCAAGCCAGCCCCACTCTAACTAACGTGGCATGAGCCAAGGTAAGTGACTAGGACAGCTATCAATCTTGGATTAATTAATTAACGAACCCAGGGTATTTGTTATACACAAACTATATAATATTTGTATTGAATAAATGCTCTGAAAGTTACAGAGTAAGTTTAAGCTATCTTAAGCTATGTAAACAGCTAGCTAGCTTATGTTAGCTAATGTTAGCTGTCTAATGTTAAGAGAAAAGAAGAAAGCAACGCTAAATAATGGCATTTGGCTTTTTCTATGCAACCAGTTAGCTGCAAGAAAGATTTATCAACTCTGTTATTCCAGATGAGATCACTGAGATATTTTAATAAGGCGAAAGAGAGAGGAGACAAGGGATTTGAAAACAGTAGAGAGGAAGACAGGGACAGCAGGAGTGGAGCATCGTCAGAAGAGAGAATGAGATATGTGGAAAATGGAGATGATCAGACACAAGTGTGATCCATCAAAGGTAACTGGGCTTCGCTCACAATACCTTCCACCACTGTAGCTTGCTGTTTATCACACTTAGGCTGTATCCACTTTTTGATTCTATTATGCTTGTAATTTGTTACAGTTTGTAATATGTTAAGTCAGTGTCTACACTTTTTGTTCAATTAGCTAATTGAAAAATCTATCTCTCTTCCCCATAGACTGTAGAGAAAGAGTGTGAGTCACAGTGTACTCCATCAAAAAAAGGAAGAATGCAGGGACAGCCTCATATGGCTCTGAATTTAATTCACAGTGGATCAAGGAATGGTCTTGCATCACACCTGGGACTACACCTTTTCACTTTTGTTGTGTAACCTGCCAGCATGAGTTAGAATGCAAACACCAGGGCAGAGCCGATGTGATTCTCCACTTCAACAGGAAATCACACTTAAAAAAACAAAAAATGGTTGACAGCTTGTCAAAATGGGTTTTTTCACAATGCAAAGCACTGAGATGATGAATAGTGGTTAAGTATAGTGGTTATTTAGTGGGGGTTAAGATGCAATGATTGATGTTATGTCAACAAAACTTTGCCTAACTTGTTATTAAAATAATACATTGATTAATTTTGTACGTCAAAATAACATAAATTACCTAACTGCAGCACACTCTACACCTATGTAGATATGTGATTGGGTTTACTATTTTATATGTACTTTCATCATTACACAACCACAGACCTGAAGAGCCTAGGTGAAAGTGACTATGACAGTGATGCAGCACAACATCCCATTGGCATTTTCAGATCACCTGAGCCCACTGTTCAAGGAGTGTTTCCCTGATTCCAAGATAGCACAAAAGTATTCCTCGGCCAATAAAAAAACCCCAAAATATTCTCATAAGTCAAGTCATGGGCAATAAATGCAACAAGTCACCGTGGGACCATATTCAGCAAAATGAAAGAGGTGCTGGAAGGGCACAATATCCCATGGGCCAACTGTGTGGCCCTTGCAGTTGACAATGCTAGTGTCAATCTGGAAATCAAGAATTCCATTAAGAGCAGGATCCTGGACCAAAATCCATCCATCTACATTCTTGGCTGTCCCAGCCACATTGTGCACAACAACACTGGTGGCTTGGTGTACTCCAAGGTGATGGCTTGACAGTCACAACTGCATTCTGCATTTGCAATATTTCACTGAGCTGGCTATATTTTACACTATGTAAAAGTGTTAAAACTAACAATGTTTTTGCTCACCCTCCAGATGTCAGGTTTTGATGTTGAAGATTTCTGTATCTCGCCTACTAGTTTAGATCCAGCACTTAGAGGAAAAACATGCTTGATGGCAGGTTATCCTTGCATAACACATTTATTGTATTCAATGATTCAGAAATTGTTTGAAGGGCCACTCTAAAATACATATTTTGTGCTGCTCAGAATTCTGCATGTTTTGTGACACTGAATACATGGAGGTACTTCAGCATTTGAGCATCAGGTGGCTCAGTTTGGATCTGGCTGTCAACTGCATACTCAGCCTCTACAAGGCCCTGATGAGCTACTTCAGATCCACTGGTTTGTAGTCCCATTTTAATTATTTACATTATGTAAATAATGAAGAATACATAAATACATTTTTGCTATTTACTATTACTATTATTACTAATTACTAATTATTTCTTAATATTACTATTTTTTAACTTTTTGTCTTTCAGGAGAAAAGCAAGCCAGGTGTCTGTGGCTCTGTGTCTGTTTTGAGAATCTGTTGAGAGAGGTTCATCTCCACTTCTACCAGGCACTTCTGCCTACATTTTGCCAGTTTAATCTGTTATTCCAGAAGCAGCACAGATGCATCTATCAACTCCATGGGCTAGTACACGATTTAACTGTTTCCGTTATTATTATTATTATTATTATTATAAATTATTCTTATATTAATGTTTATGGATGGGGGGGAGTTGCATATGTTCTCTGTTTTAGGTGAGGGCATTCATCCAAACGCAGGTGTCAAAGGTCTTGAAGCCTGCAGCTTTCAGAACAACAAGCTTGCTCTGCATGGCTTGCCTTCTGAATCATAGAACTGTATCAGTGGAGGTGGGCAGTAGGTGCTTGCGTTGAGCTACACACTTTAACAGTGATTGATTGAATGACAGAGATCCAACCCAGGACTGGGCTGGGTCCAAATTATATTAATTGGAATATAACAATAGAAGGTTCTCTTTCCATTGGAAGAGCATCATGCTGCTGCTAATGTGCTTTCTCTCTTTTTTGTTGCTTTTTGTTGCAAAATGCAAAATGTTGTTTTTGTTGACAACATTTTGCATTTGGTCTAATTACCTTTGGGCAGTAATCACAGGTTCCTGCAATGGGTCTCATGTTCCAGTAGGTTTAACACAAATCAGTTTTTGATTGTGTCCAGTGAAGACCTCTAGTCTGTCAAACTGGCAGAAAATGTAGTTTGGCTATCCATGATCTCCAGGGGATGACTCATAATGAGTTTGGTAATCCTCTGACCTTTCTCCAGCACCACCATCAGGCCAAAGACACATAGCATTCTAGGATTTTTCCATGACCTGAGATGAACTCTTTTAATTTTAATGATCTTGTGGCCTTTCTTCTTGCATCAGGATGAATTGTAACAAATACGGTGACCCCCTGGATTTTAATTTCGAGTCATTATATCAAAATTTCAATTTGTCCAACACTTTAATTTATAAAAATACCTGTGAAATTAATCCCTGTGGCTGTGACGTTTAACTTCAGCATAAACTATCCTGCTGGAAGGAAATAGTACATTTGTTGGGGACTATTTTCAGCGACTGATTAATCCACATTTGAGAAATAAGTGCATTGGAACAGCCTACATGGTGGCAAATCAGATTGTTCTCCAGGTCATGTGAGGAGCAAAGAATAAAAATAAGAAAATTGACATCTACCCATGGTAATAAACGAACATGTCACCCAGTCACCCAGTAAAACAGTGTGGCTCATTTATGTGTTTTGGAAAACAATGGAACTCTATGGCGCAGGGGAATAAGATATATCAGGCTTTGAATACACACACAATACTTTTTAGTAGGTTTAACTCTGTATATGGGATTTGTTGACAGTAAGTAAAAAATATAGAATATCTCCAGGCTTACCCTTTAAGTGGGCACGTCTTCACTCCACCTTTCAAACTGAAGTTGCCAAATTGATTGTTAACGGTTTGTCACAAATGCATAAAAACAAACAAAAATGTATGCAATTTGTTTTTGTCAGTAGTTTAGTCCCAACCTGCACATCATCCACTGTGCCCTCATGTTCTGATGCTGTCTCTCAGATTCATATGTATGCACAAAGGAAAGCTGCAATATGCCATTCCCCAGATTAATTCTCTTTCACTTTTAATTCAAACAACGCTAAAGTTGAAATGACAAGTTGTGCTGACAGCGACACAGGCTCGTTACATTTTAATTGCAGGATCTGCTGCAGAGTGATGCCAGATCTACAAATAAAATGGGAAGATGTACTAGTGTGGATAAGAGAAGACAGAGAAAAGACAGAGGCACTTTCTTGGCATGCCAATACTGAGTCTTTTCCATGGCTTTGAGGAGCGCTCAGTCAATATGCTGGATGACATCAAGCCCATCAGAGCTCAGAATTAACACCCAGATTTCCATACAGACATCTGAACCAGTCCTGATGTATTCAACACGGAAGAGTCTGCAAAGGTCATACAATTATAAGACAACTGAGGCTACTATTTTTATAGTTTACTGGACAATGATGTTTCTCTTAGAAATTAAGTTTAATTATGCGAAGAACTTGAATTATTCTTTAATAACAAAATTACCTCTATTAGAGCCAGTATTGCTGCTGATGTAAATACAGATAATCTCAGCAAATCCTGTAAAAATGATGTAACCATGGGAAAATTTACCTGTATTACACTGAGCTTAACAAGACTGTCACTTAATGTAACTTCTCCACTTCATGTATTGACCCTGTAGCTACAGCATTTTTAAGCGGGTGTTTGACAGTGTTTCAAGTCATGTCCTGAACATTGTAAACAGGCATCTTCCCAGATGCCTTCAAAACAGCTGTTTTCAAACCCATACTAAAGAAACTCAACCTAGATGGTAATGCACTGACCAGCTATAGGCTGATATCCATTCATTAATAAGAAAAGAAAAGATGGTTTCAGTACAAATAAACTCCTTTCTTAAAGAAAACAATATCCTGGGGGAATTTCAGTCAGGCTTTAGAACCACAGCACTGAAACTGCTCTTACTAAAATAATCAGCAACCTCAGACTAAACTCTGATGAAAATAAGGTCTCAGTTCTTTTCCTCTCAGACCTAAGCACAGCGTTTGAAACGATTGACCATGATATCCTAATCAATCATCTTGACAAATGGGTTAATCTTTCTGACAATTCTGAAACCTAATTTTTTATACTTCTTTTCTGAGAGTTAAACTGGTACAAAACATACATCAAAGGAAGTACGTTTTACATCAGTCTTGGAGATCATGTGTCTGAGGAACATGACAACTGTTATGGGGTTCCACAAGGGATCTGCCTTGGTCCATTATTATTCTCACTATACATGCTGCCACTTGGTGACATCATCAGAGAACACAATGTATGTTTCCATAGTTATGCGGATAAGACACAACTATACATCTCCGCAAAACCAAATGATGCTGCAGCTATAAACTCCATTACTACCTGTCTTCTGGTAATAAATAAATGGATGAGCAATCATTTCTTAAAGTTAAATGAGGATAAAACTTAAACCTTACTAGTTGGCCCCAAAACAAAAAGAGAAATACTGTTTAATAATCTAGGGAAGTTAACTGGATAAAATCTGAGGTTGCAAGTCTTGGTGTTATCTTAGATTCAGATCTAAACTTCAGGTACCATATTAACAAGGTGATGAAAACATAATTTTTCCTCCTTAGAAACATAGCTAAGGTACAACCATTTATAAATCAAAACAATGCTTAATTTCAAGCCAATTACTGTAATGCACTTTTTACTGGACTGAGAGTCTTCAGCTCATTCAAAACTCTGCAGCTTTGCTATTAACCAGAACAAAGAACACATTAGTCCAGTTTTAGCTGCTCTGCACTGGCTTCCTGTGACATTTAGAATTGACTTTAAAGTCCTCCTCCTCATATACAAAGGCCTTAATGGGCTTGGACTGAGCAACATTACTACTTCCATGTTAACTATCTGCCTTCAAGAACACTGCGATCATCTGCTGCTGGTTTATTGGAGATTCCCAGCAACAGCTGAAAGAAAATTGGGGATGCAGCCTTTGCCAATTATGCCCCAAAGCTATGGAACATGCTATCAATAGATATCAGGGAAGCCTTCTTATCTCTTCAGTTTAGCCTTTAACTAGCTATGACTTTCCTGATACAGCCAGAAATTCTTTTTTGCACTTTGCTTCACACTTATGCACTGCTGCTTCTTTTAAAATGTTGTATTTTACTCGATTTTATACATTATATGTATTCTATTTTTTTATTTTACTTTTAATTATTATTATTATTTTATTATGTTACATGTTATGAGTCACAGTCAAATGCACAGTACCTGTGCTTCATGGCAAGGCCACTGCCATTCCCATGGCGCACATGCATACAGGGGGGATCAGAAAGAATACATTATCATACATTATAGGTGGCCGTGTTAGAGTCTGTGAATCATGGCCAATCACATGAGCTACCTTCTTCTTAAGCAGACTTTTATTCAGTGATCCAAGCAGTGTTTTACTGCAGCTAAAATAGACTGTAAAAGAGCAGATAACATCCTTTCTGGAAATTTTCAAGATCTGGCAGTCACCATGTCTTCCATGTTTGATAGTGTACAATTTTATTTGGCCTCTGAAATCACAAGAGTTCAGAGGGTTATGTAGTTATTTTGCAACAGTCTGGTGCAGGATACACAAGATTTAACAAGTGGATGTGGCATGTGCAGTTGCGGCTAGACAGTGCTTATCTCTCCAGTTGTAGAGTGCAGATGGAATAGATCATCACCAGGGGAAAGAAAGGGCCTTCAGCTTAGGTTGCTATTGGATTCAAAGAATTAGAGTAAAACTGTGTTGTTTCATGTCAGTCTGTTGAAGAATGTAGAATGTAAGTGAAACAAAACATTGTAATTTTAGAGAAGTTAACATGTGTGTGCCTTCACCAAATACTGAGCTGAAAATATCACAGAACACAGGTGAGCCATGCTGTTGACCTGCTCTGAGAAGGCGGGCAGTGGACTGCGCGAAACGTGGTAAACCTTGGCATCAAAATTGCAGTGTGCCACTGAACTGGCAACAGCACACCCTCTACTGCTCCTCCTATCACTGCAGGGCAAGGCTAGTCACTAAGATACCAAGCTGGTGCAAGCAAAGAGACAACTTCAGTGCACCCCCTCAAAATGATTGCAAGTGCAGAGCTGCGCCTTTTGCCATGTGTTGGAAACAAAATGGAGCCCTATAGCTATGATCGTCATTCAGGTTTTCTTTACATGTTACTCACCAGCTCAGGGCCAGAGATATGGGGCTGCAGCATCACACAGTTTTGGACTCTAGGAGAGTACTGTAAGCAATGCAAGCTTTCAAACAACCAGGTAGGTTGTGAACAAATCCAGTTTCATCCAGTTATCTGAAGCAGTGGTTTGGACCCCCCTAGTGGTGGCAAGATACAGGATGGGGTACAAGATGCCCTTCATCCATTTTGCAGCGCTTATTCAGGTCTGGGTTGTGATGGCAACACCCTAGCCACATTCACCAGTTGTTCCTGAGTGATTCCGAGGTGTTAACAGGTAATATGGGATATTTAATCTCTCCAGCGAATGCTGAGTCTAGCCCATGGTCTCCTCTCCTAGTTGGACATGTCCAGAATACATCCACAGGGAGTAGGCATCCTTATTAGATGTCCAATTCCACAGTAATCTGATTCCTCTAGTGAAAGAATAGCTAGTCTACTCCAAACTCCCACCAGATGTCTGAGCTCCTCACCCCGAATCTAAGGGTGAGCCCAGATGACCCATGAACATCCATGATGTTGTTCTTTTGGTCACTTCCCAACACATCTCCATCAAGCTTTGCTCCCTCTTCACCATAATAGATGGGTACAATATTCACATAACTGCTCACATCACACCAGTCCACCTGTCGACCTCACAAATCTAACCCTCACTAGTGAATAAGACCCAAGTTACCTGGAAACTCCCTTAGGGTTAGTGACTCACTCCCAACCCTAAGAAGAAGCCAACAGAACCACATCATCCACATAAAGTAGAAATGCAATGCTAAGGTCATAGTAAGAGACATTCTCCTAACCCACACCAAAAAATGAATTTACCAAAAAAATTATTAACATCAACATCTGCTCATCATGCCCACAAAGTTGACTGTCTTTGCTGCCATTTGGTTTCAGTGAGCCACTTCTGCTGTTAGTGGTATCTGCACTGTAAAATAATTAAGTTACTAATTAAATATAATTAAAGCACAAATAAGGCCCACTATTTATTGTATGACATATCCGTCTAGTGTTGTGGTGGTGATACCAGTGGATCAAATCCTACACTGAATGTGTGATAAGCACAATTATGAATGTTTTGGATCAACATTTTAATGAGGCCTGGGTCGGAAAATACCCCACTTAGATGAGCAATATTAAAACCTGTCAGTAGTGCATCTATTGCAAACATGGTCCATTTTGAAAAAGTCATGCTGTCCACACACAAACCTGTGCTTCATATTGTACAGATGACATGTATAAAACTTTCTTGGCAACAAATATTAATCCCCATCTCATTATCTGAGGTAAGATGGATTTACTCGTTTTAAAAAGCCACCACACCACTCTTTCACTTTTGGAACCTTACTATATAGAGAAGAACTTGTATTCTAATGGCCATGTGAAGACGGCCAGACAATGCACAGGAATGCATTCTACGTTCTGGGATGAAGCAACAAACAAAATGTGACCTGCTGACCCCAGTAGCTGAAGGAATAACAAGTAAATGGTAGCCTTGAACAGTAAAGGAATAGGCAAGAGACAATCATAAAGGAGAGTTAATGTATACAGGCTAATTGAGCCTAATGATGAAGGATGCAGTGGGAGAATGCAGACTGTGGCTATTGCCTGGTGCTACAAAAGAGCCTGTTAACAATGAGCTGGGGAACAATAGAGAAATGGGCTCCAAAGACCTTCTAAAACACTGCCTCTGAAAAGACTTAGACTGGGATTATAATAAATGACCTACAGGACTGACCACATTAATTCTCCTGGTTGGAGACAGAAGCATGCACTGTACAGTGGTCCAGCTGGCAGGTCAACTAGAGCTGTTGATTTCAGTTTGGCTTCATTTAGCAGTGATGCAGAACGTACAGTACAGCCAGAGACTGACTCTGAACCCTCTGTGCATACGTTAATAAGTAACAGCAGTATAATACAATACCAGTCAAAAGTTTGGACACATCTTCCCGTCCACTTGAATGAGAAAGCGTGTCCAAACTTTTGACTCAAGCTGAGCTTTCATCCACATTTGTCTTCGTTTAGCCAGCTGAGCTGCCTTAGGTGTCGTCACATGACATGAACTGACATCACGAGTGATTTGCTTTTTGTGTCCAAGTGAATGGACTTCCACACCTGGGTGAAGTGACAACACCTGAGCCAGTACCACTCACTAAATGAAGCTGACATTATATAGTAAGTCTATTGATTGATTGATTGATTGATTGACATAAAAATGAATCGGGGACTTTTTTGATAATGAATTGATTAAGTTATTTTTCTATCAAAAATAAACTAAAATAAAATATTCTCTGTGGTAAGTATTTGAGGTATTTCTGTCTCATGTGAAAGTGAACTGAGCTTTGGGCTTTAAGAAATTTCTCACAATTTTGGACCAAATGTTTAATCAATAATGAAAATAGTTGTTGGCATGTTGAAATGTTATTTACAGTCCTATAATGGAGACCATGAGAGGCAGTTGAAAATCTGAAAGCTAATAAGTGGACCTTTGAGCTTAGATTAATGTGTTACACATAAGAATACACTGTGCCTCTAGATATCAGACCACTAACATATGGTACTTGGCATAATCACCAAAGTAAATGATGCTGAAAAAGGTTTGATTAGTCCCTGGGGTAACCATCAGTCTTCAGTGTGACACCCTCTGGCCTCTAGTTTCACAACAGTGTGGTGTATGATGGTATGGGCTGGTGGAAAGAGCAACGGCAATGTGGGCAAAACGAGCAGTAAGAGACTGAAAAGGTGGGGAAAATTAAAATAATGAGCTGGTTGAGTTGTTCCTCGACCAGCCAAATCAGCTACAGATATGTACTTCATCACAGTTTAACAGAACAGAAATCTGAAGGGAAGTACTTGCTCCTTTATCTTGTTCCATTTCCATGTGCATCCAAAATAAATCTTGCCTTAATGGGAAATGTATTGATCTATTATATTCTCTATCATGGAAGGAGAGAGAGATGTTACATATTATTTAGCAGGACAGCATGAAAAATGAAAAATGTGTACTATATACAGGTGAGAAACACTATCAACAAGTACAAAATCTTAGAAAATATCTGGAAGGTTTAGTAACTTTATTCTGAGAATAACATACATTCTTTATATTTTATATTTAATTTATAACGTCACTATGATATTTAGAATTTTATTTTGGGATTTTTCACTTTCATCAGTTATGCATTAACATAACTTCTTCCACCTCCTATGCCCCCACTCTGACTTTAATAGTCAGAGTGGGGGCATACCATGACCTTTATGAATTAATTTGGTGACAATGGGAATCCCCATTTTACCCCTCTTCAAATGGGTACAAACTTGGTGATCCTGTGGCTAGAGATATCATATTGTACCCTAACCAATGAACCAAGAATTTGATTACATTTAAGTCTAAAGTCTAAACTAAAAAAATAAAATAATAAATTATAATAAAATCTAAATGAACTTTATTCATTCATGTTCATATTCATTGCCTTTTCCAAGTCAGAAATAAAAATCGAACAAGGTTTTTATTTAATTTATAATTTTCAACAATCTCTAACAACTCTAAAATGTGATTTCCAGTATAATTACCTTAACAACCTTTAGCCTACTCCAGCAGTCATATTTGTGCAAATATACCGAGGGGAAAGTTCTACAGGATTAGTTGTTTATGCAAGTGCCCCACAATGACCTACATATATTTATGTTCAAGTGACAAAAGCCTCTAGTGGAGCAAAGGAGGAAATCAGCTGAAATTATTAGAGAGTGATCGACATTGTTTTTTTAAAAACTATGACCATGATTGTCCCCTGAGTTTAACCACATGCTTATTATTGTAACCATGATGACAAAGGTCCTGTAACCTTAAGGAAGCACTTAACCATGATCTTTCCCTAAGCCTATTCAAGTGGTTTTTGTGCCTCAACCACAGTGTTGTCACATCATAAAAAATGTTTTTTCAGCTGTGATTTAAAACAATTTTGGAAGGTACAGCATAGTAGAAAGTATCGCTTTGGTCACAAATGATCATTCTAGGATAGAGGTAAATGCTTAAAGATTAGACTTACACCCCCTGAAAAATATTGTCTTGGCTGGCCTCCAGTAGTTTAACTTCTCACCTTGCTGCAGTGATGTACAGCTGTACTATAGGACCTTGTGACATCACTGTTGGTCAGCACACTTACTGTATGACCACACCCAACCCCAGCCTTCAGAGATAGTGGCTGTGGTCAGAGGTGAAACACATTTCAAACTCAGACTAGTGTTGATTTAGTCTTTAAACATACTGTGCCAGTAGCCAGGGCCATTTGTAGTTTTTTGGGGCACCCTGCACAAAATCTTGTTTGTTTCTGACAGACAGTAAACCTGCTAATTAATGCGCTTCAATACGCATTTTGATATGGACTGAATCAATGAAGAAATGAACAATGTGTCTGGCTCTGTAAGAGGGAGGAGACAGAGAGACAAACTCAGGGTTTGTTGAAGAAAACCTGCTAGAGAGCAGGTTAAGTTCACAGAGTCAGTTACCATGGTAACTGACCCCGAGTTTAAAGTCTGTGTAAAGCAATAATAAATTATGTGTTCTGAGTTTTCCACACCACAGAAAAACATGTTATTAACCACTCAGCCAAATAAAAAAATTGCCAAGTATATAAAATTAGGTTTCAAAATTGTGGAAAAACAAGCAGTATTCTCTGCTCTGAAACGCTGGGACTGTGTCTGCTGAAGGAGCTGAAACCGTGCCCCAACTGAACAGCTTCTGAGCCTCTGAACTCAACAATGCTCGTGCCGAACTCCCTTAAAAAATATATAGTTTAAAATAGGCTTTGTTTGTAAGTGTAAGACAAGCAAAATGGATGATATTTCAAAATAAAGTAATGCTAGGAGCAACTGTGTAATTCAGCACATTTTTTGTAGGTAAATGTGGACTCACTTCAGTAAAAATATAACTTAAGTGAGAAGTCAACAAGTGATCCATCACCAATCATTATGTGAAACTGGCGGTTTTTTTCTTTTCACGTTTTCAGCAATTATTTTCTGACATGCATAATGTGTTTCAAAAGAAATCTCAGATTTTCCTTTACACAGAC
This sequence comes from Thunnus thynnus, assembly GCF_963924715.1. Taxonomy (NCBI): domain Eukaryota; kingdom Metazoa; phylum Chordata; class Actinopteri; order Scombriformes; family Scombridae; genus Thunnus; species Thunnus thynnus. The sequence continues at coordinate 32,893,765 of NC_089526.1, read as the reverse complement.
TTTAAATTCATATTCTCTCACAAGCTTAATAGTTAACCCACAGCACAAAGGTCCCTGGATTGGTCTCAAGACTTGGTTTTACATACAAATTTATTAACTTTTAAACTTTTTAATATCCACAGAGTTTCTCACTCACTGTACACTCTTCTCTACATCTGCTCGCATCAACTTTTTCTCATATGCATAGTGTCAACCTTGCTAGCGAGGAGGGGCGGGACTTAACATTTGATTTTGGGGCAGTGGCAGTGCACCATATAGTGCCTTTATTGGAGTTTTAAGGGGTAATTGTCATTGCAAAATGTGCCAATTTGAGTGGCCACTGATGGTCCCTTTCCCCAAATTTTTTGGGGGACCCCCAATCATTTGCCTGGTTTGCCTCTTCTGACAGTGCACCCCTGCCAGTAGCAGAAGTAGAGAAGTAGAAGATTAAGAAGATTGACTCAGTAATATCAGTTACACAGCAATCTGTTTTAAGTTTGCTATTATTAGCTAACATTAGCCACCATTAGCTACTGGTCATGCCAAACCAAGTAAGGATGTAGCGGTAAAACCCCTTAGCATACTGAATTGAGGAAGGTTATGTTTTATTGCTTAAGAATTCAACTCATCTTTTACAAGAGAAAGAATATTATTTCCTTGCTCAGAAGTTGCACAGTCTGGCTTTAAGGCACATCTTCTACTAATGCAGTGCAATCATAAAGAGAGAAACCCATCACAGAAGTGAAACCAATTTCTCTTTCAGCATTCACAAACTTCAGGCTAAGTTGATTTTCTGAGGCTTTGAAAAAGCAAAATTGAAACCATTGTAAGAAACCATTTAATCACAGAATTACTTCCAATGCATAAAACATGTGGGCCTACTGCACCTGCTGAAGATATCTAACAGTTGGAGAGATTATCAGATACATGTGTCACTATTTATCACCTGCAGATGTTCCTTTTGCTTTTTAATATGCTACTATTGGCTAACATTTGGCTGAACATCTACAGCAGGTGAATTCACATAGTGTGTGTGTCTGTGTGTGTGTGTGTGTGTGTGTGTGTGTGAGTCTGTGTGTGTAAGTGCACTCTCAGGAGGGAAGCGGGTATAGTTGGGGTGATCCTCGCTTGAATAAACGCTCCTGTCTCCTCTCATTATATCTGCACTGTAAACACAATAAAACAGCAGATCTGCACCAGTGGAGCAGTGAGGAGCTCAACCGGTGCTATGACTGTGTCTCTGTGATGGTATGTTTAAAAGCCTGACAGGCCACACAGCAGCACAATATGGCTTCAGCCACGTATAGTACATCTAGTTCTAAATTATGCTACTTGTAAAGATTTGTTACTGTCTTTATCCTGAAACCAAACCTAATCCTAATTTTACCTTGAACATAAATACTATAGAACACAGTAAATGCTCATAGTCCGATTGGTTTTCTTCACTTCCTGTCTACACAGGAAGTCTGAATTTGTTGCTTAACTTTTGCTGCTTGTGATCAGCTTGTGCCAGCAATTTAGTAAATATGTCAGCAGTCAGACAACAGAACTTACAGCAAGAAGACTGAGCTAAAGAAAATGAGACACTCTAAAGAGCATCAAGCGCTATTTACACAGTGGCACTAATTAAATCAGTTCTCCCACACTGCACCAGAATCAGCTGCACATATTACTATTATCATAGTCATGGTGAATGCTCACAATGTGTGTGTTTTATGTGTCTCTCAGAAGATGATGTCATAACAGAGTTGTCTCAGTGTGGCCGTTCAAAACATGATAATACAGTACTTCATACAAAACACAGAGTGAACAGTGGAGAGTCATTAGGTTAGCTATACTATTAGACCCAGTCCAGTTTCCCATGACCAGGTCTTATTGTTGTGGAAGAGGCTGATTATTCAATATTATATTAGTGACTAAATATATATCATGTATGACATATTTAGGTGAAAAGTTTGAATTCATGTTGATAAATCAGATTCCAGACCAACAAAGCAAAAATCAGCTGGTTAAGTGAAGTAAAGAATGTAAATAATGTTAATATACAGTAGCAGTCAAAAGTTTGGACACACTTTCTTATTTAAGGAAATGGGATGGTGTGTCTAAACCTTTGATATAATAGTAAAAAATATAATAATTAGTAACCTACATCATACTGATAAGTTAAACATCAGGGCTCTTGAAATGTTTCATCAATGAAACATGGAGTTGCGGCTGCAACTCAAAGCTAGTTAATGCTGAATGTAACTTTGCTCCAAAGAGGGTCTTTTTAATCTAATATCTGTGCTGGTCGTGGTCATGTCTTGTATTTACTATAGAAATAGCAGCTGGAAGTTAAAAGACAAAACAGGAAATTGAACAGATAAAAAAAGGGCTGGCTGCATGAGGGCAATACTCATGTTTTTTCTGTTCAACTTAGAGTTGTCATCCATCAACTTGAACAATAGACAGCATAATTAAAGTTAATGAGTTGCAACATAATTATGATTATTATTAGGAAGATGTTGGTGAGCATTCCCTGAGGTCTGGTGATCAATAGTTCAATTATGCATCTACTGGCAGCACATGACATGCATGGACACAGATGACGGCACAGTCAGAGAGAAAGAGAAAAGGAAGGCAATTTTTTAAAACTACATTTGAACATGCTCCGCCTCATATGGAGGACCACAAGGGTCATGGAAATAGTAATAAAGCATTTCATGAATTAATAACCAATTTTACAATTAAAAAGAGAAATTATAAAAAAGAATTTACAAATAAAATAATTATCCATGAATAATTTGTTCAAATTAAAAAGGTATTTAAGAAAAGAAACTTGGAAATAGTCAATAAAAATATCATTTAAAAGTACATTAATGAATTCCTAAATAAAAAATTTAATTTCAAAATCTGTTTCAAAATGCAGTTTTAAAAAGAGAAATAAATGACTGAATTCATAAACTGGATTAAGAATACAGCTTTTAATCAGGCATTTAAAAGGGCAATTCCCTTTTCCCATTTGCATTTCCATTTCCTTGCTGCTTTTCCTTTTCCTATTCGCCATTGGATTTCATTCGCAATGTCATTTCGTCACTCCTTTTCGCCTTTACGTGACACTTTGGTCCCTGCGCTGTTAAAACAGTGGAAATCATTCTCCCCCAGAACCCCCCCTCCTGTCAGCAGCTCCTGGTCTTCATAATAAAAGCTCTGTTGAGTCTTGTCAGTAAGGATGTCATGTTATGTTGGTTGTTTAATTGTTTGCAGTGATACTCAGGTTTTAATCTAACAAATGTGTGCTGGCTATGTTGTATGTATGTATGTAAATAACAAACGTCTAATTGACGTGGATCTGAAATGGAGGAGTGGAGACGCTACCTAGCTAACACTGGCTTTCCTGAGTCTGCCGGTAATTTACAGAACAAACACTAATGTGATGTCACTGACATCATAACTCTCTAGAAGGCCACGGAGAGTTTGCTAAGAGCAAATCTACAAGCTGCGTCCGAGACAACACGCAGCATTACCTCAGTAAAGGTGAGTTAGCCCAGCTGTTAGCATTGCGCCTGTGTAACTTAACGTTCCTCAGCTAACTTTGATATCTGGCTAAAGTCATGCTATCATGAGACGTCTGTCAACAGTTTAATAAGCATGAACTCATTTCAAGATCATACACTGAGGTATTATGAAACTGTAGCAGCTTATGTTTAATTTTTATTGTTGTCACTGTGTGTGTTTGAGTCACCAAACAGTGGTAGTCTATGGAGTTATATGATCAACTCAGAGGTAGTGTACCATCATATGTATGCTTTCATTTGTTCTTTTATATCATGAACACTTTTTATTATTACACTTATACTTGTTTGTCTCTTGCCTCAAGTCAAGCATCGCTGGTTAGTCACTGCCTCGACAACAACAGACTTCAACATGCATGTTGCCGCCTTTCTGCACACCACCTGAGGTCCTGCTGAGGTTCACCTCCTCAGCAGAGTGTCTGACAGAAAGTGGGCTTCACACCAGTGGAGGCTGGTCCATAGAGGCAGAGGAGGTTGCTCCTCCTCTATTTTTTGAGAGGCAAGAGGCAGATCAAAATATTAAAAAAGAATATTTGGTTGAAATATACATTACCAAATCTCAGTATTATTTATAAAATATTTTTTCTCTCTTCTTTGGAAAAAATCCATTATTGAAATTCTGATTAAAATGCTTCAACAGTGACACCTGCAGAGAAGGAGGAGAAAGGGCACTCTATGTAAGTGGTGGTGGGGGACAGAGGAGGATGGGCTCCTGCTATCCTTCTCAGGCGGGATCTTTTACATCAATTTAATGTACTTCACTTTTTTTCATGCTCATCTATGATTGGACATGTAAAATGATGCTCCAAGGGAGGACGTCCTTCCTAACCAATCAACAACCAGAATGCAGTATTAACATTGCGTCGGTCCAATGATAGTTTCCAGATTTCATCTTCAAATCTCTACAACTGTAAAGTAGGTGAGTGTGACAAACCGGTAAGACAAGAAGACCGTAAAATAAAGATAAATAAGGTTTCGCTTCTTTTATGGAGCAGTAGATAGCTGCTTGCGTTAGCCAATGCAACAGTTAGCTTGTTGTAGCAGCCCTGAAGGACTGTTAAGGACTGTTGTTAAGCTAACGGGAGAATGGATTTGGACTGTGTGGCGCAGCACCAGCAGGACACCATGACTGGAGAAAGAACCAACTGGAGAAATAACATAGATTTATGGTGTTCCGGACACTTAACACACTAACATCAGTAAGAAGGCCTATAAGATATCAATGCGCGGATAGATAAGCATGATTGGCGTATCTGTCTCTGGGGAAAGGTCTTACACACATACCAAAGTTTGATTGACACATTTTGGGACAGTTGTTTGGGAGAAATTTTGAAAAAACAGTTGGTACGTTCTATGTCCGGATTACAATGAGGACTCACGGTGATCTGGATTGATCTGCATTTCTCTACACACGGTATTCCGGACAGGTATGAAAGAGAGTTCTAATATTATAAAAACACACATTATTGATGAATAACTATCAAATATTATTTCTAAGTATTTCTACATTTTTTCAATTGATAATTGCTTATATGAAGCAACATGGCGGGAGTCCAAAATGGCTGTGCCCAACTGAAATGTTAAAACACGTGGAGGATTAATAAACAACTCTGGTAATGTTAACGTTACATTTGTAGAAAGATACATTTAGTTGATTTTAAACATTGTAAATCATTGTAAACATTTCCCTTCATAACATAAACAAATTCAACAAATTCAGCAACCAGTTCAACGAGACAACAAAAAGCCTTAAAACAACATCATTTAACATTTAACTTAAACCTAATAATTTATAGAATGTTAATTGGTTGATCATACTGTGATTTTATATTGTGTAAACTATTTACATTGTGTGTGTATAAACTATTTACATTGTGTGTGTGTGTATAAATTATTTACATTGTGTGTGTGGTTGGTTCAGCAAATAATTCAACGAAACAACAAGAAAATAAACATGATTTGAACATGTAAGCCTAATAATGAATTAATTGAATAATTAATTGAACAGGAAATAAAATGAAATTGAACATTAATTAATCAAACTAATTTTAGATTTGTGTAAACTATTTAATCTGTGTGTGTGTGTGTGTGTGTGTGTGTGACTAGACAACTCTTTAACTTTTCCCTTTTTCTCACACAGTGACACTACATTTGTGACACTCTCCATCAGGGACATCATCTATGTCAACACAAACAAGGTGAAACCACAGCTCACAGAGCTCACACTGGACCCACTCATCAATAGTTGCATCTAACCCTGGTGGTGTGATGCCTCTACAGATGGCACACTGACCACCATTGTGTGTAGTGTGTGTGTAGTTGTGCCTTTCTTCTTTCTTGCCTGGCCTTCTTCTCTCCTCTCTTTTTCACTTGTTCTTCCTTCCTTTTTTTCTTCTGCTCTTCTTTTTTCTTCTCCTCTGCTTCAAGCCTGTCAAGATGTGCAACATAGTCATCTGAAGTGATTACCCTGCCTTGTAGTGGTACCCGGCGGCATACCCCACTCACTTTATTGCCAAATGTGAGCAAGTGACAGTGGTATCACTGGAGACCACTTTCAACAAGGTAATTTTCGTTGCTCCTTTTGCATGTTGGACAACATGCTGTATTTGTTTCCTCTGGGTTTGTGATAGATGCAGCAGCAGCTGGGGCAGTGGAGGAGGTGGGCAGTATGGAGGAGGTGGGCAGCGTGGAGGAGGGACCAGCAGCTGCTTCAGTCAAGGAGAGAGTGGCCTCTGGAGCAGCGGAGGTGGTTGGAGCACCACTGCAGGAAGAGAAGATGGGTACGGCAGCTTCACTGGGCAAGAGCTTTACAATCTAGATGGAGATTGCTCAGGTTAAAAACTAGCGTTCTTCACATTAACTTAGATTTAAGTTGCATAACACAATTAATAGGAATAATTATTGGGAATCAAATAAAGAACCTAACCTGTGTCATATCCACTGCCTCTCGTGATAGAGGCTTGTCCCCAGCCCAGACTTTTTGACATCCCCTCTATAATAAAGCAATAAAATCCCCTCTATAATAAAGCAATAAAAAGTGCTAAATTCATTAAAACTTTACTTTGCATTTCCTCATAACAACTTAAAAAGACATTTTTCAAATTCATAGTTTATATTTGTTCAAATTACAATTTATTTATAGTTAAATATTGCTGTCCCTCATACGTCTGTCATTACCATCACACTCAACATTTTAGAGAGCAATTAAGACATTTTTTATGCCCATATATGTAAGTAATTTGATGTTTTATACATCCTGATCTGAGAGTATGTTTATTAGGTGTCATTACCAAACAAGTTACTATTTGAGTATTTTAATTCATTAATAGGAAATTCCACTTTATTTACATATATTCAGTGTACATTGTATGCTAGCTAACCTGTTAGCTTAGCAAGTCTAAAACTTAGCAAACATTTTCTGCAAAGAGTGAAAATTGTCATTACCATCACGTGTCATTACCATCACACAAGTGACTGTGATGGTAATGACAATCAGTGATGGTAATGACAATTTATCTGTTTATTACCTTATAACTAGAATATATTAGCTTAATTTACTATTTACTACTTTACTATGATAACCGTAATTTACATTTTTGTTTGAAGATGTCAACATGGCCCCAGCTAAACCAGCTCAACGGTCAAAAAAATACAGAGACAAAATCAAGGAAGATCCTGAGAAATATCAGCAATATCTTGAAAGAGAAAAAGAGAGATACAAAAAAAGAAAAGAGACAGGAAAATTGAAAGCCATGTCACAATTATCAAAGCGGGAAAAAAATGCAGGAGACATCAGTGGAAAGTTAACCAAAGAAACAAAAGGGCCAGTGATAAGAACAGAGAGAAGATACAAAGTTATATAGCTGAAAACACACCTCCCATATCTCCTATAGGTCAGGAAGAACATGAGAATGAAGTGCCCATTCTTGAAGCTTCACCTGATGTTTCTGACAGTTCTCATCATAAAACCCCAAGTCATATAAGAGGACGGAAAAAAGTGAGAGTAGACACTTAAATTCTGCTATTGAGTTTCTGCACATGATGAGTTTTTATATTGTTAAGTGCATTTTTTTATTGCTAGTGTGTAAAATCAATTGGTTACTTATGTGGTTGTTGCAGTCACAGAATGTGATATATTTTTCATTGACTTAAATACTAGTTTTCTTACTCTACTGTATTTCTTACTAGCATTTGACTTTTTATGACATTGTTCCGATGATTTGTATAAGCTGGTTGATAATCACCGGCAGGTCCCTGACTGTTGTTTAATATGGGTCACACCACTGTTGCTGTGCATGAATTAAAATGCTACACACTTATTTGAGAGTGCTGAAATTTTTATTTTCTATTTTATCATTTTTGGATTGGCACCCATCATATGGGACATTTGAGTTGAGCATGCCAATTCTCTTGTTTGATCCTTTTTTATGTCAGAAATGAGCCAGCCGGCCCAAAGAAGATATTACATAAGCAATGCTGTGCTAGTTTACCAAGTGATTCATTTTAATAGAAGGTTAAGTGTTCAAAAGGTGTTCTTTTTAAAAAGTAGTATTTTCTTCATCTTTCGTTAGTTGTAAAAACAACCAAAAACATCAGTGTTAATTTTTATGTCATTACCAAAACATGTTGTCATTACCGGAATACATTACCATCACAATACATTTTTTGATAGAAAATGTTACTTTTTTGTTTACTTGGGTTTTACCTCAATCATTGTGGTAATGTTTAAAAGTCTAAATTTGCATTTTCTGAAAAAATATACATTGCAATACAAATATTCTGATTATTACGCAATATTTCATTGTTGAGACAAGGCAATATATTAAAAAGTTAGTGAGAACATGTTGTTAAAATTAAAAGAGCATGTTTTGTACTTATTGGCATGATTGTGAAAACTTTGCTTGTCAAATCATTTTGTATTAATATCAGTGTTTTGTTTTTGTGGTAATGACATTTTGCTGTGACAACTTTGAAAAAAGCATCATAATATCAATATACATATATAATATATATAATATATATAAATAATATATATAATATATATTGCCCATGACCTGGAAGTATGTATTTACAGAATATGCGGGACAAGGTCAAGTGTCCGGAATACCGTGATGACCGGAATACAGTGAGTCCATGTTAACCAGGAGAGTTAGCTTCTTTGTCATCGTTGCTAATGATATCAGACTGGTTAACCAGTAGCCACAAAGTTCTGTTAACTAACAAACCAGATGACCAACAGCCACAAATGGACATTATGACATGGATACTTCATCTCCATGAAAGAAAGAAGAAGACGTCAGATAACGTGAGTCAGATACAGCTCCTCTCTCTCTGTCTCTTTGGTCGCTAATTTCATCTCTGATGGTTAAATGTGTGAATTTATCTCCTTAACAAGAATGCAGCAGAGATCATATAATGTGCTGTGGGTAGTTTGCTTGTTGAAGTTATAGTGAGAATTGATCCAGTTTTTAATTGAGTGGTTGTTCAGTCAGCTGTTGATGTTGTGTGATTAGTGAATGAGTGTGCAGGAGGATTGGCTGCTTGTTGTGACATTTTCTTCAGTTCATTTTTAAGCTGAGCTGTATATTGAGTAATAAGCTTCATGTAACCAGAATAACAAGTGTTAACATGTCAGCTTTGTAGACTATATTTTGTATGTTGTGCACATAGATAAGAGTGTGTAAGTCATGTATTTGATAAATGCATTAATACTTTCTGATGTGAACCTACACTTTTAGATCTGTGAATGTTTTTAGTGTTCAATCTTACTAGTATTTAGCAGTGATCTGAACCTGTATCACATTATAAGCTTTGTGCTACTTTATATATTTCTGTATACTAAGAAAGTACATAGGAAACGTGTAAATCATGTGATATGTTGTCTGTTTTTGATGAGAACTCTGATATCTGTTGTTGTTGAGAAATCTGTTGTCACAATAGAACAATACTTTAAATTAGAATTTCACTTTGTTGGTAAAATGACACATTCTGAACCACTCCACGGCTAAAATTAGCACTTCTTTGTTTAGAAACAATATGTATAAATGTCTTTAAAGAAGCAGCCTTTTCACCACTCAGGGGTTTTTGTTTTTGAAAGCAAATTGTTTTATCGGTTTTGTTTTATTGTCCCCTGGTGGGGGACAATGATATAGTATGATGCAGTTTGTTGTAAGATTCCATGTTGGTTTTTCTCCTGTCCTCCCAATTTTTTGAGTCACCAGCCGCCACTGCTTCACACACAGCACCATCCAGGAGGCTTTTGTGGACTGTGAGGGACAGCAACTTCTACTTTGAGCCCAAACCAGATTAGTTGATTAAGGTAGATTAAGGTAGTTGATAGATTAGTTGCTAAGGATATTCATACTGTTGCAAAATATCCCCTCAACACACACACACACACACACACACACTCCCTCCCTGGACACTTAAAGGACTGTGAATTACCTACAATGGCACAAAAACACTTTGCTTATTTAATTTAATTCAAAACCCTTATTCACATCAAATGTGAATGTGTGGTTTATAATGCGGTAACACGTTCGAATATGTTGGGATAAAAATAATGTCATCCCAACAAATGTCTTTTAACATCATAGGTATCTATAGGCCCCCTTCTGCAGATGACACTTTCTATGATCAACTCACAGAAGTCTGTGCAATCTCAACAAAGAATTATCACTTATGGGTGATTTTAATGTGAACTGGGAGGATAAAACTAAGAGGAAAAAACTAAAAATGATCACAGAGAAATTCCAACTAGAACAACTTGTAAAAGGCCCAACTAGGATTGCAAAATGCTCCAGTACACAAATGGATCTGATATTTACTAACAAACCAGAAAGAATAACTAAAAGTTATAATTTAATCATTGGCTTATCAGATCATAACCTAACCCTATGTGCAAGAAAACTGACTAAAAGTAGATTTAAGACCACAGCAACTAAGACAATGATCCTTCAATACATACCCAGAGTTAAGCAAGAAGAATTTATCAGTGAAATTAACAGCTTGAACTGGGATGATGTACTGTCCTCTGATGATCTGGACTATGGCTGTGATACTTTTACATTTACATTTATATTTGCATTTTTCATTTAGCAGACGCTTACATACATATGTACATATGAGACTGATACAACACAAGCAGGGATCTAGTCAGGAGACAACAACACCAGTAAGTGCCATAAAGCCCGATAGGACGGGCCCAAACTTTTACTCACAGAATCAACTCTGTGAAGGAAAGATTTAATGTGAGGAAACAGATAAAATCTAAAAATAAAAACAATTTGCCATGGTTTAATGAAAATCTGTGGAAACTAATGAAATCTAGAGATGCTGCACTAAAGAAGGCAACTAAAACTAGAAGAGACTCTGACATACTGATTTATAAAAGTTCAAAGAACAAAGTTATCCAAGAGCTAAAAGAAGCTAAATCTTGTTTTATCTCAATATTTTGAATGAGGCAAAAGGCAACAGTAAATTGATCTGGAAAAGCATTGATAATCTCACAAGGAGAGACCCAAAATTTTTAGGAGATTTTAAACTCAAAGTACAGGGAAAGTTAATTGAAGATCATTTTACTGTTGCTTCTGTCTTTAATCATTTTTTTCTTGAGTCTGTGTATGAGTTTGAAAAAAAATTTACAAAAAAGAAACTGGATATTGGTCCTATAGATGCTACAGGTCAGGTTTTCGAGCTGGTAGAGACTAACGAGTTACAACTAAACAAAATCATCAGCTCCTTAAAAAGCTCCAAAAGTAGAGATGCTTTCTAATTTGACACTGTTTGTCAAATCACACAAAGGTATTTTAACTCCCCCTATTGCTCATTTAATTAACTTGTCTTTTAAACACAGCTGCTTTCCTGATGACTGGAAATGTGCCATTGTCACGCCTATTTTTAAATCTGGAGACCGCCTTGAAGCCAGTAACTACAGACCAATAAGTATACTGCCAGTACTCTCAAAGGTTGCTGAGAAAGTTGTCATTAAACAACATTTCTTAATACAAGCAATTTTGGTCTACATTGTATGCAATTTGGCTCTAGAGCAAACCATTCCACCAAAACTCCCCATGCCTCCTGGCCGACTGATCACTTCTGATTATAAACACATACAGATGTCAAAACCTATGCATACTGTAAACATATGTAGCATGAAGACTGTATTATCATGAAGGAGTTCACTGCTGGATCTGGTTTGGGCTCAAAGTAGAAGTTGCTGTCCCTCCCAGTCCATATAAGCCTCTTGGATGGTGCTATGTGTGCAGCCCAGTCTCTGTCAGACACTCTGCCACAGGCGACTGTGGCAGCAGGACCTCAGGTGGTGTGCAGAAAGGCGGCAACATGCATGTTGAAGTCTGTTGTTGTCAAGGCAGTGACTAACCAGCGATGCTTGACTTGAGGCAAGAGACAAACAAGTATATGTGTAATAATAAAAAGTGCTCATGATATAAAAGAACAAATGAAAACATACATACGATGGTACACAATCTCTGAGTTGATCATATAACTCCATAGACTACCACTGTTTGGTGACTCAAACACACACAGTGACAACAATAAAAATTAAACATAAGCTGCTGCAGTTTCATAATACCTCAGTGTATGATCTTGAAATGAGTTCATGCTTATTAAACCGTTGACGTCTCATGATAGCGTGACTTTATATTATTATATTATATTTATTTATATCAAAGTTAGCTTAGGAATGTTAAGCTAGACAGGGGCAATGCTAACAGCTGGGCTAACTCACCTTTACGGAGGTAATGCTGCGTGTTGTCTCGGACGCAGCTTGTAGATTTGCTCTTGGCAAACTCTCCGTGACATAGCTAGCATTAGCTCCACTCCTCCATTTCAGATTAAGAGTTCATAATTGGCGCTAATCATCAATTAGACATATGTTATTTACATACATACAACATAGCCAGCACACATTTGTTAGATTAAAACCTGAGTATCACTGCAAACAATTAAACAACCAACATAACGTGACATCCTTACTGACAAGACTCAATAGAGCTTTTATTATGAAGACCAGGAGCTGCTGACAGGAGGTGGGGGGCCTAATTTGCACTGTTTTTTACAGCGCACGGCCCAAAGTGTCACGTGAAGGTGAAAAGGAGAGGCAAAATGACTCAGCACATCCAATAACGGATAGAAAATGGAAAAGCAGCGAGGAAGTGGAAATGCAAGTGGGAAAAGGGAATTGCCCTTTTAAATCAATCAATCAGGATAACAACAATCATAACAATAACAATAACAGCAGCAACAGCCAGGGAAGGACACCAACAGGACTGCGAAGGACCGCGAAGGCTCGGCCTGCAACACAGGGTTTCCTGCAAGATAAGAAAGCACAAAAAACTCCAGGGAAGAAGCCAAGTTAGTAACATGAATTGATGGTACATGAATGCATACAGATGGAGAGGAGGAAGAGGACAGAGGAGCTCAGTGCATCATGGGAAGTTCCCCGGCAGTCTAGGCCTATAGAATGCCTGATTAAAAGCTGTATTCCTAATTCAATTTACGAATTTATTTCTCTTTCTAAAACTGCATTTTTAAATAGATTTTGAAATTAAATTTTTTATTTAGGAATTCATTCATGCATTTTCAAATGATGTTTTTATTGAATATTTCCAAGTTGCTTTTGTAAATCCCTTTTTAATTTGAACAATTTATTGATGGATAATTATTTCATTTGTAAACTCTTTTTATAATTCCTCTTTTTAACTGCACAATCAGTTATTAATTAATGAAATGCTTTATTACTATTTCCATGACCCTTGTGGTCCTCCATAGCCTCAGTCCTGAGCTTTACCCAATAAAACATCCAGAACTGAATAATTTGTCAGAACCCGCTGTATTCTGGTGGGGTCAGATAGGAAAAAAAACCCAAAACATATATATATATATACATTCCATTGTGACATCATTTCGCACAGGTAGTCATGCCATGAGCTGTACTGGAACCTCCCCCCAATGGGATCTAGACACTGGTGGTAGTGAAAGGGGGAAGAACAGGTTTAAAATCTGAATGGATATGATCTGGAACTGGATTCCCAATGAGCTCACTCATGGACAGCTGCTTCTGATGAAAAGTGGAGGTGGAGGAGGGGTGGACCCTGAAATGACAGCTAACAGCAGCAGAGAAAGGAAGAAATGTTAAGGTTTGACAGCAAAATGTGATTGGTTGAGGTGGAAGATCATCCTCCTGATTGAACTTTTGCTGAGCTTCATTTGTCAATATGACTACACATTTACTGGTTAAAACTTACTTCACCACTAATCTAGCTATAAATTTTAGTTTCAGCTGTAAAATTCTAAAACAATTTAATTTAACCTGTTATTTAAGAAAGCAGAGACACTGTTTTTTATTTTATTTTAAAGGCTTAAATGTAATGTATGTCACCATTATCCTGTTTGATCTTTTCCCTAAACATGAGTGCTAACCTTGAACTAGAGCAGTGATTCTCAACTGGTGGGTCGTGACCCAAAAGTCGGTCACAGACCCGTTCTGAGTGGGTCGCGGACAGCTGGTCAAAAATAAATAAATAATATTTAATGCGCATCTGATGTTGGACTTGTCTTTTATTTTGAAAAAAAGGAGATGTGCAGCAGTCTCCGCCATTGCCATGGTAACCATCATTTAATTGACATTCACTTTAAGTTTGTGTTGATGTTGGGAGGCAAGATGGCGAAGCAAAGTATGACCCGGAGTATTTAAAATGTGGATTTTTGTACACTGAGGATAAAAGGGGACAGAAACCCCAGTGAGTGATATGTAGTGAAGTGCTTGCAACTGAGAGTATGAAATAAGGCTGTGCGATTCATCGAATTTTATTTTCGATTATGCTTTTGGCTTCCCTCCGCGGACTCCACTTCATTCAGCTGCCCGACAGACCTGCTGCTTCTTCCCACTTTAACCTAAATAACAAACTGGGGCTCGGTGCCTGCAGAGGAAACACCAGGACTGTCAGGATGTTATAGTCCGTGGAGGTGCTGCCGTGTTCGGCTGCACAGATAGGAAACCCCTCGGCTGACACGATGTACCACTCTGTTTGAAAAAACTTTTTCTTCTTCTTTTTGGTTTATATCAGTGGTTGGCAACCAGCGTATTAGGTGCATTACTGCCACCTTCTGCTTCAGGCTATGGACCAAAGATTAAATCCTACACATTAATCCTGTCTGTCTGATAAACTCAAAGAAAACTACTGCTCCACCCACTTGGCAGGTTCATTAAAGTTTTAATGCTGAGTGCCAGTCTTCCTAAGTTTTTCCCTCATATATTGTCTTTCTTGATCATTAGCACAATCTATGATTGCAGGTGTAATAGTCTCCTCAGCCAGGTGGAAAAAAATGTGTGCATATATCAGCATTGGCAATTGGCAAAAATGAGAGTCAAGAAGTAATCCTGTTAAATAATCTCAATATTGACCAAAATAATTGTGATTATGATTTTTGCCATAATATCTCTTATTTATTTTGTGCAGTTCTGATATTTATTTTAGTGTACATGCAGTTGTCATGGTCCTCCTCAGTTTCTTAATAATGTGCTCTGAAATGCACTTTGTACATGTAAATATATGTATTTATGTTAAAAAAAAAGATGACATACGTGTGTTTTCAAAGGATATTTTTGAAGAATAAATTTGCTTGGTTTGAATTCTCTAAAAGTGGGTTGCGACTTAATGACGATGGGAAAATGTGGGTCCCAGAGTGAGACCAGTTGAGAACCCCTGAACTAGAGCATAAAGAAGTTACAACCAAAGAAAATCTTCTAAATCCAAAAGTGGGTCTATTTTTAAGCCTGTTCTCAAAATCTAAACTGAGTCATTCCTCCTAACCTGACCTTCCTACAAGAAGAGGACAAGAGTAACAGAACAAATGCAAGAGTGTAAAGGAAATATCCCCACCTACATATGATGTTGCTGTTAAGAGCACCATTTGTTAAGTTCATCTAATGAGATAAATAACAGTGTTGAGAACACTCTTAATGATTTGACATCCAGAGTTTACAAGGTATACAAATCATTATTTGGGGTGATGGTCAGAACAAGAACAGTACAAAAACATGAGTTGTTTTAAGACAATGACATAATTACACCACCATCATAAAGAAAGTTTATTATCTTGAGATAACATAATTAGATGGTCATCTCGAGGTAACAGCCTAAAAAAATATGACCACTCACTGCTTCTCTTATTTAGAGGATTTCCTTTTAATGCCTGTGTTAAGGACATTTGGTCCAGATAAGGATAAATAACACACACACACACACACACACTGCCCTGTCATACCAGCGCTCATATCTGTATGCAAGCCACATATAAGCCATACCCCCATGACACAGACAATACTCCCCTGCTATAAAGCACAGCCTCAATACACAAACTCAACTTTAACTTTGATGAGAACTCATAATCCTGCACTTTTAAACTGGTTTATTTTAGGGGGCCACATGCTGAAAGCCAGCAGCCTGCTTCCTGCTTAGTGATTTTGATGTCTTAATGGGATATTTTGGCAGCTGTGTATTAGTGCAGGGATGGGATGGAGTCTTGGAGACAGGCTTTGACGCGCGTACCACCCTTATCCCAGTAATTACAGTCTGCATGACATGTGCTGATTACAGATCTATAGTGAGAGACCTACCATGCCACCTGACAAGAGACCTCCTTACATCACTAATCCAATCCTTCACTAATGAATTATTCTTTTGTGGTCCTCACAAGTAGCATGCCTTCAGGGCATTATGCAGGCTTCCTCTGGATGCCCAGCCTGAGTCTGGCCCTTTCTCTCTGTCAGAGTCTGCCTGCTCTCCTGAGACCTGATCACAATGAAGAGCACAAGATTCATGTTGGTAATCACACTCTTCCTATTCTCTCAGAGATTAGTGGACGGCAGCTGCATTTTACAGTCGTAATTATGACTTGCCATTCGCACCATCTACTCCTAGGAATCTCGTAATTACAGTAACTCTTATATGACATGAATGTGACTTAACAATGAGGATGTTATTGTTGTGTGACAAAGACAGAAAAAAATGATAGAAATATGGCCCAAGAATCAAATATTTTTTTTATTTATATAGCCCAATATTACAAATCACAAATTTACCTGAAGGGGCTTTACAAAATGTCCAACATACAACATCCTCTGTCCTTAGACCCTCGATTCAAATAAAGAAAAAATCTCCCAAAAAACTTTAAAACAGAAAAGATGGAAAAAACTTCAGGAAAAAGAACGTGTGGATGAGATGTTTAAAGCTTTTGTAAACTGTCTTAAAGAAATAACAACTCTTACATTTTTCAAAGGTCAACATGACAAACATTAAATGAACTGCTCCTAGCGTCTGCTACAGCGTCTGTGTTGAGTAAATTGAGAACAGTGGGGTGAATAGGTCACTCACAATAATCCCCCTCCCAGACACATTTCTCATCAAATCAAATGTTGGATTGAAAGAATCTGTACTTTTTTTGTAAATGCCCTTTTCCTTGTAATATTTCATATATTTACAGGTTTTGTCCAGTACTTAATAAAGTACTTGACAAATGATCTTCTTTGCTTTGTGCTTACATAGTAGTCCAAACAAATTACAATGCTAGTTTACAAGATGGGGGAATACAAAAAACCCTCCAGGAGCATGAAGGCAATAAAGCAAGAATTACAGTAACTCTTTAACTGTATACAGTGTAGGAGCCCTTTTCAGTTGAATGTATACGTTTGTGTTATTTATGTTTACATCTCTGACCACCAGGCGGTGCTTCCTTGTTTTGGGTAAATTGAGAGTCATACTTACGGAAGGCAAGGTCGATCAGTTTCAGGTGTTGCTTATTTGTGAGAGCTATACAGTTTTTGACCGTGTTTCGCCATGCCCCAGTCTTTATTTTGTCAGATTATTCTGTGTTTATACTTTAGAGACTATCCTGAACGACACTGGTGAGCATTGGTAACTGTATAATAAATCTGAACTTTGACCATCTACAAATCTGGACATTTATTGGAAGCACGTGTCACAACAGATCTCACAACTGCAGACCCCTCAGTGGCTGTTGAAGGGTAGCACATAGTCACTGAATACAGTATGCAGATCTTTTGACAAAATTCACAGACACTAAAGCAGCACACAATGCATATGTTAAGTTTCAAAACAGAAAGAACTGGAAGCAAATTCTGGTAGTCTTAACATATTGCTGAGAACCTTTAGGTTACAGTATAGTGTATTTGTTCTCACATCAAAGTGATGGTGTTTATACCAAAAAAGTGAAGATTCTGGATGTTTGAGTAAATTTCCCGTTTTGTTCCACAACATAAATGATTCCTTTTAACTGTGCGCTTTCTGTTCATATTCCAGTTTGATTGTGGATTCCTCAACAAAAAAATGTTCATAAGATTTTAATTATCAGATCTTCCTTTGTTGATTCCAAAAAAATGCCAAAATTAAATTTATAAATGTTTTATAGGAATCCTGGGTGGAGCTAATAATGATGTCATAACTGACATGCTTTTGGGATTTTCAGTCAGGATATCAGCTCCATGGAGAACTCTTCATACTTTGCCTGTCCTGGGGAGTATCTGTTTCTATGTAAAAATGTTTGCCTCTGGTTGTCATCGCTCCTTTATTCAGGTGAGAAAGATGTCTGCAAAACAAACCTAACTTGGTCCCAGTTTATGAGAAGCCAGAGCAGCCTGATTCACTTTTCCCCCTTCCAGCAAGGAACAAAAAGACTCTTACTGTTTCAATTAGAGACATGAAGAAACATCAGGCCTAATGAATTATCATAAAGATCATGATATGTTTCTTGAGGAAAATGAAACTGTTTGTTTCAAAAGTTTTCCTGACATTGGTGACTTAACTCTAACAACCCTTTCAAAGCATTGTATTTATGTGTAGTTTATCAGGAGTCCATGTTTTCATCTGCTCAGACTAAGTAAAGTTTGTTATGGAAACATTTTCTTTCATTGGTAGTGAGTGCTGTTTGATTTTAGCTTCATTTGATCCCCATCCTTGTTTCCTTGCTGAAGACCACAAGCTCATTTGTTTTACATTTATATACTGAATACAACTGAAGGAAGATATCAGGGAAAATGAATGTCCTAATGTGACTAATGTGTGTACACCTGATGCTGCTTTGTCAACGTCCAGACCATGAGCTGTGTATCGCTTACATCCTACAGTGAGTGTGTTTTAATTGTGTGGTAAAAATGACAAGTATACTTGCCAACAGAGTTAAAGCACTCAGTTTTGTAGTGTGGTGTTGATGGACACTACTGACTGCTGGGTGGTAAACGTGGTAAAAAACCTCAGCTACAGCTCAGAAAACAAACTATAAAGTAATGTATCCTTGAAAATACACATCTCACTCACTACATTCTGTGTACAGTATCTGTGGATGTTCTGCATGTGATTGTGTAACACAGAGTCATAATAGATGTTGTGGTAATCTATAATGCTGCATAACCCAATTATGATGCAGCCAAACTGGAAATAAATTAGCCAGATCAAACACTTTAACATGAGAGCATGTGTGCAGAATTTAGAAAACAAAAAACATTACAACGTGAGAAAGCACATCCAAATACAGAAACTCGAAAAAAAAAAAAAAAAAAAAGAAGAAGTGATGGACACACATGGATATAAAACAAATGAGCTCTGTTGATCTGTGGCTCATTTGGGTTCCTGTGTTCTGTGCGTCTTGCTGTGTATTTCTGTATCTGGTTGTGTCAAAAATGCTAATACTGTGCATGTGTCAAACTGGTGGTCTTAATTTGCTTTTATTTTGTCTATTTGCATGTGTTTCTCTAATCTGTAGTGTTTTGAGCAGTAATTCTTATTCTATTCAGTGCCTGACTTGCAGGTTCTGTGTTTCTTTCTTTTTCTATAATCTTTATAGACAAATTCTTCTGCTGTCTAATATCTGTATTGACTTTGACTGTGTAGTTATTGTTAGTGATTGTAACATCCAAGTTGACAACCCCCAGGACAGAGGGACTAAAGAACTGTGTTGTGTTCTTGATAACTGTGGACTGACTCAGCATGTGACAGCCCACATGCAACAAGAGGCACACTCTGGATTAAAACATCTCCAAAGATCTGAACATTTCCAAGATTGTGGTGACTGATTTTGCTCTCTCTGGTCATTCCTGTGTTTTCTTTGAGACTGCTATCTCTGTACATGCAAATGTTCAAACATAGGCAATCACAAAACAGTATATCACTGAAAACACCAGTGTAATATTCTCTTCCACACCTGCCCTCTCTTAGGTCACAGTCAATGAGCTTGTAGATAATTTCAATTCTAAAATTACAAATGTTATTGATGCCATTGCACCCACCAAGGTGAAGTTTGTCTCTGGAAAGAAAAGATCTCCATGGAGAAATGCCATGCTGGTCAGAATAGAAAAAAGAGAGTGTCAAAAAGCTGAATGCAGGTGGTGAAAAACAAATCTCCAGGTTCATTATGTCATCTATAAAGAGAGACTTTGCATTTATAATTTGAAAGTGAGAAATACAGTCCTTCTTCTCTGACATCATCGCCAAAAACAATAATAATGCTTGTGCCTTGTTTGCAAGTGTTGACAGGCTAACAAACCCTCTTGTGTCAGAAGCCTCGGAACTTCTATCTACCAGGGCCTGAAATGAATTTGCCTCCTTCTTCACTAACAAAATTCAGAAAATTAGACAAGTATGCTAGTAACCCCTCTACATCATCGAGCCACCATTTCAGGTCCACCCAAAAAAAACCTGAACACAGAGATGGTGAAAAACAGTTTAACTCTCCAACTCCACAATTCAGCACATAGTTCACAGTCTTTTCACATGTTTTCAGCAATTATTTTTTAACATGTATAATGTGTTTGAAAAGAAACCTCTCATTTTCCTCAACATTGAATTTAAACACTGACAGTGGCAGAATTTCATTCTTATTATTACAGGATCTGCATTTGACACAGTCAATCACAACATATTACTAGACAGACTGGAAAACTGGGTGGGACTTTCTGGCACAGTACTGATCTGGTTTGAATCCTACTTAAAGGACAGGGACTACTTTGTGTCTACAGGTAATTACACATCTGAGCAGACAAAAATGACATGTCGAGTTCCCCAAGGCTCTGTTCTGGGGCCTCTTCTGTTCTACATCTACATGCTCACACTAGCTCAGATTATGGGAAACAACAAAATATGTTACCATTATTATGCAAGTGACACACAAATTTACATAACCATATCACCAGGGGACTATGGTCCAATACAAATGCTGAGTAAGTGCATTGAACAAATCAATGATGTAACAGAATTTTCTTCAATTAAACAAAGACAAAACTGAAGTAATTGTTTTTGGAGCCAAGGAAGAATGATTAAAAGTCAGCTCTCAGCTTCAATCAATAATGTTAAAAACCACAAACCAAGCCAGAAATCTTGGTGTAGTCATGGACTGGATCGAATAAAAAAGCAACAGAACAGAGAATCTCACCCGCATATGCATATCTCCTTTCTTCCTTCTTCCTTTCTTCTTCTTCGACTGACTCTCAGACTTGGCAACTGGTGCCACACACACAAACGCAGCAGAGAAAATGGCAGAGAGAAGCAAGACAGATGCCACCAATCTCAATCCCCCCCAAAAGAAGTTGAAATCAGTAGCGTGGGAATATTTTGGATATTGCAGAAACGAATATCAGGTCGTCCTCAGGAACGGATATCCAATTTGTAAAAAACGTGAGTGCTAAGAAGCTGCCAAAGGAGGAATCTGTGCAGATTAAAGTAAGTGCTCCATTTATAACCTTAATCCCTAATGACAAAACGTGAGTGTTTGAATGTAGATCATAAAATGCGCTATTGAAATAATCTGTGTTGTCTGTCCATTCAGTAACCTCTGAATTACAAACAGACACACACTGAACCCATACAAAAACACACACAAACTTTTCTGGCTGGGGGGGCTGAAGTGAGAGTTAAAGGTACAGACAGGATCATCCTGGCTGTGCTGTCGTGCACCTACAGTAAATTGGCAACTATTTTGATAATCATTTCGAGCACTTGTGATAGCATTTCTCACTATTTTGAGAATTTTAACAAACCAAACAATCGATTAATGGAGAAAATAATGAGCAGATTAATCCATAATGAAAATTATCATTAGTTGCAGTTGGATACAAAATAGTTCAAAAGACCAACCTCAACCAACTACAACAGTAAAATCCTGCTTTTACATTAATGCATGAGTAATAATAATCTAATGATAATATATATATCAGTGTAACAGTCACAAGGGACATTTTTCTGCATTGAGTACTTTTACTTTTAATACTTAAAGTACATTTCCGTGATAACATTTACATACTTTTACTTTTACAGTGGTATTATTACTTTTACTTAAGTAAAGGATGTGAATACTTCCTCCATCACTGGTGCTAACATGCGAACCAAGATTTCACACATACTAACATTAAAAAAATTGTTTCAAGTTTCAACTATAATAATAAAGTGTTTGTTCATTTTCATTCCTTTAAGGGTCATTGTAACTGATAATAATAATAAATACCGTATACCGTGATATTTTCCGAGATGGTTATCATGCCGTGAAAATCTCATACCGTTGCGACCCTAATTTCAACAACCACATTAAGACAGTTACAAAGTCAGCCCACTATCACCTTATCAATATATCAAGGACTAAAAAATATACGTTTCTGATCTGCTGCTATGTTATGAACCATCCAGACCTTTCAGGTCGTCTGGGACAGGTCTGCTTTGTGTTTCCAGAGTAAAAACTAACTGTGGAGAGGCAGCATTCAGTTTTTATGCTCCACATATCTGGAATAAACTCCCAGAAAACTGCAGGTTTGCTGCAACTCTCAGTTCTTTTAAATCAAGGCTGAAGACACTGCCTCTGCCTTTTATTAAAGCAAATGATTATTCATTTCTGACACGGCACTGTAACTTTTATTCTTGTATTCTTTTCTATTTTAGTTTGCTTTTGTTTTTTATTTTCTTACCTTTTCATTTATTTATTTTTTATGACTGTTTTTAATTGTATTTAAGTGTCCTTTTATTGTTTTGTTTTGTTTTTTTTGCACTTCTGTCTCAATACTTTTAATGTTTTATGTAAAAAGCACCTTGAACTGCCTTTGTTGCTGAAAAACCAAATTCAGAGCATTGTGAACAAAACCTCCCGCCATAGTTACTGAAATCATCCAAAAAAGATCTGAAAGCTGTAAGCATATTGCTGAATCAATGTTTTTACGTCCACAGGCTTTTTTGTCATAGAACCAGATATTTCCAAACACAACTGTTAATCGTTTGTACTGATGATTCATCAAGGAGAGTTTCATGTCTATCCAAGGCTTGAAGAGCTCCAACTGACACTAACATTGTCTTTGCAGACAATGAATGTGTCTTTTGCTTTCGAAATAACTTCTCACACTTTGCAACTGTATTGGACATTGCTGTGAGTGAGTGGAGGGTGTTTGTTAATAGTATGGACCAGAAGAAGCTAAAACAGGCCAAGTAATCACTATTGAGTCACTGGTATTGATGTACAATCCAATGCAGCCCACACAAATCTATTGTGGTCATTTAACCAACTGTAAAACCCTGCCTTAATGTATCTCTAACCCCAAACCCAATCCCAAAGTGGTTCCTTGAAGAAGCAACCAGTACTATGTCCTCATTTAGAAATTCTAAAGCACAGGCCGCACACGAACAGACTCACAGACATAACTCACACACACACCATCCAATACAACCAATTAAATCACCTGGAGGTCTGTGCCACAGCAGCAGATGTTGCAGTCAGTGGGAGCAGCCAGCCATTACCTGTGGCAGTGAGGTGATGCTGTCATGTGATGCTGTGCAGCTCCAGCATGTTGTCTGTGAACACAGGGTTTAGAAGGGGTTTACCCTCTGTCTATAGAGATGTTAGGGACATTATTGATTTGTCATTTGTTTCACCAGCATGTTGGCTCTTCAATGAGGGAGAATACCTCCCATGGGAAACCACTTCTCTTTGGCTTGTGTGTTGAGGGGAAGATGGAATACTTACACTGGCACGCGCATGATTATATACAGATGTACAGTGCATTATCCGGAGCTATCTCTTTAGCTGTTTTTTAAATTTAGTCTCCTTCGTTTTGGTGTTTTTGTACTACACTCCTCATAAGTCAAATAGAATATTTGCGATCGATGGATACCAAATGGCCCATTTAACCTTAAATTTTCCAATACAGCCCTGACGGCATTAATGTGAAAGAGCCTGTTATTGTTGTTATTAATATCCAGTCATATCCAACACTGTCAGATCAGATATATTATAAAATATAAAAATAAGTATATAACAGAAATTAGTTAATCAAAGTGGCAGAATGTAACATCTGGTGAGGTGAAAAAAAATAGGGGCAGTGGTGGGCTAAAGTTTAGGAAGGGTTGCAGGTTCATTCCTGGATTGGCAGGATAAATCTGGATGGGGACAGTTTCCTTGAGCAAGGCCTTAAAGGATAAAGCTGCCTCACAAATATATACTTTAATTTAAAAAAAAAAAAGTCTCAGTAATTTCCTAAAACAGCTGGTCACTGAAGTTTTTATCAAACATTACTTAAACAGCAGGAAATAGTGCATTTGTTAGGGACTATTTTCAGCAGTGGATGAATCCACATTTGGTGCTCAAGTGAGTATTTCTGGCAGCAGGAAGGTGTGTGTGGGATTGAGTCAAAATAAACTACTGTGTGTTCATGGTAATTAAGGAACTTGTCACCCAGTGCAACAGAGTGACTCACTGACATGTTTTTAATAGTATTTGGACAACAATGGAGCTCTATGGCACAGAGGAGGAATAAGATCAGGCTTTGATACACACACAATATGCCAAAAAGTGCGTTACCTTACTGTACTCCAAAAATGCAGTGTGAAGTGAGTGAAAATATTTTAGACGTGACCACGTATCAACTTAAAACAAATTTGGCTGCCAGGGCAGTAACATAAGCTGTGTCCCCATTAACCTATTTTTATGCGCATTTTGAAGTATCTTTTTAAAAAAGCTTAATGGAAACGCCAAAATTCAAAAAAAAAACTTCCTCAGTATCGCAAAAAAGTTTTTACGCTCTCTTGAGATGGATTTTTGAAATGTTGAAAGAGAGTTATGCACAAAATGGGTAATGGAAACCCATTTGTCAAATAAATAATGACGTAGCAAACATTTAACTCACATGACTGATCAGCTGTTTCCGCTCTCAGTGTCTTCTGGCCTCTCCAGATAGAATGAAGCATTGCCAATACTAGCTAACATGAAAGAACAATGACAACTTGCCCAATTTAAACAAATTCCTGAAGACCTCTCTCCATTTTTCTCTCGTCAAGGCAATATAACTATTTGTTTTGTTTCTGGTTGGCATTCTCTACTTCGTCTACTCTGTGTACTGGCTCATTATTTAAGCCTATACCATTATCTGCTGATGAAACTATGCATTGCATAGCTTAGTTTATTCAAACCAGTTGATGGATGCATTTTTCTTTTTGCAACATTTCAAAAGTTCGCTTAAAGTTATCTTGCGAATCTAATGGAAACACAGCGATAGACTCACAGTATTTCGGACACTTACTGCACTACATTTGCCTTGATGCCTTAATACCTGCACACACAAACAAAGATGATTACTTGCCTCATCTCTGGGAGAAGTTCTTACGATTCAAAACAAGGTGGATTGACGCCTGTTGGACCAATCATTTGAGAGAAATCATGAAAATATTACCAAGAGACACAGTGTAGAGAGCACTGTGAGCACTCACAGTAATCCCACCATGTGCTGTTGTCAACTCACAGTATCTCGGACAGGTAAGACAGAGACATTGTTAATGCTCTAAAAGCATTTTCTTTTTTAAATCAAATGTCGTTGAATATGGTATAATTGTTATTTTGAAATACTTACATGTAGTTATTCTCCATAATTAGCTTACATTACGCAATACGGGCATCTGGTTCATTTAAATTAGTAGCTGTTACAGGCAAATAAGCATGTTTGACATTAATTAGCTAACTTAAGTGACATAAGTAAAACCAATAAGAATACAACACACAACATAACAACACATCACATAACACATAACTGATAGTTTAATATCTAAATGTTTAGGGTGAATGTAAACAAACTTAACTGGAATGATAGAAATATGAATTAAAATATTAATTCACAAATCACAATTGTAATTAATTAATCAACATTAATTATAATACATAAATACAAATATTATTTGCGTTCCTCCACAGCTTATTATTCATTATTGTGTAATACAATAATGAATAATATGTCATTAAATTAACAACAGAAGATGGAACAAGAAACATCAGATACAGGTAAAACAAAAATGAAGTGTCTCAGTTTTATGTGTATGTGTGTGTGTGTGTGTGTGTGTGTGAAAATTAAATATTAAACAAAACTATTTTGATAATCTATATACAATTTCTTCCTTTTTCAGACAGTGTCTCGTCTCCCTCACACAGTCAGGCCATACTTGTGGCACAAACACAAGTATGCTCCCCATCTGGAGCATCACTGAGGTCGACACAGACGAGCTGAAACCACAGCTCACACAATTCACACTGTACCCAGTCATCCACCTCTGTCTCAGACCCTGGTGGTGTAATGTTCCTGCACACTGCACAGTGGTCGCTCACTGTTTTCAGCAAGAGAATTTCTCTCTCTTTCTCTTCTCTTTTTTTCTCTATCTTGGCCCTTTTTTCTTCTCTCTTTATTTCTTGCTCTTCTATCCTCTTTTTATTCATCTCTTGTTTTTTCTTCTCTGCAGCATTCAATTTTTGCAGGATGGCATTATATTTGTCACTGGTGACATCCCTTGCTTGCAGGGGCACCCATCGTCCGCCCCTTCCTACGGTGTCAAAGGTGGGTGTGACGAGGATCGTGGCAAGGGAAGGAGGGATGAGACCACTGTCAACTAGATAATTTCCGTTGTCCCTTTTACATGTAGGGCAAGTTTTTGGTGTCACAGGAGAAGTTGATGAGGTTTCTGGGGATGGAGCTGCAGTGGAGGAGGTGGGCACTGCAGCAAATGTGGATGCATTGTCCTGGGGAGTGGAGGGAGGAGGCACAGCAGGTGGAGGCGCTGGAGCATGTGCACTTGGCACTAGTTTCACAATCTGTGTACAAAAAAAAACGTTATTGCAATCCAAATATTGAATATGGTTTACAGAATACATCATAATGATAATGATAAATAAAATCTTACCTGTGTCATGTCAACAGCCTTTCTGGAGAGCAGGTAAATTCCTGCTTCCCTGAGGCCAAAAATGACATTGTCTGCAGTGTTTCAGGACAGAGAACTGTTTCTTACAGACCACCATGTCTCCTCTCACCAGTCCCATGCGAGTGGCCAACTGGGTAAACATGCTTTAATTGGGTTAACAATGCTAATGTCCAGGGGTTGGAGGATGTGGGTTGTGTGTGGAGAAAGCAGCAAAAATTCAGTTTTGTTGGTTCTGCAGACATCAATGACCTGACAGTGACAGTGGGTTTCATGCTGGTCCATGATTAACAAGAGAGGTCTTTCTTTAGGGACATATTTCACAAAATGGTCCAGCCATTTTAGAAAGAGCTCTGTATTCATGTATCCCTTCTGTGAATAGCTATACAGGCTGTCTGTTGGACCATTCAGAGCAGACTGTGCACTGACACAGCAATGCACAGTTTTGTGCTCCCTGGTGGTCATCTGCTGCCTCTTTCCCCTCTAGCAAAGAACCATCTCCTTGGACTTTGGCTTATCACCAAACCCTGTTTCATCACATTTCCATACAAGGTGAGGCTTGTCATGGTGACTGTGCATATTAACAATATTTTCCAGGAGTTTGAAGAAGGGGGGGGGGGGGGGGGGAATAAAGTGTGCGGAACTTCAGTGGCATCGTCTTTTGTTTCTCACTAGACACGTTGCAGTGGGACAGTATATCGTATATTTAACCACCGTTAAGAGATAGTGGTGTTCTCCTTAAGCCACCAAACAGACAGCGATCTGTCATGTATGACAGAGTAAATTCTAACAGTTAAACTTATAAAGTTTATAACTTAAGGTTGAATGACCGTATAAAAGGTGAGTCTTAAAATATTTAATGACAATTTAAGAAAACTTTATTTGTATTTAATGTGCCTTCTTGTGATTAAAATCACCCGAAATGAGTATTTTGCCAACACAGGCCACTCCCCACCCCTGAGTGTCCTCTAACAAAATCCTCCCCACACGTCATGTTCATGTAGCCGCAGGCACACATAGGAAACTCACTCTGATTTCTCTCAAATGAATGGAGTAGATGCTTCTTGGATTGTCAGAAGATAAAAAGGAGGGGAAAATGATGACACAGACATATATTTGATCAGTGACCTGGAAGTATTTACTGTATTTGAATAATTTATGTCAAAAGATCAAGTGTCAGCAACATCATGATGTCCGAAATACTGTGAGTCTAAGTGAATGATTTTCAGTTGATTAAATAAGTCAGGATTCCTAGCTGTTATTATGCCAACAGAAGTAAGTAAAATAAAAGAAATATAGGCTAATTTTAAAGAATTCTTGTTGGAGTAATGAAGTGAATTACAAGCCAATTAATACTCCAAACTAGAGAATTATGAGGGTTAAATTAAGATTATTTTTATTCAAACAAGTTCTCTAAATTAAAGGACAAAACAAGTTGTTTGTAATTTCCCTTTAGAAGTGGTTTCTGATCTGAAACCCCTATCAGCAGAACAAAAACCAAAATCACTGCTGAACAATACATCAGTTTTATGATATGCTGATAGACAAGATAAATAGATAGAGTACTTTATTAATTCCAAAGGAAATTTAAGAGTCATAATTATTAGGTCTGCAAGAAGGCTTTTTCACTTAAACATAAACATATTATAAACAGTGGCCACAGTGAAAATATAGTTCCGGTAAAGTTGGTAATTTGTTGCTACTGGACTCTGATCAGTTAGGTTTTAACTCATAAAAACACATTATTATGATAATAATATATAATATAATAATAATAATGATACATGTTCTCTTTTAGCCCAAAAAATGTTCTCTGGGCATCTGTATGAAGAATCTCTACTGATTTTAACTGCCACCATTTGTCCTACTTTCAGGTCTGGACTAGAACTTTTTTCATGGTTCAAGTGGTCGTATTTCTGGCAGACTGAAGCATCCATCTCCTCTGCTGCTATTGGAGGCTCATTTACATGAAATACAGTGATCACATGGAGCATGACATCCTTTCATCTTTTCTCACCCTGTGTTATATTCTTGTTCCTGTCTTCTTGTTCAACATTCAGACGAGCTGTAGACAACATTAATGGATGAAAACTTTGTCCTCTCAGTTTCACTGAGCCTCCTTATTGAAGTTTGTGCCTAATCATGAGGAACGGAGGAAAGCAGAAAAACAACTCAGTGTCATAGAGCTTTCTTAGACCAGCGAGATTAGAGTGTAAAACTAATGTGATGGGTTATTTTTCTGCCTGATATGATGTCTGCCTCTCTCTCAGGGAGCCTCTCACCAGACAAATGGTTCCTTTGCATAAAACGTAGCCTTCTGCAACTTTATGTTACACTAGAAAGCGAGTATGCATGGCCAAATGCCAAGCACTGCATATATTAGCATTCAGTAAAATCTGCCCTGGCTGCCGCATACATGGAACATTAGTCTATTCTTTATCCAACATCATCTTAAACACCATTTATCACAGTGGAAGAATAATAGACTTATGTTAGTTTCTCAAATGCCCTTCTGGGTCCAGACCTGTGTGCCGAGCCCCGGAGAGAGGATAGAGGAAGTCTATTTGCTCTAATTAAACTGATTACAATGTGCTCACTCTATGGGGGCTGAAATAAATAAATAATTGCAGCCTTGTAGGCACAGGTCAGTAGATAATGGATAGGTTTTGCTGATAATTAGCTCTAAATGGTTTAAGTACAGTACCTTTCACTGAGAGTCAAGCCAGGCATGATGCCTTGTTTTACTGCAGGATTTTTCTCTTGGGGGATTCTAACTGTGTGATGTTCAACACCTGATATGACTGTTATCAGCCTATTGAATAGGTGTTATCGTCACACATCTGTCCCAAATATATGGGCTAGTAGGGGCCTACTAAACCTACTGGTAGGTTCAGGAGGCTGTTATCACTCATTTATTTCAGTGAGCCAATGCTGGTGGAGCCCAGTAGGTGCAGAAGGCCTGATATCAGACATACAGTATGCTGTCACGTGACTGTCAAGTTTTTTTCTGTGAAAACAAAACAAAAAAAATGGCTGCCATTCCTTTTATTCTCAGTGGAAAATACAGTATTTTAAGATATAAACATTAAAATGTGTTTTGATAACATTTCTAACGAGACGTGTGCATTTTATTTTCATAATCTTTGTTCAGTGAATGTATATGATGTTTAGTCCGTTATTAGGTTGATTTTTGCAGGCTTTCTATTGTTGCTATGGTGGTTGCTATGGATGCTGCTATTGCTGAAACCACATAGTTGTATGTTGTTTGAATCATTGTCTTTGTGTTGTGTAGTTATCTGAGCTGTTGTGTTGTTTGTGTTATCTTATGTAACTTTTTGATGATGTTCTTTCAATAAAAACATAGATTTTAGAGCAACCCAGGAATGAAGCTTTGCGATTGGCTGACCAGAGGACTTGTCACCCGGAAGTATTTTCCTCCTGTGTTAAGTTTTCTTTTAATGATATCAATCAATCAATCAATCAATCAATCAATTTTTATTTATATAGCGCCATATCACAACAGAAGTCATCTCAAGGCACTTTTCACATAGAGCAGGTCAAGACCGTACTCTTTAATTTACAGAGACCCAACAATTCCCCCATGAGCAGCACTTGGCGACAGCAGTAAGGAAAAACTCCCCTTTAACGGGTAGAAACCTCAAGCAGACCCTGGCTCTTGGTGGGCAGCCATCTGCTTTGACCGGTTGGGTTGAGAGAGAGAAAGAGAGAGGGAAAGGGGGAGGGGGGACAGAAGAAAAACAATCACAACAACAACAACAAGCACAAGCAGCAACAGCAGCAACAGCCAGGGAAGGATGCCATCAGGACTGTGAAGGACCGCGAAGGCTCGGCCCGGGACGCAGGGTTTCCTGTGAGATGAGAAAGCACAAAAAAAACTCCGGGGAAGAAGCAAAGTTAGTGACATGCATTGATGTTACATGAATGCATACAGATGGAGAGGAGGAAGAGGAGGAGAGAGGAGCTCAGTGCATCATGGGAAGTTCCCCGGCAGTCTAGGCCTATAGCAGCATAACTAAGGGCTGATCCAAGGCGAGCCTGGTCGGCCCTAACTATAAGCTTTATCAAAAAGGAAAGTTTTAAGCCTACTCTTAAACATAGGGAGGGTGTCTGCACCCCGGACTGAATCTGGTAGATGGTTCCATAGAAGAGGAGCCTGATAGCTGAAGGCTCTGCCTCCCATTCTACTTTTAAAGACTGTAGGGACCACCAGTAAGCCTGCATACTGGGAGCGCAGTGTTCTAGTGGGATAATACGGTATTATGAGCTCTTCAAGATATGATGGTGCCTGACTATTAAGGGCTTTGTAAGTTAGGAGAAGGATTTTAAATTCTATTCTAGATTTTACAGGAAGCCAATGTAGTGAAGCTAAAATGGGAGAAATGTGGTCTCTTTTTCTAGTTTTAGTCAATACACGATATCTTTAACATTTCTCAACACAAAAACACAAATGTGTTCTTGATAACTCAACAATACAATAAGTTAATGTTAAGGCCATCGCTTGTAATTATTTCACCTTCGCTTCTGAGAAATCTTTCTAAAAAATTTTTTGTCAGTTTTTGATAGCAGTAGGCTAAGGAAGAGCATTGTGTTGTGGGCAGACTTGGCAGGTTGGACTCCTGGTTTGGGTTGACTGTTGGTTGTTGTTGGTTTCATTCCATTTCAAATTGCTGCCAGTCTGCCACAACCCGAATCCAAATGCCACTGTCTGTTGAGAAAAGGTGTTTTATCGCCCATAATTATAAAATGTGAAGTTGCTCATTTAATTTTATATTTCCAAGAATATGTGGCTGAGAATATTAAATATGAAATCATCTCAATCTTAATTAATATTGAGCCAGGTCATCCAGTAAAGCACTTAAACTTTGTGTGTGCATGTGTATATATATACACACACACAGACGAACTTATATATACACATATACATATGTGTGTGTGTGTGTGTGTGTGTGTGTGTGTGTATATATATATATATATACACACACATATAGACATATATACACACACACACACACACACACACACACACACACACACACATATATGTATATATATATATATGTATATATATATATATATATGCACATTTATATGTAATACATTAATGAATAATAATTCATTAAAATTCATTAGCAACACTTTATTACAGGTACAATGTACAAAACCCAGACAGAGGATTTATATCAAAGCAAACATATGGCTGCCAGGATATTAATATTGTAATAACACTGTAGTTGCTGTGTAAGTTCTTCCAGCCAGCACAATGCTGTAATTTATCATTAATGTCACTATAAAACATCATGAAAGAATCAAGAGATTTTAACAGCACAGCATTTAAAGCTGCATTACTGGAGAACATCTCACACTGGCTGAACATACAGCTGTCTCTGTGTATTTGCTTTTAATTGTTCCATCCACATTTCACACAAAGGAATCCAGCAGATGCACCTGTTACAAAGTCCAAAAAAAGACAAAATGTTTGTATTTCATAAGAGTTTCACCATGAGTTATGGAGAGATGGGTATAAGTAACTATAACAGAGGGAATGTCTGTATGTCTTTATGTGTATCCTTCATGTATTTCAACAACCATTCATCAGATCAACTTTCTGAGGACCCAAGGAAGTGCAATGTTGATTGCGAACATGTTTAGATGAGTGGCTCTGGAGAAATATATAAAAATATCTCATAAACAACGTTGCTTTGCTTCTTCTTCTGCCCGTGAGTGGAAATACAGACAGCGCCAACCCCCATTGTGGTCGGAGGTGGGATTACATCCGATAATGGCATGAAAAAGTTTAAGAGACTTAAGCTCTGCTATTGAACTATGTACCGTGAATGAAATTTGACATGTACATTCAAGACTTACTGTAGGATGTCTCAGAAATGTTTTGAACGCGCACAGCAGTTCATCTAACTAAAAAGCAAGGAATCTCTCCCTGTCTGTATGTATGTGTGCCCTCTGCATATCTCAACAACCGTTCATCTGATCAACTCACTTGGCAGGTGTGTTGCTGGGGAACCAAGGATGTCCTGTGTTGTAATTTGGTGCAATTTGGACGTTAAATATTAATAAACTTTGAATAAACAAGCCAACAGTGAGCTGCTCCTCTCTATGTCTGAGTGCAGCAGAGACAAAGGCACATGCCCCACTCAGTTAAACTGCCCGAGAGAGAAGAACCAGCGCACACACTGCACTAGTTTAATTTAATAGAATAAGCAAGTTAATAATTGTGACATCAAATCACACAATATGTTGTTGCATTTGAAGTTCTCATACTAATTAAACTAAGGGAAACTGGTTTCCCGTATTGTGTACTTTAATATGGGAATGGATTGTAACTTAAGTTACAGGTCCTCATTCCTCTGACGAACAACTTTTACTTGCTGCTATTTCAACTAATATTTTTGATTGCTATCTTTAATTTCTATGATTACATTTAGAGAGCTACTCTTCTAACAATTTTAACACCTGTAGGGAAAACGTGACTATTCACAGCAACTTTTATGGAAATCTTGCCTTTAGTATTTGACTTTGTCACAGACCATAGTGTTGATTAAAGGTACATTTTGACTGGGCAGTTACACTAGAGGACGGATCATGAGGGCTCTCTAAAACATGAGGAATTCTCCACTGGTGACCATGAATATTTACATGAACTTACAAGACAATCTGGTTAGTATGGAGATCTCTTGCTCTGAACCAATTTGTTTGATTGTTTTTTTAACTGTAGATGTCTTATCCAAAGGTTTACACCTTCCCATGTGAGCTTTCTTATTTCTTTATGTGCAGCAACTTTGCTAAAGAACCACCCTTTTCCTGTCTTCTCAAACTCATCTTTGTGAACGTACCTTTTGTAATGTTGTATCAGTTTATCTGGTTGCATTACCATCATATGTTCTTACTGATGCTCTTAATTTGTATACTGCTCTTATTTGTCCCCTTGTGGTTTATTCTGGGGTTTATTTTTCTATAGTATGTTTTACTCTTGAATGACATTTTTCTCTTTAATTGTAGCTCCAGCTTGGATTAAAAAGGCATTACTGTGATCCTCCAGAGGAAGAGGGCACAACATGATAATACATACTGTTCCATCCCCAGTCTCATAATCAGGCCAAACCAGTCTTGTGTGAACTGTATGTGAATGTTTTATTATGAATGACATCTCAAATGAAGCATTATTGTCAGAATGACTTTCAGCCAAAATGGTAAACAAAGGCCTAATGTCTAAGTGGGTCTAGTCAGTAACATCATTATCACAGTGTTCCAACACCAACATGGTATTTGAAAACTATATTTAACACATAATTATATACAACCATGATTTCATAAATGAGTAATCCACAGATATGGCATTGCACTCCAATAACATTATCAGACTCACAATGAACAGGTTTTTTTTGTTTGTTTTTTAAAATATCAAAATCAATGCAGCATAACTAGAGATATCGTCTTTTTTGTTCCACTCATTCTTCTTCCTTCTTGAAACCTGGCGCCTACATTACCCATAGTGCAGCTCATGTAGCCTGGAGCAGCTAGCCTCAAGCAGAGATGAGCAGCAGGCTACAGAGGTCTGGTAAGTTCACTTCTTTCTAACTCCACACCCCCAGATTTCTTTCATTTTCAAACTTGTTGTCTTTACCTTCAGCTGACAATGACTCAAGTGACATCACTTGAGGCAATATGTCAGATTTCACACAGCTCCCACTGGAGACACAAAAGGCTTTATACTACTTTTTCCAAATATTCAGTACTGTGCAAAAGTTTTAGTCACTTTAGATATTTAGATCCTTATCCATTATGCAACACCATCAGGGAGGTGTCTGATCGGTCCCAAATGTCTTTAGCAGCATGACATCAATGACCCCAAAAATACAGTCAGAGTCATAAAGAACTATCTTCAGCAACAAGAAGAACAGCGATTCCTGTAACAGATGGTTTTACCCCCACAGAGCCCTGATCTCAACATCATGGAGTCAGTCTGGGATTACATGAAGAGACAGAAGCAGCTGAGACGCCGAAATCCACAGAAGAACTGTGCCATCTTCTCCAAGATGCAGGAACAACAGACCTGCCAAATACCTGAAAAACTGCGTGCAGGTGAACCGAGGAGAACTGCTGCTGTTTTAAAGGCAAAGCTGCTCACAACATATATTGATCTCATATAAGTTTCTTACGTTTACTTTGTATTAAGTTAACTGATAAATAAAAACTATTCATGGTGTTATTTTTGAAAGCATCCTCGTAGTGCCTAACACTTTTGCACAGTAGTGTATGCAGTAATACTCCCCACCACCTGGAAACAGACTGATGTGTAAAATTAGTGGAATTCCCCTTTCATGAATAAAAACGGTCTTCCTGAGTTCAACAGTATAATTTGGCTAAATTAGTGATCAGTAACTGATGAGAAGATGTTACATCATCAACTTCTTAAATCCATCTGATCAACATGTGGAGACAGTCAGACTTCTCTTGCTTGTGATTGTTGTCAGTGTCAGTGCTACTGGACATCTTTTTGATTGATTGATTTTGTTCCTTGAATCCAGGACATCATTTGATCTCTGCAAGCTTGGTGCTGTTACAGGGCTGTACACCTGCTGCCTCGGAGGAGGAATGGCCTTAGAGGCTGAAGTCAGGGAACAAAAGTCTTGTGTATCTGTACATTTGTCACATGGCATATACACACCACCACACCTTTAATAATAAAAAGAAAAAAACAACAGATGCCAAAGGCATTAAGGTCTTGAGGTTCATGACTAAAACTAAAGACTGAAATATGCATACAAATTCTCGCAGTCATATTTGTATATATACACACTACATATATTTCATATTATAAAGCTGTGGATATGCATGGTGCTGTTTTATAAATCTTTATTATAATAATGGTGCTTGACCCTGATTTCTACTCTCACAGTTAGCCATAAAAATATGTATTATTATATTAATTATACTTTCAGCATCTGATTGGCTGTGTGGGCTTTGTCATCTGTCCATATCCCTGAGAGGCTATGTAGACTGTACACACTGAAAAACATATGTGAATATATCCATATGTGTGACCATGTTCGTTTTGGACTATATTCAGCCCCGTAATCATGTTTTTGCATATCAGTACTTCAGACCTGTAAATAGAGCGACTGAAAAATAATTTCACCAACTGAGTCGCATTGTGAGGCTTTCCAATAGCACCAGAGGAGCTGTCATTACACACTCAATCATTATCATCAAACTTTAGAAAGGTATGGTATAATCAATCATTTAGTTTATAGCCACGGGACAAGATTATTGTTATTATTCTTATTAGTATTAGTAGTATTAGTAGTAGCGCTTTTCTATTCTCTTCCACACATTCACGTTAGTGGACAGTGCAATCTCCATGTGCGTATACACAGCACACCAGCAAATTCAAAGCATAATCACAGTGAGTAGTGGATGGAAATTGGAGGGTCCCTCCCCAGTGCTTTATATCTGATAAGTGATGTGTTGACAGAGGCCTCCTCCTCCTCCTCCTGCTGCTCTTCCACTGCCATTACAATCCTTCCACATCTGCGAGCAGTGAATGAAGACCAAGCCTCCAATCATTTCCTCTTTTTATAAAACCCCTTAATTAAATCACATTTAATATTTCATTCTTATGCTAATGAAGCAGATTGGAAAACTAATTCTTTTATGGTGTAATTGTCTATGGGTCTCTTCTGATTGACATGCCCCTAACTACTGGGTGATGGACAGTACACTGGTTCCCCGAGTGCTGGAATGGTCCTTTAAATAAGCTTGGCAACAAGTATTTTCACTGTAAAACCTCCATTTCTTATTATAATCTTATATTTAGATTTTACATTACATCTAGTGTTGTTTTCAGTATGGACTGGATGTTGTTCTGAGTCATCACCTTTATCCTATGATGAAATATTTCTATCCTGATGGGAGTGGTCTCTTCCAGGATGACAATGCCCCAATTCACAGGGCATTGAGGGGTCACTGAATGGTTTGATGAGTATGAAAATGATGTGAATCATATGCTGTGGCCTTCACAGTCACCAGATCTCTCTCTCTCTATGGGAGATTTTGGACCAACATGTTAGACAGCGCTCTCCACCACCATCATCACTAAATGAGGGAATATCTTTATGAAGAATGGTGTTCATCCCTCCAGTAGAGTTCAGAGACTTGTAGAATCAATATATATATGACAGTAAATTAATCTAATAAATCTATTCTAATAGTAAAACCTAATACATAGTACTTTTATATATACCTTGCAGAATTCAATTATATATGTGAAAGATTCCTTCGACTTCAAGGGGCAGTTAATGTAGCCTATGCAATAGATTTGTTACAAAGTCCTTGAACTTAGTTGATTTAAATGTGTAAGGCTGCATCCAGACTAAAATCAGCCCTGTGTTAAAACACTGCAAGGGGCTGTGTTGCTGGAAGCCTGTTGTTTAAGGTACCAGTGAGACAAAGAAATACGATCCAGTTGGAGCTACAGGTTAATGTGTTTAAAGGCTTATGAGATGCCAAAACATCGCACAGTGCTTTGTCACACTTACAGACAGGATTTTACAACTCTAGGAAGTTATCATGGCAGCAACTGTTTTATCTTTTGTCGCGACAGTCATGAGGTAAACAGTCGAATACTGCGTTCACGTTACAAAGTAAAAGCCAGGAATGTGATGCAGCAAAAGTTGAGCCCGGTTCAACTCTTTTACTGGACCACCATTCAAAGGAGTGAGAGGGCAGCCTTTTTCACATGGAGCTGACGTCAATCTGAACGCCACCTCAAGGCTTTTATTTTGATCTTACTGTGAGGATAAAACTAACGGCCTTTAGATTCACACCGATCTGCCTCAAAAATACAATTAAGTACAGATTTTAATTGAAGTTACATTTATTTAGATTAATCATTATTTCTTTTACACACTTGGGGCATGAGTGAGGAACACAGATTTCCATTTTCCTTATTTTCCTTTTTCTGGATCTTCTTTATATCTTCCTTCCCCCCCTTTCTTCCTCCCCCTTATATCTTCCTCCTCCCCTTAAAAAGCAGTCATAACTTTGAAACCTGGCTTGCCCAGATGGTGTGTGTGGAGTTCAGCTACTGTATCTAGGAATAATAACACTAATTTAAATTTCAGATCATTTAATGCCCTAGTTTTGAGTAAATATTTGGCTTGTAATTGAATTAACTGCACCAATAAGAACGCATTGAAATGTTAGTTAGTTTAAAAATTCTTGTTGCATAATGACAGCTGGACATTTTGACTTTTTTTAAACTAATTTTTGTGAAAATCATTTACTGCGCTAGCAGCCAAATTTGCTAGTTTCTGCAGTATTATATTCTCCTTGAGGGGACTATGAATGCAGCTCATATTTATCATATTTTCCCAGTCAGCTGAGCACTCATGGCCAGCAGGAAATACAATGTGCGTTTCTGACAGTGTGACTGTGGGAGTGACTCAACACTGACTTTTCCGTACTCCTGTGCCTCTCTCTAATGTACCTGTCATGCTCTTGATATATGGCTGCATGTATATTTTAAGGTTCACCTGGCAAGCATGTCACCTGCAGTCTCTTTGTGGCATGATGATTGATCAGTGCTTCCTCCTGGGGTATTTTTCACCAGATGAGGCAGGGCACTGGTTGCATGGGGTAGTTTGAATTTAAATTGCTAGAATTGAAAATTGCACTGCATTCATTTTTTATCAGTTGAAGTGGCCAGTTCCTAAAGAACAAATATGCAAAAACAACCCTAAATAAATACAAACTTTGCATGCATGTATACTACAGATATACAAACCTTCTGTGCGTTCCTGCATACACAGCAATCAATGGTGACTTGATGTTGTGGGCAGATGACTGAGGCAGGATATGTATTTATATTGTTGCAAAATATTTTTTTCTGTCAAGTAATTCCTCACTTTGTCCTATCACCCACAAAGTCCACTTCAGGGTTATTTGTAAATTGTTTTTCGGTTCTTTTAAATTATTGCAAGTGGCACAAGTGTGGCTGTTTCAAGTTCATTGGCATCAAGATGAAATGTATGGTCTTTTTATAGACAACTAACTTTACAACTTCTCCAAAGGTTTGACCCCCTACTCGGGATGTGGAAAACATATATGCTCTTTATATTTTAATATACATAATGCTTGAACAAATACCTGCCCAAAAACATGATGGTATTGCAGCACACTGAATTTGATGCTCGTATCGGTCTGGTCAGTCATTGCTGAACTCCCACTCTGTGAAACTGTTGTATCTGAAGTAAATCACTGCAGTCATGGTTTTGTATTTTTGTATTGTGCTGCCTAATATCTCAACATTTTCTCTTAACAAAACATGTTCCCTACATGATATGAGTAGGGCTGGGTACAGATCAAAATGTGTCAGTAGCTCTCAGTATCAAACAATAAACAATAGATCAATTTTTTGGGTATTTTGTCTTTGTTGGATAGCTTACAGTGTGAATATAGAAAGGAAATATGGTGAGAGAGAGAGAGAGAGAGAGGTACAACAAGCAGCAAAAAAGGTCCAAAACTGGAATTGAACCATGGATGTTGCAAGAACAGGATACTACTGCGGCTCAGCAGGAACTGGGGACTGCTGCAGCTCAGCAGGAACAAGTGATTGCTGCAGATCAGCTGGAACAGGAAACTTCTGCAATCCGGCAGGAACAGGAGACTGCTGCAGCTCAGCAGGAACTGGGGACTTCTGCAGCTCAGCTGGAACAGGAGACAGCTGCAATCCGGCAGGAACAGGAGACTGCTGCAGCTCAGCAGGAACAGGGAACTACTGCAGCTCAGCAGGGACTGGGGGCTGCTGCAGGTCTGGAAAAGGAGACAGCTGCAGCTCAGGAACAGGCTGGGCGTTGGTAGTGGTGCTGGGCAATGGATACTCTGTGGCACTGAGCAGCGGAGAGGCACTGGGCAGTGGAGAGATCCAGTGGCATTGGGGGCCATGGGGACCATGCCTCTTTTTGGAGACTCCACGGTACCCCATGAAAAAGGCAAGGTGAGTCCCTTCAAAGGGTAACCACTGGACGTTGGGATGGCTCCTCTGCTGATCCATATTAGGCTACTGAGGTTCAGGGAAGGCAGGATCAGGATGGGTGGATAGCGGGCTAACCGACTCAGGACAGACAGGAAGCGGACTAGCCAGCTCAGAACAGGAAGGCTGCAAGCTCACAAACCCAAGCCTAATCGATTGGAGTGCAGGCTGGTTGCGAGTAGTCTGTGGGGCATGCTGAAGGGTAGCAAGCGAAAGCGCAGGCCGAGATGCAGGATGGGATGTGGGATGAGGTGCAGGCCAAAGTGCACAGGAGGCTAGAGTGACAGGCTTGGGAGAAATAGAATAGCTTGGCTGCTGGGGTTGACAAGCTTGGAGACTGGATTGCTATTGCTTGGCTGTTCGAGGGAGGAGTTGGGAGAGTCCAGGCACAGGAGGCTGGAATGGTGGGCCTGGGAGGAACAGGGCCAAAAGTGACTTTCCACCTGGAGGTAGCCATCCCCAGGGCCATCCCAGGATCCCTCTTCCATATAGCAGTAAGGAGCCTAAAAAAATTCCCGCTCTTCAGCAAGGAGAATGTCTCTCAGCACACCAAAAGCTTCCCAGGTATTCAGCAGGCTGAGCGGCTGAATGTCTACTATGTTCATGTTTTTGGCCAATTCGTACTGTTACGTGTGGGATGGAGCAGGTGAACTAAAGTGCAGACTCTTGAGACGGGGAGGTGAAATGAGAGGGTCATTTCATGACAAAAATCAAAAACACAGGCTTACATGTAGCAACGGGAGGCCGTCCAAAACCGGTTAACCAGTTCAAAATGGCAAGGCAGGCAGGCAAGGTAAACAGGACAGCAGGTGCAGACAATTACTGAGTGGAAACAGGTGTGTAGATGGGGAAAGGAGAGAAAGTCCAAGGGCATCTGGTGGACAGCTTGAAAATGGCAGGTCTGGGGAGTTGGAAAAAAGAATATGGCCAGGGAAAAGTAGAGCTGGGGATGAGAGTGTGGCTGCAGAGAGGGACTGAGGAGCAGACTGTGACAGCCGAGTGAATATTCCCACATGGCATATGATTTTTAGTGATGTATTTTGGTTTGCTTGAATTCCTGTGTGAAAAGGAAATATAAATTCCAGAAGACACAATTGAGTATCAACTTTTTAAGTTTCCTTAAAATGAACTGTAATATATTGAGAAGCTTTAAGGCCAATTCATGGTTTCTGCGTTCAGCTGCAGACTTGCACGCAGTTCCATACATACTACAATCAAGGGTCTGTAGACACAGATGTGTTCCACATGTGCATACTAGTAAACAAGGTTGCAGCTGTGATAAGTTGTAAAAATGTAAAATCCAGTCTATGAATATTACAAACTGCTGTGTTTTTCCGATAAGCCTTTAAACTAAATAATCTGTCACTCCAACTGGACCTGCTGGATTGTGTTTCTTAGTTTCACCAGTGCTTTAAACAACGTGCCCACACCAACACAGCCCCTTTTATTGTTACACAGGGCTGAGCTCCTGTATGTTGCAGAACAACAGCAAAAAGTCAAAAAAAGAAATAGTTGTAGTGTGTACAGTCGCAGACCCTGGTTACAGAACCTCGCTGACATGGGCAGATGGTGAAATTTATGTCAGGTGGCGGCCATGGGGATGGGAGGACAGATTCTAAATGGCCTACACTATACAATACTTTATACTGTCCTGACATGAACTAATACAGCAGTGAGCAGTGATAGAGGTCCCTGATGACTTGCTGTTACTCAAAGAATGAACATGTAACAGGGCTATTCCCATATCGCTTGCTTTTACCTGCCTTTTACCTTCTTTTACCTGCCTAGCCACTTTTACCTACCTCACTCCCTCCGCTCTGCTTAGCTTCCACTCAAACACCGCAACATCACAGTATATTCAGTTGTCATATCCAGGGCACACTTTAAATACACCGTGGCACATACACAACTTGAGCTGTCCTACAGTAGTGTGTGTTGTTTGCTGAAACTGCTACAGAGTCTCCACAACGCCTTTCAACTGGCAGATAGGAAACTTGAATTCCTATTTGAGGTTTGTGCAGTGCACTATCCTATTTTGTTTTACCTTTACATTTACTACCTTTTTTATCTTTGTATTAACATCGCCACTGGTGCCAGGTACAGATAACCCCAGCATTGAGCATTAGACATTATGGGAGACGGAATAGATCCCACCTGCAGAGGTGTCCAGTGAGGTGGTGATATAGCTGCACCGTATTTGGCAGGTGTGTCTGTAATACAGAATAGTTTGCTACTGTTTTGCCTACAGTGTGTTTTTGACTTTTTTATGGTTTGCCTAGTTACATCTATTGCCTAAATTTGATCTTCCATGGTTTAGCATATATTTAACTTATTTTGTGGTATTGTCCATTTGTTTTTTTGTTTGTTTGTTTTTTGTTTCTGTGTCTGTGTTTTATGAGACGAGCTTACTGTGTGTCAATTATAACAATAAAATGGTCATCTAGTTTTTATTGTAGCATTCTTACCCTGTATAATTTTACCATTTTAATCAATTCTGTACAATTGCACTCGAAGCTATGTCCCTGTCTAATTTCCTTTACACTTATTTTTGTGCTGACCTGTACATAGCAGCTAGTCTTGGGTGGACCTGGGTTAAGGTGTGGCTTAGTACCCATAGTGCCTTATCCACCAGTCTGGCAGGTCACAAACACATTGGGACATTATGTATCAGACGCACACACAGGCTGTTGTGTCCTAAAGGATCATTACTTCACAGCAGTATCAGCCAGTCTCCTCCAGAATGGAGTCAGTGATGTGCTAATGCATGTTGTGCCACTTTGTCCCTAACTTTCAACTTTCATAATTGAACCACTCTTTAAAACACAGAGTTTAATTCAGAATTATCTTTGAGCCTGAAATGAGTAAAATGCTACATGTGTTTTTGTGTCTGGATGAGGGCAATGAAATGTGACAAATAATTACTATTTCATGGTTCAACCGGGGTGCAGAGCAGTGAAAGGGAGGGAGCAAGAGAGAGAGTTCAACTTAAATTTCAACACTCCCTTACCAAGGATCTGTTAGTGAGTTAGTGCCAGCCTCCTGCACAGGGGGGGCCTGGGTAATGATCACCCATGGCTATGTTAATTCACAGCAGATTGCAGCCATATTGGTGGAAGCATGGAGATCAGAGTTTAATTGTCCTTTGCATATTCACTTCCTTCACATGTACTTCCACTTTTCAGTTTGTCAGCTCAAACACTGTCTCATTTTTGGGTCAAAATGGTGTTTTAGATTTTTTTGCTGAAACAATAGTGCTGAATAACCATAAGAGGAAATGGAAAACATAACTGTTGGAAGCTCTATTCATCTCTGTTTTTACCAGTGCACTGGTATTCAGAGTATGCACTACTGTGCATTATAAACTCACCAGAAGCTGCTTCATTTTAGCTGCGAATCCCCTTAACTACTTATATTTTTACCAGCCGGCTACTCTGCATATTGAAGTAATTTAATTTTAAAATGCTGAATTGGCAGATTTTTGTGGGGCATTTTACAGGAAGACAAGGAACGTTGAAGAAGAGATATCCAGCAATGGTCCAAACCCAAGCCCAGGCTTTTTAAGTAAAAAGGTGAGCACTGTAGAGGGCTTTACTACAAAATCCAAGGAAATAAGACGCATCACAAAATTCTATAATGCATGCCCCTCGATGACAAATATACTGAAGCCCCATCCCAGACAGGATTTTTTGTCTAGGGGATTTGAGGT
Organism: Thunnus thynnus; assembly: GCF_963924715.1. Lineage (NCBI taxonomy): Eukaryota > Metazoa > Chordata > Actinopteri > Scombriformes > Scombridae > Thunnus > Thunnus thynnus. The sequence goes on along the minus strand of NC_089526.1, from coordinate 32,850,208 downwards.
GACTTTAACATTATCTGCCCTGGTCAGTGATTTTAATTCAGTCTGTAGTATGTAATTTTTCACTCCTTCCCCAGTAGTAAGAGTAGACAGATGTGATCTGCCGTTTTTCAGTGAACTTGCTGCTCCCCCTGAAATTTAAATCCTGTCTGGAGCGACGTCCTTGTAAAGTGAATCTCTCAGTTGCTTCTGCGTGAAGAGCTGCTTGTTCTTCAGTTACAAAAATGTTTTTGCTAATATCAACCTAACAATAATAACTTAATAACAACAATATATAGGCTTTTGTCTGCATCTTTTTTGTAGAATTTCTAAGTGGATTTTTGAAAGTATATTGGCGATGGGTATCGGAAAAAATGATATCCTCTGAAGTTATAAATCACACTGAATGATCAATATGTCTTTCATGTTTGTGTTTTAGGATTTTATTGAGGTATGACTCAGAGAAGGAGAAGGATTTTTGACTAAAATTCACCTCATGCAGTATCTTTGCCTCAACTTCAACTCTGTGGCGCCCCCTGGTGGGATTTTTGTCTTTGTCTTTTGGCTAAATCCTCCTGAATGTCCATGTTCATCACTGAGGAGCACATGAAATATTTCATTCACCATGTTGGGACTGAGTCAGGACCACATTTCGTTATTAGCAATAATTAATTATATAGCAAAGATAATTGTTAATTATTAGAAATCAATACAAATTATTAATATGAATTAATGATAACAGGGCACCACCTGGAGGTCTTGGGTCAATAACCAAACAGTGAAAACAGTCTCAACAAGGGGTGTTCATCCAATCTGAGAGATATTAACATTACAGGATGAACAGTGAAGGTTTGAATTCGAGCACTGACCCCATCACCAAACTGTTATCACTGTATGTATACAATCACAGGAAACTTCTCTTTAAATACACAACAGAGTTTATTGACTTTAGCAATATCAATTATAAATCAATAATGCTTCAATTAACAAACATCTGTCATACAACTCCACTAAAGCAAGCAATCATAAACAACAGCAGTTATAAACAGCAAAACAACATACAGCACTAACAGATATATATATATGAATGTGTGTGTGTGTATATTAGGGGTGTGCCCAAATACAAATACATTATTTGGCATAGCACAAATAGTCGTTTGTTTGTTTGTTTTTTACGAATATTTGTTTCACACAAATATTTTAAAAATTATTTGTTTTTGGGAAGAAAAAAAAGCATGTCAACTACCAGTGCGCAGGTCAGTGAAATCGCTATCTCAGTCTCTCTCCTCTGCTCCGTTGTTACGTCTATCAGCAGGTCTCAATGAGGGGAGTCACATCCACCTGCTACGTGATGCATATTTCCTTATTTGGACATCACTCCCGGAGTTGGGGGTGTTCCCCACAGATAAAGCTGAGCTACTGACACGCGTGAAGTGCTCCCAAGGGACTCTCCATAACCTGTTGTTCCCCTTCTCCCTTCCACAAAGTTAGGTTGTAAAAAACAGGCAGTAAATGAAAAGTGCAAAGCAAAAATCACCTTTCAAGTTCTTCCCTACATGTTACACACTATGCTGTCTCTGTGTTATGGGTGTATAAATAAGTAGAGGTCTGTCTGTAATAAGGTGATGAGTAAAGTTTTAGCTCAGTAGTCAGCGCAGTTGACTGTGATCTGGAAGACTCCAGTTAGAGACCCAGTGTGGGGACCTCCTTCGTAAGATAGTTTATTCATGAACACTTATTGTAACACTTTTCTAAAATTAAAAGTGTAATAAAAACAAAAACAGGATTTTTAAGCCTCTCTCCACTTTTATTCAAATACAAATACAAATAATTTCACTGCCTCAACAAATACAAATACAGATACAGATACAAATACTGGGGCTTCTGCACATCCCTAGTGTATATGTGAGTGTGTGTGTGCAGGGGGGGTGTGAGAGAGGAAGGAGAAGGAACAAGATGGCAGATGTAAAGCATGTGGGGTTACATCACGCAAGAGTTCCGGTTAATGGGGCTGAGTGCAAAATTTAAACAGAGGCTGTGATTAAATGGCGATTGCGAGTTTATACATGCCTCTGATCACCACAAAGCTGAGCATCTCTGTTGCTTAGCAACACGTGTTTCACTAGGATAGCATGGAGCGTCTAAACGTGTATACATGCAAGTGGGGTTAATAGAGAGGAGAGGGTGAAAACACCAAAGAACGAAAGAATCGTGAGGACAAAGTGGTGGTTCCCTGCTGAAAAAACCAGCATAGACCAGCAAAGCTGGTTTTTCTGGTGACCAGCACAGACCAGAATGAATTGTGAAGTTTGAAGAGTGACTTAAGACCCTGTTTCAGGACCTGTTTCCTTCAGAGATTGAAAAAAAATGCATTTGATGCATTTGAACCTGGTGAAAAAGTAGGCAGTGGGCAGGCATTAAGGTAGCTACTATGGCCAACACCTTGCCCTCCTCATGAACTCCTGTTCTATGAGTATAGGTGTACTAATCACTTACTTTTGGCTAATACCTCAGCACTCTGACACTTTTGATGAACCTACCCACATGTGGTTGGTACAAACCATGTCTATATAAGGAAAGTGCGGGTGTAGCTCCTCTCCCAGCAGAGCTCAATCCTAAACCTTTGCAACCTTCAAGCTGAACCAACTTGAAAGGATCTTCTTCAGGTCTCATCAGACCTTCTTCCTGTGTAAAGCTGAGGAGTTAGGTCTCCCAGTACATTGCATTAAAAAAGGGTTCAGTATCTGATCAGTACTTGGTATTGGCCAATAATTGAAAAAAATGGTATTGGCGCATCCCTACTTATCAGTGTACAAAAGAGCACATTCTCATCAAAGGGAATGTGTTTGATAAAATATCAATATATGCTGTGCAAGATACAAGTCTGAGTCCAAGTATTTGTAAAGGTTAGACATGTATGGTATGTGGTTAAGGTTAGAATAAGGATCTGGGTGGTGGTCCAATGCCAAAAGGTATCCTGCACAACCTACAGCCTGAAATGTGTTACCTTGTCATTTTCAAGTTCATATAGTCCAGGAGATGGTCCAGATCCATTTGTCTCAGAGGGAGGAGCTGAAAATTTAGATAACACAATTTTAGCTAATTTTGGCATAACCACAGTGCTTGTAGCATCCACACATTGTACAAAAGATTCAAGACATCCCTGCCTAAACATACCAATGTAGTCACCATTATCCTGTTTTTGGCAGGGATGTCAAACTCTGCTGCAGGGAGACGTTCAGACTCCTGTAGCTGTTGAGGTCTTCTTTAAGTTTCTCTTGAGACATCTCCAATTCATTGCATCTTAAAAGATAAATTAGCGTACAAAAAAAAAGGAAAAGGGAGAAAAAAATTAGCCTTCAACAAATCTGTTTTGATGAATTGACACATGATCATCCAGACAAAAAGAATATGCACCTTTTAAGAAATAGATTTTACAGCAGTTATATGTGTCAGGCCAAAAATAAAATTGAAAGGGAATAAATATATAAATAAAAAATATAAAATTAAAAATGAATGAGCGAATAAATTATTGATAAAATTCCTAAATAAATAAATAAATGAGTAATTTACAGCTAGACAGTCATCGAAGTTGAGGTTCTGATCATGCCGTCTAGGTTAATTTTGTGATAATGACTTCAATGCTGTAAAATATCCAAATTATTACAAGGCTACATAAGAACATAAACATCACAAAGTTTTGTTTCAAGTGGCGTTAGATGGCGATCACATTGATTGTATTATAACGGCGTTAGTAGCACCGTGTGCTACAGACAGACAGTTTCAACAGAGGCAGCATATCACTCCAATCTGGCTAAAAGATAGAGTTGAGCTCCTAGAAAGTGGCTACCCATGTTCAAATCTTGCTATTGCACTTTCTTCTCTGTGATAACCTCTTCATGATCTAATATTCATGTTTTCATTTGTTGACTTATCTACAGCTTTACTGTTCATTTCTGTTGGAGACATGTGTCTATAAATGAGCAATTTACTATGAAAAGATTACACAGATTATTTGATTGAAGAGGCTCTGCTCTCTTAAAATCAGCCAACAAACCTTTTGATAGGGGTGGGGCTGAATACAGGATTCGAGCACAAATATTGGGTTTTTACGAATATTTATTTCATACAAATATTTTAAAAATTATTTGTTTTCGGGAAGAGAGAAAAACATGTCAAATACCAGCGTGCAGGTCAGTTACATTGCTGTCTTAGTCTCTCCATCTCATCCATCTGCTGCATCATGCAAATTTCCTTATTTGGACATCACTCCTGGAGTTGGGGGTGTTCCCAAGAGATAAAACTGACCTACTGACATGCGTAAAGTGCTCTCAAGGGACCTGTTGTTCCTTTCCACAAAGTTAGGTTGTAAAAAATAGGAAATAAATGAAAAGTGCAAATTATGGCCTCTGAAGTTCCTCCTACACCTCACACCCTGTGATGTCCCTGTGTAATGGATCTATAAGTAGTTATAGGTCTGTGTATGCTATTGCACACAGCAGCGCTTTGGCTCAATCGTCAGCACAGTAGTTCATGATTTAGAAAACTCGAGTTTGAAAGGTGGAGTGGGGATCTCCTTTGTGAGATGTTATTGATGAACACGTATTTTAAAAGTGTAATAAAAATAAAAACAGGCCTTTTACGCCTATTTCCACTTTTATTTGAATACAAACACAAATAATTTTGCTTCCTCAACAAACAGAAATACCGGGCTCTCAGGACATCCCTACCTTTTGGTCAGGAAAGGATGTTAAAGTTAGAGTTAGGATTATGGCAGCATTTCTGTGGTCAAAGCTCATAGTATCATCAAGCACATACACGTACACTAAGGACTTTTGTCAGATCAAATTGAGTTCCTGTGATTCATTCTGACATTACATATTGCATTAATCCCATTTTAAGACACAAGCCTCCACTCTTCAAGAGATGGTTCAAACAGTGAAAAGACTAGAGATAGATTTAAGAAATTAATCCAATAACTATATTTTGTTATTTATCAAATAAATCAATTTTTGTGAAGATAAAATTGTGAGATCTGGAAATAGAGAAATTCCCATGATTCAAGTGTCATAACCAGTCTGGAATTAATAAATGTGTGAACCAATATTTTTACTTTTGAACATTGGAGTGTTCAAAAAAAAAAAAAGGCCAATTGGTTCTTTGTAGGGTAGGATGCTGACACATATTCAGTGTTTTTTGGCCCCTTAAAAAAATGCAACTGCAACATTGTAAACTGGGTTGCTGGTGTTAAAAATTACAAATCTTCATGTAAACTACTGAGGCAACTGTAAATTGTACTCATTTTTGATTGCAAATGGTTTGTAGACCATTTCCACCCGTACTCAGAGAAGAGCAAACTCAGGAAAAAGGTTTCATTAAAATGTGTCATTGCTTACTTCGTTTTGAGGTGCTGTAGCTCATCCTCCATTTCCCTTGTCTTTCTCTGGGAACAGCTGTATTTGTTTGTAGTTCCTCATAAATTTGAGGCACTACACCACCATCATCCTCATCTTCAAAATCAGTTACGTCTTCCCTCCTGATTCTCTTTGGTGTTGGGGCAGGAGATGTGCATAATGGTGCCCTTTTCTTTGCAGCCTTTTTTCTTTAAGTAATTCTGCTAGGCCTTTTTTTTTTTTTTTTTGGCCACTGCGGCCAATGACTTCTGACTGTTCTACAAAGCAGAATTAAAATTGTGTAATAACACACACACACACCATCCCCATTTCTTTTTCTGTATCACCCTAAATCATTCTGCACTTAATAGAACAATACTGCACTTCACTCTTTTCATTGGGCTATCCTACTACAACTGACAGATTTATGTCATTGAAAACTCTTCACCTGACAGCACATAAAAAAATAAAGTTATAAATACTAAAAAGAATAATTACATAATAAAATAATTAGCTGCATAAGTTACAGCATATTTATTTCCACATACATGTACACAATAAACTGGAAACTATCAAACATGTACTGATTGCAACAGCTATGATGGTGAAAGAAATGGAATTAATATCAGTACTAAATGATGGAAAACGCAATATTACATCAATCTGCTAGGAAAGACATCATGGAAGGTAGGCATTCTTCTTTTAATTACTTAAGAGTAACATGAAAAATAATGAGCATTTAGTTTGGAAAATTAGTTTTATTTCATTTTATTTTATATTATACCAATGAACTGTTCCACACTCCAGTCCAGTAGGTGATGGCAATGCATCTATAAGCTGGTTTGCCAACCGTCATTAAAACCATAGACTGTAGATTCAAACCGCCATTAAAAAGAGCTGCAATACCAGGTCAGAGACGGAACACTAGCCTGGGAAAGTAACCAAACACCAATTTCTTTAAGCAAGAATGGTCACTGCAGTGAGTTTTATGGATATGTAGTTCGGTTAATAATCATTTTGACACCTAATTTTTCCATTGGATTGACTAAAAGGAATGTTTATTCTGTATAGCAAAAGCAAATCTTCTCGCCAATTTCATTCCGTAAGGTCCTCACTTCTCAAGTGCGAAATATGGTATAACGTTAAAATTGCAGATAGTTAAACATTAGACAGCTGAGCATCAGTCCTTGTAAACTTACAGCTTTCTTTTTCAATTCGTTTTACTCCCTAACATGATAAGGGACCTCTTCCAGCAAGGGTGGATCTATGACTTTAGCGACCCGGATTCTTTTGCTCCCGGCAGACAACTCCATCTGCAGGTCTTCTTGGGTTTCTGAAATAGAAGATGAGTAAGCAAATTTAACAGGAAAGCTAACTTCAACGAAAAACAAGGATAACATTACAGGGACATTACTTGTTTGTAAGTTAGAATAATAATTGTTAGTTTTGTTATTTTCAAAGTAACGTTATCTACTTGTCAGTTATCAAATTAGTTATGTTAGCTAGCTGCTAACGGTGATCGTTAACTAGCTGCTAACGGTTATCGGTAGCTAGCTGCTAACGGTTCCCTACCTTTCAACAAAAGAATTTGGGCCTTGAAAAAGTCCTGGTGCCAATATACCTGGTATACCAAACCAGTTTGAAAATCTGTTAGAGAGCTAGTACCTAGCTGAGGTAGTAGCTTCTGTTAGAGAGCTAGTACCTAGTTAGAGAGCTAGTACCTAGCTAGTACCTAGCTCTCTAACAGAACTATCTCTTTACAGCCGTCGTCTATGTATTTTACGTACGCGAACATAGCTGACTTAAAGTTAGCTAGTATTTGCTTTCCCGCTCACCACAAGCCATCGTTATTATCGTGCCCATAGCTCGTGCCTCTTGCACCTAATACAGCATTCTACCCTCGCGGTTACCAGTGGACTATCTGGATCGAAAACTTTTAGTGATGTTACATAGTTAGCCTCTTATCTACAAATGTATATACTTAATGTTTCTGCTTAATCTTTTTCCATTCACTCATTCATTTTATTTCGCTATGGCTGTTTTGTGTGTATCTGATATTTACTGGCCTAAGTGGTAAATGATGATTTGGTTCATGGTTAATGTTACAGAAAATGCCTGAGGGGAAGCATGCAGAACCACAAAGTGATGTTGAAGGTTCAAATACGGTATGTCATATCCTCCATGATAGTATTGAAACATTGTTTTTCATAGCTTTAGATTGCAGTAGTCATTTAAAATGAGAACATTTTGTTGTTGTATTTGAGCTAGGCTTGCAAACCTGTGTATAATATTTGTTTTCATGTTGTGTTTAACATTAGGATGATGCCCCATCTGATGACTGCATCAAGGCTCAAGACAATTCTGTATGTGAATCCATCCCCCAGTCTCCTTAGAATAGCAGTTTTGTTTTTTTTAAATGTATTGTTCAACATAGTTTCTCTTTACTTGTTGCAGATAGGGCGAAAAAAGTATATGCTCTACTTGGAGCCACAGAGCACTTCAGGGCTTTTGCGAGGGCTTAAGCGATCAACCCTGCAACGGCAACAGCAGTTGGTAGTTCAGGTTCAGTATTCTCATTATGTTTTTTCCTCTAAGTTAAACAAAGTATCAGCAGGCAACATTTGGAAGTTCAGGTAAGTTGTGCTTAGCTGTTCTTTTCTTATGTCCATGGATGAATTCATTTCCTTTTTTTAATACCAGTAGTTGTACCTAGTTAGCCTATTACCTACAAAATGTATATACTTCATGTTTCTGCTAATTGTTTTCCATTCACTCATTCAGTATGTTTATCTATAGCTGTTTTGATTTCATCTGACATTCCCTAGTCTAACTGGTTAATGATGATTTGGTCCATTTTTCCTCTAAGTTAAACAAAGTCCAACCTGTTATGCTTGTATTTCGTGTGTCTTCATTAGTCTGTCCTGGACGCAGCTCTCGAAGTTAACATCCCAGCTGCCTCAGGTGACGACGCAACGGCTCTCCCAAATGACGACGCAGCTTTTCTTATGTCCATGGAAGAATTAATTTCCTTTTTTTCTCTTTTTAATATGTGTTGTGTGTCCTCACCCACTTTGTGCATGGCTGCCTCTGATGACTGCGCAGCTCCCTCGGATGATGACGCGGCTCCCTCGGATGACGACGTGGCTCTCTCAGACAGAGCCCAAAATATAATCAGGCAACATTTGGGATTCATGAGTATGTGCGTGTATGTGAGATCTGATCATTAGCGTAATCAGCGGCCCTTAAATGTTCATATAAGGCTACATGTTCCGCTAGGTTGGTGGGCAAGTTTCATTCACAAAAATGTTACAAAGAGAAAAAACAAGAATTTCAGAATTCTAACAAAAGTGAGTGTGCCGCTTGAGCAGCCTGTTATACACAACAAGAGTGAGAGAGATGCGTCGTCGGCTCAGCAGCAGGAGCAGCAGCACCAACCCCCCTCCACCCGTCAGCCGGGCCGGTCTTTGTAAAAAAGTCCAGGGCTGTTTTTTTGTCCCAGTACAACCCTGTTTAGGAGTGACAGAAATAAAGAGGGAATGCTTTGATGTGAAGTTAGATACTTAAAACCATCCATCTAAAGGAATGTGCTTGTGATGAGAGGCGGTCATGTGACAGTCACAGAGATATTAGAGGAGAGAATATTACAGTAGGTGATGTTACACTGTCAGCTGGAACACCAGATGATGCTGGACAGTGACCTGCAGAGACACTAAGGCAGCTGTTGGAGTGGAAGAAGTTTCATAGCATCTACTTAAATGTAGAAGTTGCTACGCCAAAATATGCTAAAATCTAAAAACCCTTTCTGTAAATTGGCAGCCATGATGGTGAATCGAATAATAATTTTGAATGAATTTTGTTTATGTATTTTGTTTGATTTCGGTATCATATTTAAACTCCAAATTCATTCAGATTAATGATATCTTTATTTATATAGCACACAGCAATAACAGAATTAAAGTACTAAAAGAGAGCAGAATAAAAACTAGAATCAGGTGAAATCAGGGAAGGTGGCGCAATAAAAGTACTTTTTGAGGATTTAAAAGAAGCCACTGACTCAGCCTCCCTTATTTCCTTACTGGTTTATATATAAAGACATTATAATTCTAAATCAAATAAGTGTTTCTCCCCCTGTGAAGAACAACAGGTCTGGACCACTTGTAATTTCCGTTTGTACCACAGAGAAAATTCTAAGTTCAAGAAAACTGATGAATATCGCAAATTTTTTAAAATCACTCATAGGATTTCACACGGGGGGAAGTATATTATTCTTAAAAGTAAAAGTCATGGGTCATCGGTCAGCAAGGTGTTTTATTTGGATTCTTGCGCCCTCTACTGCAGAGGCAGAGAAAGACATAAACAAAAAAAGAAGACACTATCAACAGGAGGGACGGGAGTGCGTTAAGTTGTAAAGAAAAGCAAAATTCACCACTTTCAGTGCATGCTAGCTGTCTTAGTGAAACTTGGTCCTTTGTAGAATTCCCCTAGGTGGTAGTTTAGGCACAGAAAGCTACATGCCCGTCTTCCAGTCCTGTCTGACTCAGCACAGAGTTCAGTGTAATGAGAGGCTAAGGGCTCACCCAGCTAAGCTAGCTGCTTGATAGTGAAGCCCACGTCGTTTCAAGCACAGCACTTATGGAAGCAGAGATGCTGCATTTTGAAAACGAGGGTGAGGGCACACAAAGTCAGCACTGAGGCACCATGGAGCCAACGTGGTAGGAGTGTTCCCTGCCACCAGTGGTTAAGCAGCGTTGGGTCCCTATTGATGCTTCACGTCTGGCTGACAGGTGTAAACTCCTCTATCCAAGTCAAAAAGGACAATAAGAAACACTTGAAACTGCAAGTGGAGGAAAAGGGACATTGAATTCATGGTTAAAGGGAACAACTGGGACTACGTAGAAGAATATTTGTTTCTGTATTGATTAGACCTGATTCTGGGACTGTGTTCTTAAGAGAAAATACTGAAACTGTGTTATTTACAGAGAATATTTCCAGTTTTCGAGTGGTAATTACTTGTGTTTAATAGGGGTGAACGTTTAATTTATTTGGGAATATTTTATGTCTCTTGAGGAAAAGGTGTTTTATGTTTATTTAGGACATGTCTTTTATGTTTCGTCTGGTTAAACACAAGAGTATTGTTCATTGAGGAGTGGTAAGGGTAATTTCTGGTGAAAGTAGAAACTCTAGTTTTATTCCTGAGTAGACATATTTAAGAATTGTTCCAATATAGGGTGTTATTTCTGCCATGGTGTCATCACATACCAAGGTTGAAGCTGTGATACATTGTGATACATAGAGTTCAGGGTAACAAGCGAAGGAGGGAGAGAATTGAGATATTGGGGTAGTTGCTCAAGACTCAACAAAAAACACATTATTATACTCCTTAATTTGAGTCTTGGATAGTTATTTGGGGAACCTTACGTAGCCTCACGGTTACATTAAGAACTAATCTGTTTGTATGAGTGGTTCTTGCATTAGGCCCATTATCTTTTGGAAGACTTGTGTCCATTCCTCAATTAGTTTAAAGACTTGGAGAATCTATGACGAGGCACTGATGTTGTTGGCTTGTATTGGATCAACTTACTGAGACACTTGATTTTCCTGTGTTGGTGTAGACCATATATTGTTCCAGTGGTTGAGATCCATTTTGAAGCCAGACTTGTCATTGAGAGCACTTAACTGTGCCACTGTATAATAAATGGCAGCGACTACAGATGCAACCTGATCTTTGCAATCTACACTTTACAGTTCACACTGAGGTCTACCATCATTAACAGAGTAAAGAAAACAAATTGACAGAGCCTTTGAGGGACTAAGTGTTTCTCTCCTTTTCTCTCCCTGGGTGTTAATATCTTCTGTGTGAAATGGAGTAAGCGAGCACAGAGCGGTGATAACTGGCAGAGTAATTGAGTCAAAGTTATTGTGAGTACATGCTAATGGAGTGACACATTACAGCAACTCCCCTGTGGCTATCTATAGCTGAATACCAGCTCAGGACCCAGCTAAAAGGACCACAGTGAAAGGAGCAACCCACTTGAGAGCTTTTCAGCTGAGGCTTTTAGACAGAAAGGTTAAAGTATAAATACAAGAGCAAGGTCACATGGACATTTGTTGGATAAGATAAATTCATCCCAGTGTGACATCCAAGTGACATGGTGATGCTCAATAGGAAGCTTTACCAACAAAATACAACAATCAAAAACAACCCAGACAAAAACGGTAAGATCTGAATGAAACTCTGTTGCAATAAGGCTATGTTACCCAAAGGAAGTACTATCAATTTACTCACCAAAGTTATTGCTGAGATCTGGGAATGTAACATTACTAAAAATGGGTCTTAGAGGGCAAGTAGCACAAGCAGTCAGATGATCAGACAGGTTGACGTGGCGAGTAGAATGTTATTATACCTATAGAACTGATGGCCAGAGCTACAAAAATAAAATTCAAGTTGTAATAAACCACACTTTTTCCTCCACCGTTTTAAAGTTAGGCAGATTTATACAAAGCACCGGACTACGACACCAGACCCCAGGGTTTGCATCCTGTGTCCTACATTTGGTTATGGTTTATGTAGGAAGAAAGCTTGTTTGTTTTGAACTTTTCTGAACTAATAATTTTATTCCTGAGAAAGGAAGACAGACTTGTTTTCTTATTCCATCGGACAAACCTTTCTTGAATCCCACACAGACATGGAGATGAGTGTCTCACCCAAGAGATGAACTGACCTTTCCAACTCCCCAGTGAGGGTGACAGAATGGAAGTTAACCAGACCACCTTAGAGTCCATGGCTGACAAAATGACTAAATTAACAAATGGACTAAAAGCATTTAAATTACCTTTGGGTCATTTGAACCAGAGAACATGGACAGAGACTCCTCTATTGGGGTTCCACTTATCTCCAAAGACTGTCGTAAATCTGAAGTGCACTCCATAGTTAACTTCTCATCTGTATAGCTCCTATTCTAGCCAAGTTTCAATTGATGTGAATGAAGCTGTATAACAGTATATAAACCATTGTAGGATACCAAACCCAGGAATAGAAGAAAAGTTTAATTCTTTCAAAAGCATTATGATTCCTTTTGGCCTAACAGTCTGTCCGTGTAAGTGCAGGAGTGCGCGCACGCACACACACCCAATGACCTCTGACCTAAAGGCATAAGGATGTCAAGGAAACACTGGACAAGGCTAAAAGACCCAGCCCTCTCATCACCAGTCACAGAGAGAAAATGAACAGTTTTGGAAATGAATGACTTTGTTTTTCTTTTCAGATACAAACACACTGCCCAACCTGGATGGACTATCCTCCCTTCTTCTGCTAGCCAACTATCTCTTCAAGTCGTAAATTTGAGGGAAGTCCATATTCCTCCCTCAGAGTGTCCTTCTCCTCCTCTCTTTTTCTTTTATATACAATAAGTGTCTGAATTGGTCAGAAATGCCATTAAAAATGTGTAAGAATATGTATCTGGACTTATCTAACCAATGTTCACTTTTACTATGTTTTAGAACTATTAACTGGATTGACATTATGGAAATTCAAACGGCTTCAAAATGTATTAATTATAAGTCACACATATTATTACATATCAATCAATCCATTTCAATCAATTTGTATTTATATAGTGCCAAATCACAACAAAAGTTATCTCAGGGCACTTTTCACATAGAGCAGGTCTAGACTGTACTCTTTAATTTATAGAGACCCAACAATTCCCACATGAGCAGCACTTGGTGACAGCGGTAAGTAAAAATTCTCAAGCAGAACCCAGCTCTAGGTCATCTGCCTTGACCGGTTGGGCATATGATTTATTTGATATAAGTGTGTCATGTGTTAGTGTATCATTTAGCTACGGTTTGACTGCTAGGATAACACTTTCTTAATAGCTTTAATTACATTCTGTTTTATTCTGTATTTTATTTGGTTAATCAAATGTTTCTCACTAGTTCTCATGATATGTCAACATTGATGACAGAATGACTATTGAGTATTCAATTTTTAAGTGCATATAGTCTTCAAATATTCTATAAGAACAGAGTTATTCCCTTTTATTTGAGGTTTTTCCCTCCACATAAAGGAATGAATTAGTCATTAATGTGGTCCCTAAAAAGAGTGCTGAGGATCCTTTTTCTTTCAAAACATGCCTCCTAGACTATAAAAACTTTTCATCAGGCGGCTGTTGCTCTTCTACCTTACTGCCTCACTGACCGCTGCTGCCTCCTCTGTGTTCCTTTTGGCCCTGCAGCCTGGATGGTCTTGCATTTTGGGTGTTGTCCTTTTTTATGATTGACAACTGAGAGCTCCAGAAAGAGACTCAACTAAGAAGCAGAAGACTACAGACATGTCTAAGCCACAAGCTGAACCATGCCGTTTGACATTTGAACAATCTATTTTTATTGTGTAGTTAAACTTTTTGAAAGACTTTATCAAAGACTCTTCTGATTACCTACTGCGAAAAACGACAGGATAAGTTGTTTATGCCCTAAAATGATATAAAAGTTGAGCAAAGGAGGAAATCACATGCCATTAATATATAATGACAAAGTAGAGAAAGGGAGGAGGTCAGGGTGGGTGGATACGTCAACAAAACATTGGACCTGATGTTCGATGTGAGATCACTGTTTCCTGTTTCTAAAAACAAGTTAATACTGTTTTTTAAAACTACAGTATGACAACAATTGTCCCATAACCATCACCATGTGGTTGTTATTGTAATCATGACAACAAAGTTCCCCTAACCTTAAAGAAGTATTTTAACCTACATCATTATCTTCCCCTAAACCTAAGCCAGCCATTTTTGTGCCTAAACCTAACCAAACTCTAACCATAGTGTTGTCGCACCATAAAATGTATTTTAGGTAGGCACAGACAAATAACGTCATCCTACCGATAGCTGCATCAGATCAGAGAACACTTCTATGTGCCATTCTGGAGTGCATGCTCCAACCACACACTTTGATGTAGATGTGGAGTATTTGCTGGAATATCTACAGCTAATCTGGACCAAGGTTGTGTGGATAGGTGGACAGAGTGACAGCATTCTGGAACCCCCAGTTTGCTCTTTTTAAACAGTGCATCAATGGAAATGATCATTGTTTATAACTTACTAATGAAAGAGAACTGAATAATTTGAGGAAAAGTCAAACTGTAGTCTGAAGGTAATTTGTAAGCAATTGTAAGTTCTGTGATGCTGATCTTCACACACTTCTGTAGACACACTTTCATTATAAACACACCTGTTCCCTGAACATCTGCACTTGCAAACAATCTCTTGCAAACTCATACAGACACATATACAGATGCACGCACGCACACACACACACACACACACACAAAATCACCCCTACATGATTCCCTGTACTGTTCCTGTTTTTTCGCTGAGGGCCACTTTTCCATATGGATAACCATGGAGTTTCTGTGTGCGCTCTAGCAGCTATTCCGTTGAGTGGCTCAGTGTGGTGGCAGCAGGTCTCAGTCACAGTGGAGGCAGGGGGTGAGAAGGGGCCATAATCTCAGTCCACCACCCTGCCGACATGGCTCACAACAACATCAATTTATGAAATTGGGAAAGGGAGGTAGATGGGGGGTGTGGGTGGGGGGGCATCGAGTTTCTGGGACGGATGAGGTGGAAAATAGAATCTGAGGCAACATGGTGACACAGTTGCAGCAGGATGTATTTCCGACTGCGTGTATGATGACTGTGTGAGTATTGGGATGGACATGAGGAGAGAACCCCCACATGAAAACCACAAATTAAATTTAAAGAAATGAAATCATCCTATCAAGAAGGTTACACTGGTGAATCACGTGAAGTCGAATGTTAATTAGCAGTGTGTTCAAATCATTTCACAAAATAACATGAGGTAACCTACAGAAAAGTAAAGAGTGTAGAATTTAATTCAAAGTCACTCAAACAAAGGAAGCACTGAAAAAATATATTTTTCAGTGCTTCCTTTCCTATATTTTAAAGAAAGAGACTTGAAGCCCAAACAAAAAGGAAAATCATCTTGATTAGGTCAAAGTATTAGGCATCTCTGGTAATCTATCACCATCAAAAGTAAATAAGAAAAAAAATAGCTTTAGTCAAAGCAAAAAATGACATGCACTATTCTAAGCTATCATGAAGACGAACTGGATCTTGAAGAACTTGAAAGCACATAACAAATTTCAGAGTTTATGTGATTTAATTCGTTTTTATGCATATACACATTTACATCACTGATACACATATGATACATTTGAAGCTTTTCTGTGTTTTTAGAAATATAAAGACTGAGATTCTACAGCCATGCTAGAGGCTCATTGAAGCTGTACTGAGGCATAACGGTGCTTTAAACTAAATGCTAATGTCACTATGTTAACGTGCTTATAATAGCAATACTCACATGCTGATGTTTAGCAGGTAAATGTTTAACAGGGTCACAAACTTGGTTTACTGTGTTCACATAGTCACAAGTCACAAGGATCACTTAAGTTATTAGAATTCATCCTGTGGAGACCATGAATGTCTGTACCAAATTCTGTGGCAATTTTATAGTTTCTTAGACATTTTAATCTAAAAATAAAAAAATAAAAATGTAGTAAAACTTGGCATTGGCAAGGGGATTACCAAAGTCTTTTAGGATCAACTGGGAACCATGTCTGTAAAAAATTCTGTGCCAATCCATCAAGTCAATGTTGAGATATTTCACTGGATAATTGGAAAAATTTGATCTGCTGGTGGCACTAGATAAAAGTCAGAGGATGGCCAACACCATTAAAATTATTCCTCTGAAAACCATGACTGTCTGCCCAAAGTTTCATAGCAATCCAGCCAATATTCATCAAAATATTTCAGTCTGGACCAAAGTGGTGTCCCGAACTACACTTCCATCCCTGGAGCCACACAGCTAACATGGCTAAACATACATTCAAATAAAACCGACTACAGCTGGGACCTTACATGTGAAATGTTTCCTGCTCATAGGCCTAAATGTGCAATACAAACATCCAGACTCCATGCTTGAAAATCAGTTGCCAGTGGGCTGGAGATTGCTCTTTTTAGGACTCTGTTAATACATTCAGTACATTCTGGTGGAATTAATAACCTTAATGATGACTGCATTCCATTCAGGTGAGCCAGTTCCAGTGCCCTGGTGATGTGCATGCTCACTCAGTGACATGACTTACTGGGACAGTTAATGGAATGAAACCATTATTAATGTTATTATTTACAGCTGTGCTTTTCCTGCTTTGTCTGCCGTGAAGGGTCCATTCTACCATGAATGGAGAGTAAGAGGAAAAAAAAAATGAGGCTATATGATGCAGGCGATATTTTACATCACAGCAATCCCAGTCAGACTACCGTTTTAGCCACAATATGTAAAATATACACCAGTAACATTAAAACAAGCTCACTGCAGTTTATAACAGATCTTTTGACGGCAGGCATGGAGGAAACTGGACCATGGAACTGCTAAAATGCAGACAGACAAACAATATTTTGGACCTGGCAGAAATCCAACTGATTGTTAGGACTGAACCAGATTGTTGATGATTCAGGCGGTTAATCAAGCATTGTGACCCCTCTCACACTGCACGCCAAAATGACAACCAATTGACAGAAATTCAACACAATTCTGAAATAAGTCAAGGGCTAAAATCTGGTTTAATACAACAAAGACAACATGATCCCTCACCAGCTTCCCATCCTTTAATAGTAATGTTTAATGGTGATCCTGAAGTGCTCCTGCCAGAGATTGAATTCTTTTATGGTGGGCGACTGCCTCTACCAATATGGATCCACCTTTAAAAGGATAGTTGTCAAATGCCATGAAACTATAGCTTCATTCAATACAGATAAGGCCCACCAAGGAGGACTGAAAAGCAAAAGGCAGGAGGTAGTAATGATATCATGACCGGTTGAGCATTCTGCTTCCTGGTTGGACTTCAGCATTCTTTTCTCCTTAGCGCTGCAACATCATTTCCTCTCTTTTCTCTTTCCAAACATTGCTAGGGGCAACACTGGTGCTCTGTAATAGTAATTAGCCTGTTTGTGTGGGTGGCATCTTGAACAAGTCAGTGCTTTTGTCTTTGTGCTTGTCTTAATTAATTACTGTCGTTTGCAACAGACAGAGGGATAGACACACACACTCACACATCCTTAGAAACAGGCTCTTGGCTCCAGGCTAACTCATGCTTCACTCTGTCACATTCTGGTGGAATAAGCTTGATTTTAGCCCAGGGGTAACAAGTCCCGCTCTCCAATAAGATTATCTCAGATCTTGTCAAGTGTAGAGCTGACTGCTTTAATGGGGGACAGGGGTTAACATATTTGTATTATTCTTAACCTTTATCCAGCGCAAGTTTAGCAAGGATCCTTGTGCTTTTCCAGTGACATCCTGTTTCACATTCATTTCAACACACTGACACTGAAGCTTCCCACCGCAACCGCAGTCTTCCACAGGTATAGAGTAACCAAAAACATTAACTACTGTATTTACATTTATAAGTACTGTTATTTGACTTGCACTTTTTCTTATTACAGGTAATGTGGCACAGCATAATTCATTCCTGGTAGGAGAAAGTATAAGATGGAGGTGTACAGGGCACTGCTGTATGTACTGTGCACATGCTATACATCTGCCAACTGTGACAGAAATTAGACAATGCTGTGGAAAAACAAAGCCCAAAAGGTGTAGCAATTCCTCTCTCTTTGTGATGCTAACATCACATGTTTTGGGGACAAATTCATCTGTAAGTGTGCATGAGGCACCTCAAAAAACCTTTCAAAACACAGGTAAATACAACTATTAAGACACAGGGGGACTAGGCAACATAAGGCATTTCTTTGTGAATTTATGGTGATGCAGGTTCATGAGTTGGAGGAGATGCACCCCTGCCATGACCAAAATAAGCCGGTGTAGCCACATTCAAAAGTGCATCCTATGATGTCATGACCTAATGCTCAACAGTTCTTTACTGTTAGCCACTTGGATTCAGGACATTTAGGAAGAAGTTAGTGATGGAAAAAGTTAGTTATTTTCTAACACTGCACATTAATTAACACTTAAAATGTCCGTTTAACTATGTCTAGTATGTCTACTAAGTTAAGGTCAGATTTGTATAGACTTTTTAAACAAGATTTAATAAGTGCAGGATATGCAGCTGGTGCAGGGTTAAAAGGTCTATCAACTGTGATCAGAAGTCTGGGCTGGTGGGAAGCCAGTGAGGGTCGATTTGTTGTTTGGGACCAAGTGGCAACTACCATGTCTTGAGGCTGAAGCCAATGTGAAAAGTACCTTAAACTGCAATTTGAGACTAATGAGCACAGAGAGTGAGCAACTGGCTCTCACAGGCCACAGCTACAACCATCTGAGCCCATTTTAAGCTCAATAATAAACTGTAACATTACTGTGCTCTAGGTTTAATACACAATACAAACTATCGCTCATTCTAACTTATATTAAATGCAAAACATAAGTTACTCCTTAAAACAAGAAGTGAAACTATGACATCTAAAGCAACATATTCCTTTGCCATTTAGCTTTAAACAGCATGAACCATGTGAGTTCACGTTCTGGACACAGAGGGAACTTGTTCAAAGTTCTTGCCAAAGTCCGCCTAGCATGGTGGCTAATTAGAGATTAGCTGACGATTAGCATGCTAATAAACATTAAACTACCATTTGGTTGTTAAAACTACCATTAGGCAGGAACACACTGCCATAAGACAGATAGATGTTACACATCTTAAATATGAATGCTCACCTTTGTCTATGACTATTTTAAAACCATAATAGAGGTGACTTTACAAACCAAATTTGCCACCTGGCTTACATTTAGGATAGCCTATTTAATTTATATTCAATGACTAATGTTAGCTGAGCTGACACATCACATAACAAGACAAAGTTACAAAAGAAAATTCTACATTACTAACTAGTTAAATAGCTGTTTCATAACTCTGATCTTTTATTCCCTAATCTGTTATCACAGCCAGTGGTGAGTGAAAGAAGCACCGTTTCTGAATGCACAAATGGAACTTTACCGTATTACAACTGTTTATTCTTCCTTGGCCTAGTGACTTGGTCAAATGGTTGTGATTGGCTGGATTTCCGTTAAATCAATTTAACATGACTAACAAGTTTTCATGTATGGGGAACTCAGTTTCATTTCATCAATGACTACCTCAGGAAAAAGTGAGGGGGATGGAATCATGTTTCTGTGAAAGAGCGGGTGTCGCAACACCCATAACACCTGCAACTGCAACACACCTGCTAATGTTAGCCCAAGTGTCCACCACACGGTGTTCCCAGTAAGCTAGTGTTGGCAACACCCTACATTCCTTATTTGGAAGATCCTGGCTCCAAATGGACAAGATGGTGCTGACTATGAGCTGTAACTCTGGGCTTCAAACCAGCTCCAATGAAACCAACAGGTGACATCACACCTAGTTATGTCCACCTTTATATATGGGCTATGGTTGGGACACCTGCATTGCTGTCTGGTAAAAAGAAGCAGCTGCTTACTTTATGTGTATTGGAGGAGACACAGTGTCCACTACACTTTAAGCCCCCCTTTCAAGCATCATCTATAATGATACGTACACATTAATATAGTTATAAGCAGATATAAGGACATTTAAAGTGTTTATTAATGTGCAGTATCTGTCAATATTTCTAACTTCTCTTATAAGACATATTTTATATTATTAACTCTGTACTGCCATTCATTATAGATGCCAACTGGGGGAGTTATAGTTGAAAACTTGTGATGAGAAATGATGATAATACAGAACACCAAGCATGTAGAAAATGTGTGTGAATAACTGTTGTCCCATAGGCCATCACTTACTTCTTAATGCAACAAACTCAGGGGCTGATTGGACTAGCTTTTTTTCATAAAAATGTTGTTTAAAGCCTCAGCCCGGTAAATAAAGGTGTCTTTTCTAACCATGCGCCAGTGTGACTGTATCAAGGTGTTGTGCATGTCCTTTGGTAGGGATGACTAACTCCTATTGATTTTCAACAGTGGCCTGTGAAAGCACTTGCTTAAGTGATATTGAATCTGGAAGGAGGAAATTTGATAACAATTTCAAGCAAATTAAAATCCAGATTGCAGGAGTCCTCTGCTGGCATTCTCTGTCTCTTTCTCTCGCCTCTGATAAGACACAACAACCTTGATGCAAACAAGGTCACATATTAACAAGTCGTCTATCCTGGAAATGAAATGGATACTTGTGATAATGGATCAATAGTGGCAGAATAGGGACAGAAGTGAAACAGGGTAACCTCCAGGGGACTAACAGATAAATCCAACCCCAGCGTTCCTCAGATATATGGAGAGCCCTCTCCAGATCTGAAGAGTGGGCTAAGAGTGGGGAAGAAAAAGCATGAGAGATATCCTTCATTTTCAAATTAACATCTGAGACGTGCCTGCTTTGTGATTCCAGCCTATGAGATGAAGGCTCTCCTTTGCCGCTCGGTATCTCTCTGCAGAGCCTTGCGAGGTACAATCACACACAAATGTATTCAAATGCAGACACACACACATGGATATATACTGTAGCTACACATCAGTGCACACACTTCCTAACACACTTCTTCTCTGAGTGATAAGAATAGGGGTGTGTACTCCACTTCTTTACAGATTGTAGGCCCAATTATGACAGGCAGAGATACAGGATGGACATCATCTGCATATAAATGGATAAGAGAACCTAAAGGGACATGGCTTTATAGCTCATAATGGGGAGATCCCATCACACCTTTCTAATGGGGAGAAAGTTATTTAAGTACAATCGCTCTGACAGCAGCTCTGCTCTCCTTCCACCCTTCTCATGCAAATTTAAGTTGAATTAAACAGTTATCATAGTGTTATTATTTCACACCAATCCGCCGTCTGTCATCCTGCTATAATGTTCAACAAGAGAGAGAATATGATTGTATATAGAGCACACTACATCTGGGCAAATGGGGATATAATAACATAAATAACAATGCTAATTAATGAGCCTTTAATTAACAAAATGGCCCATCTCATTTATTGAACAAGTTAATGTTGTGAAATTATTTTAAATTAAATTAAATGATATTATTTTTTCCAATCTATTTCTCTCTCCTCATGATCATCTTTCATTTTTTAAAGAGATCTTTTTCATACTTTGTTTGCAATAATAAATGCCCCAGACAGTTTTTTTTCCTATTATACATGCCATATTTTTGTGAAAAAATATTTTGTATTTTTCCTCATTTACACAGGAGTCACAATACCTTAGACTGCAAACAAAATATACATATTAAGACGTAAGGGAGAGGAAACTAAATAAAAATGTATTTACTAGGGATGTGCAGAGGACCCAGTCTTTGTATTTGTATCTATGTTTGTTGAGGCAGCAAAATTATTTATATTTGTATTTGTATTTGTATTTGTATTTGAATAAAAGTAGAAATAGGTGTAAAAACCCAGTTTTTATTTTTATTACACTTTTAATTTTAGGATATTAAAGTGTTAAACTATTTGTATGAATAAACTATCTTACAAAGAGGTCCCCACACCAGGTCTTAAACTCTAGTCTCCCAGATCACAGACAACTGCGCTGACTACTGAACTCAACCAAGAGCATTGCAACCATGCAGACAGACCTCTACTTATTTATTCACCCATAACACAGAGTCAGCAGAGCGTGTAACATGTAGAAGAACTTCAAAGGAGATTCTTGCTTTGCACTTTTCATTTATTGACTATTTTTTACAACCTAACTTTGTGGAAAGGAGAGGGGGAACAACAGGTTATGGAGAGTCCCTTGTAAGACTTTGCGTGTGGCAGTAGCTCAGCTTTATCTCTGGTGAACACCCCCAACTCCAGGAGTGATGTGCGAATTAGGAAATGTGCGTCATGTAGCAGGTGTATGTGACTCCCCTCGTTGAGACCTGTTGATAGATGTAACAACAGAGCAGAGGAGAGAGACTGAGATGGTGATGTGCACGCTGGTATTTGACATGTTTTTTTTTCTTCCCAAAAGCAAATCATTTTTAAAATATTTGTACAAAAAGGTTTGTAAAAACCACTATTTGTGCTTTGCTGAATAACTATTTGTATTTGGGCACACCCCTAATATTTACATATATATGTAGATATATACAAACGTATACATGGATACAGACGGGTGACAAATTAAAGGAAAAACTGGTACAGGTCTGAATGCTTGATCCCTACAGTGAGGGGATCCCGTGGCTCTGTTATGCTGTGGGGAGCATTTTGCTGGCATACTAAAATGATGATACATACTAAAATAATAAAGATCTTAAAACTATATTTTGACCCCAGGGTCCCTCTACTGTACAATACAGGACCACAAGATCAGGTTGGGTAGTTACTTTAGTGAAAAACAATAAACAAAAAACAACAGCAACAAAAAATATCACATTTGCAGCTCCAAAATCCCCCTGACATGTAGTGAATCGAAGACTTTTGGGGCCTCTGGGGATCAAGGGCAGCTGCCCTGGATCCAGCCTAGGAACTGTTGTATATATTGTGACTGGATTCATGTTATTTGAGGAAACTAAAGATATTCAAAATATAAACATGATACATATTGTAAAAATTGGGACACTTTCTACAGTTTCTGGAGAACAATGATGTACTGAATTGTAGAAGGATGATGTGTCGATTGTGCTTCTTATAGAATTGGGTGAGCATTTGATTCATTTGGTCATTGACTGAGTTTGATATTTGAGCTTGTGCCTTGATAACTTTTTTCTTTATGAAAATTACATTCAAAAGAAAAAACAATATATATTCTTTTCAGAAATATTTAAGTTTTTATCAAGTTTTGAGAGCTCAAACTTATCTCACTATTTGCCCTGAAAAAGAGAAGCCAAGGTAAATTGTCTCTTTCTCGGTTTTGCATTTTTCATTTCAATTTGATCTCTCCCCTGAGAGACGGGCCTTTGTTTGATTGCCTCTTGATAATCCTCTGATAAAGTGTCTGCCGATCAAGAGATGTCCACTTTGTAATCTCCAAATCCACAGGTAATTATGGTGCAATCTACAGATAATCTAATCTCTTATCTTCCCCACAGGAGGCGTAGTGAGACATGGGAGGGACAGGAGAAAAGCTGGAAGTGACAAAGTCAGGAGGGAGAATGCTCTGTTTTCCATATGTGAGTTTACATGTAGCTCTGCTGCAGTTGGAATGAAACTTCAAGTGACTGCAAAGTTTTACACTAAACCACATCAGTGATGGTTTGAAATTAGCTGTTACATTTGACCTCACTTTATATTTAACACCTTTCCACTGATGATAACAGTGCAAAATAAATGGGCTATCATTTTTGCAAAATATGGTAATACTTTCCACCAAAGAAATGGTCCCTTTTAAAACTAAATCTGTGAGTTCTTATCCAAAGTAAAGGTTGTTACTGATGAGACACACTGATATTGAGGGTTTTTTTTCCAAATGTAATTGTTTTGAGGTTTTTAGTTGCACAAACTAAATTCCATTTAACACCAGCAGACATCTCACACACAGGTAAAACAAAGGAAAAACAGTAACATTTTATGTTAATTCCCCCAATTTAGCATTCATAAGCAGCATGTAAATATTTAATGGTTCATAACACATTGCAGTGTAGTCATAAGTATATAAAGACATGGCCGAAAATATTGGTTCCACCTTTTTTAAAAAAAACAAAATTTTCTCAATATTAAGTTGAGACTGACAGAAGTATATGGTATCCATCATTCTATATTTTACATTGAATAAAAGTTAAGTCAATTGTCAGTGATTGCCATCCTTTACCACACGTGGAAGAGCTGTTCATTGAACTGCAAGGAGCTACAGTCTTTTCTACCATTGACCAAGCCTCTGCCTATCACCAGATGCTACTACATCCAGACAGCCGTGACTTAACTGCATTTATCACTAAGGATGGTCTTTTCCGTTTCTGCCGATTTCCATTTGGCATCGCCTCGGCACCATCAGCCTTTCAAAAAATGATGATGACCATACTGGCAGACCTACCAGGGGCACAACCCTACTTTGATGATGGGATATGCTATGGTGTCACCCAGCAGGATCATGATGCCAACCTATGGAGGATGCTGAAGGAGGTGGGACTCAAACTGAACATGCACAAGTATAAGTTCAGTCAGACTTCTCTGCTTTTCCCAGGCCATACCATATACAAAGATGGACTTCACCCTGACCAAGAGTGGGTCAGTGCAGTCGTCAATGCACCTGCACATGACACATCCTCCCTGCAGAACAGAAGTTCAAATGGACTACTGAGGCTGAGTCCAGTTTTACTGAGATTAAGTGACTAATAACTGAGAGCCCTGCTCTAGCACTGTGTGACCCTGAGTTGCCTACTTATGTGACTATTGAAACCTCTGACTACGGATTGGGGGGTGTACTTGCCCAACTTCACGCAGACAACACAGAGAGGATCATAGCTTTTGCATCCAGGACACTTTCTCCTGCTGAAAGAAAGTATTCGACTGTTGAATGTGAAGCACTTGCATGCGTTTGAGCAGTAGGAAGGTGGAGAACCTATCTGTGGGGACTTTGTGCTATGTACAGACCATTAAGCACTTACAACCCTCCTCACATCCAAGGGTACTGGTCATACAGGACCGTACATTGCAAGATGGTCAGCACAACTACTTTGCTTTACGTATGATGTTATTGTCCTGGGGGAAAAAAAGTGACAGCCGAGTGCCTGTCCAAGATTCCACTGGTAGACTTAGCACATGAGGGGCACCAGGGAATTGTGCGGTGTGTACTAAGTAGAGATTGCGTGAGCTATATTGGTGGCCACAAATAGATAAACATGTACAGACTATGATAGCCTCATGTGTATCATGTCAATACAATAATAAGACAGCAAAGACTGCACCTGCACCACTTATGCCAGTGGAACTGCCAGATGGACCATAGGATAGGTGGCCATTGACATAACAGGGCCCTTTGAGTATGCTACATGGGACTGTCACTACAGAGGTGATTATTCGCTTTTAAGCTTCAGTGTTCATTTGTTAAGGAAACCCTTCCTACCTGGTCTCTGACAATGAATGTCAGTTTACCTGCCACGCATTTGCCAACTTTCTGAGAGAGAGAGAGAGAGAGAGAGAGAGAGAGAGATATGAAGCACTTGCACTCCAGTGTCTACTATTAGAGCAAATGGAGCCATCGAGAGATTCAACAGGGTGCTAAAAGAGTGCCTACAGACTGCTGAGAGAATGCACAGACCATGGAAACAAGCAATAATAGAGTTCTTACAGAACTATCGTGCAACAACACATTCTATAACAGGAGCTACTCGTTCGAGTTGCTGAGAAATAGGAGGATGCGCACAAAACTGAATGTCCTTCCTGTCTCACACAATACTAAATCACACAAGCAAGTGAAAGAGATAGTGAGACACAAGCAACAGAGGAGCAAGGAATACACAGACAGAAAGAATGGGGTAGGAGTGCCCATGTCCCAGGTGAATGACTGTATACGTGTCGGAGACCTGAGCATGTCCATAAGGGATCATCCATATTCACAGAACCTCTGACAGTCGTTAAGAAAGGGGAACCAAGTACCTGATCAGCGACGGTCAGAAGTGGAAGTTGAATGCATCAAAATTTGCGGATGTCCCAAAGCAGGCTCTAGAATGCACCAGTAAGGGCAATGAGACTTTGATTGACAGGTTCACTTTGTCTGTGAATATGCTTAATAATGCACATGAACCAGGCCCAAGGCAGAGACTTCATGAACTAGGCCCAAGATGGAGCCTGAGAGACAGAAACCCACCTCAGTGGTCGACAGGTTTTGTAAGGAAAATAGATTACAAACAGGACCTACAGACTGTCTAACTGAAACTAAATGTACTAATACTGTTATCTGAAAAAAACAAAAGCTAAATAAAAGTTAAATAAATAAATCATGCTGTTCTGAGGACTGAGTTAGGAAACAATAACAGAAGCTCATTCAATCATCTCATGTATTCCAAATGTGAATGTGAATGCTAGTTTAACATACAGGCGTTGTTTCTTTCTGATACCCAGTTATTTGACACTTGTTACTACTACAGGATGTTGTTTCAAACAAAAATGCTTCATTCTACTTACATAAGAAGCAATTCCTTCAAAAAAAAAAAAAAAAAGCGGTGCTGGTGGTGGTTTGGGGGGGCGGGGGTGAGGGAATGTTGTGTCATGTTGTTGCAGTGAGAAACAGCCTGAGGGCACTATAGGACATGGCAGTGTTTTGTACAACTATGTTGCAATGTGGAGAGGAGAAGAAGAAATAAACATGAGGTGAAGCACAGTGCACATCTCTCTGGCTAGTTACTTTTTTTTAATTATTTTTATAAGTGTGGGGTACCACATTGTTGAAACACAGAAATTAATTTAGCCACATCCCTGATTCGAAGCATTTGTGACTAAACATTTAGAAATCTCATCAGCAGTTTTCTTTTGTCTTTCTCCCTCGAGTCAGTCTGAGAGCAGCAGACTTTAAAGGTACTTTCTGATCTAACTGTTTACTGTGGGTCAAGTTCATTTTAGGATGCCCAACTCCAGTCTGTCTATGTAAACAGTAAAGAAACATGGATTTTTTTTTTTTTAAATGTGTTTCTCTTTATCTTGTCATTTTCACGCTCCGTTAACGAAATGTGTAAAAAAGGAGCTTGATGACTCTGTAATGATGAAAGGATGCACTTACGGGCTTAAATTTCCATATTAATGAGGGTATCAGGAAGAGCTTTTTACCTCACATGGCAAACATGAGCGCTGAGTTCCCCTCAGTGACTGTGACTAAGCTGAAGCCTGTACCTTTAAAAGCTGCTTCTCATCCAAAGCCATTTGCAGCTAGTGTAGCTCCTCGCTTGTTAAAATGAGCACCCTGATGATTGCCATCAGTGCTGAAGTGATTGAGCTGAGCAAATCGAAGGTAGAGAAACTATGTGGCCAATGTGGAGGGAATGAGCCGAACAGATTGAATTGAAAAGGGGCACACATAAAAACAGCAATAAAACTGAAAAAAAAAGATACCAAGAGTAAAGTGTGGCACCAGTAACACAGTTGATTGAGAGTGCACAGATGTTCATATTCAAAACAATCTACATTGATATAGTCTATGTAAACACTGATGTTACTGTTTTTGTGGAGACGCTGTGTGTGGGGTCACCGGATGACGTACTCTATTTAATTTTTATGTTCAAATTAAACAAACAGTACAAACAACAACCTTTTACCTGAGACTTTAAGCAAGGCTTGCATATAAACTGACTGGTGTATCTCACTTTCAGTCAACATACAGTGAAGTAAAGTAGTGGGTGAAGAGGCTCCAAAGAGTTCATTAAATTGTCCCTGATATTATTTATTGGTTCTGATGCATTTATAAGTCCATCAAACTGAAAAGATGCAAAACTCTTCCTCAGTGCATCATGATTTATTCGTCTCTCTTGCCTTCACAATCAAACATCATAATCAACCCCTTCTTCAAAATTTCTATATAAAAAATGTTGTTACTCTTAACTGATACAAAACCTATGAGAGAAATATCAACATTTCTCTTATCATTTTGTGCTTTTATTAAGTGTAACATGTTTTAATTTTGATGGATTTGAATTGATGCTTACACTGGTCTGCACCTCGCTGTGTTTTTCTTACTTCATACTTTCATACTTTTTTAAACCCTTGACATTCTAGGTGTTGACCTTTGACCTGTATTGAGTCAGAAAACTTAGTGGTTTGAATTGATCAAAGCGTGAGTGAGTTATTCTGGGTAATGTCTGTTGCTGCATTTGATCAGTTGTGTAAGTTGTGTGTGTTTATTAATTATGAGAATGTTGAAAGTACATAGTGTTCACCAAAAACCTCACAGATTTCCCAGATCAGTTGGAGTATTGATCTGTAATATCATTTTTGACACCTTTAGAAGTCTAAGAGTGAACTTAAATTGTATCATAAAGTAAATTTTGAAAGCAGGCATTCACATCAAATGTTTCTTCATATTCAAATAGCCTTATAGTTATTTTGAAAAAGAAAATGTGCATTACATCAAAAGTTTAAACTAATAACAGAGGTAGATCAAGTCAATTTATATATATATATAAGCCCAATGTCACAAATTTGCATCAGGGGTCTTTACAATCTGTACAGCATACAATATCCTCTATTCTTAGACCCCCAGTTCAAATAAGGAAAACAGAAAATGTGGGAAAAAAATGAAAAAATCCTCACAGAGCAACAGAGGAGGGGTCCCTCAGCACAGATACACATGCAGTAAATACATGGAAATGGTACAAAAACTGTGTTTTTGGCATGGGATTGACATTTCCGGAAACACTGACAATCATATTTATACAAAATGATGTGATGTTATTTAAGAATATGATATCCAGGCTACAACAAACTTGTTGTACAATGAAATGTGTTTCCATCATTACTGAGAAAATTCTCCAGGGAAATCCGATGCAGATAATGACCAGGTCTCAATTAATTGCTGTGACCAGCATGAACAAATTAAAGCAACAACATTCAGGGGATTGCAATAACTGCTACTATAATAGCTGAGATGGTAAATTCACCATAATGTGCATTTCCACAGCAATAATTCCAGAATTTGCTTTTGATACAAATCAGTCAGAAACTCAACACTTACTGCAGATATTTCATATTGCCTTAAAGAAAAGGGAGAGATTTTGCCATTTGAGCTGCTAAAAGTTTTTTAATATGCAGGAGTTGAGTTTCATTGACCTTAACACTCATTTTAAGAACGGCAAAGTAGAATTTTCTGCTGTTAATTTGTGCGTGAAAATGGTATTTTTGTTCAGAAGGGAAACTGGAAACAGCAGAGTGGTCGAATGACGTGACTCTGTTGTACTGATGGAATAAGTGCTGACTACTGAAATGTACATTATGTTGAATTTATCAAGACAACACGTCAACATGGAGAATCACTTCACCATCACTTTAGGCCCAAATAGTAGCTCAGATGAAACACAAAATGATGTATGTTGTTAGCACTGAATATTTCACTGAGCACACATCACTCTATATTAAGGTCTGGTGGGTCTTTGAATATTTGTTTTTTGATTGAAGCTGTTGACAATCAGTATCTTTATGAAAGCTAACCCTGACCATGTTGCAACCAAGCAATTATGAAGCAGATATTTCTCTAACAGCCAAAAATAAACATAATGCACAGCTTTGTTGAAAAAGTCATAAGTGAAGCAGAGTGCTGTGCTAATACAAGTACTAGTGCATTTCATTTACCAGTAATGAATGAATGAATGAAGTAGTCAGCTCCATCAGTCTTACTCAACCCTGAAATAAAAAGGGCATACATAAAATATGTACATGTTAACACAAAATGCACTACAGTCTCCATAAATAACACCTTATTCTCTCATGATTTAAATATGACTGTGGAGACTTGGTGGCATGCAGTTTGTTAAACATATCAACCTGGCTGTTAGAAGTGCACTCTTCAACAGCTGGTCCACTTAAGTGCTGCTGTGTCGTTGATGAACAGAGGTTGAGTAGGTCTTGGAAAGCTTGGAAAAGAAGTCTGGAATAACATAGATCAGCTCCAGAGTAAGTTCAATAATTAATGTGATCTCGAAGCCTGGGTACAATGCTTGCAACTGATTTCCACTGACAAATGACAGCATCTCAAGACTAGTGATTTAAGTTCTGCACCTGTAGCACATTTATTCCCTGAGCCAATTCTTGTCCAACAATGTCTTGAATTGCACTGTGTTTTCTCTAAATCAGCGCTGTACTTCTTCAACTGGTCAAAAACAACATTAATGAGCGTCAATGTTAGATTCATCAGTTTTCCTGTGTTTTAGGGGCGTTTCTCATTCATATGTTTGCAATGTTTACCTGTACATATGCAAACTGGAGAAGCTTCTTCACTCGGTTTGTGATGGTCATTGTGTCACATCATATTATAGAGCATGTAATAGGACCCCATCTGTTGCCTTAAGGCTTGACCTTCCACTTTGGCAGTGATAGTCTGCCACATCTCCAGAAAAGCACCCCTGGTTTGATCCTCCAAACTATCCTACCTACCCACATGGCTTCTAAGTGAGGTTGACATGTTTTGTCAATATAATCTCCAGATGTGGCCAAAATTATTGGTACCCTTACATTTTATTAAAATAATGCACCATTCGCCCCAGAACAGTGTTGAAATTAAAAGATATTTTATTATCAATGAATGTCTATGTTTGGTTTGCAGTGGAACAAAACAAAAAAGTTAAATAACTGAATTCATGTTTATTCTGCAAAGACATTCTAAAATAGCCTTGACAAAATTATTGGTACCCTGTCACAGTTGTTTTCACTTGGTGTTTTCACCTGGTGTTTTATAATCACTCATGCAGCCAGTTTAAAGGGATAAAATTACTCACTCTCACTGTGTGCATCACATTGAACATGAAAACAGAAAGAAAACTAGAGAGTGGTCTGAAGACATTAGAAAAAAGGTAATAGCCATGCATGGTCAACATGAGGGTTACAAGAAAATCTCCAAAGAGCTTTATGTTCCTGTGACCACTGTTGCCAATATTATTAAGAAGTTTAAGGCCCGTGGAACTGTAGCCAACATCTCTGGACCTGGTCGCAAGATTTAACAGAAGGATTGCTCAAATGGTCAAGAAAGAACCAAGAAAAACTTCAATACAGATCCAAGCTGATCTGCAAGTTCAAGGTACAATAGTTTGAGGTCACACCATCCGTCGCTGTCTGAATGAAAATGGTCTCCATGGTAGAAGACCCAGGAAGACCCCACTACTAACAAGGAGACACAAAAAAGCCAGACTGGACTTCCGATTTGCCAAAATGCATGTTGACAAGCCACAGTCCATCTAGGAAAGTGTGCTTTGAACAGATGAAACAAAATTAGAGCTTTTTGGTAAATCACACCAACCCTATATTTACAGAAGAAAAAATGAAGCCTTCAAAGAAAAGAACACTGTGCCTACCGTGAAACATGGAGGAGGCTCAGTGATGGTTTGCAGTTGCTTTGCAGCCTCAGGCACTGGGTGCCTTGAATCTGTGCAGGGCACAATGAAATCAGAAGACTATCAAGGCATTTTGGAGTGAAATATACAGCCTAATGTCAGAAAGCTGTGTCTTAGTCACAGGTCATGGGTCTTTCAGCAGGATAATGACCCCAAACATACATCAAGAAGCACCCGATAGTGGATGAGAACAAAATGTTGGACTGTTCTGCAGTAGACTGCTATGAGTCCTGATCTGAATCCCATTGAACATCTGTGGAAAGAGCTGAAACTTGCAGTTGGGAGATGGCACCCATAAAACCTGAGAGAACTGGGGCAGTTTCCTCAAGAAGAGTAGGCTGAACTACCAGTGGAGAAGTGCAGAAACCTTACTCAGAGTTACAGAAAGTGATTGACTGCAGTTATTGCCTCCAAAGGCTGTGCTACAAAATATTAAGTTAAGGGTACCAATATTTTTGGCCATGCCATTTTCATTGTTTTATTGTATTAAATAATATGTTAAGTTGTAAATCAAAAGTGAAGTTTCAGTTATATTCAATGTGAAATAAAGAATGATGAATACTATACTTATACTACTTCTGTCAGTTTCAAGTTAATACAGAAAAAATTGAGTTTTTTTTTTTAAAAAAGGTGGAAGGGTACCAATATTTTCAGCCATGTCTGTATTTCTGTGTGGCTTCAGGAAAAAAAGGTGAAAACCTTCAGTAAACAAAGCAGCCTAATGGATTTGACTGCATCTGAAATGACTGAATTACAAAATGTTTTCCCTTAAGCTTGGAATCTTTTAGAGTATCCATGCTTGGATTTCTTGTTATTTCTCTTTCATGTATGATCTGTTATTGCAAGATTGTCCTTAGCAGCCGTCAAGAAATTGATCCTTCATTTCCCTCTTTGGCTCCAAAGCAACAGCACAAATGACAATGTATGTGTTCCTTGTGGCTTCTACCAGTGAGTCAACTATTATGGAGTTTGATTCCTTGAAATTGGACATTACAAGTTCTTATGGATTACATGTATCACTTCACTCTGGATACTTTGCCCTAGGTAGTGCTTCTGGCTGCCTTCGTCAAGGAATTTAATTTTTAAGGATTTAGGGTTCTTTTGATCAGGTAGAGAGCAACACTGGGTAAACAAGGAGCCGAACACTAAAAAAATAAGTAAAATGATAGTTTATTACAAAGCTTAAAATAAAGTCCCACAGTGACGATGTCAGCTGCTCGTGCCCCCGGGCCACAGTCTCCTCGTGGGCTGCTGGCCCCCGCAGTACTCTATTGACAGAGAAAAGAGCCAGCAGTAATTTGTTCCACACACAACCTCCACTTGTGCCCCAGACTACTGCTGATCCCAATACACACTCGGGCAGAGCTCTGAACTATGCCTGACTTTCGTGATGTGCCACAATACTCTGGGTGCTTGTTTCTGTTGGTGGCTGGCCAGCTAAGCTAGGCAGCCTAGTCACCATAGTTGCTACTTCTTGGACGCCTGGAGGGGAACGATGCTTTGGTGAGGCTGGGAAGCATCACCCAACCTGTGGCACCTGGTCGCCATGGTTGGGCAATCTCTGGGCCTTTCCCCTCTCTCTCTCTCTCCTTTACATGGTTCCTCCACGGTACACCCATATGTGCGCTGAGGGAGAGAGAGGTGTCAAGCTGTACATGACAAGAATTGCCCCACGTGGTCCTTACCTGAACCACAGGCAGGGCTAAAAGCTGCTTCCTATCTCTGTCGCTCCTCTCCGGAGCTCTCTACTCTGCTGGCGCCTCCTCTTGTCACATGCTCCCCACTTTGCGTCCTGTCTTCTGTGCCCTTCCCTCCGCCTTCTTGCATGACCTCTGTCAGGTAACCCAGATACTTACTCCTAGAGGTACAGTTCCGCCTCCCCCTCTGCCTCATTGGTCCCTGCTCGCCAAGCTCTGCAGGGATTGGTTAATTGGAAATCACTGAACAGGTGTAGGTGATCAAGTTTTTCTACGTCAGCATGGATTTGGTGCAGTCTGGGTCTGTTTTCATAGCCTTCTAAGATTAGACCAGTTATTCATGCCTTCTTTTGTCAGGTTTATTTCCTTTGTGGTGAGGACTTTGCAGTCACAACAAAAGGCAGCATTGTTTTGTTGAGAATAAACAAGCCGCCTTCTGGTTAGTTCTCTCCACTGTGTTCTGTAAGGGAGGCTGGTATTTCAGACACATCTCTGCCCAAAGACAGGCTAGGGTTTTTTGTCGTCTTGTGTACTATCTCTGTGCTAGTCCAGCACTACAGGCAGGAGCAGGGAGGTGGACCCTGAATGTGGACACTGCTCAGCTGAGTGTATGAGAAGGCACATGGCTAGTCATTTGTGTTATCAGTTGATGAATCCTTAACACTAGAAGTCGGGGCTTTAGTAAAGGCAGTCTTCTCAGATTCAAACAATGGGAGATAACTGCAGGTGAAAAATTCCCCAACAGCAGCATGCAAACCTTTAAAAAAATCTTTAATAATATGGTGGTTATCTTCCACAAAATTTTAAATATACTAATAATAGCTGCATGATGTCCAGGGTGTCCAGGCAAATTGTGTGACATACAATGAATCCAAAATGATTAAAATGGTAGTAGTTTTAGGTATAAATATGGATCAGCAGGCAGCAAGTCAAGTAAGGTAACCTAGACATCCTTCTTCCCAGCTACATCTGCAAGGAGTCAGATGTGGCTGGGATGAAGGAGGTCTAGAATGAACATGTCAGAATACCTCCACAGGGAGGTGACCTGCAGGGATTAATCAGATGCCCAAACCACCCCAACTGAGTCCTTTCAGTGCAAAGGAGCAACAGCTCCACTCCAAGCCCTTTCTAGTTCCCTAGTTCACCTTCAGGCTCAGCTGCCTTTTCACCATGACAGCCTGATCCAGCATCTGCATTACCAATCCAATTACTCAATCTTGCAGTGCATCTTTTCCTCACTCACAATCTTAAAACTACTCCTTCTCCTGGGGAAGCAACTCACTACCAACCCAAAGGGAGGAAACCCTTCCAGGTTGGAGTTTTTATTACTAAGTTATCATTTATAAAATAAATTCATAGCGCAGCAGCCAGTAGTCCTTCAGGGAGATGGGCCTTAGGTCTAATAACAGGACTATATAAGCTTCCTATATCAGTAAACCAATAGCTCTGTCTAACCTGAATATCCACCTCATCTGAGCAAAGTGAAAATGTCACTTTCTCTAGACATCACATCTTTGCTGTCCTTTTCCACTCTATGTCAAGTGAAGCAGAAATGAAAACATCCACTTTGACAAAACTTTTGGTTTCACAGACCTGCTACAGTGATTTTTTTTCTTACCAAATACACATATATCTAAGGTAATAACACCAGTGATTATGTCTGTCTGCCATGTGGGGCTTTTAGGAGTGTGTATATGATGCACAAATGACATGTTGCAGACACACAAAATGTCCAACAGCCACTGGATCATTTACCAATCAGGCAGCACTGACAAGCTGTCCACCTGTGACTGAGGCCATTCAGATTTAAAACGGAACCAGGCAATCGTTAGCACAGAAATAAAAGTATATTGCCCGCCTAACAGACTGCAACAGAGAGGCATGTACATCTCCCTGTTTGCCCATAGCACTTCTGGTGGTAAAACTCAACAAAGGAGTACAAATGTAAACTTGATAATGCCCAGAAATGTAAAGAAGGGGGGTTATGTGCTGTAACTCTTTCTTGGCAAACAACAGCCAGGTGCAGTGACTTGGTACCATTTACAGGAAATAAAACCTTAAGTTTTGCTCACTGACTGCATATGAGAACCTGCACTATAGCCAGAGACACAGTGTGAATACTGAGCAAGATGGATACACTGATGTTCATCAAGAAATAGTTCTAGCATGTAACTTCCCCTTAACCCATTAACCCTAGAGTGTTTTTGCTCATTTTCAATTTCTCATTTATAGGCTCATGGCATAGTCACTATCTGTCATCCAGGCATGACATATTGTTAAGCCTATTCAGAAATGTCATAATTTTGCATGTGAGTAGCACTATTCATGCTCTAGGAGACTTAATGTCCAGAAGTTTTCAATACAGCACATGGATGGAGGAGATTGTCTTGGATGTAAGAACCATGTTGATGGGTAATTCTGAGCCTTAGTAATGTCAAAACATGTATTGATAAACCCAAACAAACAAAATACAGAAACCCAATTGATTTGATCACTCTGATTGAATTGCTAATTGTTCTGTATCAGCCAGCAAGGCATCAACACTGCCATCGTTGTAAAGGGTAGGGTTTGACAGTGTGCATATGATGGTTTTAAAGGGTAAAAATTTTGATACAAAAAGGTTAAGCCACAACTCATTTTCTTTCTGACTGTTAAGCTTAGTGTCTCCTCCGCTTCCAGTCTTTTTGCTAAGCCAGGTTAACTACATCCTGACTCCAGCTCTATGCTTAACACTCACACAAGATATATCCATCTCACTCTTGAGAAAAAGAACAAATAAGCATATTCCCTCAAGTCCTGAACAATTCCTTTGAAATTCATTTTCAGATGTTTACACAAATGACTAATGCGGTTATTTTTCTTGGGAAGATGGTATACAGTATATTTCCCAAAATGCTGGACTATTCTTACATATCCTGCTCACTTTGAAAGCCTGAAAAGCTTAAAAAGTGAAATGAAATACAGCATGTAAATTACATCCCCCCAGTAAGATTAGAGGCCCATGATCCTCCCATGTGTCTCAGCTCCTCAACAGGCAGCTCCTCTGAAGAAGATAGCAGCGACACTTAGGAGGTTCCCTGTATTATGTCCAAGTCTTTCACACAAAACGTTTGACATTTTTCATGTATTCAGTAAGGCACCAGACCTTATCAGATTAATCTTCAAAGTATTTTATCATGTTTTATCCAAACGTGGTTTTGAAGCAGCAGAGATAGTGACAGGGAGGGGTCCTGTGCATATGAATGGACTGTTGCTGTGCTATTGCATGGCTAGCTCGCGGCCTGGGGAGTCTGAGCCAAGCTCTAACACCCTTAATAATTTACCACGCAATTAAAATTTAAAGCAAATATACAAGAGAGTTTGTCAGCAAACTGAAGTAGGGTCACGGCTTTGCTTCTCACAAAGGTTATCTGAAATGCTTTTTGCTGCAGCTGTTTGGAGGTGCGTTTAAAAACATGGGAATATTTCAGAGATTTAGTCTTGCATTATTTAAAAAAACGTGATTGCAGCTCAATTAAACATTAAACACAAGCTTTTTCCTAACTGTGTTATATGCTTATGGGCATTATGTTGTCCTCTTCTCTCCTGGTGAAAGCATGGCGAGGGTGGCACTTTACTGAGCCGTGGCATACAGAACACTCTGCAGCTCTGCTCTCAGTGTGCTGCTGCTCAATGGCAGATTTGCAGATGCAATTCATTTTGAATGTAGGAGTTTAAGTGTACAGTCCTCTCTGTACTGAATGATCTCAGATAATTACAGAAGCTGCTGTGCACTGATTCCTTTCTTTATCAGATGATGAGAATCCTCTTATACTCCATATCAAATCTGGGTTTTTTTTTAACATTAGATTCTACATGTTTTTGCATTACATTCCATGTCTTTGATGTCAGTCTTTGCTGTCACCTATACAAATGTATCAGACAAATGTTTGAACACCCTACATTTCTTCCCTGTAGCGCTTCGGTTTATGTGCCTTTTGCATGTCTGTTAAGCTGCTAGTCCAGATTTCATTTCCTATTTTAGAAATGCCGTTTGAGCATCTGCCTCTGGAAGTCTTGTGCAATAGGTAAATTAACGACCCAGTTTTGCTAAAAAGGCTGTTATGCACTAAGATGATTTGAGGATTTCTCCTTTGACAACAAGGATTCCAGCATGTTTACAGATTATGGGGGATCATTTTCAAAATGCATCTCTGTTCTGTAAGGCGGTAATAATCCAAGATGTTCTTTTGACGCCTTTTAGCGGTTTGATGAGTAAGATTGTGCTGGATTTGTTTTTGTTCTGCCTCTTTTATTTTTTTCTCTCTCACTAGACATGATGCTTGTTTGTTTTAAGGTTTGCAGACCCACTGCTGTGATTTCTGCATTTTCAGTTATGGCAAAACACTTTTCAAAAGTTAATATCTTTTCATACAAATAATGCACAGTGCAGATGTGTGCTGAACAATGGAGGCAGTTTCCTCTTTGAGTGCAAAGGGCTCTAAAATACAAAATGACTGTTATTCCCAAAATAGTCTGGTGCTCTCATTTCCCTCATTGTGCCGTACTCAACTTCCATCAAGTGGGACATGAGTTGGTAAAGCACTCTGCTGATACTATGGCAAAATGAATATTGGTTTTAGTCTGATGATCTGCTACCATCAAGGGAACAATTTGATTTGCAAAACCGCTGACAAGTTGCAAATTTAATGAGAATTTTTAGGAACTGCTGGCGTGGAGCCACTGTCAGACTGATCTAACCCCAGCTCATTCCTCGCCTTATCTTTGCCATCATTTACTAGTCTACTGTGAAATTTGAGATGTTACGCTGTGAAG
Source organism: Thunnus thynnus (assembly GCF_963924715.1). Lineage (NCBI taxonomy): Eukaryota > Metazoa > Chordata > Actinopteri > Scombriformes > Scombridae > Thunnus > Thunnus thynnus. Next base: position 32,812,333 of record NC_089526.1, on the reverse strand, counting down.
GATTGGCTCATTGGGGTGCATGCTGTTTCTGTGTTTTTATTCATATACTGCCATAGAAAAGGTTACTCAGCATAACAGCATAGCACATCAAAAGCAGGACTACAGTGGCACTAAAGGGCTGGGGAAACCCTCCTCATCTCAGCAACCCTGTGGTGGTCCTCAAGGGCCATGATAGATGAATAGATGGAGCTATCAGTGTCTATGTATCTATCTCAAAAACCAATTTCAAATATATCACAAAAAATGGTCTTTGCAGTTTCAATCTGTAGTTGTTTGTAATCATAGTCACATACATGACTGACTTGACTTCATCCCCAGAGTTATGGTATGGAGCACAATATCTCATAAGCAAAAAAAAAATTTTTAAATAATTTTTTTAATACAGGTACTTTATAAATGTATTACAATTTATACAGTAATAGAAGGTTGTTTTTTTTTTTTTTTGCTACAACACTGCAGCCCTGCTAGCGGCTCTGTGAGGCTATTAGCATGCTAACATGCTGTTGTTTAGCAATATTCATGTTCACCATCTTATTTTAGTGAGTTAGCATGCTAACATTTGCCAAATAGCACCCCCCCCCCATCCATCCTTGTGTGTCTGCGTTATGCTGTTTGTCTCACTAACACTGCCCCTCAGTGTTAGTGTACAGTGTAAAGAGACTTTGAGTTTTCAAAAGCGCTATATATAAGTATAATGTATCATTATTATTAATATTATAATAATTATTATTTTTTGACAATAATATACCTTTATGGCACAGAGGAATAAGATATATTAGGCTGTGATACACACACAATACTTTAAGTGGATCAATTCATTGTTGGTTTTTGTCCTTCAAGAACATCAGGACCTGTAGCTACACACAGCTCTGTGTTGAGCCTGAAGCTCTGTGTTATAATGGTGTATGTTGGAGATATACAGGTCTGCCCCTGCAACAGTCATGACTGAGGAGAAGCTAATTCTTCCCCCAGGACCTAATCTCCTTATTGACCAACTCTGCTTGCATTTAACTGCATCTACACGATTGATTGGGCAATCTCCACGTTATCTGCTTGGCACAGGCTTAAATTGTCCTCGAATGTTTTTTATTTTTTTAAAGAAAGAAGAAAAACAGAAAAGAAGCACTCCTGTCAGGATATCTTTCTTCCCCTCTTTGCTCATGTCGTAGTTGGATGTCACAGGGTTTGATGGAAAGTTGAGTGACTGCACTAAGCTGAGGAGTTTGTCTTGTTGATGAGTTGACAGGCTGTCGTGTTGATTTGGCCATGCATGAGTTTGTTTTGTGGACTGAGTTGGGAAAAAGAGCCTGGTGACAGACAGACTGTGGCTAGTCTCACTCCAGCTTCCCCCAGGAGAACCGGCTGGCATCCTGCTCTGACTGGCAAGCAGGAGAGGAAGGACTCCCCACTTGATCGCAGAGGAGCCACACTACACAGCTGACTGTAAAATGTCCAGTGTCATCAATAATGGAGGCAGGACAGACAACCCAGTAGACTTTGGTTCTAACACACACGTTCATGCCTTTGTGTGTGTTCTTGTACTTGTCTGTGACATCTATCTTGAGTTTAGACATTTCATTGATCCTCATTCCTTGATTAATGTTAGTTAGGTTTGAGAGATGGGCCTAGCATTTCAGGACATGTCTATGCCTCTTGCATCCCAGGGATAATTTTGTAACTTCCATCATTCACTCAACTGAGAATAAATGAAAAAAATTAAATTAGTTTAATTGTAGAAACACTTTTTTGTATTAGTATTATTTTTTATTAAACTTGTTTCTAGATACCAGAGACCAGATGTCTGGAGGTGGAGCAAGTGAGTAGCAGCAAGTGACAGCATGACTTGTGCGAGTGATATGGCAGCAGGCATGCAGCAAAAGTGTGAGCAAAGCTCTGACCGCCCAAGTGCAGCACCACTGATGGCTTAAGTACAGCACCATTATTATAGAGGTGCGTTGGATATATGTTGCAGTTAAAGAATTATGTTAAGAAACTGAACTAGCTGCAAGCTTTGCTTCATATATAAAACAGAATGTGTGGTGAGATGTGCAAACCTCACACATCAGATCAGGCGTACATGTGTTTTTCTATAGAACAACTCAAGGTTAATATGATAAGGTGGAAAAATAAGGTGTGAAGTCATGTGAGGTTGTAAGCCAGTTTTGACTTTTTGCAGTCATTTATTTTGATTACTACATCTGTGTAATACTATTTTTTAAATTCATTTTGTGCTTTATTGTGGAGCACTTTGTAAAGTTTGCTTTGATATGAGCATTGTAACCATAATCATTGATTACCGTTCTGACTTTTAATGATACTACATTGCAATAACTAGCCACAGCCGTGTGTAATAGTTGTGTGTGATGATGGCATTGTTGGAAAACCTTGCCAGTGCGACACAATTGATGACGGATGATTAAAGGTTCTGTATGTAGGAATCAAAAATTCCCTCTCATTAGTGACACCTGTGGCTGTTAAATGAGGTGCTGGTGCTTACGCTCATGTGCTCACGCACGTGCTCACGGCGTGACACTATTGCAGGTGATGCTTTTTTCCTTGCTTACACTTGTTATAATTACAGTAAAGATCTCTAACATTGTGTTTTGCAACCTGTTTCAGCAAAACATCTCTTGCTCCCAGTCAGTCAGCCCTTTACCCTGCTGTATTTACACGTGCTTGCTCACACGCAAACACACACACAAAGGCTCCTGCTGCACTGTGGCCACTGGCCGGTGAGAACCAATCTGCAACATCCAACCTGCAAAAATATGTGTTAATTAACCACCCAAACCTGACCCTTTGCTTTACCGTCATTGTTGGCACAACAGTGATGCGGTCAGGAACGAGATGCTTGCGCTTGCCGAGTTCAGTAGGCACAGATTGCTTGGTTGGAACTACGTGTTGTATAATGTGTGCTTATTACGACCTTTGGACTACCAACAGGACAAACAAAAGGGGTAAGCTATGTTCTGCTATTGCTCTGGAGCTTGTTTTCTGCTCCTTTTGTTGATGAAATAATGTTATTTCAACTTCAGTCATTGCTGGGTTGTTTTGTTGTGAAATGTGTAGCGGTTGATGGAGGCAGCTAGCTGTCTCATTAGCTGGAGAGCTAATATCTGCAAGGTGTTTCTAGGCAGATAGCACTGTTTTTGTAATGTTGTTAGGTTGTTATGTTGGTTGTTTGTTGATGTTAGCAGGAGTGAGGCAAGGCACTCAAGAGCATGCAAAAACCTCATTTCTGTTAGACTTTTGTGGAGAATCCAGCCCAGGTCCTGCACATAGAAATACGGACAACCCGAGAAAGTCGGGAAGGTCTCATTTTATACATTACATTGATACCTGTTCACTCACTGGAAATAATAATAAAAAAAATAATACATGTAAATTGCTTCACAATGTTACATATAGAACCTTTAAGAGTGTGGAAATGAGTCTTGTGCACCAGCACCCCCAATCTCAGTGACTGAGATTTACAAAGTAGAATCATGCATATGCTGCACAACTTTATGAATCTGATGAAAATAATGCATCTGCATATCAATGGCTTTGTGTATACAGAGTTTTAGTTACTGGCATCTGGTGTTTATTGTTATAAATAATCTATTTTTCAGCATTTATTATTGCTCAAAAATAGATTTATAGATAGATAGATTTATTTATTTTTGAGTTAATTGTTATAAAATACATCTATTTTTGAGCATCTAAAAAAAGAAAAACAGTCTACACAACTACACAGCTTCTATTCTATTGACATTTAAAATCCAGATTCCAGAAATTTATGAGAAAAGTTGAATGATTTTTTTTCTTAGAGGTTGTTCCTCGCCATCAGGTGTAAAGATGCAGAATAATACATGTTGGACTTCAAATTGAACTGATTGAAGACAAATAATCTAGTTTTAAGAATGAAGAGCCTTTTTAGTAGTTTTATAGTGTTTTATAATGGCCTGATTTATATGTTACCCCATTAGTAGATCTTTTTTTCTTTGCTAGAAAATATCTTTAGATTATGCAATATTTAGATTGTTTGAAGAAAGGTAAGATTTTTTGCAGGGTAGTTCTGTTCGGGATTATAACTTTGTAAACTGTCAACTTCATTAGAGAAAGACTTGAGTTTACATTCATCTGGCCAATGTCAGGGAAAGGAGAGGCGGAGCTTCATATGGACTTACAGTGGTTACAGATGGTTAATTATTATGAGATGCTACAGTAGTGAATAGCATGCAACTTGTGTAATGTTACTGCCACTGGCGTATGGCTATTATAAACACTTGAGGTTTGTGCTGGTGGATTGTTATGCCTTATTCTGTTTAGGCCTGTTACATGTTATGGTTGTTTCCAGATTTCTTCTTCTTAATCTCATTAATTAATTTAGTGAATGCAATGTTTTCATATCTGATTGCAATGTTGGCCGATACTATGAAAATAAGCCCCATCTTGTAATATACCTGAATGTTCTTTTAAAGAAGTGGGTACAGGCTGGATTTGGGTCTCAGTTTCATGCCTGTTCACACAGCGTTTAGTACAGCTTTGAGGGTAAATGTGTGTTGTCACAGCCCACTGTAGTTGTCATGGTCATTCCTATTGGATGGCTGACAGATGACATGCAAACATTCAGTATCAGAATCAGTATGTACATTCATATGGTTGCTAATGACTCAATAGGTTTACACACTTTATTCAAAAGAGGTATTTGTAATTGACTCCTGTCTCATAATTTTAAGCAAATTATGCTTCTGTTGTGGTGCTTTATTCTCTGACTGACATAAACGTAAATGGCGCAACACAGCTAATAAGCTTTGATGTTCCTCCTCCATTTTGGACTCTCTTTCAAAGGTCAGCACCGTCAAGACAGCTTGTGATCGATCAACAGCAAAAATTCCTTGTCAAGGCTCACCAAAGTTGAACTTGATGTAAAAAAAAGTTGTGCAGTTCACTAATGGAATTAATTGTTCTTATATGATAAAAAATATTGGGGAACATGGGGATTAAAACTATAAAAATACCGAATAAAGCTGTTTCACATAAAAAAAAATCAATGTTTCTCCGACGATGTTCGGCGAGCACCAGACTTGCGGGAGGGGCTGCTAGCTGAGCTGCTGCTAACATTTGCCCAGCTTGTTTCTCTGATAAATTAAGATCCAGACGTCCGATGACTAAAATCCTTCATCTGGTTAAAAGATATAGTTAAAAACGACCAAGATCAAAAAGTTTATCATAAAAATGTGACTTAAAACTGAATAAAAGTCAATTTATAACAATTTCAGTCGAACAACGCCAATGTATTATCTTATAGGTGTATACTCTTTGGTAGACACAATTGAAGCGGACAAACACAACACCAATGCATGCATTTTGTGTATGTATACTCGCCACTGACAGGCAACCAAATGAAATGGACCGTTACCTTGATTAAAATTACAGATTTCTCTGGGTTTGAAAATTGTTGGAAACATTTGGGATAATGTAAATACACAACTCAACAACATATATATAACATAGGTCTAGTTGTTTTTAGACATTTTAATGCAGAATAGTTATATATTATAGCTTTAAGGAGGTAAAACTTAAAGTTAGGAATGCATTCACTGTTAGTCACAGCTAAATATATTGAAGAAATATTCTGGTCATAGTGACAGTGAAACAGTTACTAGTAGATTGCTCACAGTTGTATGCTTGTACATGAGTTGTGTCCATCTGAGCAGGTAGGGATTGTGGTGTAGTTCAAACTAAATGTCTTTTACAGACCTCCAGCTCTCTCTCTCTGCTGCAGTAGTTGGATACTTGTAGTGAAGTTGCCCGGGCTGTGTGAGTGCAACTTTAATGCTTGTGTTTGTTTTAATTCTGCGCCTAAGGCTTAGTACAGTAAACTGAGGCTTTATGTTTCTGTTCTGCTTAATGATTGTGTAAGCACTACCTGCTTTCATCAGCACATTCAGCCACTCTTTTTAAATGAGTTTCTCTCATTAAACATGTTTCACACTGCTTGCATTGGTGACACGCATTGACAGCTTGTCTAAGTTATGAATTCGAATAAAACTTTAAAGGCATGTGGGCATCCATCTGGAGAAAATGTAAATGTAGCATATCACTGCTTTGTCATTCCATTAAAAACAATTTTATACTGACATGACAACGAAAAAAAGGGAGTAATTGATACAAAATGGTTTCACAGTTACATCCCGAATGTGTAGTAAGGGAACACAGCATTCAAACACCAACAGAATGACAAAGAGACAGGGGCGCTACAGTTTATTGTTAGCTGGATCTTGAACACAAGATTTACTAAATTATATGAAATGGGAGATCAAATCTTTGAGATTCAGGGACACGATACTGCATCATCTTATGTGTTCTTATATGTATTATCTCAATATACAAGAGGCCTTTTTAGTATACAAGAGAGACATTTTGGTAGTGTTTCAGTATGAATAACTAAACATAGTCCAGACATTGCTATGTTAGGATTGTGTCTCTCTCCCTCAGATGAGGTGCTATGTGTTTAGATACACAGTCTACAATCCCATATAAAAGTGATGGCTACATTTATAATGATAAGACAAACTGCGATTCAAAGCCGATATCTGATATCAGATTCAGCCATGATCAGATCTGAAAAGTTTAAAAAGTTTAACTACATTTTTGTATCAAAATCATCATTTCAAAGACTGCCCAAGAAAATGATGTCTCCTGGCATACAGACAACAGTAAACACAGGCACTGATGCACTGGATAACATTTGGCCAGTTCCTAGGGCTTGGGACAAACCTGAACACTAGCTAAAACCTACAAAGACTGAACAAACCACACATAAAGATTGTTTCCACCAACTTGCACCTTTTTTAGTCTTTGACAGTCAGAAAGGAGTATAAACCTTACAACTGAGTAATTATACTAGTCAACACACTGAACGACTACTCAGTAACCAGTGGAGTTCTGCTGGTAGTGGAACAATATAACTCTGGGCCTGGGTGCAGACCTCACTGGGCCCTGTGACCACACCAAACAATAATTCCATTGCTAAAGGTGCACTTTGTAGCCTGTGAATACAATAGACTCCCAGTTACGAATTGGCTTTACAAACGCCTTCCTCAGTGTAACCTTTCTAGAATTACTCAGAAAAGAGCACAATACTAACGCAACTAAACAAAAATGACCAACAATGAATGAAATAACGAGGCTTTGGACACTGTGGCAGGTGCAACATGCATAAATATAGAAATAGCCTCAACATGTCAACAACCAACAGCAGAATAGAGCATCACCAAGACAGAATACTCATACATACATGGAGAGCAATATGAACACCACAGCTGGTGCAGCCCAACACACTATAAATCAGAGTCTGCACTGTTTTGTAAATGTGCAATATAAACACACACAAAACGACCATATCATTGCAACCCATCAGTGAGCAGGAAACAAGACTCTACTGTAGCCTCCACACCTATCTAAATGTCATTCTGCCAGCCTTTCACTCCCTCAACTCCTCCACATTCTGACTGATAGGTCCAACTTCTTAGCTCTTTTGTTTTCAGTGGATGGTCAACCTGTCCATTGCAACCCTCAAATAGTCTGAATACATTTTAGCTGGAAAATGAGCACCTGACAGTCACAACACTGTGATAGGAATTGTCATAAACAGTAGAAAGTCAGAGTAGACCTTTCTACAGGTTGACCACGGAGCACAACAAGCAAAAAAAAAAAAATCCAATTTCTTCAATTTTTGGAATTCTTTTGAGCACCATTCTTGTGTTTGTAAGGCTGTGACATTTTGGACGAATGCATTGGGTGCTTTTTCATTCAGTTTTACACTTGTGATTGCACCTGGAGGCTGCTGACGGATGGATGTGTTTGATTTGGTTCAATTAGCATGCTATGGGGTGGTTCATTAAATAAGTGATTAATTACCTCATGGCACTGTATATGCATACCTATTCTGTGGTATAATAATGATAATCTTAACAAACAATGTTACAGCAACTAACGTTATTGTACATTTATATATATATATATATATATATATATATATATATATATATATATATATATACACACATACACATAAATATATATATATATATATGTGTGTGTGTGTGTGTGTGTGTGTGTGTCAATCCAAAGCCAGCATTAAATGTCAGATATTGTTCTTTTGTCTGTTTTCATAATGCAGCACTTTGCCCCAGAGAAAAATACATGAGAACACAATTTCAGGCAGCTTTTCCACTTGCACAAAGAAGGGTGCAGTATTCAGGTTGGCCTGCTTTAAAATAATATTGTAGATGACAAAGGAAGGAGTTAAGGGAATCATAATTAGCTCCCTATCCTCCAAAACATGCAGGCTGGGAAGGAGGAGAAATATCGATCTGTCTCAAAGCTCAATCTAAAAAAAAGTTGAAAATCTCAGTTTGTTTTTCCTCCTCTCTCTGTTTCTGTCTTCTGCTTTCTGTGGCAGTGAAAAGCCCAGTTAAAGGCAGAGCTGGATTTAAAGGTGGCGATGGCGGGGACATGCTGACTATGTGTAATGGGAAGATCAGTGAATGACAGCTTTTGTTCTCTTCCCAGTGACTAGAAGAGGGTGTCCGCTGAGGGGAAGGTTTCATCACTGAAAGGACAAGGCAGACAGAAAAAAAGAAGAAAGAAAAAAGAGGCTTTACATCACACATGCTGGCTATATTTGAAAGTGTGAAATGTGGTCACGGAAGGATTATAAAAAATGAACATAAAACTACAGGACAAATAGCTCTCATCATAAAACTGACACAAGGATTAAAATCTCAGAGGCATTCAAGGTACTCTGTAAATCAGATCACTTTATATATTTGCAAATAATCACTGATATAACATGAATCTCCTTATATATCTTAATTAAATACGTTAGAGCATCATTTTCCCAAGCATTTAATTGTTACTTCAATGATCACAGCACTGGACACTGTGATTGGTTCATCCACCCGTGGGGAACAACACTTTCTGATTGGCTGGTGTAGCCAAGGGTCGGCAATTGCGATATCCAAGGTCAGCCTCAGCTCACCACTCCTAGTCTTTCTTTTTTTTCCCTTCTTGAAGCTGATCAGGCTTTAGGAATATTCATCGACTGCAGCAAACACATAGATTCTTTAAAGCCTGTGCCATCTCGAGCTGCAGATTTAATTGATATGGTAATGAGAGAGGATTTAGTCGCTGGACGTCCTTGCTTTTCTCCACAAGAAATTCTTGTTTGAAGATTTCTTTTCTTCCCTCAGGGGTGAGCGTCAGATAGGTGTCTGATTCAGACAAACTGGAGATGAACCTGCGTTGCTCACACTGAAATGTGTAAAATCTGTGGTAGTGATTTTTGAATTAATAAAACATTTTTCAAGATATATATATATATATATATATATACATACATACATACATACATACATACATATATATATATATATATATATATATATATATAGCCATCATGGTGCATCCTGGTAACTTTGTATTTATGACAAATACTTGCAACATCTCTGGTTCAATTCCAGACAGGGATCTTTGTTGTACACCCATTCTTGCCTTGTTTCCTGTCTGTCTCTACTACAGTATCTGCTGTCAACAAAGACTAAAAAACATAATACAGAAAAAAAAGACTAAAGATGCTTACAGACGAGCAAACGAGCAGTTGCCACTAACTTGCTACTGCCACTCGCCATGTGACCATGGCAACCATAGAAGTCACAGCAGGGAATTAATGTAGGCAATAATTTTACTGGTATCTGAGTTTCTTGAGTGATACACCTCTTCACCAACAGAGACCAGACAGACAGACATAATGAAGATAAAAGGTACTGGAGCTACATCAGCTTTAGGGGCAATAAACAACGATTATGATATCATTTAGCAAAACTTGCTATATTATTCATGTCATATAGGTAACCATTTCTTCTATTTGAAGCTACAAAACACCCTGTTCAGCTTCATAGTGACACTATAGTACGTGGAGTGGATAGCAACAGCCTGTGTTGTATGGTACAGAGTATCAAGAGCCAGTGGAAACAAAATTGTGCCCTGCTGCTCCCGATTCAAAATACAGAACTTTGATTTTGCCGGGTGGCAGATGCTATGGCAATCGCTCACTCTGTAAGCACAGTGATCCTTGGAGCTTCCTGCAATGACAATGTTGACATGCTGATGTTTAGCAGGCATAATGTTTACTATGTTCACCATAGTGTAGCATATTAGCATGCTAACATTTGCTAATTAGCTAATTACAGCTGAGGCTGATGGGAATGTCACTAGTTGGCAGGTATTTGGGCATAAATAAAGTATTAGACAGATGACGCTGGATGAAAAGCCGGATGATCAAAATTTTTACAATTCATCCTGAGGGGACATGAATATATGCACCAAATTTAATGGCAATCCATTTGTCGAGATGTTTCACTCAAAACCATGAAGGTGATCCTCATGGTGGCACTAGAGGAAAAGTGGGGATCACATCAAAGAGGGGGATCACCAAAGTCAGTAGCATTCTTTCTCTGGGAACCATGAATGTCTTTACAAAATGTTGTGCCAATCCCTCCAGTAAACAATGGGATATGTCACAGGATAAGCTGAACTTTTGACCTGCTGGTGGCACTAGAGGAAAAGTCAGGGGATTAGCAAAGGCTGTGGGATTCATACTCTGCATGCCATGGATTTCTGTATAAAATAACAACACAATCCTTTGAAATAGTTGTTGAGATATTTCAGTCTGGACCAAAGTGGTGGGCTGACTGACACTGTCATTCCTGTAGCCGAGCAGCTAGCATGCCTAAAAATTATATCCATAGCTATCATATTTGTCTGAATCATAACAAAGAAGAGAACTGAAAAGCTGTTTAAAGCTGCATGGGACATAACCCATAATGCCCTTCTTCATGTAGACCTTCAAACACATTTACAGTACCAGTCAAAAGTTTGGACACATCTTCACATTCACTTGAATGAAAACCCGTGTCCAAACCTTTGACTGGTACTGTATATGCAAACAATTGCATATTTAAGATAACTTGGTCAGATACATCATCCTATTGGCTTTGTGTTTGTATCCACCAGATGAATATAAGTCCCATACTCACTGTCCTTAGCTCTGGTTTGGAGAAAAACATAAAACGCTAAATCAGCAAAAACACTCAATAGAGCTGCGGGGAGTTGTAATTTTCTGTGGGTTTGTCACTACAAGCGGCATCTTTAACATTACACATAGTCATTTGATTCACTGTAAATACTGTATTTGTGTAATTTGAAAAAATATTGGCTTTGACACCCCCCTGTGGTAGTATCAAAAAAGACTACCAATTTTCTCCAGGATTGTCTCATTTTACTACAAACAGAAATGTATACCGTCACAATAATTTGAAAGATGTTATAATGTTATAAAGATTCTCCATGCAGTGGTTTTAAAAGTGACATATCTCCTCAAAAGCAGTGAAGGAACTCCAGGAAAAGCTATATTATTCTCTTTCCACTTACCTTGGGTTTTTTGTGTCTGAACAAACAGGCCCGGTTGGCAAACATAAGCATGCTGTGTACAGTTTACTGATGTCATCATACAGGATTTCTTGGTATTTAAATTCTCCAACATTTGCTTTTCACTGACGTTTGAACTACTAACATGAAAAGTTGCCCAGAGCAGATTTGAGATTGTTCGTCGATGCTACGATGAAATCTTTTATTAACCAAAAGTCAACACCTAAGAACTAACAACTTGTATCAGTATGTACAGTATAGTGAATTTTCACAAAGCTAGAGAATTGATGGCACAGCTCTTGGTGTATGTTAATTGGTTCAGTAATTGGACCAATTAATTAGTTTAGAATGCGTGGAGAGCAACCACAGCAAAGCCTGGGAACACTCACTCACTGAAGACTCTGCACTAAATATATTCTCCCCTGTCTCTAGTCTACCATATTTAATGTGACAGTTGCACTTTATTGCAGATATAAACAAATTGGCCCAGGGGAATTATGCTGCAGCTTCTATGCATAGTCTGTTACTGCAGATATGATATGAGAAAGACCCAGTCAAAGACAGCTGGCTTTTTTTTAAGTAGTGCATAAAGTAGGTCATGAATTTCAAAAGTGCAGATTACCATTTCCACACTCAATCCCATTAATCAATGCTTCCACCATTGAGTCCCACCAGAGAAAACAATGAATAAGAGCATGTTACTTTGGAATTAATCTATTAATCAAATGGCACATGAAGAAGTACCTGCAACACAGCATCGGCGGTGGGACAGCGTCCAGGGGGTTTTGGTAATGAACAGAATGCACCTCCACCCCCCTTATCTGGGAAACATTGGCAGGTTGTGCTGCACTTTAAAGGAGTGCAGGTTCTATTAAGGAGAAGGATTGTGAATATACTAACTGAGAATAGATTTATTATTATACTGTAAAAAAAATCAGTAGTATTAGTAGTAAGTAAGTAAATAAGTAGTAAAAGTAGGTAGTAGACTTGATGCATGCATGCACCTTCGTTATCAAGATTCTGGAAACACAAAGTCTGGGAAAAATATGGACCTCAGTAAAAATATTGAGAAAGGTTCATATGTGTCTTTTCTGGTTAACATCCTGGTTACCCTTGTGGAATTCTCTCTCACTGTCTCTAATGGCTATCCAACCACATCATCTAGATGGATAATCTTCAGTGTCCCTAGAGTCTGCTCAGAGCTTGGTAAAACTGCATTTTCATATTATGCATCCATAGGTGTAGAAACATTTACAAGTTAAACCTCATCTGGTTGATAGTTCATAGTTTTTATCTCGTTCATATTCCTCAAGTCCTGTTTTGTTGTGTTGGATGTAATTGTTGTAAATTAATGTGTTTTTTATGTAACTTTGTGACACTAACGGTACGCTGCTATTTCAGCCAGGTTGTGAAAGATATGATAGAATAGAATAGACTTCCTGGTTAAATAAAGGTAAAAAAGAAAGAAGAAAAACATGTATTGGGACATTCAGGGTGAGACTACCTCTGCTTTCTAAAACAAATTCAATATAACATTACCTTATAACAGTAACAGTCCAGTAAACACATACCCCGCCAACACCCAACCCGATTAGACATTAACTAGTAACTGAGTGGACCTGTGAAGACGTTTAATCCTAAGCGTAACTTGTAACATGTTTTCACATGTTTCACACAATTAAATATCTGTAGGTGATTAATAATGGGGTTTGTGAATTGGCAGTATTAGTCAGCCTGCTTTTACATCCAACACTTGTCTCCACAACAACAACAAGGGCTTTACAATATGTATAACACACTACAGTCTCTATACTCGGTTATATAACGGTTCCGTATGCTTTAGATGAACTAGTGCATACGAAGTGTTGTCCAAACACATCTGAATTTAACGTTTATACCTGTTCTGAATGGCTACTGGAAGGCATGGTGAAAAGCCTGCCATTACAGAGAGGGGTGAGAAGTGACACTTTGCTTTATTGCATGTCACACTGTGCGAGATGGCTCTAATAAAATCTTGGTCGCAATCAACATAAGACTGCATGATATCAGTTTATCAGTTGTCTCCCCCTTCTGGCAGCGAGAATAAATGGGGACACGTACAAAGACATTTATTAGGATGAGGGGAAGACATTTCTCTTCATTTGATAATGTTAAAAATAAAGTGAGACTGTTCTGTCAGCTTTCTGACTCATTTTTAAAAAAGACGAGAGAAAAAGAGAGAGCTGAGAGCATCAGCGAGAAAGAAAGCAACTGTGTTTGAGTGAGCTAGAGAGTGAATGAATAGAAGGAGTGGTGGTAGTGAGAAAGCCAGTGGATCAGGTCAATGAAACATTATTTTCTGATTGTTTCATAGTGGTTGCGTTCTAGAGCACAAACACGCCCAAACACCCACACACCCACACATCTCTGCTCAACCTTGCAGTGGTGTGCTGCAACACCTGATTTGGTCAGAATACAGCCTGAGATAGGCATGTAGCACACTCTCATGCGCACCCCGAATGACAGGCACATAGAGAGGGCCAGTAAAAATGGATATGTTTTGACTGTCCACCAGCCAAAAAAGTATTTTTGACAGCCCAGTGGCCCACCAGCCAAGAACATACTCACCGTAACCTACTCTTGCGGCTGTAAAACAGTGGACAAATTGTTTTGAGCGTCACACAACCTCCACGAAAAGACTTGTCACATTATCAGAATTTGATCCATTTGGTCCGATAACATTTGGAAAGTCTAGAAGAGCGCGGGAATGTTGTGACCAACATTTGAAAACTCTGTATACTGTGAAATACAGAGAGATTTATCTGGCGATGATAGGCTTAATCAGCATTGTGTGAATTTGTTCAGCAAGAGCTTGAACGTACCGGACACTCATTTAAATGTAAAGTTCTGCACTGCAGGTTTAAGGCTGTCAGATTGTGCGATGAATGCGTTGTCAATCGTATCTCTATGATGTAAATAGAATAAAGTATATAGAAGCAGAGGCATGTCATCAGCTCCATCATCCATCTGCAGCAAAGCCATACAACTTATTTTTCATTTCGCCTCCATCATTTTGGACTGTGTGTGCCATGGGTGTATTAAGGACAGCGTGTGTGAACTGTTGGATGCAGCGCCCCCAATTATAATGTCGTAGCGTTGGTGTGATCGGAAAGGTCTTTGCATCTTTATTCATGTTTCTTTTCTGCAAACCGCCAGACTCTTGCCTTCCTGATTTTTCTAATGGTTCCCCAATTCTCTGTGAAAAACCCTTTGCCTCTTTCTAAGCTGTCACTGTAAAGAGTGATGTTTTTATCAACCTTCCTTTCCTTCCATCACCTGCCACTTAAGGTAAAGCTCTCAGAATAGCGCCCTCTTTCTGTTTTGTGCTGCAAAGTCATCCTACAGACTTCTCTTGAAATCAAACTTGGTGTCACGCAGATTGTCACAGATTGTGACATCCTTCCCAGTGAGGGTCTTGCAAGTTGAATAATCTGTAATATGCTAATGTATTACTGACTTCCCCATCTGAAAATACTATACATACTGATAGACAGTTTTGAAAGTTAAAATGACTCTCTGTCTCATCTCCTCCCCAGTGTCTCGGTGAGAAAGCATTTTAAAGTAGTCGGAAGACAGAGACAACAGAGACAGAGTAAATGATGGCCATATTTAAACTTTTAATCATAGGCTTCTGCATCTTCAGAGCTGCCTACTGTAGGAAGAAGATGCTCCTCAGCTCACCCTAAACCCTCATTAAACTCTCAGAAAAGACAATCTGATTCTATCATGCTGAGACATAGAGAGGGAGCAAGCAGGGATGTTATTTCCAAAAGGTCATGAGCTTTATCTGGGCTCCATGTTTTGTAGTTTCAATAAGGTGGGTTTTATAAGGCCTGAACTGCTACACCTAGTTGCAGTAAAGCAGTCAATAGCCAGGATTACACAAACTACATAACAGCCATTATATCCATATCAAAGGTAGATTCATTTTTCAGTAAAACGCCTGTATCAGTGCATTTTAAGCTTCCTGTTCTCCTCCTCTAAATAACAAGGAATCACCTAATATTATTTTCAATCAGCTTAATTCCCATGTGTTATTCAAGTTACCCATAGTGTGTATTATAAGTAAGCACTACACTGTCTCAAAGCCAAAAATGTAAGATTTATTTAAAAAAAAACATAAGCAAATGTATGACATTTCCATCTTGCAGCCTTCATTAGACATACTGTATGTATCTGACACACGTATTTGATGTAGATCACAAAAATTAATCAATAGGTGTCAACAAACCATTCTGTCTTTTCTCTTTTCCAGTGTTTGGTGTTCACAGACAAAACCAGTCACACCATAGACTGGGAAAGAGTCAAATGTCATTGATTTGGAGTCAATACACGTCTGGAGAGAGATCAAAGAGGACATTCACATCCAAAGCTAGAGACCATCTTTGAAAAAGCTAGTAAGTGGACCTTGAGTTGAGTTTTTGTAACACATACTGGTTCTAAGATCAAGAAGGAACTTCCATGCTAAAAGGAAATTTAAATGAATATTGTCTAAATATTGAGGGGATTCTAATGGTGGGGGAGTTAACAGGGATCCAATCAACTCACCAAAAAATTGAAGCGGTGCAACAGGATTAGACACGATTCTGCCACTGTGCCACTGGAGAAATACAGTTACACAGCTTAACTTTATAACTTTATAACCAGATGGCATCACACACATTAAAATATCTTTTCCAGGCTTGGGAAAAGTGTTACAAATATTAACACTTCATGATTTACAGTTTCATAATACAAAGAATAATTGTTTGCAGCAGGAGGTGTCCCTTCTTAATGATGGTGTACAGGTAAAAAGCTTTTTGGTGCTGCAGGGAATTTTCTTGTTGCAGTACCTCAGTACACCACTGTGACAAATTGGCGGCAAGACAGACTCACTGTGCTGTGTCGGGCTCTCTTAAAGCAATACTCCAGTGATTAAGAATTGCACTCCCATAAAGTTGGGGGACACAATGGAAAGATTAAAAGAAAAAAAAAAATCAAAAGCAAAGTAGCAGAGTCTGAGATGTGCTGACGCTTGATCCTGCATCTCCCATAATGAAACTCAAAAGCATACTTCACCAGATCCACCCTGACTACTCAATGCTCACTTGTACACACCACCATGACATCATTAGGATTATTTTTTCAAGCTTAGAAAGCTCCCTTCGGAGTCACATTATACACAGTTTGAGTTATACTCAGCGTAAGTAATACATCCATGCTGCTGAATAATATTTTATTTCATATTGTCTTTGAACCAGTCACTGCAAACATGGTGAGTATGCTCATTATGAAAACACAATGTCATCAATAGCAACAGGGTTAACCCCAATTTAAGAGGACACCTCATGGTTAGATAGTGATACTTTGCTTCTAGTTTCTGTGGTTTCTTTGGGTTAACAAACTCAAGTTTCTGCTGAACCTGCTTTATGAAACAAGCTCATGGAGTGTTTCTTTCTTCCTGCCACTCTACAGCGGCAGTTATTAAAGCAACATGGTTGCCAGAATGTGTTAAACTTCAGTAACACCTAAAACTACTATGTGTTTTGTCTTCGTCTTAGGAGGCAACATATTGTGCTGTGATGCAGAATAGTATTACTATCTTATTGTCAGGTACAGAGGCCATTTGCCTACTGCATTCATCTATGTGGTGCATAGTCTATACATGTGTGTGTGCTGCTGATTGCATGTTGCTAATGACCATTGTTCCCCGGTAGATTGACTCTGGTCAGACGGGGCTGGAGGTCATTGTTTAACGAGGAACAGAGCTCACAAACAGCGGTGGAAGCAGACGATGCATTTACTGAGCTCGAGATTAATAATGATAACCACAAGGTATGTGTATGTGATGTATTAGCACAGGATTGTGACTCCTTCTGTTGTTACGATCACGAGCATCAATATGTTCTTCAGAGAGATCTTTAAAAGCTGTGCAGGTAGGTCAAAGGCACCTATTGACAGGCTCCACCACCCCATGGTTACTGCTGAGAGTTTGAGTCAGAGCTGATGAAGCTGACCCCCCGCTGGGAGTGCTAGCTCACATGCTAATAAGGAACTAAACACAGTGTTTCCATGAACAATCACACTCCTGTCTCATCAGCTGGCAGATAGCATTGATCAGTACGTGTGTGGCAGCATTGTTATTAATTGACTCTGAGATAAAGGCAAAGAAAATGTTAAAAGAGAGAAAGAAGAACCAAGTGGCCTTGCACATGAGTAAATGCACTTACAGTAAAAATGGATGCTTTACAAGAGACTGGAGAAATCACAGAAGAAGACCAAAACAAAGCAGCTCTCAGTACACAGACATTGTGCCCATTTACACTGACTAACATAAGTGAAATGTGTGTGTTTGTGTCTACTGCATCTATATCAAGGAGAGTAGAAGAAATATTAGAAAAACCTCTCAGTGTGATAAATGTGAGAATTCAGCCTCCAAAATGACCATAAAGATGAATCAACACCTCTTTAAAAGTGATCAGGACATGGAAATATTTTTCAAAACACCTAAAACAACAACACCTGAACTACTTTCATTAGAAAATGACGGTACTGTATTTAAACTCAAATACAATAAATGCTGGGAAGTATTATAAAAGGTAACAGTTTCTAGACACCTTTAGTCAACTTGAGTTGCATGACTTGGACCCTGTTTCCACCATGTGATGTGTATCTGGACACCTGATCACAGGCCTGTGCTGCCTGCTCCAGTCTTTAGACTGTCAGTGAAACAAACGGGGAAGATGTAGTGTAATTTCACCAAATGAGTTGCTATGGTGAGGTTCTCCAACAGTAATATATCACATGGACCTGTAAACCATAATCAGCAGTGATATGTCAGTCATCATTATTAAATGTCAGAAATGTAATCAATGATGAGTTTGTAGTGCTAACCCACTTTACAGGCTGTGTCACAATTAAAGATAAAATATAAAGAACAGTAACAGGTATATAAAATGTTGTATGTAAATGTAAAGAATGATAAAACAGATCACACCAAATGTAATTTGTCAATATTAAGTTTATAAACGTGCCTTTGATTGACATTTTTCAGATTCCCCAGGGACTGCTGATGTAAATGAACTAGTAGCTAAATCTAGTACAATACATCTCTTCTCTTTGTATGAGGTTCATATTTTTGCACATGGTCCCTGATAAATACTAATAATAAACTCTGTCTCTCACCTTATTTTTCTATCTCCATCTTATCATATAAACTGACAGACAGAAACATCGCCTATTTGGTAGCCTTGATAACATTACTAATACTTTAATAAAGTAATCTGAGCCAGTGGTGAAGCTTATAAGCACTAGTGCTAGCAGTCATGTGATCCTCATCTTGCACATCGTAGCAGTCCCTCACCAGAGTTAACAAGACTGAGATGATTTAATGAAACTGACAGTGAGATTTTACAGTGCAGTGACTTCATGTAAGGATACCGGCACACATATTGTTCATTACAAAAAAATACAAAACAACAATCCCACTTGTAACAGTATATTTCTAACAAATAAGATGAAGTCCCTCTCACAGTGATGAAAAAGCTGTGCTTGACAAATCCTCCCTTTCGTCTCCCATACTGGAGATTTGACAAGTCTCTACTTATTTGGAATGTGGTCTTAAGTCAGATGTGTGATTGATATATGCACAAGGTGACTGTTTCACACAATGCAGCAGCCACAAGCTTTTATGTCTGAAGTGAAGATGAGTTCTTATCAGCAGGTCTGAGCGCTCGCAGGAGGTGTGAGACTGTCTTTGAGACAGTGTTGACAAGCGGATGGCAGGTGACCGACGGCCTGGTGTTCTGTCATAACTGAGGTGCTGGTAATGCGAGAGACGAGCTCCTTCTCCTCCCAGAAGGACTGAGGGCTCTCAGAGATGCTGTTTGAGGTTTGTTTTTTTCTTGGCTAAATTTAATTTGCAGCTCAAGTGTGTGTGCAAGAACCTGGAGATGTAAGACAAGTAGCACCGGCGCCGTCTTACGTGGCAATTCCCTAGAGGATCATGGCCTCTTTCTCTAGGGATACTCAGAGCAGAGGGCAGCTCTCCTGGGGGGGGTCATCACAAACACAGACCGGCTTGTGTATGTGTGTGTGTTAGCGACAGAGTTGGATGACAGTTGTATAAATAAATCTCTCCACAGGGACTGAAAAAAAAAAAACCCTCACTTTGCTCATTTCTGTGAGGAATTGTTCTCTGAGGCGTCCTCGGGCGTGTATTCTCTGACTTCAAATGCGGCTCGGAAAATGCCAAATAAGGCAATGCAGGATACTTTGGGGACATTAGCTTGACATTAACACTAATGATGTTGGAATGTGGATACAAGCTGACATCTAGCACTCTTCCCAAATGCCTCATCGTGCTGCTGTTGTTTCCAAAAGCAGAAATGGCTCAAACATTTTATTATTTTTCCTTTTAATACTGTCTCTTGGTGAATATGCAGGCCTGTATTTGCAATAGCAGCCACCACACACGCTGCCCCCCTACACACACACGCACACACACACACACACACCTCAGAGCTCTCTAAACATTTGCATTCTTGGTTAGTATCTGATTGCTGTTAAATCCAAATGTGTGTCTGGTTACCTCTGGGATGAGCTATCTACCTCAACACCTGTTTGGAGAAGAAACAACAGAAAGGAGAATCCTCCTCCATTCCTTCTGCTCACACATATTTACACTTCACAGGCTGCATACGTACAGCTGTATCCCCCACCAAAAAAATGGAAAAAAATATACTGCATATGATATTTACAGCCAATTATGGGCAAGAAAAAGCTCCTCTCCATCATGTCTGCCCTTCTGCATCATAAACTGCCACTGGAGGTGATTGAGTGCTCTGGGAACTGAGTGATTATGCTAATCATTAGCTGCCTCTTGCATGGATGGGTGTTTGATCATAGCAAAGACAAAGGGAAAGAGCTGTTTCAGCCTCCATTTTACCCTCCACATTGCAGCGCAAGCAGAGACAAGACATGCAACTATTTGATGGACCAAATGGTCAGTGTTGCTTTGGAAAATGCTAATGTATCAATGTGGGCTGGGTCTATGTAGCCCCTCTCAGGCATGGAAAATATAGCATTTTTGGTGACATACATATTTCCCATTGCTTTATTGAGACAAAACAAGACAATTATGGAGAGAGCTATAATGTCTGCATGATAAGAAGTAGCGGTGGTGCTGCTACAGAACAGTGGCAAGTTGGAAAATAATGATATCAAAGAAATGTTCTCTGTTCTCTCACAGGCTGCATCACTGATGGATTTATTTTATTTTGCAGAAGAATGACAGTGTATCTCTGTGGATTAATTAATGACCACCATGAGCTCGAGGGACACCCGCCACCACTTTTCAATAGTCTAAACAAAACAAATCCCTATTTGCTGTTGGCATTAATGGAATATTTAGACTGATAATCTGCTGATAAATGTGGTTTTCTGAAAGGTTTTTCCCCTTTTTTGTCTGACACAGCGAAGGGAAAAAATAACTAATTTTTATAGACTATAGATGACTTCTTACTATTGGCTCATTGAAAGTATATCCCTTATTCATATATCAGTATTTACCTGGTTTTATTTTTAGTACATAATCATCTCCATTAAGTAGCTGTTCTAGGGATGTTCTGGATGCTGAACAGCAGTGTTTCACTGCCCTCTGGTTGAAAGTTACAACCTTTGCCTCTTGACTTTGTACTACATTATAGGTTTCTCAAAGAAACTCAGTACCAAGTCAGGAGTTGTGATATATAGCACAACAAGCTAGCTCCTGGCAACTGAGATATGATTGATGTTTTTATGGTTTTGTTGAGGCACTCAAAGCACTTGGCTAAGGTTAGGGGAAGATGGTGGCTAAATATTACAAAAGTCTTGGTGATTGTCTTGGTGAGACAGGATGTGTTATCTTTTTAATATCTACCTACTAAAGGAAGGAATCTCTGTCTGTGTGTCTGTATGTTCGTGTATCGCTTGAACTGTTCAATTTGGACACGCGATACGTTTAATATTAATAAACTTTCAATAAACCAGCGATCAGCGAGCCACTCTGCTCTGTGCAGGGGAGTTTTAAGGCTTTGCTGAATGACTCCAGCATGTCAGGGAGAGACCAGAGACAAGGTGTGACAAGAGTCAGAGAAAAGTGCTCTAAAAAGAGAAAAGTAGACAGCGAAAACAGAGCTTTTAATCAAGAACTAGTGCAGTGCCCGTTCAAAACGTGCCTGTTCAGAACGGGCCGCTTTCTCAATACCTAGAGAGAGTTGTGTCCATCCCCTAAATGCCTTGATGCAGGCTAATGGTAGACACTACAATTTACCAATGCTCCCTAAACACCTCAAATGCAGAATATCTGGAGACTACAACTTTTAGTTGAGCTGAAGTTGATGCACTATGTCTTGAACATACATACAAAGTTCCTACATGTGAGGAACAGGAATAGAGCTTAACTCCCTAAACTTTTTCAATTCATTCTCTATGGTAGGTCTTATCACTACGGCTACAATCCTACCTCTGACCACAATGTGGTTTGCAATGGCAGAATGGCGCTGTCTGTATTTCTGCTCATCGACTCGATGGGCAGAAGAAAAAGCAAATCAATGTTATTTATGAGATATTTTTATATATTTCTCAAGAGCCGCTCATCCAAACAAATTCACACATCAGCATTGCACTTCCTCATTTCCACAGCAATCCACCTGCCAGGTATGAAGCAGATCAGATGAATAGTTCTAAAGATATGTGAAGGTCAAATTTACATACATACATTCAGACAGACAGACAGACAGACAGACAGAGAGAGATTCCTTGCTTTATATAGAGAGATGGACACTCTGACCCCATGTCTAGACAGAAAGCCTAGCGTTAGCAGCACGTTTAGCAGATCAGCAGCAGCAGCAAATGAACCGTTGTTTCTACACAGGTGACGTTCGAGTACATGGTTGAGCATAGGTCACCTGCATATATACCCACTCAAATCCGAAATGAAGGCACAGAATATAGGAATGATCTAAGAACCCAATATGATCCAGTATGACCCAAAATGATCGATCCACTTTATTTTAGGATGCATATTATTTTATTTTTGAATGAATCCCTTATTTGAGGCTACTTGAAATGAGAAAAGAACATTTATTTACTATTTGAGTACTTACTATTTATAACATCTGTGTATAATAGAATGTTAGTTTATTTCATGTTGTTAGTGTGTATACTCATACAAACCTCACATCAACTGTATTCATTTTTCTATGTGTTGAAGTAGCAGCCAGAGGCCAAGTAATCGAACCGTTCTGAACAGGTATATTTTAATGGGCACTGCGCTAGTTTAATCAAAACCAGCATCTTTCGCTAACCTTAACTGAGGCCTTCTTGTAGCCAAAACCAAACCACATGCAGGACCTCAAAGTTTGTAATTTGTACACCCTGCATCCATCCAACCTCATCCACACTGCATGTGTTGTATGTGGTGGGACAGAGCACCGTTCCTCCAAAACATAAAAGTCAAAATATTTACTAGTATATAAATCTCTTTTTTAGGAGAGAGGGTTTAAGTGCATGTATTAAGATGGGCTTGAGGAGGGAGGAAGTGAACCTCCCAGAGTGCTGCTGGAAATATGTCACATTCTTTCATTTCAATATTTTTGCAATCCAAATGAATGGTTAACAGAGCCAAAACATTTGGGAAGGCAGAGAGTTGAACAGTTGTCACAAGAAGGCCGTTTGAATGCTAAACATGGCTGCATGTGACAATAAGCCTTCTGTCTGTGTCTGCGCCTCTCTAATTCACAGGGGTTAATGCTGGAGCACAGCTTTGCTGTTATTGCTTTCTCCCGGCACCTTTAATCAAGGACTCTGTAGGACAGGCATGAAGCCCCGTCACAGCGTCACTTAGAGTGCTTGGCGTCATCAAAATAATAAGTCATCCAAAACAACCTTGACTTTATTCGCCTTTGAGGAAAGCCTTTTTGATTTAAAGAATTTTTTTTTAGCTCCATTCAGAGCAGATGAAATTCTGTTGGAGTGTAAAACTGGCGGTGAGGATGGAGCAATTTTAGGATATACCATTTGTGAGATGACAAATGGAAGAAGTTTGGGTAGAAAATGTTCAAAAATGATGCTCCCTGAAAGTCAGCATCTCCAGCTGAATGTATTTCTTTCAGAAGTGCATTTTCTGCTTCATGTGCAGTGTGAAGCGCATGCTCTCTGGACTCCTCTCCAGGTCCACAGAAGCCCTGCGGTGAGTTGATGGCAGGTATTCAAGCTGATCACTGAAGGTGAATGACTTTCACTTCAGAGAATCTGATCCTGAAAGCACAACAACAAAGCCAGCAACAACTTTTTGTGGGCATATGCAGATATTGGGAAAATTCTTTGGCAGATTCAAGGTTAGATTTCACAGAGAAATCTCCTCAGAGAACAGAAGTGGCTCTGGAGTTTGTCCAAAGTAGCATCTCTGCCATCTGGTCACAGCCGTCTGACAGTGATTATGAACACACACCAAATGGATGCTTCTCCTTTATGGGTCTGTGTTTCAGAGCAGCTCTGGGTTTTAGTCAAAGAATAAAACAACCTTGTCTGCAGCATTTCTCATCTAAAAGTGAAAAGTGTCACGAAGCATTTGCCTTGAAATAGATCTTTTGCATTTCTTACACTTCAGTAAAACTTAGTTCAAACTGAGACGATCTGTTGTAAAGCACTGAGAGTAAAATATTTTCCCTACATCCAGTATGTCAAATATTTATGTTTGTTAAAAATACACATGCTATATGCTAATACACAGCTATAATTGGATCCTGTGCCCTTCCTAATTTACCTCTATTATAGTTTTAAAGCCATAGATGGGCTGCACCTTCCTAGATTCACGGATTACACACTAGAATATGCATGCACACAGTTCCAACCATAGAATCTAACAGACTGTTTTTTTAGCGAAAGCAATAAAATCATTTTTAAATCAATATTTTGTGTCAGATTATTGATTTATTTAGTAAATAGCTGTGTAATAAGCAAGATAATGTACAGCGAGCGGGTCATTATTGTGAAATGAACTCTGACAGGGTGATGCAGGACCTTATGGGTCAATAATGACCCGCTCGCTGTACATTATCCCTTAATTAGCAACCTCGTCTCACAAACATTATGTTCAAATACATTGTATTAGAAATATAAGGTTGTGAGAACAAGTCCCCCAAATTAAAAAACAAAATACATTGTTTGCAACTCCCCTCCAGAGTGACACATACAGTATAAGTGGTTGGTTAAGGTTGGGTTGGTTTGGGCTCGGATAGAATCTTCTCTTAAAGTTTGGGAAATTTCATCTTCATGGTTACAATAATAACCAGGTGTTTACGTTATGGTTAAAATAAATCAATGTTGACTTCTGGTGGGAAACAAACAGCAGTCTCCTGTGTTAAAATTGTGTTAAAAAGCTTTTTTGTCGACCCATCCATCCAACCTGACTGCCTCCCTCTGTAGACATTGTTGCTGTATAATAAAGTATTTTTTTCTTCCTCCTTCTTGCTCCTGACAGAAAAGAGTCCTAGAATTTCTACGTCCACAAGAGGTTGTTGTTACTTTGACATTTACTTTATAGGCATTTACTGAAACGACTGAGTTTTTTCTCTTTTTTCTTTTTTTTTGTGAGATGTGTTGCTTTTCACTATTTCATCAAAATTTGTAGAGAATATACAATATCAATACATAAAAACATCTGATGTCACCTTGGCCTCTGGGAACTTGAATTTTCCATCACTTGCTTTGTCTTGACACTTTTACTAAATGATTATTCGATTAATCAAAAGAACAATTGTCAGATTTATAGTTGCAGCCCTACACTGTTGATCAGTTTTGTTAGAAATCAGAAGAGCAGAGCAGCCTTGAAGCCAAATAGTTACAGTGTATAAGTACATATAACTGCAATAACTGCAATGTCCCTGGTATTTAACAATGATATTGGTCTATGGCTTGTGCAGAGTGTGGGATCTTTGCCAGATTTACATAGAAGTGATATGATAGCTGTATTAATATCTCTATTAAAGGAGCCTTCCTGAAGAGCTGCATGCGACATGTGAAGTATTAGAGGACCAAAGTCAGAACGTAAGGTAAAATTCTGGTGGAATGCCATCCATTCTAGGCGATTTGCCTTTTTTAATTTGTTTTAGTGATTTGTCTAATGTTATTTTAGTATCTAGAGTGAAAGACCTGGCAGGGCTAATTCCTTAAAGAAAGAACTAATCATTTCTAAAGTATCATTTGTTTTACAATATTTGATAAAATCTTTCAAATTGTTGATTCATTAATAAGGAGTCATGAAGGAGGGAAGCATCCTCTGCCTGAATTGAAGCTATATCTGCCAAGCGGTCATTATTACGCAATTTATTGGCCAGTAGAAAACTGGGTTTACTCCCATCAACGAAATGAGTGCCTTGCTCTATGAATTCAAAACTCTGATCTTTTTCCAAGGATACCATTTAACTTGATTTTAACCATTGATATTTCTCTCTCTCGTTTGGCTGAAAACTTGTCATGTTGTTGGCAAATTAGTGATGCAAAAACATACTCATACTCATGCATACATTCTTTATTGTGTTCACAATATTATGTTCATTCTTTATTTATTATTTCACTGTTTTTTGGTGTCAAACTATTTCTGTACAATTAATTATATAACTTCATTTAATCGTCAAAGGAGATGTATGCTATTACTTTTCTTTATTGTAGCATGTTTCAGTGATTTTATATATTTTTTAAAGTATTAAAATGTATAATAACAAGTCTATGAGAGGAATGTTTTAAAGTTGATATCTAAAGTAAAGTGCTAAAGTATTCATACTTTATAGACAGCTGTCCCATGTGGACACGCTTAACATATTAAAACATGGTGTGGTACATACAACATTTTATACAATTCTACCCACAGGGGTGCTACTGTAATATTATAACATGATATAGATGGGTGACAAATTAAAGGTACAGCCTGGTACAGGGTCACTGCAAATCACTACCAAGTTGTTCTGAGTCATCACCTTTATCCTATGATGAAACATTTCTATCCTGATGGGAGTGGTCTCTTCCAGGATGACAATGCCCCAATTCACAGGGCACAAGGGGTTATTACACGGCTTATTACACAGCTATTTAATAAAGAAATCAATAATCTGACACAAAATATTGTGTATTGATCTGATTGGACATGGTCATCCAGAGTCTATGAACAGAACTGCGTCCTTAGCATTCATTCATTCATTATTCATAGCAGCGGTCTGCCATTCAGAAATAACAGACCATAGAATGCCATAATTGACCAATCATAATCGAGTATTCAACAAAGCCATGTAATAATGACTCATTAATATTTATAACTGTAGACCTTATGGCTTTTTAGAAAGTGAAGAATCCAGGCATAACATGAATCTGTGAGTATTAATTACAGGATTACCAATATTTACAACTGCATTATTTCCAAATAAAAACACAAAGCCATGTTATTACTGAAACATCTCATTAAAACAGAGAACACATTTGAAAGAACATCTTTAGTTAGATGAGTAAGGTCATTCATAAACTGACCACCTTCCATTTCTAATTCTGTAAGTTATTCTCTTCATTTCTAAAATTCTGGTTATTAATAACTTTCAATTTTGAAATCAAGGTTCTATCAGAACTGATTTCGCTTCTGTAGAACCTCTGATCAAAGTGTCAAAGTTGTAAATATTTACAGAAGTTTGATTTTGCTAAATCATATTCAGTTTATATAGGTTCAAAAGAATTAATCACATTTTTTCTAGAGGACAGTAAACACCAGCCAGAGACTTTTCAAAACCTGGTAACCTAAACATCATTTTTAATGGTTCCTAACTGCATTTAAGCGTAAGTTATTTATTAAGGTCCCCTTTTACTCAAAAACGTGTTTTTCTTCTTGTTCTTCCAGTTGGATGTTGTTCTCCTCACTGTGCAGAATGATGTATGTGCAAAGTTTGTTTTCACATTCAACTGCTGAAGGGGGAAAGTTTCTCTGAGCTCACCTTAAAGCCCCCCTCCAGTGTATTTTGGCATTTTTAAGATATTTAATATTTTTCTGAATCATTTCTTGATAGTGTTGATTGACTGTTCGCCAAATATTTTTTGACAAATAATTTTGCACTCAAAGTTAAAAATTTAAGTTGTTGTTAAAAAATGGAACAATAACTCATGACTATGATATAATACTGCAGTCATACATCATCCTCATAAAATCTCTTTGTTTCTGTGAGTGTGGAGTAGGCCACTGATACAGTGTCAGGCGCCTGTGTTTCAAACTAAATACTTGCTGCAGACATGCTGCAACAACGCATTAATGCTTAAAATATAAATAAGTTATTTCAATTAAATGTGGGTGATTCTTACAGTATCTGCTGTCCACAGCTGCTTTATACTGTATGAAAAGCTTCTCCTTCACTTCATTCAATCTCTGCAGCATCTGAAGGCAGCAGGACTGATATGTTGATAAATCTGCAGCCTCTGAGAAGTGAAGCTCCAGAGCACAAACACACGACTGTTCACTGTGTTCACCTTCAATAAACCATCTGATGACACCAGGCTGCTACAGTATAACCACACACACCTCTACACAAATCAGACTCAGTATTCAGCTTTTTATGAAGGAGGTGTTGGTTAGCAGCTCATCAGCCTCTTTTACAACTTTCTTTTTAGCAAAGTAGAATCTCATGTTTTTGTCCTTGAAACACATTGTGGTGCAAATGCTGTTATGTAACATTAATTACTAAACTATGTGACCATGTACGAGGTGAGATACATTAGAGTTATTCCTGAAACAGCGTTGGTCCGATATAATTTAATAATATTCACCAAATCAATTTCTTTATTTTTTATTTCTGTTATTATTATAGTAACTAACTGATGAAAAAAACGACTCCATCTGTGTTTGGCTGCAGATTTGTGGTGACGTGTGTTCATGTCATGATGCTCTGAAATGTCCTGACATTTCCTGAAGAAAAGCTTCCCGTTTGCTGAGCTGTCGTTATCACGTTTAACTGTTTCAGAGCTATGAGAGCAGTGATGTGACTGGCTGAGAGAGTATTTATTAATCACCACACCTGCTGATCTATATTCACCTTCACTCAGCCCTTTAGCATGTTGTGCTGCTGCACATACATGAACCAAAATAGCAGGTGTGCATGGAGACACTCACACAGTCTGTGCTCCTCTGCACTTGGCATTTATTATTCACATTTGAACTGAGGGTGCAATACCATGCTTTTGCACCCTCATAGAACTGGGCCTGGCTACTGAGGAGGAAAATTTACAGACATTTACTATAAAATAAAGCCAGATGTCATTGCTCAGGCTAGATGATCCATCAATAAAGAAGCCATCATCTGATTTCAGCTATGGATTTCATATATCTCTGTTACTGACATGTAACCCAGTCTGTATAGCTAATGCTGTAGTAAGTGGACGGGTTAGGTCATAACAGCACTACCATACATGACCAGTGCGCTAGCATGGCAATCTTGTTTCCATGGTAATAGATTACGTCCGACTATTAACCACAACCCCATTCTCTCTTTGAGAAAGAACGTTAACCATTAAACAGGAAGTAACACTGGTGGGAGTAGGGCTTTGAATCTGAGTTAAAGGTGTGACCTATGAGCGGGATTTGTGACATCACGGCTAGTTTGGAGCCAGTCATGGTCCAGTATACAACTTATACAAATGCGATGTGGAAACGTCCAGTGCGCATAATGCACAACATTTTAAATGAAATATAATTGCATATTCATTCAGGATTTTTCAGTGAGGGAGGAGGAGGAGCTGGCATTTTCAGGATTTAAATGAGATAATTTAACTTTTTTGTGGAAAAACTATATCAGACAAATATTATTCATAGCAGAGAATTTTAAATGTCTTAAAATATGTCTGGAGGTTATTTTTAACTATTAATTCAAAAGTCATTAGTAACAATTATAAACCCTTTATGAAGGCTCAAAGGATGCCTTGTTAGACAGTGGTACCAAAACAAAAAAAAATCATCCACATATAATCGGTACTATTGGCCATATATGGGATGTTGTTCACATCCATACTATCCATATTCTCTTGCATCAGGACACCTCCTTGTGCCTTTTTGCTCACATAAAACAACATACAAGAGTAAGATTCATATAATATGCAGCATGTAACCCTGCAGGCTGCCTTCAGGGAAGACATGTTCATGTCATTGTCTGTTCCCCTTTCATACAGGACTGATTTTACAGCATGTGTGCATTTCACCCAGAATGTTGCTTTTGTGTTGTGTATGTGTGTGTGTGTGTGTGTGTGTGTGTGTATGTGTGTGTGTGTGAAGTTCTATGTGCATGTATGGCCAGTCAGCATTTTGCCAGCACATCTGTCACCATCTCAAGCAGCAAAACAATATGTCTCTCTCCTGTCCTCACTATATGTGACAGGAATTTACTCAGTTTGCCAGAAGTCATCATCAGCAAAACGAAAAGGACAGGGCTGTATGGTAGAAGACATATTCTATGACATTGTGTGATATCTTGTTAGATAAGTTGTGTATGTGTGTGTTGGAGTGTTGGAATAGACATATCTGGCCCTTGTGTTATCCTTCTCACCAGCCCAATGTATGAGTTCTGTGCAGCTTCCTCCATTGTGAGGCAGTTTAAAAGCCTCTGTTGTGATCTTTTATATTTTATTGGATCTGTGATGAATAGGTTGGAAATGGGCAGGCGAGAGAAACATCCGTTTATCATAATCAAAAAAATACAGGAGATCCATAACAATGTTGGCCGCATCTGCAAATTCAGACCCAGGGATTGAAGTGAGGTGTCATGCTGAGACAAGGATTGTGTCTGTGCAGTGATTAAATTCACACAAACAAAGAAAAAAATCGACTCAGCTTTCAGAGATGCAGAGATGAATCATTTTAAAACACAGTAGGTAAACAGCCAAAGAGCAAATGTTGTGTGATCTATCACCGGTGTGCTTCAAAGTCTCGCCCAGTTCTGTTTTTTTCCTCAAGTGCTTTTTGTCCACACTCTAACACAAGTGTGAAGGTTTGTTTATTGTGAAACAAATCTACTCCTAAATGATCGTCTTCCTTCCACTCTTCATGACACATAGACCTGATGAAAAAGTGCAACACAGCAACAACAGTAAGTGTACTACTCTGCTAGCAAAGGGGGCAAGTAACATGATGTTGTTACACAGCTGCACAGACACATTGTTATGGAAGGTCCCCCAGGGCCCCAGAGTGCTGGGCCCATCCAAACGAAAGTACTAAGACAGAAGCTACATGTTTTCACTGTAATGTATCTACATAATAGTGGTTGTTTATGTTATTATGGTATTAAAGGGTCAGAGGAAGAGATGAAGCTCCTCATTAGGTTGAGAATCTCCAATGAGACCCTCTTCACAGGGAAACACAATACCTCTAAAGTGGCCTGGGAGTGAGTTTTGTTTTATTTTAAAATAGAGGCATCACTTTATATTACATAATACTGTCATTTTTCTAAATGATTCCAAATAGAATCACTATTGCTATTAAACCTAATTTCATTTGTGGCATACAAGTTTGCTAGCATGTTGTATGTTGTCATCTTGTTCCGAGCTTCTGTGCCAACAGGAAACTAGTGCGGGTGATGGGTTTGGAGGGGAAACTGCTCAGGGCACAGGCAGCAAAAAAATGGGAAAACCTCCTGTGGTATACATTCTATCTATATGTGTTCTGTTTCAGTAGCGATAAGCAACAGTATTTTGAAAACAAATGTTTTCATATTGAGAATGACTGAAAATATTGGCGTGCTACTCCCGTCAGTCAAGTAGGTTTGCCCTCCTCTACCCCTACAAGACCTGAAACCCCCCTTACAAGAACAGGGACTGATCAGGGGGAGGCCACAGCAGGCAGCTGGCAGTGGTTTCCCCTGGTGTATGATGCAATTGGCTTAAGACCATCCATAGCTCCAGTGCTCACTGCCTCATGGACAGGGGAAAACCAACTCAACACAGCCAGCTGTCACCCAGGACCCCTAAAGTCCTGTGTGATGGGGCAACCGCCAATGGAGATGAATTTATTTTGAAGGGGGGTTTTTTGTTATTAGTGATCAAATTATATGTCTACAGACAGACTATAGGGGTATTTTGTTGGAATGGTTTGGTTCCACTTGTCCCCTTAGAGAGAAGGGTCACTGCAAATCAATACAAAGTTGTTCTGAGTCATCACCTTTATCCTATGGTGAAACATTTCTATCCTGATGGAAGTGGTCTCTCTCAATGCCCCCATTCACAGGGCACGAGGGGTCACTGAATAGTTTGATACATATGAAAATGATGTGAATCATATTCTCTGGCCTTCACAGCCACCAGATCTCAACGTAGTTGAACAGCTATGGGAAATTTTGGGCTGACGTGTTAGACAGCGCTCTCCGCCACCATCATCAAAACACCAAATGAGGGAATATCTTTTGGAAGAATGGTGTTCATCCCTCTAGAAGAGTTCAGAGACTTGTAGAATCAATGCCAAGGTGCATTGAAGATGTTCTGGGGGCACGTGGTGGCCCAACACCTTACTAAGACACTTGATGTTGGTTTTTCCTCTAATTTGTCACCTGTCTGTATTTTGAGACAAATCCCAAAAAATAAGACATGAAAGTAAGAAAAGAAACATTGCAAGCCTGCCAGTGTGTTTCTCTTTACTGCACCACCTGACCTATAAGAGACAGGGTTACTTTCGATTAGAGATCTGAAAAAGTCGTACTATCAGTGGTTAAAAAAGAGGGTAATATTTTGATCCCAAGACCTTGCACCACTGACCTCAACAGCACAAGGGGCTTGATCATCTTGAACATTGTCCCTCCATGTGTCCTGCACAGCTTCTTCAATGTCCCCAACTCCCAAACAGATGTTATGGAGGGCTGCACAGCAGGTTATTATTGCAAGTACAAATGTAGGGTCCACCTTTAAGGCCTTGAAGAAAATGCTGCGCCACCTTGTTTTCATCATGCTAAAGGCCTGATCTATGATACAGTGGGCCATGTCATGGTGAAAATTATAGTGTTCCTGGACCCCCTGTACCCATCCACCTCCTACAAGGAAGTAACCTGTAGGAGGGTACAACAGATCTGTGAGGAGGGGGCTGTTTTTGAGCACTCTTTTGTCATGGACTGATCCCAGCTAGGCTGCGAAAGTATCTAAAAACTTGTCACTACATTCACAGACTGCCAGGAGCTGGATGGAATGAAACAGCTTTCTGTTTGGATAGTCTATGGAGGCAGGACCTGCAGGTGGCATCCATCAATTGCACCCACAAAGGTTTAAAAGTCATCTTGCTGTGCTAGCGGAGCAAAGTCTTGTCTAACTTCATCCAGCTCATGGGGCTTGGGGAATTGCATGCAGCCCTTCCTCTTGTCCACTACCTGCTGTGCCACTTTATGGACAGCACAGAAGATGCTGGTCTTTGGGACAGCAAAGGCACAGCAAACTGCACTGTAGGATGCCGAATGAGCCAGCCAATAAAGGAAGATGAGAATCTCCAGCTCAGGTTCCCAGCCACGGTTCTTGACGGTGCTTAATAGTGCCATCAACATATTCACAGCTCCACGTGTGAGCTGAAAATCCTCAGGTCATCCACACCATCAAGATACACCTTCAGCAATGGCACTGAAGTGTTCACCACAGCATAACAAATAGGTGATGTCTGGAAAGACTGAATAAAATCAATATGATGACACGGACATAGTTTGAAACTGTTACACAAGAACAGTGGTCATTAGTACCTGCTTTCCTTTCATTTTTGAAATTAGAAAACAAGACACTGTAGCCTTGTTTCAGTGGGAAAAATAAATGTCACCATCTGACATTCTTTTGAATAATAAGTAAACTGTATCACCTTACATTACGTTAATTTTTAATAAGTGATTTACAATGTATGTATGTATGTATGTATGTATGCATGTATGTATAATAGCTTCATGTTACTGCATGATCTCATTGATTACACCTGGAATTAATCATAATCAAACTCATTGCAATTACTATATACTTGAATTACTGTAAGGCAGTTAGGCTGTAGGCTATGTAGTTTTTCCCAATATTGTATTGTAGACTACAGATTTTATGCTGCTTCTCTAAGCTCACAAGAGGCATTTCTGAAATCATTGAAAGGCATTGGTAGTTATTGTGCAGGTAGGAAGGCACAATAAAGCACTGCACACAAAACTGCCTGACAATCCATTGTGACTACTGACTACAAGGGCAAGTGCTTTCCATTTAAATCCCCAGCTGCTCCCCCACCTACTTTCCCTCTGCTCTCCAAGTGGCCTCCGTGCGACGTATGCTGTTACGTAATACCAAGGGCTGAGGGGAAGGGAATAAGGGGAAGTAGAACTACTAATGAAACGCATCCCTTGTGTGCGCTAAGTCATACAAACTTTTTTCTGTGACCAGCTTACAGCAGATGTTGAATGAGCAGTTAGCTAGTGCACACTAGCATCCAGCAGGTTTCATAATAGTAACTGGCCACCAAAGCTGTGAGGGAGAGCACTCCATCACCAAAATAACCAAGAAAATGTCCAATCTACCATATGGAAAAAGAATAAGCTCTGGATTTTGATTATGTGGAATTTCTCACTGTTCATGTTTAAAGCTAGTTTATTTTAGAACAGGCTCAATAAAATGATCAATAGATATCAATAATATTATAATGATTTCCAGTGAGGTGCTTGGCAGTTGTCAGTCATAATTAAGCTTGATATAGCACAGCAAACTTCTGGCTAAATTCAGCATATCATTTAATTATTTGGTAAGCATCATTGGTTTTCATGTTGTTCCTGCAGTAATTTTACTGTCAGTCTCACAATCGGTGCATTGTTGAAAAATATCTGCAAGTCTAGTTCTGCAAAACGGCAGGAATTTCAATAAACTGCTGGAGGGAAATAAGCTCATGTTTGTATAAAGGGGAAATAGTGAAATATTATTACACTTAACCTAGTTTAACCACTCGTCCACCAATATAGTTTTAATAATTCTAAAAGTGAAGCTCTCGTTGATGGCCTGTCAAGGAGAGTTTCTGAACTCAATAGATAACTTTCTGAGGTCAAATTAACTGTGAATAGCTAGGTAGCAGATGATATATACGATTTAGGGACCGATAAGTGAGCAAGAAAACACAAAACAATTGATTTTATATGTGCATGCATTTATTTCTACAAACTACAAGTACAATACAACTAATATAACTAAACCACAACACAAACAATAAAACACAGAAACAAAGACCTACACATAGACCAGATAATTACAATGATTAATATGCAAAATGCAGATAATAAAGACTGTCACCTGAAAGCAGCTGATATTCTGGGCTAATTTGGAAAGGCCTAATCATTTGAAAACCAATTTGGAGTAGCACAGTATTTAGAAACTGGGAAGAGATAGTTCAGATTAAGCGCCAGGTTAGCAGTTTGTGGAAGCTTACTTGTAAACTCATGAGGTTGCAGTGATGCTGGGTGGAGTCAGATGATGATGAAGGGTGCTGAATGGGCCCCTTTCTGGTCAGAAGATCAGTCTGCTGGAGTGGGTCAGCGTAGCGGATGGACAGAGTGGAGCACAAGTGAACTCTCTGATGTATTCAGGTGGCGATCTTTTAAAGTTTTTTTTTTTTTTTAAGGATTATTACCCAGGAAGGAATATGACAGTTAGAGCTCTTCTACGTCCCCTTCTACATCCATGAATCCAGTGAATCCTATTTTCTTTGTAGGGTTGTAATGTGGTGGTCGAGGCCCTGTGGTGGTTGTTGTGAAAGGATTACCTCTAACCACATGAACTATAGCGCTAATTTAACAATTTATGCCTGACTTTTGTTCATTGATGCTGTTCATTGGAACATAATGGAGATAGTTCTTCAGGAATCTTCCATGAACTTAACCGAGTACTTTGTCTTTTAACCATGACGGCAAAGGTTCCCCAACCTTGATGAAGTAGTTCTTTTAACCCACACCTAGATCTTTCCCTAACTCTTACCAAGTCATAGTGGTAGTGGTGAAAAGATGCTAATGTAAATCTTTTTGTAGCATTGATTTGTAGCAGTTTTGAAAAGCTGTGACCAATCATGTTCTGTTAGATCAGAAAATATGAGCTCGTATGGGCTGGTTTGGAAGACACAATCATTTTTTATGGTTTAAAGGAACAATTTTGCTAATGTCAAAGCCTTACCTTGCTTTCACACCAAGCAAGCAAGTGCAACATTAGGTGTGTGTGCAGAGCAAAGTCTGTGTGTGTGTGTGTGTGTGTGTGTGTGTGTGTGTGTGTGTGTGTGTGTGTGTGTGTGTGCACTCTCCCAGGTAATTAAAGCTTTGCATGTGGTCTGATTTTCATGCAGTTTTTGCAGCCAAATTTTAGTTAAATTGAATTATGACACAAAACCTGCTGCTTACATTAGTCACAATGCAACTTGACCACCAACAGTTCTGTTGGATATTTGCATGTGTTGAGAGATGAGGAGCAGGCTACAGAGTTCTGCTAACCTCACTTCTTTCTAACTCCACACCCCCAGATTTTGATTTTCAAGCCCCAACCAACGCTGACTCAAGTGACATCAATTGAGGCAGTTTATCAGATTTCACACAGCTCCCTCTAGAGAAACAAAAGGCTTTATTCAATGTTTTTACTCACATGCAGTAGTACTATCCAAACAGACTCTGATATGTGAAATTGGCAGTGGTTACCTTTAATAAAACTGGATAATGTGTTCCCATTCATTTTGATGAAAGGTGCTCACTTCCTCCAGCTTCACATGAAGGCCACAGTAATAATTTACTGATATAGTTGTCTGGGGCCTTTCAAATTTGACTCAACCTAATGGGTCAGACTTTGATTGTTTGAGTGCTTGTGACATTCAGAAAAAAGGTTCATTTTCAGTTGTTCAGTTTGTAATGACTGTGTATGGGAAAAAATGTTTTTTGGGCCAGTGTGCATCATGTAACGTGCAATTCTGACTGTGGCCACTATGACAACATCAGCTCACAGCTCAACACTGTTCCTAGGAGTTAAGAGTGTCCTCTTCAAGAGTCATCGTGTTTATTAATGTTCACGTTATGCAAAACCGGAAGTTCTCAAGGAAGGTAATCCAGCATTGGCTAAAAAAAGGTTCAGCCTGATCTGCCCCCTGGTGAATATGCTTTTTTTATTTTCCAGGTATACACAAAGAATGCAACAATGATGTGTTGCAGCAGCTTGTTTCAGCATACAAATTGGTAAAAAGCAAGAATATCACGAATCATGTGCTCCCTCACTGTTTTGAACTGATGCTTTTGTTATTTTATCTACTATTATTCCTGATTTATTCTCTTTTGTTCATCGTTTTGTGCTCAATTGTTTAATTGGGAAACGCTTTGTAACTCTTGTTTTGAAAAGTGCTGTATTGATTCATCTTTATTCACTCATTTACTTACATGTCCATGTGTCTGCCACATCTCTGTAGCTCTCTTCACATTCTTGAATGGACAACCTGCTTGTAAACTAATGGTAAATATATGCAGGCTGATCCCCAGGAGAAGTGTCAAGACAGCAGGCAAGCAGGGAGTTTATAAAATCCAACAAAGTCCCTGTGAGAGAAATGGTCGAACTCTATAGTTCTATAGTAAATCAAGAGAGAGCAATGAGTGAAAAAGGAGGCTGGGAGTGCTCTGCTCTAATATTTATGAATTGTTCTTTTGTTGTGGCAGAGCTGGTAGACAGACAGGAACGCAGCATCAGTCCCTGGAGCTGCAAGGTATTTGAATGTTGAAAAATGCATGAGCGTTTTTTATTGATAGAAACACAGATCACCCTTTGATGGATGGCGTCTGATACCTCAACACAAACAGGAGGGTGTTGTTTCTGGGAGAATGTGAGGCTCCTGCTTATGTGCTTACTGTCATTTGGCTTTATTTATAATGCTCTGACTGAGTGTGTGGGCGAGTCTCCGTCTGTCTGGGAGCAGGTCATCTATAAGAAGTTGAACGCGAGTAGGAAACATAATATAGGAGGAGAATTTTTTCAAAACTGGAGAATTTGTGAAATACTCCCACATATAACAAAACCAAGCCATCAGCCCAGTAACAGAAAAACCCACTTGTCTTTCATCATCCTCACACAGTTTAACAAGCAGTGCAGTCAAATCATGTCAGAACACCTTCCAGTGTTTTATGACTGAAATCACAAAATTGAGCTTTCTAGGAATTTCTTCAAAATGCCCAAAAAGAACA
Source organism: Thunnus thynnus (assembly GCF_963924715.1). Classification (NCBI taxonomy): domain Eukaryota; kingdom Metazoa; phylum Chordata; class Actinopteri; order Scombriformes; family Scombridae; genus Thunnus; species Thunnus thynnus. The sequence continues at coordinate 32,774,597 of NC_089526.1, read as the reverse complement.
ATGGAAAAATGGAACATCAGAAAAAGATTATGCAACATTCCTCTTCTAGCCACATATATCAAATAGGAAGGATAAAATATGATCTCATAAGATATGGTCTACTGAACTAACCATGTAATGTGTATGCAAATGGAGATTCTATAGTTTCAGAAGACTCTGATATCTTTTACTTTATTGGATAAAAACAAGAATGCAATGTTCACAAAAACTAATTGTAATTCCTAAAAAGCTTCTCACAGTGGCAACAATATAAAATAGCACTAAACAAACATTTTTGAACTTAACAGCAAAATAGGTGATTGTCAGTGTCTTCCAAAAGGACTCATATAAGGGATTCCTGATCAGCCCACTGCTATGGTTAAAGCTTAACTATGTAACTTTTAAGAGATGCAGGAAATGTAAAAATTACATTCTATCACATAAAAAACAAAATATAGACTTCTGACGAATAAAAATAATGCACCACACCCACTCTAACGTCCATTTTTGCCAACTACAGCTGACCCTGAGATGTCGAAATTGGCTTCTGCTCTGCATCGGTTACTATGTTGAAGAGGCAGATTGATGTGTGATTACATTTTTCTGATATCACTGTTTGTTGCTGGGATTCAATATCCTAATGTCAACAGGATGCTACAAAGTAAGCTAACATGGGTTAATGTCACCTATGCTAATTATTACTAAGTTACACAAACTATCTCTCATAACCGGATTTATTTTTGTCACCATTACCGCTAATAATATCAGCATTTATTGCCAGACACATTTTAACTGTTGTTATTTATCAACCCTTCTGTTGAATGATGATCGCTTACAATGTTATTAACAGAGCTTCACTACCAGCCATCAGACTGTTCGCCGCGGTGTGTGAAGATGACGTACATCATAACGTAACTCAGTCAGTGTAATGCTAGCTGTTAACATGTTACCACACAAATGGCACCACACTAAAACCAAAAGTAAAGTCATTTTGACTCATCTGAAGATGTGATTCCTTCCCTCTCTGTCCCACTCTGGTGTCAAAGTCTTTTCCACTTCAAATAGCGTTTCCTGTTTCCTTCTTGGTACAATAATGCAGTACCCTCACCACTCAGATATCAACAGAATTAAATGTGCCGGGCTGTTGCTGCTGCTCAGCGAGTTACATAGTCTTGCTTTAAATGGTTTTTTATTTTGTTTTTGTTTTTTTTGTGTGTATCCTCTAGGTCTAACAAACCTTCCTTCCTCATCAAACCTGGCTCATTTCTGTGTTTCTTTCTGCATCTCCACCACTTGTACATCAATGGAATAATGTGAAGTCATTGTGAAGAATGTGTATCACATCACCACATGCATGAGAACAAACAAAATGGGGAACTAAATGCAAAGCATTGCTCCATAGTGCAACAGTAACAGTGGTGAGAAACTCCACAGGTACCTTTAAAGTTTGGTCAAGCTTAGGGAAAGCTCATGGTCTCTGGTGATAGGTTGTGTTTAAGATGTGGAAAAACAACCTATTACCAGAGACTGATATTGGACACTTTTTCAATGAGAGGGTTTTTCAGATCTTTGATTTTTACAGTATCTTCACATGGCAACTACAGCATATAGACTATGGTTAAAGTTTAAGTGAAAGCAACTAAAATATTGTTCTATGTTTGTTTACTGCTGCCAAAATATGCAAAGAATTGCTTTATATAGCATTGCTACAAACATTACTTATATATCTGCACATAACAACAGAGGACTATGTTTTAGCTTCAGAAAAAATAATTTGGCTCATGTATCTTTCTCTCATCATCTCAGCTTTCTTGTCTTCGATAAGGTGAGCTATAAGAGATAATGTGCCCCCCATAGATGTTGCAGTTTTGAACAATATTCTGAGTGAACTCTGGGAAATACAATATATCTAGTATCCAAAACATAATAGAGTACAAATATCTATTTTGCACCAAACACGGCAAAACCAGGAGGATATTTATCTTATCGACTGTTATTCATACCAAACCAAAAAGAGAAAAAACCTGCATAGACCCAAAACTGTCCTTAACATAGGACCGCTCAGAATCCATTCAGCTACTTTGACTTACCACAGCGTGCCACTACCCTCAGCCTCCTTACGGAAGTGCTGAACAGACTGGTGATGGTCAGATGGACAGCAAGCAAAATTACCAGCCATGAGCCGCTGCTATCAGACTTTCCGTGTCCATGCTGGAAACACAGTCACTAGAAGCATATTCCTGGCCCTTTGTAAATGTTTCTGTGTGGTACCTGCCTGGGCTGTAAAGTATACCCCCGCAGCCCCCACAAGGCCAAAAGGGCCCTGTCCCTACCTGATAAGAATTTAAAAGAAAAAATGTTTATATCATTTTTTAAAAATTACAATTACACAGGGTGCACATCAAAATAAACATCAAAATAAACCAAATATTTAAAGGTTCTTGATATAGAATTGTGAAGCATTTTACATGTATTAATCATTTTTTATTGCCAATGAGTGAACAAAAACAGTGCTATACAAGTAGAAACACCCTGCAGATATTAGCTCTCCAGCTAATGAGACAGCTAGCTGCCTCCATCAACCAACACATTTCACAACAAAACACCCCCGCAATAACAAGTCTCCTACTCCGGAGCCCACACACAGCTAAGAGAGATAGCAGAACATAGCTTGCACCTTTTGTTTTTTCTGTTTGTAGTCCAAAGGTCCAAAAGCACACATTTCACAAGAAAACCACAGTGTGTTGCTCCCCGGCCACAACATGTTGCTTTTCAGACCACAGCCTGTTGCCCCCCTCTGCCACCAGTGTCACTAATGAGAAGGAATTTCTGAATCTAAAAATTAAAACCTTCAAAAAATTTTTTTACTGGTCCATAGTTTTCTTTGTTATATATGTCAGAGACGTTTCGATCCAATTGATACATTAGTCGCAACTCAGTTACATCACCACAGTCTGAAACAGCCACATTGAAAATTAAATGAAAATACCAAAGTGGTGCCCAAAAACGGCACAATAAACAAAAACCTGAATTTACTGCCAAACTTCTGAAAATGATATCTATATTTGGAACGTTAAATCCTGTCAGCCGTGAAAGATGCAGTCTGTCATAATTAACAATTAGACGTTTGCTAATGCTATAACTTTAGACAGCTACCGACAGCGTTGTCAAGATAGCATTTTATATAAGCCCATATATACTGAGTATTTTTCCAGAGTCAGAATATTTTAGGTTGCTTAATTAGGTTTTCATATGCAATTTGTCTTTATGGTACAAATAGGTTAGTTAAAATATACAGACAGAAAAATAGGCTGCCATAAAAGTCATATTTTATGAATACAATTGCAGGCCGCAATAAAAATGATTTGTTAAACAGCATGTTGACATAACTTTTTCTGAAATTTTATAGCCACACAGCCACACAGAGCCAGTCAGGAAGATTTAGAAGGAAACTACATGGCTGATGAGGATGAAACAGGCGTACCTGATTACGAAGACAGTGATTGACAGCAAGAATACATGAGTTAAACGAGGGAGAGCCCAGAGTGTGCCCCGGAGCTTCAGCGTCAGGGGCACACTTCAGCATCTGCGACCTAAAAGATGCGTGTATGTACAGTGTATTCGTCTTCAAGCCTGTAAGAAAACAGATACTGTAGTCCTATTGCTAAGATGAATGTGTATTCACAATTGATGAAATTTTTGTGGATCTGTCTGAGAAACTGATTTACAATAAAAAATAATTTGGTCTTAAAGGAAAAGCTTGTTCTATCTATCCTTACAGTACAGTTGTGTAACAATCTGAGTATGAGAACAATGAGTAACGAGATGTCGTCAAATACAGAGTGCCCTGGACAGCTCCCGCCATCATGGCTGTTGCAGGATTAGCACCTTGGACAGCGATTGTGACACTTTTTCATTTGTAATGTTGAAACGCTCCAACAGTTTAAAATTTACTCAATACAATTAACTGTCCACTGTTCTAAAGTGGTCTGTTAAATTTGTGTGTGTGTGTTGGGGGGGGGGGGGATTTCAGTATGTAGCTGTAGCCCTGCTGTGTATCATGTTAACGTTTAGCCTACTGTTGTCACTCGTCAGCCCTAAATATCTTGTAAAGCTCTAAATATAGCAAAGTTAGTTATCAGTGGGTCATGTGTATCTGTTTACTGCCACAGAAAAGGAATAAACATGTTATTAACAGGTTTTCTCTTATCAGACTTGCTAACTGTACCAGCAGCTCTGTGTTAGAGGCACAAACTGAGGCTACAGTTATCAGTGTTGTGATATTTATACTATGAACAAATTTACTGTTAAAAAACATTGTACATCATTTGACTATTTCCTGCTCTTTGACATATTCAGTTACAGATATCGTGATATAGCTTAGATTATTTCTTGTTATTGTGGAAGAATTTCGTGATAGTATCGTATTGTGAGTTCATCTGCGATCCCCCCCCCCTAATCAAACCCATCCGATATTAATTATCCTGAGACAAGGAGGGAGACAAAGAAAGAGAGAAAAGATTGGATGATATTTCATCCTTTTCTGCTGTTGCTAAGCAGCAGTCATCCAACCATAGCCAGTCTGACAGGCCAACCACTCCTTGAATACCATCATAGGGGTAAAGATGGAGTCTGGAAGAGGGGTCAGGCCTGACAACAGACAGACTCATATAAATGCACACATGCATGCACACATTCACAGACACCTCAAGGACGTTCATCTGATGTTGTATACCTTATATTAGGGCTGGGCGATATGACCAAAATCTCATATCCCGATATAGGTTATTTCATATCTTGATAACGATATCTATCCCGATATAGCACATTTTAATTCAATGAATAAATAGTTGGTCTGTGGAAATAAATACAGTCTCTACTGTGTTTTGCCGTCATTTATGGTTACTGTCTTGTTGCTTCTCTCTTCTTTGCTCTTTCTCACCGCTGCGGGGCTGAGTCCTCCGCATGTGTGCAGCACAGCAGAGGAGACAGTTGACAACAACTAAACATGTTACGTTACTGTAAATGCAATAAAAAGCTTCTGGAGTAAAAAGCCAAGAAGAGTAATTTATCAATGTAATGCGTGCAAAAGATGGACAGACTCCAAAAAATATTGCCGTAAAGAGTGTGATTTGCGCCACAATGAAATGAATGATAGAGCATGATATGAAACATTTTTCTCTCATCACACGACATATATCGTCGTCGCACGGCCGTACCTTATATTGTTCCTGAATTCAGTACATATAAGGTGTAAACCTTGTTGGAGCAGTTATATTTATAAAGTGTGTTATGCTATTTGGCCGAGAGGTGATTACTTGTCTAATTTTAGCTTTACCATAAACAACAAGGCTAAAATACATGTATGTAGACAAGCTGTAAGGTGTGGAATCATCCAATATGAAAATTATTTCTATAGGTACAAGCCTACAAGTGCTTGTACGCTACTAATGGCTGCTTGTACCAGTGTTTTATTTTCTCTTCTCTTCAGTGCTTGGTGCTCACTGTGGTCTTTTTCTGCTTTATGTCCCCAAAAACATCCTGCCAATCAATTCAACCAATATTGTCACACTTTTTGTTTTTGGAATTGCAGTTAATTATAATGACAGAAGTAATAAATTAGAATTATTTATTGAACATTTGATTTACAGTGTTGACTGAGTATTACAGAAGAAGAATACAGAAAGAGAACAGAGTTAAGTGCAACATATATGGGCTGAATCATGGGGCATTGTGTCAATTGATGCTATGAGCATATGCTGAACATGCACACAGCCAGAGGAACTAACTGATGCACAGTAGTCAGGATGCGCTGATCTGTGGAGCTATCATGATACAGTTGGTGCTTTTCTGGAAAGCTGATGCACATTAAGATGGTGCCAGTGTGCTCATATGGAAAACAACGAGTGCGTGTGTTTTGATACACATTAGACACCAGTGTGTGTTGTCCTTAAATGTTTGCGTTACAACAAACCACATAACAATGTCAGGAACAGCAATATGAATAGATAAAGAAAACATGAATGACAGTTTTTATTCTATTAACTCTTAGAGCCAGACAGATGCCATTTACAACAAATTCACATCTCCTCTTCTCAGTTGAATGGCTCACTAAGGATTCATCACAGTGAGGTGGAGCAGATATCAAATGACACATGACTTAAGCTTTCCAACAATGCTAGTCTTGTCTGTTGTTGCTTGTCTATGCAACTAAGTGTTGGTGGGAAAAATAATTTTGAATATACATCAAATTTAATCATAGTTACAATCTGCATACAGCTCTGCGTCCATCTCCACACCCATTACTCTTGTTTGAATTGTTCATGACTTTGTCATTGCATAGATATGGAACACATATCACAAGAAAGAGTGGAACCAGAGCTTTGTAATGATGCTAGTCACATATTTGTACATACCAAAATAATCATGTTATAGAGACCGATCAAAGTTCTGCAAACTATCTTTACTGATTTCTTCCCCAATTTTCTTACTTTTTAAAAAAAAAAGATCTTTATTGAATGTCACATAATTTAAATTTACAACAAACAGTAAGTTACATTAACACTCCTGCTTCTCAGTTGAATAAGTCACAAAATCTCTATCACTTCGCAACATACCACATATCAAAATAATTCTCTGTGTGACAAAGTGTGGTCGAGTAATCTGGTTTTGAAGTTACCACAAATTTCTGCATCGTCTCCAATGTAGGTCTGACATTATTTCCCACCTTGTACGAAAAATAAACACAGAATGTATTTGCTTTTCATTGCAATGATTCAAAAGTCAAAAAACCTGTGCAGGTTACCTGTGTGCAAGTAGGCTCATGTGCAAACACAGGACACCTTAGGTCCCTTCTGGTCAGTTCGGGTCACAAATGCATAGGAGTAAATTTGAGAGACAGACAGACAAGAGAAGTAAACCTGGATCATTTTGAGATATGCCACCAAAAAAAAATATACTGCTGAAGAAGTGGCTGAACTTGTCACTAGTGATTTCCTCACCAGTGACTTTAGTCCTAGTGATACTGAAATAAGTGGATTTGAAAGTGAACTGATGATGAAGAGATGTTTTTCCATGGTATGGACACAGCTCAGGATGACCTCAAATTTAAATAAGTTTTTCACTCTGGTGATGATGATGGTAAAGGAGGGGGGTTGGGTGTCTGTATGTGTGTGTGTGTGTGTGTGTGTGTGTGTGTGTGTGTGTGTGTGTGTGTGTGTGTGTGTGTGTGTGTGTGTGAGTGTTTGAGCTTACCATCCCCCTGGCAGGCTGTTTTAGAGGTGTGGATATTTTAGTAATTGTCTATACAAAACATATTGTCATTCTTTTTTTTCTTTTCAGTAAGTCATCTCAAACTACAGTTCAGTCTCCAGGCACAGACACCAGCCAGCCTGATGAATAAGTGTGATTGTTGTATTTCTGTAGATTTGCTGGATATTTCATGAATACAGATGAAACTGTTTATTTTTTCATTGGTGAACAACCATCAACTTAATCGGCTGTCCTTCCTGCCAGACCTGCTCCCTCTGCTCCAACTGCTGCAGTCTCTCCCTCCACCCCTAGGAGATCACTGAGGAAAAAAGGTCAACATAAGACCATCCATTTTGCCAGTGGTTACACTCAGGTGCTCCCAATGGAAAACTCTCTCTGTTCATTGGAGTTTATTTACTATTGATAGTTTATTTACGATTGATGAAGAGGAGGATGACGAGGAGGTTAGGCCAAAAAGAAGAAATGAAGCTGTGAAGCAGCTTCCAAGACAAGTAAACCTAAGACGAAAGCAACGCTTCCCCCACCTCCTGGGAGAGCAATAAAGTTTTCAGCCCCCATACTGTCATCCGGACAAGAGCCACCCAACTCCCCTCCTAGATGTGCCAGCACTGCAGGCCCAGGTACCACAGAAGAGCCAGAGAGGTGGAGAAATGAAGATGAGGAAGATATGGTGCCATTGACGCACAAATTCCTTCCCCGCCCAGAACCAAGGGAGAGATCATTGCCAGTTTGTACAGTAACACAAACAAACATGCCATAAGGAAAAGGCAAATGGGAGCAAAATATAAATGGGAACCTTTAGGGTTTGCAGAATTTTTGAGATTTTGCGATATTCTGATCATCATGGGCATCATCCATTGCCCTTGGGTCAAAGATTACTGGAAAGTGGATCATGTCTGGCAGATTCCTTTTATAGGAAGGATTACGACCAGGGACAGATTCCAGGCAATCAGTTGGAGCTTGCATATCAGTGAACAAGACATAGACCTCCAAAATAATTCAGCTCTTATAGTGACCACGATAAGAGCTTAAAAGTAATGGTAGTGAAATTACCTTGAAAATAGTGTAGGGCTCATAGGGTTAAAATACACATGAAAAAAAGAAAATATGAGAAGAAAATATATAAAAATCAATATCTATACATTTAGTGATGTTTATGACGTGTATTTTTATTACATAATAATAGAAAAAAGAAACAGCTGATTATGCAGAAATTAATTATTATAGTAAACAATACCAACTAACATGCAAATTGGATTTTAAAAAGCAAATTGCTCATCTTACATCCCAATGTGTGTGTATCCCCAGGCAAGCTTTTCCTGACACTGACAAAATCTGCATCTTTGAATTATTCATTCTCTGAGTCAGCTATGTCTGTTTAAATCATTATTTGTTGGTTTCATTAACTGTTAACTGAAATCAAAGCATGTACATTTGTATTATTCATATGGTCATCAACAATATTGTTTGAACTGACAAAACAGCTGCTGTTGTGGCAGCCTTGTAGTTAGAGATTTGTGTTTCTTGTCACAGATAAAAAGGGGTTCATCATTTCACATTCTCATTTCACTCAGCATATACTGTCAGGGTGCCATTGAGCAAGGCAGGGATTGATATATTGCTGTAGACTTGATTAAAGAATGTCTAGTATTTGGATCTCAACTTTCTTTTCACAATATAGTAATATATGATCATGTAAAATGTGCTGAGTAGTCACATTTAAGAGGTCAAATTTTGATCTCTGATCCAAAATATACAGTACATTAATTATCCTGAAACTTTTCTGTTCTGTTTCTTTTCTACACAACTCTTGCAGAGACCTTTGTTAAAGGGTACCGATTATGCTTTTCCTTATTTTCAGTCATATATATAATGTTATAATGTCAGATTTTCATATTAAATGTGGCCAGAGTGTCAAATAATGAGGTAAATGTATGAAGAAGTAATGTGTTGCAAAAAGCACCAGCTTCAGACTGCTCTGAATGTTCGGGTTACGTTTTTTTCTACTTTCAGCCCGAGATGATGTCAGCTTGTGACGGATGGTCTTCTGCTCCACGCACAATGTGCCAGTTCATTCCACTAATATTATGGCATTTTTTCATTGTTTTGGGGGTAGTCATGCTGAGCCATGACTAGAGTGGAGCTGACATGCTGTGAGTGTTTTTCCATTGCACAGCAGGACAAAGTATATCAGTAGTTTACCTGTTGGAGGTGTGCTGGTCATCTTCAGCTCTTCATCAAACATCATCATCACTGTGGCTGTTTCTGCTTGTACTATGCCTCCCCGCATTATTTCTAACTGATCCGCTCAACAAAGGGTTCCAAATATCTCCAGATATTGTTGTCTCAACCTGTTTTATTGAGGAATAGCGCCGCTAACGAAGCTCTGCTAATTTGATGAAGAGCACTTTTCATTTCCTGTAAATTCTTCACAATAAAAGTCTTATTTATTATTTATTTAAAATCTTTTAATATGAAGCGGCAAAAGCAGGAAATGTTGGGTTTTCATTAGCAGTAACTTAACATAACTATGATATGGCTGCCCCTCGGCATGCTTCTGGAGAGCTGGCCAATCAGAACAGATTGGGAGGGGGTCCTTAAAGAGACAGAAGCTAAAACTGCCTTTTTCAGACAGAGGCTGAACTGAGGGGCTGCATAAAGGGCCAGTATAAGATAAATAAGGAGTTTTTTGAACTGTGAATCATGCAAAGCTACTCTAGTGGAGTCCAAAAGTAAAAATATAGAGCTGGAAATGAGCATAATAGGTCCCCTTTAATTTGTGTTGTCCACTGATGAAGGGAGTGTAATGCTGGTGGTCACGGAGTGATGTGGTTTTAGTTTTGACTACAGTGTTGTATTAGGTTCCATTCATTATTAACTTTTAACTATACCTCTCTATCAATACCTTTTAGTTGCTTCCAGTTGAGTTTAGAATTGCCCCTTGCTTCACTCATTTCATCTATCAAATATTTAGCTTTGACTTTTCTAATTTCTTCACTGTCCTTTTCCACAGCATGGTAAACTGTGGGTATTTTCAGTTGTGTAGTCAGCTAAGCTACAGTTATTGATAGCATAATGGGGCAGTCTCCCTTGTGTGGGCTCCTGGTTGGCAACTCAGCCATTCACTCATGAATTCCAGTCTCTTATTGGTTTTAGGGTGCTGTGTTATGCCTATCTGCATGTATTAGACGGAGGGGTGGGATCGGGAGGAGGCTGGTTTTGAATTACTGTATGTATGTATTACTGAGATGGCCCATGAAGAAAAGAGAATAGAAAATAGATTCAATTTTTTGGCTAATTTCATACTGTATCAAAATGCTTAAAAAGCATTTGTTATTATTATTAGTTATTACTATTTGTACTATTAAAGCCATGTTAGCAGCTCTTTGGGGTTGTACTTACAGCTGTACTTTCACCTAAATTTAAGCTTAACATCAGCATGTTGATGCCTAGCAGGTATAATTTTTACCACCTTTACAAACATGATGATACAATATTTGGCACCTAGCTGCAGTGGTGCTGCTGGGGAGGAGTGATGAGTTGGTTGATATCACAGAAGAAGAGTGTTCTTGGATCTCTCACAGTCTGCATCAGTGATGGATTTGAAGGCTTATGTTGTAGTTTTGATGATTGTTTATCTCTGTAGATTAATTACCGTGATCATGAGGGACTCACTTCTGCTTCTTACTGGTCTGAGTAACTTTTACTTAAAACTGACGTAGTGGCTTATCCAGACATGAGACTGAGACGTAAACTTGCTGACACATTTATGTAACAAGTTGCATGTCTGAAAGGGGCTTAAATGTGTTGTTAATCTCATATCATTATCATTTGCTGCTTTGAAACTGTGTGCAAGTCTTTGATTTAGCGAGTGCTGAAACTGAAAACAATGCTAGGGGAAACGCTGGTGGCAGCGTGTTTCTTCAGGTAACACTGGGACATGAATAATAATAATAACAGAAGTCCAGTAACAGTTTCATAAGCTGGTGTTGGCACCCCTGCCATTCAAATGAAGGAGTGGGCATTCTGCATTCTTTTTGTTATTGATTTTTTATTAATTAGTGCCAAAAAACACATAATATAAAAACTGACATGGCATGAAGTAACAGAGAAGACAATTATAAAGACAGTTATATAGTAAAATAATTTTTTTAAAAATCAAGAGGTAATGAGTGGAGACCATAAATCATTTGACACTGACATCTCTAAAAAAATCGGACCACATAATTCCAGTTCTCTGAAACCTTCACTGGCTACCTGTTGTTCTCACAATACAATTCAGAATCCTCCTCTTGGTTCACAAAGCACTTAATGGTCTGGCTCCACAGTACATATAAGACATGCTGTCAGTATGCCATCCCTGCAGATCTCTCAGGTCACAAGGGGCATTTTCAAAGTCTGGTGAGATGGCATTCAGTATTTAAGCACCCAAAGAATGGGACAGTTTGCCTGCAGATCTTAGACTTGCTGCAACACTTTGTTCTTTTAAAAGCAAATTTAAGACCTTCATTTTCAGTCAAGCATTTTCTTAAATGAACATACTATTATACTACATACTAAAAAATGTAAAACAGCAAACATTTTTTGCTGTTTTATTTTTGTTTTTATGTAAAGCACTTTGAACTGCTTTTGTATGAGATGGTGCTATACAAATTTGAATTGAATTGAATTGAATCCCATTGAGCTAGATTAACAGCAGCCTGACTTCCAATTCCTCACAATGGTTTTCTTGGCAATAGTTAGTGCCATGAGTTGGATTCTTTTTACTTGGAGGTGATTTTGAGATGTGTGACATCGCATACAACAGTCACAGATTTGGAGATGATAGGATGGAGCAGCCAAATCTTTGAGATGAATGCTTGATGATGTTCTGCCAGAAACGTTGAACAGGCAGGCAAACCTACAAGACACGGAAGGGCTGCAGTTTAGACACAGGGCTAAAGTTCCTCTGAACATGGCACAAAATGCATCAACCACAGGCTGTACCAGTGTTCTGGAAATTCAGACTTCTTCGATATTGCTTTTTACTACTTTAAGATAATTTGTTGATTTGTAAATGAGGGTATACTGGAGCTTGCTTGCTTGAAGTATGGAACAGCAGAGGCCAGAAAACCGTCTGCAGCTCTGTGTTTACCTGCGGCAGTGTAGGTGGGAGTGCAGTGCACAGCAGAAATTTTTGATGTGATATTTGTTAGTGAAAGTGAAAGATGAGCTTGGCGCAGCCAGGGAACTCTGTATTGATTAAGCTCAGTTTGATTGCAAGATACATAAGTTTTAATTAATCATTGGGGTAATCAAAATGGCAGCGATATTCTAGGCTCACAGCAGACTTTTGGGACCAATCTCAAGTGCTATTGATTAACAACCTTTGCCTTTTTCCTCTAAAGAGCCACTCTTGCCAATGGAGGCTGAGAGATTGACCTTTCAGTCCGGCACACACCCAAACAAATCATCTTTTTCTTTTTATCTGTAACATGGAGATGTCCTGTCCTCACACTTTCTCTCTCTCCTCCTCCCCTCCCTGACTCACATACACACATATCCGCTGCATTCTCCATCTATGCGGTAATAAGTCTCCAAAACAGTTACATCAAAGTCCTTTCAAAAGCACTTTTGGTCATTTAACTATGTACTTTGATCTCTTCTCTTTGGAAAAGGATGGAGTATAATATATGATAAAATCTAATGATATTTTGAGGTCTCAGTCATCAGTGACTTACAAGATCCTGCTGTAAATCCTATATATATATGTATACTCTGTATTCTCTATATACTCTTTTATGCAAACGTTTGGGCACCCCTTGACATTATATTTTGGTGATTTATTTTAATTGAAAAGATGTAAACAGCCTCTCTAGGATATGGAAAAAACACATTATTTTCTGCAAACATTAATGCATAGATCCTTTTTATGTCATGAATTTAACAAATATGAAAAAAATAAAACACTGTAGCATGTGCGAAACGTTGGGCACTTTTGCATACAACTGTATATATATGTGCGTCCTTCCTCTCTGTTATTATTGGAAATGGGATTTTTTTAAATTAAATTATACCCTGAAAGTGTTACTATAAATATTCCAAGTAGGTCAAACAAAATATTTTCATGAGCACAAGAAGCAAATTGGCAGATCTATCCTGACACAGGGCACAGTGCTAATTTTTTCCCTGCTTGTATCATCAAACCTGCCAAATGCTGTCTGGATGTGTGGCGCGTTTGTCTGTGTGTAACCACATGGCATCTAAACAAACACAAACACTGGGGGCAAACTGGTGCGCCACATATCTCCTATCAAATATTCACATGAACTAAATGAGGGGAGTACCTGCACTGGAACACATTTCCTGTGACACCCGTTTACATCTCAGTGCTGTTCATCAGAAGTGAGATAAAGGGGGGAGGTGGTGGGCAGGGAGTGATACTCAGTGTTGATGACAGAGGAAAACAAACATATTTCCCTGCACATACTGACTGCTGTATTCTGATTGCCAGGTTTGTGTGTGATTGAATCATTCTGCATTTAATGAAACACTGAGAACAAAATATTCATCTTCATTATGAATTTACATGTCTCGCTAGTACAAACACCATCATCAACAACACTACCATTATTTTAAAATCATAATATTAAGTGCAAACTAACAACATAACAAAGTTAGCTTCAAAGTTAACACGATGCATTTTAAAGATGCCAAGATAAAAAGAAAGACAACTGGGATTTATTAGATGATCATTAGATCAAGCACAAGCATTACAACTGACTTTTTTTTTAGTAAGTCAGTCAAGAGATACATTAAAATAACAAAGCAGCAGAGGCTGAAATATTCATACTTTTAGTCTCTTGTATGGGTCAAGCTCATAGACTGTATATAAAGAGGGACATGGCAAGGTGTGACGTCACCTGTTAGTTTCATTGGAGCTGATTTGAAGCCCAGAGTTGCATCTTATGGTCACCACCAGCTTTTCCATTTGGAGCTAGGACCTTCCAAATAAGGAGTGTGGGGTGTTGCCTTTCATGCTCTGGAAACACTGAGTGATGCACAGTTGGGCTAATGTTAGCTACTTTCGCTAAATTATGCTGACCTGGTGGGTATAGTTATCAAGTAACATTAAACTTGCTGATATATTGCGACAGTAGTGCGACTCAGTGCAAGTCCCAGAGCCGGGGAGAGCAGCAGGTGGGTCAGATGTCAATCAACACCCACACGGCAGACATTGAAGCTACTATAACTCTTAAAATCTTAATGGAGGTATAATTTCCAAAATGTCAACTAGCACACTTATTAGAGGGCCTGAATTTAGAGATTGAGACTATAATGACTCATTGAAAAAAATTGATTGACTTAGTGTTTCTAGAGAGAAGTTGCAGCTTCTTGAATGGGAATCAGTTGGAGCATCTAGCGGCTACCAGTGGCATTGCACTTTACAGTACTTCCACATTGGCTCAAGCCTCAAGTTGTGGTAGTTGCCACTTGGTCAAACTCCAAAAACACTATATCCTACATTTTCCATGGTGCAACCCTCTCTGGTAAAAGTCCAGGTCTTTCAAACGTTTTTCAAAAATAGATTTCTGTTAAAAATCTATAATAAAGATCTCTGATGACATCACTAAAATATCTCTGATGACATCACCATGACATCATCATCATTTAATCCCCATGACTGGTAATGATAACTTATTTGAATGAGTGAAATTGGCGTCTGTGAGCTTGGAGACTTTTTGGAAGGAGTATCTTGGGCTGCGTTTTCTCGTGTGGTTTTTAAAGGTCTGCAATGGCACCAGAGCTAAGCTTTACAAGTGAACTACAGTTAAATCATTCCACAAGCAGAAACCATGGATTACCAGAACCATCTGGGATCCCATAAACACAGGTGCTGCAGCATACAATTTAGAGCTGCAAACTGGAAACAGCAGCAGCCTACAATGTAAGAATAGCAGTAAAGTAGGCAAAAAGGGATTATGGGAAGAAAGTGGAACTACAATTCCAGGAGGGCAATCCCTGAAGCATGTGGCAAGGTCCAAGAACTCTGACCAATTACTGAATGTCAGCAAGACTAAGGAGCTGGGAAGGAACATTGCCCCCCCTTGATATCAGCGGGTCCTTGGTGGAGAGGGTGGACATCACCAAGGGCCTGACCTGGGTGCTCCATAATGACTCAGTGGTGAGAAAGGCAAGGCAGAGACTGTTTCACCTCAGACACTTGAGGAAATTCTGGGTATCCTCTCAAATACTGAGGAATTTGTACTTCTGCACCATCGAGAGCATCCTGATGGGGAACGTCATGGCCTGGTACCGAAACAGCACCAAACAGGACTGTAAGGCCCTGCGAAGAGTGGTTTGTGCGGCTGAACATACAATAGGCGGGATTCTACCCTGCCTAAAGGATATTTACACCAGTCGCTGCAAGAATAAGGCCAGGAGAATCATTAGGATCCCAAGCACCCAAATAACAGACTTGCTATGGTCATGAAGAAGGTACCGGATACACCAGGCCAGCACTGAGAGGCTCAGGAAGAGCTTCTACCATCAGGCCACTAGGATCCTAAATGAGGTCACTGCCTAAGACTGCCCCCTGCCCTCCAGTCATACACACATAGTTATTACTATTCCTACTTGAACTCTTTTTAATGCACAAATTGAAGGAAATGGCGGGGTTACATTTCACTGTGATTGTACCTCCTTATATGATTACATGTGACAGATAAACTTGATTGATTGATTGATTGATTGAACACAATTAACCTACAATAGTACAATTAAATGATTATAGTCCCATTTTTCATATTTAAAATCCATTCTGCTTAATATGCAAGGCCTGAAGACATTGGTTGGTTGAACTCCTGACTTTTGATGAAGACTTTCTTTTATGATGCATCATTGCTTCCCATTCTATGAAATGATGAGCTCAGACAAGTCTATTTTAATATTATGTAAAATATATAATGTTGATCGAAATGTATAGATTTTATATCTATTTCAGTACAATACTCACATGCCCATATGTAGATTAAAAGCGTTATTGGACACTTTAATATTTCCTCCTATCCATATTGGCCATGAAGAGACACTGTAGAAAAATTAAGAGTCTTCCAAAGTTACACTGTTTTAAATAAGAAATTACTTTGTGTTTCTGCAGAGAAGACATAATTACACAAAGAGGGAATTTCATGCTTAAAAGATTTAGAAAACACCCGCTTCATTTGGTTAAACTGAGTGCTGGAGTCTCATATTGGATTGACATGACCTTTGGTATGGATTTTTGCATAAAACCAGGACTGTGGATATTAACCTCAGTTTCTTACAATGGAAGAAAAAACTAATCTAATTACTGTACAGAATTGCCACTAACTGCCCAACACATTCTGTGTCCATCCAATCTGTGGGCTAAAATGAACATTACATCAGCACAGTTGTCTTGGTATTGAAGTTCTTAGCATGCTAACCAATCTGTTTATACAACATAATCTACAATCACAAAAACTAGACTGAAAGTTGTATCTATTTCCCTCTTCAGTTACTGATACATAATCACTGCTGTTTTTATTTTTTAACTATTTTTTTATTAGAAAGTGCTCTCTGATAAATAGTCCTGCATCTTAAATAGGATCCACACACCTCTAATATTTCCGTATTATCTCCTTGTGCTTTTATCTCAGCCTCCCCGGCAGCAGGCTTCAATGCAGGCCCCTCTCCCTCTTTCATAGCCCATATTTTTCCCCTGACTTCCCACCGTGCTCTTTCAGATGGCAGGGGAAGCTGTCAGCTTCAAAAACACCTAGTCCGACCTGAAAATTCTAAAGCATCCCTTTCATTCAGCAGCATCCCTGCCCTCCCCCTCCAGTCCTACTGCCCCACCCATCACCACCAACAGCACCACGCCCCCTGATCCTGTCCCTCTCCTGTCTGAAAGCATCACTCTTCCATTCCTTTTGTTCTTGATTAGAATCACCAGCTGTCTGTGAAGTTCAAAGTTAAGGCAAACAAAATAACTTCACTACTATTTTTTTTTTAAAGAGACAAAACCTCTCTTGAAATAATTGCAAATGCAGACCTTGGGTGCACCCCCTGCTTTCTCCTCAGACTTGATGTACAAAGTGGGGAGAAATACAGGCTATAATACAAACAATAAATACATAATGAGGACAAGATGTTTGAAGTACCCTCTTCAGATCTGGGAGCTTACTGCTTAATACATTCCTGGGTCTAGGTGTCTGCTGATGGTGTTGCTTCCCCCCTCTCTTTTCCGTACCTCATTTCTCCCCCAGAGCTGTCAGATTTACTTCCAATTAACGTATATCTGTTCCAGTCCAACGACTCAACAGAAGCACTGCTGCTGCCGCCGTCGCCGCCGCTCCCTGCTCGCAACTTCTCAAACTTTCTGCTGTTGCTATGGTGTCTGTCTCCCTGCGAGGGGCTGATTGCTTGAATGTTGTTCAGCTCTCTGCTGGCAAATAAAGTCTGCTTCATTTCTAGAGTGGGAAAGGTAAACAGTGCAGATTCAAATATTCAGAGTTGCTCATGTTGCTTAGTTTCTAAGTTCATTCATCATTATGACTCTGCTTATGTGGAGGCATATATAGACATATCTAAATTCATACACCATCAATATTTTAACTTGTTATCTTAAGTATTTGCACATTATTTATTCATCTCCAGGAGGGAAAATTAGGTGTTTAAGCAGCATGTGAGTAAATAAGCAGGTAAAAATAAATGGAAAATTAAATAAGAATAGAAACTATACAGTAAATCAAAATTAGAAAGCTGTATGCAGTATACTACCTTTGTAAATGTAGTTTATGTGCTTTAAAATGATAATAATTGTGGTTGTCAGTCCTGGTTGATCATCTCTTGAAATCACACATGTATCAACCACTGGGGGCAGCAAACACACCTTAAGCAGCTCCTCTGTCTGAAATACAGCAGAAGAACAACCACTGGTGAAGGTATTAACAGCGCAGCCAAAGAAATTTCAAATTTAGATTTCAATATGGAAGTAAGTCAGTGACGGGTCTGTTTCCATAATGATGTGAGCAACTGCAATCTGATTACAAGTCCACTGTGGTCGTTTTGTAGGTTCATCAGAGCTGACATTGGTGTCAAACATATGCATTTCCTGTGGCTGCTTCACAATGACAGCCACCACCGGATTCACTAGTTGAATGTTTTTAATATGAACCAACAACAGTTGCAGCATGTTCAGTCTGGATTAGCAGTAACATAATGCAGCACTTTTACAGCTGAAGGAGGGTTAGTAAACAGAGGCCTCTATCAATCAAATCACATTATGAAAGGTATTGTTGGGCTATGTGCATACTTCTTTCCTGGAAATTACATGTATTTGCTACAAATTCCTTTAGCCATATGCGTTTTGAGGAAACTGTAATTGTCGGATTATGTTCACTGGTAACGTTTTTTTTTTTTCAGTCAAGTAAGTGCTATGTACTTTTACCACACACAGAAGACCTGTGGTTTGCATCCTGAGTCCAATGTGGTGGTAGGGCTAGGCTACTAGAACACTAAATGTTAGGGAAAGATTGTGTTCCTGGTTGAATATTGAAAAAGCAAACAGTGACTTGAACCATGAAACTAATTAACTTCATTAATATTTAAGTTGCCTCAACCATGTAAACCATAAAAACATAAACATTAACCGTACTTTATGATCATTTTGATTTGTAGATACATTTATTAAATATGTTAATTGAAAACATTTCCTCAGTATGCTGAAAAAAACAACGTAATACTGGCAGCATGACATTTCTTACAAAACATATTTGCTGTAGTAAATTAGTTGTATGTAAATATAATTTTTAGGAGGCAGTGTTAGCGTGTTGGTAATTTGGGTTCTGCCAGTAACAATGAAAACTATAGAAGTAATTATTGAACGTGATTACACTGACAATAAATTGTATCAAAACTGAGGTCTGATATAATGAAAATGATCATAAATTTAATGTAGCGACCCTTCAAACCTTCGATGGATAAGCCGGTATATATAACAGATGGATGGATAGAATAATAATAATAATAATAATAATAATAATAATAATAACAATAATAACAATAATAATAATAATAATACACTCCAATGTCTTGCTCAAATATGTTTTGTGAAACCAGAGAAAATTCTCAGCAACCTCCATTATTAGCTTTGGCAGTTTACTGCAACTGTCTTTTCTGTAGAGGATAGAAATAAATCAACTTTAAGAGGCTGTGGCTATTAACACTCGAGTTCCCTAATATACTGCTGTATGTAAGTCCTTATGACTTTGTGAACCAACAACAAGGGTCCAGCTCTGTGTAGGGTCTGCACAGTAACATGTCATAAAACTAGACAGCCAAGCAAGACAGATGGCATGAATGCTGCCTCAGACAGAGAGAAAAAGAAGAGGGAAGAAGCAGAGTCGAGTCAAAAAGGATTTGAATTTTTATACAAACTGAATCTGGCCAATGGCCTGCTGTCTAAAACCAACAGAACTGCACATGAACTTCAATTTGGAGCCTTTAAAACACAAACATCTCTCTCTCCCTCTCTCATTTCAATGTTCCAGGGAGAGTCCAGCTGGCATAGTTTGAAATTTTCATTTGGACTTGAGAGAAATTTCAGTATGTGTCCAGTGATGGTGCCAAAATGTTGGATTTGGAGGACTGGTAAGAAAGATAATTTAATCAACATTCTGGACTGGGTTTCTATAAAAGGCCTCCATGTCTTTTTTTCTCTTTGTTAACTTGACGATGAATCTGTTTTATCTGCTGATCGTGTCTCTCAGATATGTTTTCCTCTGTAGCTTGAGATATTTCTACATCATCATCAATTCAGTGCAGCTCTGGAGTACCACAAGGTTTTATTCTGCAACTTGTCTAAAGGCTCCTACATGTACGTATCATTTAGACTTAGGCTACTGTAGTAATGCATAGGACTTATGTTATCATGAGGTCACCACTGAACTTGCACTGCTCTTCAGGTAGTAACAGTCTCCCAGGAAATTGTAGTACCCATTTCATGCAGTCTTGAACTTTTTTTTTGTGATTTTTCAAATTCTCTCCATGCTAGAGGTGATGTCACTTGTTTGTCTAGTTGGTAACAACAGTCAAAATAGATTCATCTCAATTATTCTGACTACCTGATCTTCATTCTAGTGCCACCATCAGATCAAACCTGTCTCCTTAGAGTTTCTTTTATAAAATGTCCTTCACAAAATTCTGGATGTTCGGAGAGAATGGAGGTGCCGTGTGACAATGATTTTTTTTTTTTGCCCTAGAATGTCATACATGTAGGTCATCTATATCCCACATGTTGTTAGGTTGTTAGCCTTTAACATATTAATATACATACATTGGTGACAACACAAAAACAAGAAAAAATGGACTTGATTTAAGCTGGTATATGTTTATAGCAAAAAGTAGGGAATGTACAGTAGTTTATTATCTGGTAAGTACAGGTAGGGGTAGGCACCTGTTTTTTGGAATGTGTACACAATATGTGCATGTTCCCTAACTTAAATCACATTCTTTGAGTTGCCTGAACAGAATTCTAAAAACACTTTTTATTCTGTTGCCAGGCATGGTCTGCTGTAGAAAGACAAATGAAATGTATCATACAGTGAACCTTTCACAGATATGGTCTGTATGAACAGTTTGTTCAGCATACTGTTTCCTCTGTATGTTGATAAAAAACCATATACTATTTTTAGCATATACACTAAAAACACACATATACACAAACACAAATATATATATATATATATATATATATATATATATATATATATATATATATATATATATATATATATATATATATATATATATATATATATATATATATATATATATATATATATATATATATATATATATTACAACTTAATTTAAGAATAAGGTAATGACAGACACACTTCTGCACATAGCACACATAGCAGCTCCATAATCAAATTATATGTCAGGGACTATATGGACTATATCAGGGACTATATTGGATGGACTATATTGGACTATATTTGGAACTATTTGTTCAACAGATCATTCAGAAAAAACACATGGAGGATTAGCCACAGTGGTAATTTTTTATGATGAGCTGCAGACGACCAGCACACCTCCAACAGGTAAACTACTTATTTTACTTTGCCCTGCTGTGTAATGGAGTCATGGCTCAGTGTGACTACTCCCGAAATGGAGCAGTAAACTCACACGCTGTGCAGATGTCCATACAAAGAAATCCACCACAAGCTGACGTCAGCTCGGGCTGAAAGTAGAAAAAAACATTGGAAACCAAGCATTCAGAGCTGTGTGAAGCCAGAACTTTTTGTGCACACAGATTACTTCTACATACGGTTACCTCATTATTTGACACTTTGGCCACTTTTAACATGAACATCCAACATTGTGACATTATATATATGGCTGAAAATAAGGGAAAGAATAATAGGTCCCCTTGAAGAATCTGAAAGGATCTTTCCAAACATTTTTAAGGAAACTCTTTTGACCTGTGAATAGTCATTGGGTGATAGTTATTGTACATTGTGATGGATTTTATTATATGAGGATAGTTACAGCTTCGGTCACAGATTTGTATTCCTTCGACACTGAGTCTTGGGATTTGTCCACTCAGTTGATCATACTGCAAGGGAGCTTTTATGATATTGATGACATACTCTATTACCTGAAAAAGGTTTCTATGAATAAATATTATCATGTTCATCCATAAGGTCTATGACAAGGTTGATGCCAATGCTACTCCAATTATTTAACTCCATGGCTTTATTTTTAGTATGTTGAATGTTCCACATTATACAAGAATGGAGAAAAAAGTTTTTTTATGAAACTTAGAAAGATAAAATAGTAGTTTATTTGGGACATTTACACCAAACCACTATTTTGTCCAACAGTGTTTTGGTGACCCTCCTGACCTTTCCTCGTGTGCAACTATCAGGCCAAAACTGCTACATGCAGATGCAGTACATTTACGGAGCATATGTAGGCTCTCCAGAGGATGCCTCCATTCTATCTGGACACCCAGCTGTCAAGAATGACACAATCTCATTATCTTACATGTAAACAGGACAAACATTATATTTTAGCTCCGCAACTGGTGAGTATACATGAACAGGAAAATCATTAGTATACTGTTTGCTCCATCCAACAGATATGTATGTTGTGAGCTATTATAAATCACACTGCAGCCTCATGGGGCTGCTGGCAGGGTTTAAAACTTTTCAGCTTGTTTGCCATTGCCAAATGAGCAGAATGAAGCAAAGTAGGTGTCAAGTGAGCAGCGTTGTGGTGCAATGATAAGTTCCCAACTACGTCAGTGTTTCCCTTGAAGATACTCCTGGGAAACGGATTAAAATCCATAATAATGGGCTAATCCTCCAGGAATGACAGTTTACAGTAGATATGAATACCATTAAATCAGAGTGTGATTAGCCTAATGATAATGTGAAGAAAATAGAGTTATTGGTAGTTTAAGATTTGTTCAGATTAAAAATATGTTATTCTTCTGTGATTGCTGAGCCGGAGGAAGTTTATAGAATCAGTGGATTATGTTGCCTTAGAATTTTAATCATGACTATTTCATAATGACTGTATATACAGTAAATACAAGTAATAATCAATGCACTTGGACAGAAGGAGAACCAGGAAAATGGTTATGTAATCAGTGCTCGTAACTCCTAAGTGAGGACAAAGGAGTCTTTCCAATCTCCTCTAAACTAATACATCATTCATTTCAAATGCAAGCGGTTCATTTCATAAGTCTCCTAATATTCCTTTCAGCGCCCACTCTGTATCTCTGACAGTAAAAGGGGGGGAAATGATTTGAATTAATCAATTAAAATTCTAAAATGATGAATTAGATTTTCCTTGCTTATCATAATTAAACATCCCCCTTGTCGATACTGTCCTGCGCTCCCATTGTGCGAGTCATTTAGTGGCGTTTGGAATTATTATTGAACCCAAATTAATCTTGTGAGACACCAATGGATGGATCTGGCTTTGTATAATGTACTCTGAAGGCATTTAATCCTGTTTAATGTAAGTCTCCATCTCCTCTGTGAGGAAGTGTTGTCAGCAAGGACAAAAGGGAGTTAGAGAGAGGACAGAAATAGAGGGGACGCAAATACACCCATAGCACATAAATAGTATTACCTGTGATGTTTCATTCATCTCATACAGAAACCAAACACTCATGTGAAGCATCACAGTCAAATAACTGATGATACTTTAACAACAGTTTCTACAGTATGGACCCATTGAGCTTCTTAATAACAGTGATTTTTTTTATTTTTTATGTCTATGTTTGAGATGCCTAAAACTGATTAACTTTAAAGATGACCAGGGGGGGGATTGTATATCCAGTAAAGAGCACATTGTTACTATATGTGTCTCCAACACATCCTCATACTGAAACAACAGAATAGGTGTACTTCCAATGACCAATGACTCCCAAAACAACATATCTGTCTTTTCAGCACCCTCTATGGGACGGATGGGGACCAGACCACATATATGCCACTGTTAAAAAATAATGATGTTTTATGGTGTGATTAAGGTCTAGTTAGTTAGTTAGTAGTTAGTTAGTTAGTTAGTTAGTTAGTTAGTTTAGGCACAAAAACACTTGGTTAGGGCAAGGGAGAGATCATGGTTTGGGTTAAAATGATTACTTGAAACATGGTTTATACTTCCTGAAAGTTATGCAACCTTTGTCATCATGCAACAGTAAGTTGCCATGATGCCAGTGATTGGAAACATGTCATTCGTGGTTGGAGGCAGTAAACAAATGGTGGTCTCAAGCAGCAAAGTCCACTTTTTGCCAGCTACCTAGCCATCCACCCAACCAGCCTCCTCCTAACAAGGCAAAAATCATCTTATCAAGTCATCATCACATGACATCACATGTTGCAATTTCTCTGAATAATCATTATTAGTTTTTGCAGTTAGCTTTAAAGAAGGATGCCTGTCGTTAACTTTAACCAGTAAGCAAAGTCCTGCATTTCCTATGGTAAAAATATTCCTGGCAGTAATATTAATAAACTTTGTCACCGCAGTTCTGAATCCCAGTTTGATATACCTGGTGTTACAGAGAACTGTCCTCAGTCAGATGTAGTCAATGATTTATAATTTAGAGAAATCTAAATATGATCACTGAGACTTGCTGATATTAAACATGATACTGTCATTCACACACCAAGCTTTACCCACATACTTTCATACAACATGTGGAAGGAAGCCAAGTCAGACTAAGTTTATATCTTTATATCTACATATTTATATTGATATTTACAAACATTTTTTTTTCTACTTACCCACCAGCCATTACTTTTTGATCCTCATTCTGTTCATTATGAAGATCAATCCACTTCAACCTGAAACTTGTACTGATTACAGATCAGTACATGTCTGTTCTAATTTCATAGTTATATTATTACATATTTGTGTGGTGATACAGTGGAGAATTCACAATTTCATCTTTTACTTTTAGCTCCAAAACCATACACAGCTTTTCTATAGGAATTCTATAGGATTAATGTGCATGCAAATTTTAATAAGTCACACACACGGCTGCTTTAGTGTAAAGGTAGAATGTAATGCCTGTTGCCATGGTTTCAGGACTGACAGCATGGTGATTTGGAGGTAGTGGGTGTGAATGAAGCCTTGGCTAGAGTCTTGCATCACAGGAAGGTGCTTGGCATTTGAAGGGCAAGAATAATTCAGGCTACATGAGTTGAGATTGGAAATCTAAGAGACTGTGAACATACCCGTCCATCATGATGTCAAAACTGGCCAGTTAAGTACTGAGAAATGTTGTTTGACTGGATTGCATTGCTTCAATCATTTTGTGCATTAAAACAGTTAAAATGACTTCAACATATATATTACTGCATTTATTTTTCTATGTTCTGGAACTAGGTCTGATATCAGTAAATTTTAGCAAGATTTTAGCATTGATGAGCATCAACTACCTTAGTATAATGCATTTATTACAGAGACTGTACATCTAAGAAAATCTACAGGATCAGTCATTAAATTAAGATTTCCAGGACTGTAATTGTAATTATGATGGGAGCCAAGGAGGATACCAAGCGACGTTATTAGAGAGTGATAAAGTCCATTTAGGGAGGAAGTCAGGGTGGATGGATGGGTCAATAAGACATTGCACATTAACATGAGAGATGTTCACCTGTTCACTTCCTGTTTCCAACCATTTGTTAAAAGTATTTAACCTAACCTTAAACACATGATTATTGTAACCATGATGATGAAGGTCTCCTGTTCTTGATGAAGCAGTCATTTTTACCCAAAACACGATGTCTCTGTAACCTCAACAAATAACCTTTAATTTTAACCCAAACTCTGATCTTTCACTAAACCTACTCAAGTGGTGTTTGTGTGCTTAAACCTAACCAGACCTTAACCATAATGTTGTCACATCATAAAACACTGTAATAATGCTATAGGTAAAAGATGCTGTCTCGGTTTGATTTGGAGGACTTGTTGATATTACAGTATTCAGTGTCTGGATCCCAAATAAAGGTGCAATAACAAACATTGAAGAGTGGCGAAAATACAAAAATTCACATGGTAAATTCATTATTATGTACTGTATATTTCCACAGTACTAATTCCATCAGTACAACAACAGAGTCATGTCCTACTCATCACCGTGCTGCTATCAGTTTCTCTTTTTAAAAGAAATGCTGTTAATTCCAATACCCTCTGCTTTGCTGCTTTTTCGATTGCTGTTAAGTTACTGTTAATGAAAGTCAATGTTTCCTGCAGATGTTTCAAATAAAAGCCTTCAAGCAACTAGGGATGTTTATGTCCTTTGAGGAAGACTTTTAATGTGAAACTGGAGAAGAAGCTGGAGTACAATGATCAATAGGTGGAGCTTGGCACCCTAAATATTAAAGTCGAGATTAAACGTTTAACCCTTTAACTTCACATCCCTGGTCATATTGTGCACCTATTTAACAGTATATGCCAAAAAATACAATTCTTTGTATTCTGATATTAAAATCCAATCATGTTTTCTGCCTGTAAAACAAAATATGACGTGTGCTTACATAGACTTGAACCAACCAATTTCATTCAATAATATTATGATATCCACCCATCAATCAATCTTGAACTTTTAGTAGCACAGAGCTAAGGTTCATTATGACATACCCACTTTTCAAAGTTCAAATCAAATTTCTCCCAACATTATGTCCCGCCTGTCTACCCTGTTGCACTCAGAAATACGTCACGATACGGAGGTTAGATACTGCTGTTTCATCTGGACTTTAAAATACAACAGGTCAAATATGCTGCTGAGGGTGCCGATGATGTTACTGGTCTGTACATAATAATGTGGAATTATTTTAGAAGATTATAACTGTCCAACTGGGTTACAACTAATTGCTAGTATAATAAAATGTTTCCGTCATTACTGAAGAATTTTCACATTAAAGTCAGTTAAAAAAGATTCAAAAAGTAGAAAGAAATCACAGATGTGACAATATTGTTTGTAAAAATGACATGATTTTAAGGGATTATTTCCTGGTGGAGTCTTTCATTTCCTCAAGCTAATGTCAGGTGATTGACAGTGAGCTGAGAGTGGAACGTAATGCTGCTCTGATATTAAAACACTCGACTTGCAGGCAGTGAATGAATGACAAAACACAAGGTTTGACAAAACCAAATGAAGGCTTCATGTTCATGAGATGGATTATCAAGCTCTGTGAAGATGTTTTTTAATAACAGGGAAGAATGAGTGGCAGTAAATGGATGATTGTGTAAGGAGGAATAAAAGCCCAGAAGTCCTCGGCTGGTCTGACTGAGAGCAGACACCAGCTCTGAGAATGAAAGAGACACACAACTTTAACCACTAACTCTAACCTGCCCAAACCTAATGCCTGATAATACCCAGATCTGTAAAACTTCCTCCCAGCTAACTGCTGACACAGTTCACAGAAAGCTGGACAACAGTGAGCTGTTGGAATTTACTATTAGCAAGTAAGTTATTATGTACTTTTCTCAAGTGCTTTACTTCTGTTAAATTTTAAAGGTAATTGTACTTTAATTTCCTTGCTCTTCACTCTGCAGAATGATGCATGTGCAGAGTTGTCACATTCATCTGCTGAAGGGGGTAAGTTTCTCTCTGCTCATCGTAAAAGATAAGGCTGGCAATTCTCTATATTTTTCTTATTGTCAACAAATCTCATGTTCAGAGCCAAACCAAAAATGAACTCATCCTACTTACCAGTACTGTGCTTGCATCCAAAGCCTGATATATCTTATTCCTCTATGCTTGTTGTTGTCTAAAAACTATTAAAAACACATCAGTGAGTCACAACACTACTCTGGATGACATATTCCTTCGTCCATGAAGACAGCGGTTACCTTAACTTGTTTGGAAACAGCTCTAAAGAGTATAAAATAGCGCTAAGATAGTACCCCACCACACAGTTCCATTTACAGAGGTTCACTAGCTTTCTGTGCTACATACCACAACCTCTTGACTTTGTACTTAATTTCTTTGAGAAATTTATAATGTAGTAGGCCTACAATTTATGATCATGTTCAGTGTTATTGCATGTATTAGTATGATGTGATACAAAAAATGTAGATAAAATACTTGCAACTGATACTTGAATTTAACTGGACAAAATGTGCTTTTTTAATCAATGACAAACTGTTTTTATTAAACTAAAAAGTAAAGGAAAACTAAAGTGTTCAATTCAAATAGAGGCCGTCTTTAGCACCAGAAATGAGTGCAGATTATTTTTGTACAAAAAGTGTGGGAAAATAAACTTGTGTCAAAAGATAATACAGCTGCTGTCTCACAAATGCTATGTGATTGTGCTGACTGTTGTGTTTGCCACAGAGTAGCAGTGACTTTATCTGAATAGACTGTATGTGCCATCTGCAATCCATTGCATATTGTCTCCTCTGCAGATCAATGAGGCTCATAATAGGAGTTGTTCTTCACTGCTGTGATAACTGGATGAAATAATTACACTGGAAAGAACGATCATAACAAGCAAGGAGGAATGCATTCCATTACATGTTGTCCTTGTATTGATGTATATAGTCAGATCAAAGCTGTGGAGGAGATGAGTGATGAGGTAGCAGCAATATAAAATCCAAATATATCAGGATGCCGAGCCAAGCCTTGTTTCCTTATAACGATGGATCTTAGAAGTAGAGTGTTTTCTAAGAGTGTTTCTACAAACACTCTTGAAATTGTACACATTTCCCAAAGTAGAACTCAATGCTGTCTACACAGGAGGTTTAGTGTGAGCAGCACCTTACACTCAAAGACGTAATTCAGTGGCTTTGTAAATATCACTACAATAAAAAGCTACACTACCTTAATAAAACCTCTGAATATCACCTCAGTGAATTAAAAAAAACAATATAAATGTCTAAACAGTTAATTTTGTGTTAAATTTACATGGACGCCATGAACAATCACGTGCAAAGAGAGCATCCTCTCATGAAGTCTGTTTTTTTTATCTGCGCAATGTGGCAACAAGCAAGGAAACACTGGGACAGGAAACATAGACTCCTTGCAAATCCTGTGAAGTAGCCAGCCAGCAAAAGTTAATGAAATATTGACCCTGTCTTAGTGCATACACAATTATAGGGTTTCATTTTCTGAATATTGTCGCAGCCACACCGTCATATGTTAGCTAGTTAACTACTTTCTGCAGTGGGCAAGTCCTTATGTCAGAATTGTTGTGACTTTGTCTATTTATTCCAGCCACCAAACTGCTCAGCTAACGCACGGTTGATACAGTTAATTAAAATTGGGTGTAAAAGGAGTAATTCATCCTTGTTTTAACACTACGCGACATGTGTGTGCATGGGGGGTGGGGAGGGGGTTGGGTTGGATTATGCACTGCATTTGTGTAAAGCGGCCGTTCGTTTACTTGAGTGGCGGCTGTGTGTGTGGACAAATAAAAAGTGAGGGTGACTTCAGATACTAATGTCTGCCTACTCTATCCGCAGTCCAGCAGCTATAAGCTGTAGACTTGCCTATTCTTGGGAAACTGTTTCATCATTATTCTAATAAGGCATTTTATGTATTTTCTTAAGAGCAGTGTCCTTGTCCAACTGTTTGTTTTGTCATGTTTTTGGGGAACACTTGATGGTTAGAGCAAGTGAAGTTGAATTTTTTGTCAAGCATGTTAAAAATTTTCAATATGTGTTTCACAGCACCAATATGGGAGAGAAGTTGAACGAAGATAACAACAACAGAGAAGGTAAATGTCATCCATTTATAATAGTGTTCCAGGAGCATTAAATGTGTAAACATTGAAACAAGGATCCCAACCTATTAGTTTGGTTTATACAAGTTCAGGAAAGCAGTGAATAAGCAAGTTGACTGCATTGGCCAGGGAGCATTTATTGGAAATATAAACAGTGACTAGCTATAAATATCTAGGACATAATAATACAAACTGTTACTAATTATATCCCTGAAACATTAGGTTGTGGATATTATGCATTTTTACCTCTGCATTGTTTGCTGCCATTGCAGATCCTGGCTATGAACGCAGCAGCTCCAATCATTTTTACTATTTTCCAATTTGCTGCACACACCTATGGCTGTAACAGGAAGAACTCTATTGATATTGTTGACTACATGACCTTTCCTCCAGTGCCATCATCAGGCCAAATGTTCAATTTGTGAATACAGCAACTCCTAATATTTCTTATTGAGATATTTTGAATTTGGCTATGTATATGACCCTAGAGGAGGATTGAAATTTTGCATAATTGATTTTTTTTTTTTTAGGGTAGATTTCCTATTAACTATGGTTGGGAATAGATATAATTATTGTCATCAATGAATAAAAATCAGGTGTTTTATCTGTATGATAAAACATATTAGTCCAAAAAGTATGTACGTGAATGGAAGTAACATTAAACCAGTCTGTTAGTTCCCTATGGTAACACTATTTATCATCCCTTTCTTAGGCGGAAGTTTAGGGGATAGCAATGCATGTTAATGTGAATGCGTGTTACTAACTTGCATTCATGTCCCATTAATGCATGTTACTAACTTGGTATCTTCCCTGTGGTTTTGTGCTTTCTTGTTTTGCAAGAGACCTTCAGCTGTGGACCGACTGCTGTCCAGCGTGACGCCTCATTGCTGCTGCTATCATTATTATTAGCCATTTTTGCCCACTGCTATAGCTATTATTATTAGTCATAATTCTATTATTACTATTGTTGCTATTGTTATTATTTGTAGCAGAGTGGTCAACACAGACAGAACAGACAAAAAACCTGCATGTGTCACAGTTTTACATCCTAATCAAAGCTATATGGAACAGTCTTACATCCTGTTCATCTCTATATGGACTTCAGTCAAAGCCAAAATTCATGTCAATGTTGGATTTATATTTCCCCAAATTTCTGTCCAATGAAGAGGGGTGCTGTAGGTAAGTGACATCGGGCACATGTGTGTTCTACTTCAGGTATTAAAATCGTATCCCCCACCTATTCAGTTACTTCCTTAACTGCCTTAATCATAATTCCACCTTTCTCTCCTTTGTGTAAGTTAATCACCATCACTAATTACTTTAGCTATTCATTTATCTTAATCAGACAACTCCTCTGTAACCTCTCTGGCTCTCCAGTTCATTCCTTGCTTACTTGCAAACTTCTCTTATTATTCCTCCTCCTAGCCTCCTGTCCTCCTGAACAGTTCTTGATTTTTCTTACTTAGTTTTCTGTCCTTCAATCTCTCACATCTTCTAGACACCCCACCACTACATACATTTATATTCATCCATCTGCATTGGTCTCCTCCTGTTCTTCTGCACCATATGCCAGATTTTCCATGTTTTTTTTTATTTTTATTCTTGCATCTGCTGTGCATCCCTCCACAAATACTAGCATTCTATACTGCCAGTGTTTTATTTATCTGTTATCTGTTAATTCAATTGAAACCGTTTTGACATCAAAGTTGGTACAGTAAAGCCTGAATGTGCAGAGTAATACATTTTATTAGTTGTTGAAAGACTTTCTGTTCTCTAGTGAGACCCCATTCAGCGAACATAAGAGGTCATCATCTGATGTCTCATCGACCATCTGGGAGAAGATGCAAGTGCCTTGATCAAGGACTTTGAGATTGGTACAATAAATAGTTTTAAGGATTTTTAACAGTGTTAGTTTTGAATTCTTAACTAATGTAATCACAGATGACTGTGAGACAAAATCACAAATATGCAAAGGAAAAGCACAACGAGTGAGCAGTATTGCTCTTTGTGTGTCTGTGTCCCTGTCTTGTAACATGCAGGCTGAAAGTGAGCTCTAACCAGTTGTCTTTACAATCAATCAATCAATCAATCAATCAATCAATCAATCAATCAATTTTTATTTATATAGCGCCAAATCACAAAAAAGTCATCTCAGGGCACTTTTCACATAGAGCAGGTCTAGACCGTACTCTTTAATTTACAGAGACCCAACAATTCCCCCATGAGCAAGCACTTGGCGACAGCGGTAAGGAAAAACTCCCCTTTAACAGGTAGAAACCTCAAGCAGATCCCGGCTCTTGGTGGGTGGCCATCTGCCTTGACCGCTTGGGTTGAGAGAGAGAAAGAAGGGGGGGTCAGAAAAACAACAATCATAACAATAACAATAACAGCAGCAATAGCCGGGTAAGGACACCAACAGGACTGTGAAGGACCGCGAAGGCTTGGCCTGCAACCCAGGATTTCCTGCGAGATGAGAAAGCACAAAAAACTCTGAGGAAGAAGCCAAGTTAGTAACATGCACTGATGGTATATGAATGCATACAGATGGAGAGGAGGAGGAGGAGAGAGGAGCTCAGTACATCATGGGAAGTTCCCCGGCAGTCTAGGCCTATAGCAGCATAACTAAGGGCTGATCCAAGGCGAGCCTGGCCGGCCCTAACTATAAGCTTTATCAAAAAGGAAAGTTTTAGGCCTACTCTTAAACGTAGAGAGAGTGTCTGCCCCCCAGACCAAATCTGGAAGATGGTTCCACAGGAGAGGAGCCTGATAGCTGAAGGCTCTGCCTCCCATTCTACTTTTAAAGACTGTAGGAACCACAAGTAAGCCTGCATTCTGGGAGTGCAGTGTTCTAGTGGGGTAATACGGTACTATGAGCTCTTCAAGATATGATGGTGCCTGACCATTAAGGGCTTTGTAAGTTAGGAGAAGGATTTTAAATTCTATTGTAGACTTTACAGGAAGCCAATGTAGAGAAGCTAAAATGGGAGAAATATGATCTCTTTTTCTAGTTTTTGTTAGTACATGTGCAGCTGCATTCTGGACCAGCTGGAGAGTCTTTAGAGACTTGTTAGGGCAGCCTGATAATAAGGAATTGCAATAATCCAGCCTAGAAGTAACAAATGCGTGGACTAGTTTTTCTGCATCTTTTTGGGACAGGATGTGCCTGATTTTTGCAATATTACATAAGTGAAAAAAGGCAGTCCTTGAAATTTGATTTATGTTGGAGTTAAAGGACATATCCTGATCAAAGATAACTCCCAGATTCCTTACGGTGGTGCTGGAGGCCAGGGTAATGCCATCCAGAGTAGTTATATCGTTAGATAATGTGTTTCTAAGGTCTTTAGGGCCAAGCACAATAACTTCAGTTTTATCTGAGTTTAGTAGTAGAAAATTGCAGGTCATCCAGGTCTTTATTTCTTAAAGGCATGCTTGGAGTTTGTTGAACTGATTGGTTTCATCAGGCTTCATTGATAAATATAATTGGGTATCATCTGCATAACAATGAAAATTTATGGAGTGTTTACTAATAATATTACCTAAAGGAAGCATATACAAGGTGAATAGAATTGGTCCAAGCGCAGAACCTTGTGGAACTCCATGGATATCTTTTGCCTTCATGGAGGATTCATCATTAACATGTACAAACTGAAATCGGTCTGATAAATAGGAGTTAAACCAGCTTAATGCAGTTCCTTTAATTAAATGTTCCAGTCTCTGTAATAGGATGTGATGGTCAATTGTGTCGAATGCGGCACTAAGATCTAACAGGACAAGTATAGAGACAAACCCCTTGTCTGATGCAGTTAGGAGGTTGTTTGTGACTTTCACCAGTGCTGTCTCTGTGCTCTGATGCACTCTAAATCCCAACTGAAAATCCTCAAATAAACTATTGTTATGTAGAAAGTCACATAACTGACTAGAGACTGCTTTCTCAAGGATCTTAGAGAGAAAGGGAAGATTAAATATGGGTCTATAGTTGACTAAAATGTCTGAATCAAGAGAAGGCTTCTTAAGAGGAGGTTTCATTTCAGCTACTTTAAAAGACTGTGGTACAAAGCCTGTTACTAAAGACAGATTGATCATATCTAGTAAAGAAGTGCTAACTAAGGGCAAGGCTTCCTTAAGCAACCTAGTTGGGATGGGGTCTAAGAGACAGGTTGATGGTTTAGCTGAACAAATCATTGAAGTTAGTTCAGGAAAGCCGACTGGAGAAAAACAGTCCAAATATATGTCAGGTTTTTGTTTCTAACGTTCCTGTGTTTGGGGATAAATTGGTGCCTGTTGAGGGCAGGAGGTGGTAAATTGTGTCTCTAATAGTTAGAATTTTATCATTAACGAAGCTCATAAAGTCGTTACTTCTGAGAGCTATAGGAATACATGGATCAATAGAGTTATGACTCTGTCAGCCTGGCCAAAGTGCTGAAAAGGAACCTAGGGCTGTTTTTATTCTCCTCCATTGATGCTGAGTAATAGATAGCTCTGGCATTACAGAGGGCCTTCCTATATGTTTTAAGACTCTTGCCAGACTAAGTGAGATTCTTCCACTTTGGTGGAACGCCAAATCCTTCTAAATTTTCATGATGTTTGCTTTAATTTGCGGGTTTGGGAGTTATACCATGGAGCTAACCTCTTATGTTTTATTATCTTCCTTTTTAAAGGGGCGATGGAGTTGAGTGTTATTCACAATGAGCCTGTGGCACTATCAACAAGATTATCAATTTAGGAGGGACTAAAATTAGCATAAGAGTCCTCTGTAGTATTGAGACATGGCATTGAATTCAGTACTGATGGAATTGCTTCCTTAAATTTAGCTACAGCACTATCAGATAGGCATCTAGTGAAGACATTTTTGTCTAATGGCATGTAATCCAGTAATAGGAATTCAAAAGTTATTAAGTAATGTCTGCAGGATGCTGCTGAGGAGATGATGAAGATTTACCTGCTGCAGAATCAAGATGTGTTAGTCAATGAACCTACTGATGTAGGGATTGTGACTGAGAGCATCACTGTCCACAGCAGGCTTTGGAATCTTAGCAGAGCCTGCTGCTATCTGTTGGGACTAACCTATGCCTTGCATCTGCGATACCTCAAGAATCTCAAATAGAGTTTTGAGGTATTCCAAAAAGTACTGCTGGAGCTGGATCCTGGAAACCTCTCAACCAAGGTTCAGAGACTGGTTAAACAAGATGCTCTCATAACACGGGAATTTTTCATTGGCAAGGTATACCTGAAAGTTTGGCTGATGTATTGTCTTAATGCTTACATAAGAGTTGATATTTACGTTGATTGCATTTTGGACTGGTATTGTTTGCTGTCATGTAACTTTAATTAATGTAAAATGTCACTGTTCTTGGTACATTTCAGCCATATGCAGAGTTCAGTTCAGCCCGTTGCTCTCATAGCTTGGACATTTTCACATGCTCATTGGCAAGAATAAAGCTGGTTGAAAGTTGTTGTCATTTTCTTGTGTATATGCATACGCAAAAAACAAACAAACAAAAAAACCCTGAAATGCTGTTCCTCCCAGCCCACAGCTGTGCAACAACAACAGAAAGGATAAAGAAAATACATCTCAGTTGGATGTAGACAGCTTTTGTATGTCAACTAGTGACCAGCACTGATGGGGAAGTTGATCTGAATTTGAAATTTCGTTCATGATCACATTTTTGCAATAACAATGATCAGAACAGATTAAGACAGATCCTGATGGTGTGATTATTCCAGGTTATCAGTGTAACTACAGCTATAAGTCTGGGCCACTGAACTGAATACCCTGCATAATGGACAGGAGTCACACAACTTTACTTTCATTGGTTGAAAATGAAATGTAGATCAAGCTGAAACAAGTGAATAATTCAACAACAACCGCATGGTAACAATGGCAGAGAGTTCACGACCCAATTTGGTCGCAGAGAGAGTGATTTGCAATTTCAGCAATCTAAAAAGCCCTGTTTGGAAATAGTTCAGATTTTGGTAACCAGTATGAATATTACCTGACCTATATAAAAATTAGTCTATCAAATAACATATAAATTATGAATCATTCATTTGATCTTGCTCCGAGAGACAGTACATTCTCATCAACTGCAGAGAGAGGGAGAGAGAGAGAGTCTATGGCCTTTAAATGAAGTTTTATGGCATAGGACATTATTTTATGTTTATTTTGTAATGTGTAGGTATGTAGATTTTTTAAAGGACATGTTTATGTTGAAATAAGTATACCTTTACAAGTAGTTATGTCTCTCATTGTATTGATTTGCCTTCTTATAGACATAATGCGCAAAAACAAATGGTTCGAACCTATGTAGAAGGAATAATTCAAAGCCAATTTGACAGCCGTAACAGTGTTGCTCAACAAGTCCTCCAGATTAAATGACAAAGTTTTGGTTATAACACCAAAACCATGAAGCGGCTGTGGCTCAGGAGGTAGAGTGGGTCGTCCACTAATCGGAAGATCGGCGGTTTGATTCCCGGTTCCTCCAGTCCACATGATGTGTAGACCACATGATGATGTGTCCTTGGGCAAGACACTTAACCCCAAATTGCCCCTGATGGCTGTGCAATCGGTGTATGAATGTGTGTGAATGGTTAGCTTCCTCTCCATGCATGGTAGCCCCTGTACCCATTCAGCGTATGAATGTGTGTGAATGGTTAGCTTCCTCTCCTTGCATGGTAGCCCCTGTACCCATTCAGTGTATGAATGTGTGTGAATGGGTGAATGTGATTCGTAGTGTAAAAAGCGCTTTGAGTGATCGGAAGACTAGAAAGGCGCTATACAAGTACAGTCCATTTACCATTTACACATCTTAAGAAGTGCTCAAAATGTTGTCAGGTCCATATGGAACCCAGCACCTGCAATAATGTATGGATGTGTGTGTGCCCACTTATATTTGTTGGGTTAAAAAAAGCACTTTGTTGAGATTAAGGAAACATTGTGATTTGGGTCAAAATTACTACTTCCTCAAGGTTAGGGAGACTTTTGTTGTCACAGACTGTGAGTCAATACTGTAATCATGTGGTTATGGTTACAGTATTGACTCACAGTTGGAAACAGGAAATGAACACTGATCTACCATGACAAAGCCTGATATTTTGTTGACTGATCATCCCCCCAATCTACTCCTTACATGGACCTTTTCACTATATATTTAAAGGTCAAGTGTGTAAGATTTAGCAACATCTGGTCGTGAGGTTGCAGATTTCAACCAAGTGAATACTCCCCTCCTCCTACCCTTCCAAGCATGTAGGAGAACCAATGGTGGCTGCAAAAAATGCGAAAGGCCGTCTCTAGAGCCAGTGTTTGGTTTGTCTGTTCTGGGCTACTGTAGAAACATGGTGGTGCAACTGTGGGCTCTGTGAAAGAGGACCCGCTCCCTGCCAGATATAAAAGATTCAAAGTAACGAAGATACGATTCTTATTTTCAGGTGATTATACACTAATTAAAACATACTCATGATGATGATGATGCCACTAAATTCTACACAGTGTCCCTTTAAAGTGTAACTGCACCCCTAGGTCTGAGCCTAACTCCACCCACTGCATAATTGTGGGTAAGAGGCTGAGAGGGAGGCGAGAGGGACAGAAGAGAGGAGAGAGTGGGGGGTGTTGGGATATAGGGAGTGTGGCTGTGTGAGGCAGGAGGGCAGGAGTTGCTCAGTGACATATAATAATAATGAGAGGAAGACAAACAGTGCAACGACATTTAAACTAGCCAGAAGTCAGAGCTGGCAGCCACAGAAACAATTGAAATCCTCCTTACATCTTGCGCTGCAGTTACTCAACTCTCTGGCTGTCTGTTCCTGTTATCAGCTGGTAAAATCTTGTTTTTAAAATGTTAAATCATGGTGATAGTGGGGCTGTTACTGAACCTGTCCGATTGCAGCTCTGCTCCACAGCGGACAGGTTCAGTGGACAGACAGGACAGACAGTTTCGGTGGAGCTCCTTTTACACTGCAATTCAGCATTTCAAAACAAAATTGCAGGAACAGACAGCCAGAGAGTTGAAGAGCTGCAGGATGAGAGGTGAGGAGGATTTCTGTTGTTTCTGTGGCTGCCAGCAGCTCTTCCTCCCGCAGACAGTCACAGATGGAGAGACCCCCTCCAGCAGGATAGCACCACTGTAGCTTCCGTTAGCTGCTGAAGCTAAAACTGTCTCTCTCAATCAGCATACATTTGAAAATGAGCACAGGGCTGGTGGAGATGGCTGTTATCATTATACCATTTAAATTTCATGACATAGGGAACTCCCAAATGGTCGGCTCTATGTCAGCATTGGCTCCACCTTTTGAGGGCAGATTTTAAACAGCAGATAACAGGTTGAGCCATTTCCAACCCATGAAATGCAGATTTTTATAAAGTTGGTATCAATGTCAATATTAACAACAGCATTTATGGGTTTCATCGCAGTAAAGTCATATAAATTAGTTTACAGCTAAACACGTTTTACTGCACAGTACCTCTTTAAGTCATCTGATTTTTTCCTTTGCTCTCATCAAGATTTCTACAGCCACTAGAGGGCACTGTCACTTGAACGTAAATATGTCATTTTGAGGCACTTGTGTAATTCTGTTGTTTTTCCTGGGATGACAGTCTCATCATGAAATGTATTTATTTTCAACAGTGACTTGTGATTAGTTTTGGAAAGCGCAGACAAATGATCTGCTGCTGATAGAGGCGCCTGATCAGAAAACACTTTCCACTTCTGGATTCCCTGGACCAACAATGTATTTTGTTGTTTAATTTAGAGGACTTGTTTGCAAAGATTACTGGCACCACATTGGTTACCCCATTTCTCTCTGCCACTGTACCATCAGTATTTCTGCTCATGACATTGTTGACGCTCAACCTGTCATCGCTTATTACTGTTGCAACTCAGCAGGAAAAAATAAGTCAGAAATAATCATAATATGTAAAAAATAATGTGATAGGTTTTCTGAGAATTCCTGCCACAGTCACAAGCTCATCATCTACGTGAAGTTAAATATTCTTTCAAACTTTTTACCATGAAAGTGTCAACTGTGTTTAGTTAAAAAAAAAAAAAAAAAAAATCTATGAGCTCAGAAATGTGGGGATTTGGGGCGTTATGACAAAATCAGGGAGTCTGACTGTGAAGGTAGAGGGATTCTATGGGGGACCTTAGCTTTAAAAGTCCTATGTTGTCAATATGTCATTGTCCTGAAATACCATGTCCCCATCCTTGGTTTCTTTATCTGTACTGAAGAGGATGGGCATGTTGATTCCTTTTTTTCCCATCAGTCACATCTGTCATGACAGTAACCTCAGAAAGCTTTAGCTCTTGAAGAACAGCACCATCTAACTTTTTCAGGCTGTAAAGCGATCAAATGGCACTGAATTAATCTTCTGTGAATCTTCTCAGCAATTTATTGTTTGTGTGTGGTAATCAAACTGATAGCTCAAAAAATGTAAGTAGTATGGATTTATTGATATGAGACTGATACACATGCAGTAGCTCTACTGAACGAGTACAGGTTTCAGCAGCCTGTAGGCGATCAGAGGGGGAAATGGTAGCCATCTCAGACCATCTCAAACAGCAGGAGTCCTGGTTCAGGGAAACTGTGAGGCATCAGTAGTCATATCACATCATTGTGTTCCAACTGCAATTTTCAGCTGCTGAGTGTTAGAGAGAGCAAACAGAGAGAGGTAGGGGGAAAATTACAGTAGTCACCTCTGTGATGCAGGCTGTCTAATGGCATGGTGTGTGGCGAACAGACACACCCGCAAAATAACCCAGCAAAGGAAGAAACAATGCTACATAGGACTGATGATACAAAGAAGTCAGAATTACATGGTCATCAGCAATGAATGACAAGCAGAGGAAAGCTAAAAAACAATCATTATCATCTTCATGGTTGCATTGTCTAAAACAATGAGGAGTCTGTGGGGTGAAGATAAACAGAGCAGATACTGTGAAGGGGTTTTAAGGATGAAGCTGGAAGACATTTTCTGAGTGAGAAAGGGCCCTTTGAGGACATTACAGGGTTTCCTCCCCAGGTTTCCTGCTGTAGTTTAGCCTCATTAATGTTTGGTAATTTGATTGTAATATATTTAATTGTTTAGCATTCATACTTATAGCTTTCTTAGGAAAAACCCACTGAGAACTAGTTCGATTTTGATTTGCTCCAACAGCCACAAAATCTAACAACAGTGAGAGTTCACAGCCATGCTACTGTGCCTAAGTTAGCCCTTGAGGCTGTGTAACACCCACTGCTGTTGTTTGCAGTGGCCCCGCAGATTCACAATTGATCAACCAGACTCAATAAAGGGCAAAGGACCACAACAGAAGGTTTAAAAGCTTAGTTTGTTTTATATAAAATATATTAAAACCATAGTGGAATATCTGGGGCCTGTGGCAACACTATTCTAAACTATTTAAAAGAGGGGTAGTTGTCAATATCAAATGAGTAGAAAAGGAGGGAAAACAGTCCAAGGCTCACTGTCTCTTCTTGTCTGCTGCACCACAGGTTGCTTGCTTCCTTCAGTCAGTTTACACTTTACTCATCACCCTGCAGCAGTGCTCTCTGAGCCACCAACATGGACTGGGCTGGCAACAAACTTCAGCCCTCAGGAAGCCAACTTGTCTTTGGACACGGTGCCTGGAGTGGACTCTGGTCTGCACGCAGAGAAACCAAAAGAATGAGAATTCGGCAGTCAAAAAAGGATGACACAGAAATCATGGTTGCCAAAAAAACACACAAACAAACAAACAAACAAAAACAGAATATGTGGTCTCTGTTTGACAGGTGAGATTGAGACAGAGATACACTTCCTCCTACAATGTAAAACATTCAATGAAACAAGGAACATTTACTTTGACAAGTCAAACTGTAATTTCAGGTTTCAAAGAGCATAATGACCTCCTAGGAGGTCCCTGGAGATCCTAGGAGAAGGAGACAGGGGGCATCTTGCTGCCCAATATGTATCAAAATACCACAACCTGAGGGACAGTGAATAATCTAGACACACACACACACACACAGACACACACACACACACACACACACACACACAGAAATACATGTATACAATATATATATATATATATTTATATATACACACACACACATAGATATGCTATATATAATTCATATATGTCAATCTTAATGCTATTTTAATGCTATTTTGTTTCATTGACTCGTGATGCTTTGGCAGTTTTGTTGTGACATTCTTGCCAATAAAGCAAATTTGAATTTGAATTTGAGTGCCAGCAGTGGT
The DNA here is from genome assembly GCF_963924715.1 of Thunnus thynnus. NCBI lineage: Eukaryota > Metazoa > Chordata > Actinopteri > Scombriformes > Scombridae > Thunnus > Thunnus thynnus. The sequence goes on along the minus strand of NC_089526.1, from coordinate 32,733,860 downwards.
TGCTGCAGGTGGCATAGACAATGAGTAGCCTTTGGTTCAAAGCAAATGTGAATTCCCTCCACCACACACACCCACACACACAAAACCATCCACAATCAGTATCAATTAGTGTTGGTGATGATGCAGGTCTTCCCTGTTACAGCTGTACTTTGATAAATGCTAACAAGCTCACAATTGCAATGATAACATTCTGATGGTTTGCAGGTTATCTTTATCTTCTCCATCTTTGTTTAGAATGTTTACATCATTTGCTAAGCACTAGACACAAAGTACAACTTAGGTTGGTGGAAATTAGTTTTTGGTATTTGATCATAAACAATGATGGCACTGATGAAAAGTCAGGGAATCATCAAAATTATCACAGTTTCAGGGGAATATGAATGTGTGTACCAAATTTCATGACAATCCATCTGTTAGGTGTTGAGATATTTCAGTCTAAACCAAAATGGTGGACTTACCAATGGCCCTAGTATTGGCCCAAAGTAGATGGAAGACAAAACAGTGTGGGTAGAGTTTAAAGCATTGACACACAAATCTGATTGACAACTCAATGAGGAGAAGGAAGCGGGATCAATTTGCAACTGGAAGTGAATATACCTCACCCTGTTTTCACTGAAATGTATGGGGAGTGAAATCCAGTGTGACCATATGTTGAAGGTTGGAGTTGGGGTTGATGACTCCCACCATTTTAGCAGTAACTGGAACTAGAAAATCCAAATTTGTGCAAAGAGGACTGAAGACTCAGTTGAACTGAAGTGAGAAGAGCAAGTAGTAATCATCGTGGTTGACTGTGATAGGATGAGAAACATATCAGTCAAGCAAACAAGTTCCAACATAATTGCTCAGTTTTTGATTGCTGTTTACAATAAAGGAATGATCCCATCACACTTTTGCTCTATGAATATTCACTCCGTTTGCCATTCACTTCTACTGAAGCCCATCCGACAGACGATTTCAAGTGTGCATTTCCTGTTTTGGTTCCGTCTTCAGCCAATTTGCAGGTCAGAGAACATATCCAATGCACAGACCCAAACCAGCAATAAACTGATCAAAATAAGTATTGTGTGTGTACCGCTGCTGAAAATAGTCCCCAACAAATGCACAATTTCTTCCTGTTTGAGTAATAATTGATAAAAACTAAAGTGACCTGCTGTTTTAGGAAATTACTGAGTATTTTTTTAAATGAAACTATATATTTGTGAGGTGCTTTTAGGGAAAGATTTACACCTTCAGGAGGAACCAATAGGCTTGGGGCTGAGTGTCACAGACAGGGCAAGGAAACATTGTGGTTTGGGTAGGGAATTTCTACTTCCTTAAGGTTAAGGGCTGCTCCCGCCTTAGGGCAGTTTCTAAGATAATTTATTGCATCCTTCATCCATCTCCAATGAATGCAACTATCAATGTTTTTATTGGTTAATTTAGCGGTGGTGTTTGAATTTCACTGGCAGGATTTGCACATTAGTCTGATAGAACTGCTGACAGAAGAGGTTAGGGGAAATTGGTAACCAAGGAAATGGAAGAAGTGCTTGATCAGAGCTGCAGTGGAGACCTGCTGAATGAAACCAATAAACTATCTACAATTGTTTTTCTGATTCATTCTCTGCTCTGTATATAGATAGCTTATACTGGAAAATTACAATTTGAAGTTCTTGCAGCATCCTAAGCACAAAGTCAAATGAAATACAATGGCTAATAAGAATACACTGTCTACAAAATGTACTTGTAGAAGAATAAAACAACACAGTATTCCATCGATCTTCCACCCACTGAGGTGCAGCACTAAAACTTTAAGGGTGATGCTCAGTTGAATGAATAACTATGTGGGATATAAGGGTATTTTCTGGTTGAAATGCTTCTTATTTGGGTTAATCAAACAATTGATGATACCATGGTCTTATAAACTGTGTTGCTGTCAGAGGAGCAGCTTCAGGCTTTACAAGTAAATCACACCGTTCATTACAGTTGTGGTTCTGTGGTCTCTGACTTTAGAGGGGATGTAGTTCAAGTTCATCAAACAGACTGCAGTCTATCTGGCCACAGGGATGTTATTAGATTTAATAATAATGCAGTGGTATTACAGTTTTAAGCTCATGCCAACCAAATAAAACAACATATTCTTACAATAGAATATGTTATAAATTCTCAAATAGGAGCCGGTATTCAAATAATGGCTGAATCTCAAATACTAGCAGAATAAATAAAGGCCATTTGTTTGGGTAAAAATCATTGAAATGGGGTGTAATTACTGTCATATAATATCTCACAAAGTAAATTAAAATAATGTAATTCTCCCAGCACTAATTATATCTGTCTTCTCTCTTTACTTTTGTTTTTGCTTTGTTTTGTGATTGTTGTTAAGCTACCATCAGTGAAACTGAACACTTCCTGTATATTTTCCAAATGAAATGTCTTCCAGGAATGGGGCAGATTTTGCCCTTTAAGCTGCTGGAAGGTTTTCAATGAGGAACACCTGAGCAGGAAGAGATGGGTTCATTGACAGTAGCTTAAAAGCAATTGAAACCCCCCCCCCGACAAACTGCAATATTAACCCTCCAAAACTGAATAAGTTGTGATGCCAGGTTATCAGGTGATGTTTAACAGTCATCTCGGTAGTGAGAAAAGTGTATCGTATTTCCACACATTTTACTTTATGTATGTATGTTAATGTACATACAGCAGTGCAGCAGCGGCACACATCACATCATTTAAATACCTGTACCACTCAGTAATAATTTTAGTGCCTAAAAAAGCATACTAAAATCCCAACTTTCAAGTCCTTGAGTCCTTCATATTTCATTTTTAAGCAGCGGCCGCCTCCTCACTGACCTGTATGTAAAACCCACAGGGCTGTAGAGGCTGTGACAGCTGTATTTTTCATGTGTTCTCTTGCTTACTAGGACGACATTAATGTTGTATGGGCCCATGTGGCCACCTTAAAGTGCTCTCCAGCTGTCACTTAGAGCAAAGCTACTTGGGCATTAAGGCACTGTAGTGGTCTCACCCTACTCCCAGCTAACTCAGCTGAGTAGTCCACCGCCTCAAACACACACACACACACACACCCACACACACCCACACACACACACACATCTCAGTAAGTGTAGAGCTTATGTTATAGCACCTCAGGACCTACCTGCAGTTTTACAAAGCCTTATTTTAATTTTTCTTAAATTAAATATGACACATTACATTCAGCAATGAAAATTATGTACAGAAAAGCTGGACAAAAACAGAATATTTTGAACTAAATGTCAATAGTAATAGTTGTGATGCTATAAGTAAAAAGTAATGGATGAATAGTTATATTTTCATGTCTGGTCATTTACATGACCAATCATGGAATTATTGCCTTATTGCTTCATAATTATGAAACTCCAAACAACAACAACAAATGGAGTGGAACAGCTAACCTTACATAGCAACCTGGGGGCATCAATGACATAACATGGTAAATTCAGTATAATGTTTCATAATAATTTCCATAGCATAAATTCTATCAATACAACAACAAATTCATATAATTCTCACCACTCTGCTACTCTGAATGTCATCCATCCATCCATCTATCCATCCATCCATCCATCCATCCATCCATCCATCCATTTTCTTTACTGCTTATCCTCTAGAGCTGTCTCTTTTTAAATAAATAATTTATTCCAGTTGCTTCTGCTTCACCATTCTTTCATTCAGAGTTGCCACTTCAGCACCACTGGAAGGCTTTTCATGTGAAATGTCTGTGTAGACCTGTTGAGTTTCTCTGACAGTGACTGACAGCTTTACAGCAATCAAAAAAACAGCCAAGTGGAACCTACAGTAATTGATTAGTAAGTGAGAATAATATTTTAAGTTGAAAAGAGGAAGTGTGAGCAGCAGAGTGGTGAGTCATCTGATGTACTGATGGAATTAACACCATGCAAATGTACATGAACGGAATAGATCATGACAGCAGGTAAACATGGAGGAGTTGAGTTTCCATCAGCAGCAAGCCAGAGCATTATATGTATTATATTACAGCAGAAATTAGAAATAAAAGTCTAAATAAATCTGCAGTTGATGTAAACAAAACAACTTTGAGAACATTTGGTATGTCAAATACTACAAAGCAATATTTTGTCCATATACATGTATGTCCTCAAAACTGATCAAATCAGTTCCTCTCTCAGTGATAAAACAACAGAACAGTAGTTTTCAGGCAGAATTCTGGATTTTGGATTTTACTGGACACTAACCATAAATCTTGAAATCCTAATAAGATATACAGACAGGAAGATATTATGGAAATAAGTATTATAAATACTGCTTTTAAGTTTTCATAAATACTGCTGAGGGAAATTAGTGCATTGTCCCCAACTCATTTTACAAAACCACACACTGTGAGAGGATTTATATGGGATTTCACAGTTGCCATCACACTTAAATGATTCCGATGTTGGAGAGCTTTTAATAATTCTTGGCATTGATTTCTGAGGCAGCTTTGAATCATGGCTTAATGTTTTGAGGGAATAACAATTAATTTGCGGTGCTGATTGATGTCAGGAAAACTCATTTCGCCCCACAGGAAAAAGGAAACATCTCTGACACGTTCAACAGCAACCTACATTTTACACTGGCTTATAATCCAATTAGCAGAGCAGCATTTATAGTGGGTCTAAGCACAAGAATAAATCTCTGTGTCTCACTCACTGTAATGGATACTGGAACATCTAACATTACTGAAAATGACAACACTGGTAAAAAAACAAAAAAGAAAACATGTCCATGCAGTAGCTCCTCAGCCATGTTTCACTGTTTATGTTTCCATGTTCTTACTGTCAGTGAGCTAATAATATCACCCTGACATTGATACTAGTGGCACCTTTGTTTTGTGATTGATGTTGTACACAAGTTGAAGCAGCCATGTTGTCTGTGTTTAACCAGTCACCTACAGTTGGCCTTGCAAGCTCGGCCCCAATAGCTTCTGAACCATCAGAAACTATCCCTGCAGCAGGGACCATTTTTACACCTGGAACTATCCTACTAAATTCTAAAGGCATTCTTTTAGTTGGTCTGTGTTCTCTGTCTCGCTGCCATTTTTCCTGCTGTTCCCTTGTCTGTTTTTCTTCTTCTTTTTTTATGAGATTCCAGCAGGCTGTACGCTATGAGGCATGTAATGCTGCCTGCTACATGTGCAGTTTTTCCCCTCATCCATTTCCGTTGCGCATTGCATTGTGGGACAATAGTGTCCTCTCACAGCACACTCAAAAATCAATGTAAGCTTACTGAAAGACCATGAAAGTGGTTCAAGCAGGAGCATCAGTAAATCAGTCTGCATTGATTTCTAAATGAATGTGGGCAGGGGTGGAGCTAGACTCTCAGCACAGAGGGGGTGGAGCAGGAGGTGGCCCTTCTGACAAAGTAATTTCAAAATTCACAACTATAAAATAGCTGATAGATCCTATCCTTTCCAGAAACACAAATTGTCACTTATTGAGCCAAGCAAGCCGACTGTATGTCTAAGAAAACATACAGTGACACAAGCTTGTTCTGAAGAACAAAAAAAAAGAAAACAGGTTGTCAGCCGCGTTCAAATGTTTCAGCACTGTGGACAGCGTGCCGCACTCTATGTGCATTGATTGATGAACATTCAGCCCCACCGCTGATAGACGGGCTGAGATAGATAGGCTGGGATGAACAATAACAGATACATCTAACATTCTGACTCACAACCAAAATTTAAGTTAATAAAGACTAATTATGGATGTTTCACTCACAAATTGTTGTCCCTGTTCAGCCTGCTGTAGTTTAGTGTAGTCTGTTTGTTTATTCCATCATCTTCCGTAGAACAAAATAATCCAAACAGGTTAACGAACTTTGTACATATCACAGTCTCTTTTTAAAACTTTATCCTCTGCTCCCTGTCACCTCCCTGTCCCTCCTCTCTTTTCATGGTGGCAAACCTGCCCACCACTTTGTCTTTGTCAATGTTTATGTTCGGCTCAACACAAAGCAAAGTGAGGTTGGATAGTCTGGCCTCATCCATGCACAAACATAAATAGCTCTTAATGAGCCTCAGACAGCTGAAACTTCATCTTGCAATTTTCCTTCACCACAAACATAAAGAATATCAAATATCTCGTCATTTGGCTGAAGTTTTCAGCCAAGTTAGTCATAAACTTGGAATAGTTGCTTCTGCAGTCTTCACTTCCTAAGGAGTCAAATACGGAAATATGAACAGCACCACGCTGCCATTGCAAACCACACCGTGGTCGGAAGGTCTGTACTGATAAGAACTACTCTAGAGAATGAATAGAAAAAGTTAGGTGATATTCCTGCTGTGCTTGCCCAGTTGGGTAAATCTGTGTTTCATGTTTCATGCTAAGTTTGCTCTCTGAGATTTCAGCGATTTGCAAGAAGACATTTATTGCACATTAGGGAAATTCCTGTTTGTTGGCTACAGTCGTGTTTTTCCCTGTATGACCATGCTTTTGCTAGTATGAATTTGTCTCATATATCCACCATGATATTACAATGTCTGATTTGTTGGGAAACTAATACAAGAAAACTCATTATAAAAGAGTTGAGCCTGGAGGGGAGTTGAAACCTCTTCCTGTGTACATGTGTTCTGAAAATGTTAATAATATGTCTGGATATGTGTGTGTGTAGGAGTTTAAGGAGTAGCTGTATGTGGTGGATGTTTGAGATGTGACGCATGAAGGATAAGAAAACAATGAACATAATGTCATAAGCATTATGAACAATGTCATAAGCCAAGAAAATGTCATAAAGGAAGGTCGAATAACACCTCGAGTAAAATCATGTGCATCCTGTTGGCTTCAGTTAATGTGTGTTATCTCAAAGTGCTATAAGAAGTGAGGAGCGACAGCTTCTCCTCAGTCATATCTGTGTAGTGCTGATGATGGCTCATGCTTGCAAGCAATAAAGATCGACTGAGATCTGCACTAGACAAAAGCTAATTTTTCAGTTTCCATGACACACAAAACGACTGTCATCAGGGCAATCTGCTCAGCCTCCTACATCTTCCTGAATACACGATTTTTACATGAATTGCTTCTGTTTGTTTCTGAGTCTAAACAAAAGTAAACACAGAAACTAAGGACCTGTAGCAGCTGACTGCATAGGGTACTACATCTGGGGCAGCTTGCCTGCTAAGTGAACCACCCACATATTCATCCACGCACACCAGTTTATTTACATGTATGAGGCTGACTTTCACCATGGTTGGACTGTATGGAAACTAAAGAAACTAAGTGCAATGACAGAGTATCCCATGGACCATTTTGAGGTGCAGCGTTAAATGGCCAACTATATTTATTTGAGCCAGAGTACACAAAGAAGGGCTAAAACAAATGAAAGAAGAAAAATGAAGAATTCAGGCTGAAAGGCAGCAGGACCGTCAGGAAAGTCAACGTACAGTAACAGTTGCCTCAGAGAAACTGCTGGTGTTCCTGCACTCACTGCTCTCCTCTTCTGACAAGTAAAGAGGAAAACTTTTTCTGTAGAGTGGGACCTGTTTCTGCCAGACTTGCATAATCTAGAAGTGTCCATGGATGAGGGTAATCCCACATGGATTTACAGCATTTATCAACATTGTTGTCCTGGAGAGTGTTTCACCTCCACAAAATCAACTGGACGTGACGCCGGCTGGACCAAATGCTCAGCTCCACATGGTAAGAAAAATGTGATTTCAATACGTAACTGTGTGAGGAATTACAGGATGTAAGTCTCTATAGTCCAGCAGTAGTCCATGAAAACTGTACAGTTTGTATCTTGTCATTTTATCATAGTAACTTGGAAACTTGCAGGCATGAACATTAAGTTACTACTTCTCTAGCAGGAACAGATGATGATCCTCAGCCTCTCACATACACTCACCAACATGCAAGATGTCCTGGGTATAGATATCTATGCAGTTAGCTATAATGACTGCCACAGACAGCTAGTTCCTGTGTTTACTTTAATTCACACTCAGATACAAACTTTTAAAGCAACTCATGTAAAATTCTGTTTATTTGCAAAGATGAGTCTCAGCAACTTGCCCTGATGATCGTCATTTTGTGCGATAAACATCTTTTTGTGAATCGCTGGAATCTCCATGATAATGTTTTACTCGAGTTGATGACAACTATGCTCATTACTGTGAGTGCAAAAAAACCTTTGTGAGTAGAAAGTCAATAAGTACTTTATCAAACCACCTGTTTAACAAGCATAAACATGTAGAAAAGTGATATTTTCAACTGCTTTGCCCGCAGCGTCCCATCCACCGCTGGTAAGTTTTACACAACCACAGCACATCACAACAAAAGCTGTCTGTATGTAGCCTAACTGTTTATCTGAGTTTGCCACATATCTTGATGTTTGGCAAATTCTTGTAAACTTAGTTTCTGGCTGAGACAAACCAGTACCTCCTCTCTACCAGCGGTACCTGCAGGCAGTGAATCACATCAGCAGCAGAGGACAGAGGCCAGGATGCTGCAGCTACGCACACACGCTGTACAGTGCCAGAAACAGGCTGTGATAATGAAAAGGAAAAGCTATGAAATCGGGAGATTAACGGGAGTAATTACCAATTGGGAGCACAGCGAGAAAAGGGGTTAAAAATAGGGAGATTCCTGCTTCTTGTGTTGGCAGGTATGCACATAGAGCCACAATGGCCACATTTATTGGAAATACATCAGGTTCATCTTTAAAGGCTACACACATGGGAGAAGCTCTCCAGTGGAATGAGCACAAATTGATCAAGTATCAACATCCAGTGAGTTCTGATGGCCATCTACAATCATTAGATGAGTTGCCTCTAAATAAACTCGTGTGAGACAAACAGGGAGTAAGAGGGATTATATCATATGCCTACTCAGGAATTTCTCAAATCATAGAGTGGGAAGTGTTGAGTGAAACACAAATGGGGAGAAGACCTTGAGTGTAATTTTGAAGAAGTGGAATGGGAAGCACAGTGTATTGGTAGTCAGTATTTCTCTTTTAGCACTAGACATAAAATTATACAATACAATCTCATTCATAGAATATACTACACCCCTGACAGGTTGCACAGAATAAAACCTCAGTATTCCGAGTTCTGCCCAAGATGTAAAACTGGATCAGGAACACTGATACACATGTTCTGGTCCTGCCCATGTCTAAATACATACTGGACCTCTATACTCAATGTGCTAAGTGACATCATAGGAACAACCATCCCCACAGAACCAAGAATAATTCTATTGGGCAATACCTCCATGATAAAAGTCAATAAAAACAAAATCAAATTTATTAGAATTGCCCTCATCATAACAAAAAAATGCATAACTATGCAATGGAAAGATGAACATCCACCTACATCTGCTAGATGGACTGATGAATCAGCATTGTGTCAACAAAATGAAAAGATAATGTATAACTTGAAGGGAAAGCCTGGAGAGTTCAAAAAAATTTGGGGCGGTGTTCTAACATTCCTGGAGACAGATTCCTCAACATAGCACTCTTCTTATATTAAGTAAGTATTGAATCCAACTGTCATGTGTGAGTCAGTTTCTTTTATTCATTTATTTATTTTTATTTGTCTTATCTTGTTTATTTTTATCTTCATAGTCTTCTTATCTTAGTCTTTACTGTTGTAACTTATCCTTCTCTCTTTGTATAGCTACATTTCCTGAAGTAATTAGGGGTCGGACCTGAAGGGGTGGGTGGGAATGGAAGGGAGGGAGGGACAGGCTGATATGACCTCTATGTTATTATATTTTTGTACATTGTTGCATTATTCAGCTCAAGGTTTAGTTCAAAATCCAATAAAAATAATGTTAAAAAAAACACCCAGTGAGTTATCATGGAAATTTGTGAATTTTAGGTTTAGGAGTTAGGGTTAAACCACTAAACTCTATGGAAAGGGACAACCCTATTATAACTGTAACATTAACATGACTTTGTGTTAATGTTACAATAATAACATTGTGCGAAAAAGTCGACACCACCACCTTATTTTCTTTCAGTTTTGCTTCAGTTTTGGGAGGTTAGTTTAGATGTTAATTTGGTTTGGGTTAGGTTAAGTTTTGAGTCGTGGCTTCTCTTACTTTTAATTAAAAATCTACCATGTTTCTCTTCCATTTGAATAAACTGGTTAAAAACATATCAGATCAGTCTGGAACACTCAGGTATAATATTGATTTACTCACAAATTCATAAAGAAGAGAAGAGAGAAAAAATACACTCTCTCTCTCACACACACAAACCTCATAATTAATGATTATTGGTTGTGACCTTGCTGGGGTCCATTTAATATCCTCCGTTAATTTAATATACTGGCTTTATAGAAATGCAGTATTTAATTCAGAATCTCCTTATGGTGGACTTTTTCATATTGATTTGTATTAACTTGTAAATTGAACAAAAAGTAGCGAGTACATTTGTGACTGACAATGTATTTTTGGGATATTTTTTTGTTGCACAGCTAGATTATGTAAACATCTGCATTAACTAAATAAAAACTAAAAAATACTGCAACACAACTACTGCTGCGCATTCAATCTGGCAGCTGCTGATGTGGAAGCCTACCCTGCAGTATGCCATAAAGCGAAAGAGGAGAAATGTGCAATTTAACTAATTTTACTGAAAAGACAACCTCAAATGACCTCATTAACAATCAAGTGCCTGTATACTGATGAAAGTGCAGGTAAGTGCGGTAAGTCTGTTTGTTGGCAGCACCTCTGTGAGGACAGTGGACCCTGCAACTCTGTGAAGTAATTGTCATTCTATGAAAACATTAAAGCTCTTTATCTAACCCTTGGGCCACAAACAGAGCTGAGAGAATGGAGCACTTTATTTGCATATATTTACCCAAATGGTTTTTCCATTAGGATAAAACACTCATCAGCATAATAAAATTGCTCTAGTGGGAAAGAGAATCACTCACATCTGGAGACGGTCTCAAAAAAGCCTGAGCCAGTAATTCAGGATTATCCAGGACTGGCTCCAGCTCCTGCACAGAGAAGTGGGATTCTTTTTTTTAAAAACATCAGATGCAGTGTGAGTAGGGTTAAAACTTCCTAATTACTGTCAAAACCTATGCAGAAATGCAACATATTATAGAATTCAGACTGTTAAAACACAAACCATGTTACAAATATTCCCAATGGAGGGTTGAACCCATGCAGAGGCATCAGTCAAACCTTTGGAGAATCACATAGACATGACAGACATTTAAAAATCAAATACATGTAAATGCAAAGATTTCACAGGCTGCTCAATCATGAGGCTCATATGAATCTTGTCGAAAAACACAGCAATTTATCAAATTCTCCTTGTAAGCGGGAGCAGAACAGACATGTTACAGCAGCATGGCTGTCAATTAAGACATACGCGCCTCAAGTGTCACATTTTCATAACTGGCACATCTGTTCTGCTGAAGGTAATCAACAAGAAAACATTTTCTAATTCACTTCGCTCCTAATAACACAGACCCCATTCACACATGGCACTTACATGCATCTCATATTCAGATTTGTGGGTGGATTTGATTTAGCTGGATTACACCTGGTACTAATGCATGTCACTAGTGTTCACACTGACATCAGATGTTTCTTTTCCTGCAACTCACATTCAGCTGTTTTGACATCTTCCTCAACTTCAGTTTTGTCCGGACATTGAACACAACATGTTACAGAAGTACTTATGACAGCAAAGAAAAACAATCCATCCAAATATTAAAACAATGAGATCAACTGTATTGATCTCACATGGGGAAAGTGAAGAAAATAAACAATATAAAATATACAAAAAAATACAGGAAAGACACACCTGCCATCCTTGAAAATGGAAGATAAATACCCACACGAAACATGCAGGCAAATAAAGCATAGCCCCTGATAAGGTAAAGTGCAGCTGAGTGTGTCTACAGTATTCTTGGATCAGATATTTCCTGATCTAAATCATTCTTTAACTATTGACCTTTTTTTTTTTAACTTGGCAAAGTTATGTAATGTATTGAGCAGTTAATACTTGTTTCTGTTCCCCAGGTTTTGATACCTGTACTAACACTTGAGTTGTAGAATTGATAGTGAGTAACAGTAAAAGAAGGTAAAAATGGAAACTGTCCCCCAGAGAAAAATGACAGGATCAGTCATCAATGCAAGATTTACATTTACATTTACATTCCACTGACAGAAGCCTTCTAGCGACTGTAATAATTATGATGGGAGCAAATAAGGAAATCAGGTGACGTTACTGTAGAGCAACAAAGTCTGTGTGGATGGAAGAGTCAACACAACATCTGACTTTAATACAGGAGATCACTGTTGTTCTCCTGTTTACAATTGAGAGTCAACATAGTTTTTTTAAACCATATGTGACTGTGTGTAAGTGCATGTAATGTGGTGGTGGTGCTATATTCTGAACATCCCCTGATTTTCCCCTCTGTATCGCAGGGTTTAACCTGGATGTGCAACCTCTACATGCCAGGTTCTGATTGGTGCACTGGGGTTTGGAGGGCTGTTACCCTTATGGTGCAGTGAGAAATCCGCCTGGTGAAAATGACTCAGGTGGTGTGGCCAAGAGCAGGGGCGCAGGAAATAGCGTGGTTGGGATTGTAAACATAAACTGCAGGAGTTAGCATGGCTAGCATGCTAACAACAATACTCCACAAAGTTGTGAATTATACAGCATTTTATAAAACACTTCACTGTCATTATCTGTCACTACAGTCAAACAGCATCTCTTCTTTTCTGCTTCTTATATTATTTGCTGCGCAGCTATAAAACAAGAATATAAACACATAATTTCCTGTATGAGAAGTCAGTCCCACCCTCTCTCAAACTGGCTGGACATTGGAGAGACTTGTGATTTTACAAGTCAAAATTAGGTCAGATTGAACTTTGTGCAAAGTCAGTTCACAACCAGAAGCAAATGTGTCTTGCCCCACATACACATGAATGGGTAGTGAATTTCAGTCTGACTGCACCATCGCTCTTGCTCGGCCTAATGAACAGGTGCGGAGCAGGTGTGCGGTGTGCAGGTGTTTGGCAAGTGTGTGCAGATACAGTAAGGAGAGCACAGTGGGTGTGCGGCGAAATGTGATCTGGAGAACAATAGAAGATGTCAGCCTTCAACATGGACGTTATAACCAGAGTGCTGTAGTGAAACTAAAGGAAGGGATGAAGATCACACACACCGGCAGCACTTCACTCCTCCTTCTGATAAATCCTGCTTTTTTTATTAAACACAGCTGTGTCAGGGCTGTTAAAGGTGCAGAGGCAGTATGCTTTCTGCCTGTGACAAAACCGCTGCTTGAAGGATTAAGTGATAACAGCTATAAGGCTAAATAGGGAAGAGACTTTCTTTTTGTGTGTGCGTGTGTGTTGCCACACCATAAAACATATTTATTTTTTTAACAGTGATTTGTAACAGCTTTGGGAGGCACAGACACATCATGTCGTCCTTCTGATGACTGCTGATAGGGTGTTGGGTCTGAAAGCATTTGTATGTGTTGTGCATGTGCAGTTTTGAAGTGTGTAGACCAACAACATATCTAGTTGTTAAATTTGGAGGATGGTAAAAATGTTAAACAATACCCAGAGTACTTATGAAAGGGGATCAGAGCAGTTAAAACAGTTTATCAGGCTTACAGATACAATTTTATTGCAAATATTATGAAACTGGGCCAGTTTCACCCTGTTCTCCTTGTTGAACATAGAACACAGCCTGTGCTGATTTTTCCAGACTAATAACTCTTATTGTATAGTCTTTTTATTCTACAAGATTGTAAGCAAATAAAGCTGGTTTGCTAATTTCCTATCAGGTTACTAGTAAATCATCTGGTTTTCATAGGAAAAAATATATACTGATTATTTATGCAGATCACTGATATTAAAGCTGTCTTCAGTGTCTATGTGTGCTTCGTCACCTTGGTCTGTATGTGACATGCTCTGCAGGACTCTGCTGAATGCGAGCGTGGATTTTTGTCATCACGAAACAGTGCTGACATGGAGAGAGCAGGTAGAGCTTTGCGGGTGGGGTGTGTGTGGTGCAGGCTTTCTAACTGGCCACACCCAACCTAAAATCAAACACCAGTATCAAACCCTCTCTTGTAGGCTTGAGAGAGACACAGAGGACCTCTTCCCACAGCTGCTGTCATCTGTGGGCAGCTGAGGTTCACAGTGGATACAATGGATTTCAATGATGACCCAGTTTCATAGTGAGGAAAGGTTCCAGATATCCATAGAAATGTTAGTGCACTCTTGCTTCATAGTCCACTTCTCTGCTCCAAACATTCTACCAAAACATGTCTTTTTCATTTTCAGGTATTAGCTCATGCAGATGTTTTTAGGGCATGAATGCTGGTTTGGGCATGTTAATGTAGATTGCTGCCTCCTGCTTAAAATGCTGAGAACCCTTCTATCTCCCCCGAGCTGAGCTGAAATTAATATTTAACTTCTCATCTAACGGCCAGTAAGAAAACAAACTAGCATATTTCTCCAAACTGTGGCAATATTCCTTTAACTGTCAGTATCCATCCTCACTTCAATGACAATGTATCATCAGTATGCAGTGTTGCATGTTGTACTGTCACTGTAGATGGACCACTACATCATCTCACTGCCACCAGACATCACATTTGTCTTCCTGTGTGATGACTTAGGTCTAAAAGTCTAATAACAAGGAAACATTTACCTTTGAATCTGAAATGCAACATCAGCTAACAAGACAGCTCTGTCCTCAGCAACATGGACAAATTTCTTTAGATCATTCACCGTGTTGCTTTACTCAGCTCTCTGCTGAGTCATCCAAATTAAGAATGGCACTGTAGAGTTACAGTTAATCAATGTGTAAACATGTGGTCATTAGAAATCATTCTGATTTGCTCTACAAGTAAACAAAAGACCACACAGTGACTTTGACAGTTAGCACTAAGTGTTGGAACTGAGCTGAACTGGTTACAGAATGTGATCAAAGACTTGGAGGCTGGAGGTAGGTGTTGTGATTGAGACTGTGCGCTTGATAAATGCTGCACTCAGCCGCAATGTATTATGGTACAAAAGAATGATGACTGTGTGAATATATAACCAGAATAAATGGCCGCACTCCCTGTCATACCATGCACACATTGTTTACATAAATTACTGATAGAGAGTGTGTCAGCTCATAACTGTGGTACAGGTTTTAGACTGCTATGAAAAAATGAATCCAAAACAGCAAGAAACTGTAAACTGTAAGACTAGAACCTTAAGAACACAGAAAAAGACATTCTTTATATTGTGTTCCTAAAAGAGGTGTTCAATGTAGTCACTTTATTTTATTTTTAAAAATTTAGCACTATCACATTGTCTTTCAGGAACTCTTCAGATGATGTCACCACTTGATGGCAGTGCTTTAATAATCCCCTTCTCAAGCTAAGGTTTTTGAAAAAAAAATGCTAATGAACTCTTATCTTTAATGAATGAGCACTGTCTGTTTGAGAGGTTTCAGTCCAGCTCATCATCACAGTGCTGAGACTCCAGTCCTTCAAGTGATGAATGATCTCGTATTATCAGCAAAGCCTGGAAGTCCATTCTTACCTGTCCTCTTAGATCTCAGCCCCACATTAGAAACTGTATCTTGGATATTTCTATTCAAGTTGAGGAGTAGATGGTAATTTCTGGTAATGGACAGGTTGAGATCCACAACACACAGCAGCATATGATGCACCAATAACCCCATGCTAATTGTTTTTTTTATGTAAGCCCATATACTGGCAACAACTTGAAGTGCATAATTACAGATTAATGTGCATTGACGCGTCAGGATATGCCACTGTCCATTTCCCGGCACTGACACAAGTCAGTGCTTCCAGAAAAGCTGCAATTTTGTCACATTTGCTCCCTGCATCGACACATTCCAGCTGCTGCTCCCTTTGTAGTGTTTGCTACAGGCATCAAATGTAGGGATGTGCAGAGAGCCCAGTATTTGTATTTGTATCTGTATTTGTTGAGGCAGCAAAATTATTTGAATTTGTGTTTGTATTCGAATAAATTGGAAGTAGGTATAAAATCCTTCAATAAACTAATTTGCAACAGAAGTCTCCACACCAGGTCTCCCAGACCATGGATGACTGCACTGACTACTTAACTAAAGCTCAGCTCTGCTAAACACACAGACCTGCAGCAATTCATACATCCGTGACACAGAGACAGACAGCATGGTGGATCAGAGGACAGAGACAGAGACAGCAGATGTAACCGACCTGCGCGCTGTTATTTGACATGTTTTAAACAAATAATTTTTAAAAAATAGTTCTACAAAATAAATATTAGTAAAAACCCACTATTTGTGCTTTTCCAAATACTGTATTCGGATTCAGCTCCACCCCTAGTCGAGTGAGAGCCCTGTCTCCTAGAAATTACATTCATATAATACTAAATTGCAACAGCAAATATGTTTTGCTAGACACGTAACATTGGCTGAATTACGCTTTGTTAATTTTAGGGAAAGATGATGGTCTTGGTTTAATACAGAAATAAAGTCTCAATGACTTGTGTGAAGTACAACATGTTTATTAAAATTTAAGCAAAACCAGGATTTCACTAACCTCAACCAAAGTGCTTTTGTTGCTTAAACCTAATGCGGGATGTGAACCTCCAACTTCAGTGTAATATATAGTTGCCCATAGTATATAAACATAATTTATAGTATATAAATTATGTTTATTAGTATATAAACATAATTTCTAGGAGGCCCAATGTGGCCATTGTTTGTTGCACCACACCTTTCTTTGCTGACCACTGACAGCACAGATCCTCCTGCTTAAGATTGCTCTGTAAAGTCCTGCTTGGTCCTGCATTTTCTTCATTTATATGCTGAATTACACCTGGTCTAAGTTGGCTGTGCAACAAAATCAGCGCAGCTAGAAGCACAACAGCAGCAGCTTGCAGTCTCAGTTTGTGTTTACACTAGATCTGTTCTTCCCTAATAAACAAAGAGGTTCTTATGCACATAGATGCAAGGAAGCTGGTAGATTTATTGAAGCAAAAGATGTATTATGTCTAGTGTAGACAGCTACTTTGGTTGAAATGGAAATATATCTGTTCCATTGACTGGAGAGTTAAAACTGGTAGAAACACAGCGTCTGTTTTAATGCAGATGATACTCACATTTATTAAAGCCATATACCCTCCAACTGTATTACCTATGTGTTAAACTTATACAACTACTGTATTTTCATTAGTATAACAGTATTGCAGGGAAAGTGATGAAGCCAGGATTAACCTTCAACATATCAAACAGAACAAAACATTGTATATGTCTGTTTTACACGTTCTTACTCTGACGATATCTATATGTGATGCAAGAACTGAAGACCTGACTTAAAATGATTTTTATGTCCATCTACCAAAGTGACAGTGGCACAAAAATGTTTCTTTTTAGTTGCGATGACAGATGATTACATTGGATTAACATGTTAATAAGTTGTGAAATCTTGCTTCTCTCCATTTAAGAAAGGAAAAGAACACATTCTTGCAATTATTCCTACTAAGTCATACAATTATTTCATACTTTCTAGTTTATTTCCCTGCTGTCTACTATGGTGTTACTAAAAATTCTCTGCACTCTTCAGCTTATCCAAAATGCAACAGCTATAGTTTTAACTGGCATTAAAAAATGAAAACATATCATGCCAATCCTTGCATCATTCCACTTCTTACCTATGAGTGCTGGAATCAAGATTTAAAGATGTCAGTGATTACCTTTAAAGCACAGATGAGCCTTGCTCCTTGACCTTCATTACTATCAGCTACTTCACTTGTTTGCCTATTTGTCCATCTAACCTTTGGTAAATAGCAAGATATCTGGACAACTACTGTGAAGGTTGATTATGAATTTGATATGAGTATTCCTGCCCCATAGGATCATTTCTAATGATTTCAGTCACCTCCTGACTCCATCTATAGTCACTATTAGCACAAAGTGTCCACTTGACCCCAAGAAGTAATCAACATATTCATACAGATAATATAATCTTTCTGTTTTGGACACTCCATGAGATTTCCTCTAGTGTCATCCTCAGTACGAGCTTTACAGTTTTAGCCCCACAGTTGGAAAGGCCCCACAAACAGCAACATTGCAAAGTGCTTGACATAATAAACTCAGTGAAGTAGTACATTTGGGAGGCAATACTTAAATGTGTTTCTCACATCACTCTGCTCACATGTTAACTCATGGAACTGAACAAGTGAACTATATAATGCATTTATTAAGTGCAGCCTCTTTTGTTCCAGTTTTAAAACAGGCTTCAGATCCTGGATGGATGCTATCCAAATAATGGAAAGTAGACTATTAAGACTACAGCTTACTGATGGTCAATAAAATTGAATTGTTATGTAGTCCTGTAAAAACAATGCATCCTCTGCTACATGATATGGAAATATTCAGTTAGCAATAAGCTATCAAAAATGTAATGGCTGATTATTATTTCTTACATGAATGGAATCAATTAAGTAGGTCATTTAAGAAATACTGCAGATTCTGAAGATGATACTGGACCCAGATAATTTCATTTTAACATACATTATGTTTTGTATGCACACTCTAACTAAGTAACTCATAACTACATCTGTTAAATGAATGTAGTAGTGTAAAAGTAAAGAGTTGCATAAATTGGAAATACTAACATACAAGAACCTGAAATTAGTAAATGTACTTTGCTATATTTGATCTCTGGAAACAACTGGTACATCTATGTTGAAATGAGATAAAGATGAATGATATCAGGAGCTTCTATGGCTGGTTATTACTGTTAACTACTTAGTCACTTACTGTTGACTTTACCCATAATGCTGTCAGTCTTAAACAGTTTGCACTGCCAGGGACACCTGGCATTACTGACTCAAGGCTTAAGAGTCTATAGTCCTTGCTAGCAGTTCATGCTGCTCATTACATCTACTGTGTCTGTACAATATGCAACTTCTATAGCCAAAAGTGAAGTGAAGCAAGTCCTGCAGCCCTGCCCTCAGCTCATATGTTAACATTTGTCTGTCACCTTGAGAGCCACTACTACTTGAGAACTCAAGTGGGAACCCAACATCAGCGGCCTCACCAAGAAGGCTCAGCAGAGAATCTACTTCCTGCAGCAGCTAAAGAAATTCAGCTGCACTTCTACACCGCTATCATTGAGTCCATCCTCACCTCCATCACCATCTGGTACGCTGCTGCAACTGCCAGGGACAAGGGCAGACTGCAGCGTATCATCTACTGTGCTGAGCAGGTGATCGGCTGCAACCCGAGGTCCCTCCAGAACCTGCACACCTCCAGGACACTGAGGCGAGCAGGAAAGATCATGATCACCCCTCACACTATGGACAACAAACCTCACGCCACAATGACAGTTTCTTCCAATCTGCAGCTGCCTATCAACAAGGCCCGGGACCCCCACTGACACAGACTCTATTCCGTCCATGGACATTACATGTTATATTAACATAACTCATCACAATCTCTCATTTGCACTACAGTGATCTTTGATCCTATATGGTGCATTACATTAAGACAACTCATATTACTTTTATTATAAATAATGCATACTGCATATTAGGGGTGTGCCTGAATACAAATACATTATTTGGCAATAATGTGGGTTTTATACAAATATTTGTTTCATACAAATATTTTAAAAAATATTTGTTTTTGGGAAGAAAAAAAAAAACGTCCAGTTCCCAAGGGACTCTCCATAACCCTTTTCCTTTCCATAAACTTAGGTTGTAAAAAATAGGCAATAAATGAAAAGTGCAAAGCAAGACTCACCTTTGAAGTTCTTCTACATGTTACATGGTGTGCTGTCTCTGTGTTATGGGTGTGTAAATACTCAAAGGTCTGCCTGCAATGAGTCGATGAGTAAAGTTTCAGCTCAGTAGTCAGCACAGTCGTCTATGATCTGGGAGACTCCAGTTTGAGACCTGGTGTGGGGACCTCCTTCATAAGGTAGTTTATTCATGAACACTTATTGTAACACTTTAATTTTCTAAAATTAAAAGCGTAATAAATACAAAAACAGGATTTTTAAGCCTCTTTCCACTTTTATTCGAATACAAATACAAATACAAATAATTTTGCTGCCTCAACAAATACAGATACAAATACAAATACTGTGCTCTCTGCACATCCCTACTGCATATACTGTTTACTCTGGGTCAATATCCTGTACATTCATTCCATTCTCTTCTATTTAATATTTAATCTGTAGCTGCTCCTCTCACCCGAATATATTGTATATATTATATCTTAAATTTTTTCTTCTACTGTAAATTCTTCTTTTCATTTAGGACCTCTTAATTTTGTGTACATTTTTGACTGTATACCTTTGACCACTACGCACCTAACAACACTAAGTCAAATTCCTTGTATGTAATCTAATTACCTACTAGGTAATAAAGCTGATTCTGATTCTGAGATCTGTCAGACTGTAGCACCTCTAGCATGCTAAGTATCAGACAACATATTTACCTTTCTTATCCATACACCTGGCTGGCAATATCATTTCTCAACTGTTCTGTCTCCTTGAAGTGCTGATGTGGAAATGCAAACACAGATGCTGTATGTCTACACTGTAGTTTCTCCTTTGTTTTATTTACTAGTTGTTCTTTCCTTCACTGTTGTTGTTAAAATTACTTCCCTGGTGTGCATCACAGTGCTAGCCACTGCACAGCACACCCACAAATGTTCACAGTGTTCAAACATATAAGGTCAAGGTTTTGTTAAAGTTCAACATTTTACATCAACAGCAACAGCCTAACATTTTCACAAATGCATATCAATTCATATAAACATTCATGTTTGAGTGGGAGTCCAACATATAGGGAAATACAAGGTCAAACACCCTGCACTTCATAACAAAATATTTCAAATAGGGATATTCAAGGTCATGGACACAAATAATCTATAGCATTTATTTAGTTACATTTTACATGAACATGAAACAGATGCACATTGCAGTTTTAATCGCATGATAACAAAATGGATAGTAATATGTTCAGGAGTTTGATTATATTGCGTGTGTCTGTAGTAGAGTTACCGTGCATTTAGAGACTGACATGTCATCTGGTCTCAGACAAATAGATGCATTCAGTGCAGGCTCAGTGGCAGCCGTCCTGACAGCTGATTAATGTGAAAGCTGCTGAACGGGATGATAAATCTACATATTAGTAGGCCGGGCTGTGGTGCGCATGATGGTGCAAGTGGCTCTCGCTCCATCACAGATGAGCTTCATTGCTGGTCATATTCCCCAAGGACAGGGCAAATGTTATGTTGATGACAAAGATGCGGTGTTGTGTGTATACAGTACGTGTGCATGTAGGTATGATAGGGGCGTGTATTTGTGTGTGCAGCGTGGGATGCATTATCATGGAATAATGAAAAAGAGAGGAGCACCTTGCATGTTGTAATGTGCACCTGTCAGCTGAAGGGCGGTTAGGGCTGCAGCTGCTCCATTAGTGTGATAGAGGTGAGCAGTAGCAGTGAGGCACCAGTCAGTGGTGATCATGAAGGAGACTGCTGGCAGGCAGGACAGCTCAGGAACTCAACTTCTGCTTTACCCTTTATATAAGCAGAGAAATTCAAGAACAGTAAAGTTCTGGTGGGCATTTAGACCGTTGTTGTTTCATGCACTCCAGATCAACCCATAGAAGTGTTTACTGATCTGATGGTGCGACAGAAGGTCACAGACTGACAGATGACTGATCAAAACCAGCCTCAGGACCTTTGCACTCTGGTTGGGCCTCTCAAGCAGACTTTCCTCTCAGGGCCAAGCAATCCAGGCCCTGAAAGTGTAACCTTAACCATCGGACAGCAGAGCCCGTGCTTGATAGGCAAATATGAGGGAGATGCTGCCTGCAATTCTTAGTTCAGTACAAAAGTTGATTAAAAAAGCTGTACATGTGAGTGGGCTGGAGGAGTTCAGAGTCTGCTGTGACTGACATTGCCACTAAGTACAGGTCCTCCAGGCATCAGGCAGTCTGAGGTTTACACTAGTATAACATTATCAGTGTTACATGCTTGGAGCCCTGGAGAATCATCAGATGGTTGCCGCCAAATGTGAACCCAAAATCCAGGACAGTCACTCTGTTGAAGAGCCAACCCTGGCCCTGGCTCACAGGACACCAGGGAGTTGCCTAAAACATCTGGCACCAGTTACCAATCAGCCCAACTGAGCTGACTTGGCTAGAGAACCTCGCTAAGCATAAAAGGCAGCAGCAGAAGAGGAGGCTGTCATTTTTGGCCAAGTGATGGGGGACATTTCTGTTACTGCAGCCGGTCCCTGATCACTTGTAGACTGGCCTGAGCCCCAGATGACAAACCACACAGGTCCTGAACCAGCCAACCTACCATTCCTGTCCACATGCCCCAACCAAAGTATTGCCCGCAGCGAACAGTTTGATTATTTTTTGGCTGTGGCTGCTTTCTGTACTGGCTGGGAAAAAATAGCTCTGTGCTCCGTCAAACCTGTTGCTGTTGTCTTTGGTCCTCACCCTAATCCTCAGTCTCCTCACTCCTCTTAAAGCCTCACATACCTATTTACACCTGCTGTTGACATTTTATCTATATCCAGATGTGTTATCCAGATAATGATCAGCTCATTCACTTTCCTTTCAGTAACACCTGGTACTTAAAAGTATTATTGATGTCTGCATCCTGCTTGTTTGTGCATGCTTTACAGAGCAGGCAGTGCCAAAAAAAACCCCAAACAAACATGGCAAGTGGAGTTGCATTAAGCATGATATATTGTATGGCTGTGTATAATCATTATTTGTGGTGAAAAATGTCATCTTTCAGCTTCTTGTAGGAGGTGACTTGACCAATAACAGGCTGATTTCACTGCTCAGTGCTGCTCCAACAACTCCTTCATTCTTGACTAGAAGGAGCAGTGATGTTGGAGGCCCTAAGTGAAGCAGATGTGATGAGCAGAATGTTTCTATCTATCAGATAATCAGATTGCAGCAAGTTGATTGACATCCCTTTCACCAAGCAGACAGGTGTGTTTATACCTTCAATCAAAGAGTTTTTGGTAACCTTCTTAAATGTACAAATCATTAATTACACATTGATTACAAAATAATTGTATAACAGCCAGTGGTGGAAAATAACTAAGCACATTTACTCAAGTACTGTGCTTAAGTACAATTTTGAGGTACTTACAATAAGATATGATAAAATACTTTACAATTTTTATTGTCAGTTTACACTGAAATTCATTTTGCATCCTTAGGCAGTTCCATTCAAGAGAGTAACATACAGTTACACATATTACACTTTTCATAGACATACAAAACACATCAAACAGTCATGACAGTCATACATATCAAATTTTATCCTCTGGATTCAGATCTCAGTTAGCTGCACACTGATTTTGGTTTAGCAACAGGATAGACTGATGTCTTCAGCCTGCTGCATTTAAATTGGGGGACTCTAAATCAATTATTAGAGGGCAGAATTTTGTACTTGTGCTTTTGTACTTTACTTGACTATTTCCATTTAATGTTACTGTATATTTCTACTCCACTACACTACAGAGGGAAGTATTGTACTTTGCCCTGGATGGCACTGTCTGTCAGTCAATCCAACACCTTGGTCCCAGCTGAAATATCCCAAAAACTATTGGATGATTTACCATGAAATTAGGTCCACGCATTCATGTTCCCCACAGAAGAGGAGGATAACATTGGTGAGGCCAATACTGGACTCTTTGATTATGATTTATATACCTGCAAAATCACATTCCCTTTAGCGTCAGCTCTATCTTGTGTTTAGTGGTAATTAGCAAATGTTAGTATGCTAACACACCAAAGTAGGATGTTGACCATGTTAAACATTACCTGCTAACTATCACCATGTTAATGTATTCATTGTTCATGTTAGCATTTCAACCAAAGCACCAATGTTTCTAAGTCCAGTCTAACTCTTCAGTCTCGTTTTGAATCTGTCTCTTGTGTGTCATCCAGCTCTATTGTAGTTCAGTACTAATTTGCTGAACTACCCCTTTAACATTAAAGGATAGGTTCAAAATTTTTCAAGCCAGGTCCACATATGAACATTGAAACAGGTTTAGCTTGCTGTAATTGTTCTTCCTGTTCATACTGGCCACTAAGAGATCCCTTCCTAATTTGTTTTCAATGTAAGCAATGGGAGATAAAATCCACAGTCCTCATTCTGTGTGAAAAGCATTCCAAGGTTTATCTGAAACTAATACAAGGCTTCAGCAGTCTGAGTCAGTCAAATCAAATAGTTATTTTCTAAAACCTTTTCAGTATCCCTATTTGTGTCCTTCCACTGCAGCTTAACAAGGAAACATAAAGAAGTCATTTGTCAGCTACTATGAACGGAAGGAATGTTTCAGTGTTACATATGGTCACCTAACTATTGTTTTAAGACAGACTTGAAAAAATGTGAACCCATACTTAAACTGAAATGATTTGATTTGAGATTTGATTGGAGTAAACTGCTGGAAGTTTGGCAACCAAATATAAGAATCTCTATTTTGATTAAAATTGTAGACAGGTTATTATGCAAAACCAACCACTTCAGTGTTATTGACTGATGTAGCTGGCAGCATTTACCTGGGTCAAAAGTCAAAAGGAATGTGAGTGTGTGCTGTATTGAGTGTATACTGGAGAGAGAACTTGGGTCAAAACACATAGGAACAGGAAAGCTGTGTTTTATCATCAGTAAAGAAGTCTTCTCCTCTTGCTTGGCATCACCGCAGGGAGGTCAGAACAAAGGGTTATCTGCAGAGCAGCAGGAGGAGCTTCAGCATCTTGCTCAGGGGCATATCAGCGGGATGGATTCTTGCTGCTATGGGGGCCTCTCAGTTCAGATCTCTACACTAGCTGCACCCACCTGTTGTCTATATGTAAAGAAAAAAACAAAGTGGCTTGAAGGAATTCAATTCTGCAGCCTCCAACCAAGAAAGCGGTTTATAAAAACAGATGACTTAAATTGAATTTAAATGAGCTAATATATTAAAAAGAATGGCCCAATATGGTGGCAGTTTGTGTCCAACACAGAATACAATAAACACAAAAAGTGTCTGTGAGAGGATGGAGTTCTTTTTTTGAAAAAGAGTCAGTTTCAGTCATTGGAGAACAACAATCTTCCTGTGCATACAGCAGAGTCTAAATACCATTTGCGTCTCTTTATTTCCCTGCGGGGCCAATATTTTGCAAACCTTTTAATGCTCACTTTTTCTCCCCATCATATCTCAGGATTCAGAGAGATGCTTTATGGTACAGTATCACATCAGTCAGCTGTGTTGCAGGGTGGTAAAAAAAACACCTCTACAGACAGTTTGACCTGCTGTGGTTGCCTGTTGTGGCTGGGGAGGCTTCCTCCTGCCAGCACTCTGTTAATCATCCACTCTTATTAGGGGAGAAAAAACCCTGCTCAGTTTAATTGGCAATGTTTAAGAGAGAGAAAGCAACAGGGAAATCTCCCTTGAGGCCTTGCTTCCCCTGTCTAAATGACAAAGAGCAGCATACTGAGGCTCTTCCAGACCCCTGGCTCTGAGCCTAAAACCCCCCTGGTACCCGGCCTCGCCTGAAGCTGGGCCTCAGTGCTATTGATTGATTTGTAAGCAGAGCATGTTTTTTTCCACCAGTGTGGGCTGTTGGGAGATTGGACCTTTGACATCACATGTGTCCTATCCTGTTTGGGATGTACATGGTCAGAGAGGACAAGTCTAGGTGGGAGTCTTCACTTTGATGTGCTCAGCGGCACACAGGACAGGTCACTGTGTGAAGTGCTGAGCTTGATTACTCTGCTCACTATAAATCAACTGCGCCTCAATCTGTCTTTAGTTATCAACTTTCATCTGTGTCTGGTAGATCTTTCCTGGAATGACTCACTTCATATTGGTTGTCTAGATTCACTGTCTTTTTCAATGCTGAAGCTCACAAGCACAGAAATCTTTGCTGTAAGAACCTTATCGGATGATTTTGTAAAACCTTAAATTATACTCAATGACATTTTTTTAATGCTCAGTATCAATGTTTTTGTTTATTTATTTATTTTTCTGTAATATCTGTGCATGGTAGCTATGGTTTAGTTAGTGAACGATCTTTACTGGTAATAATAATAATAAAAAGAAAATGTTTTTGGTGGGTCTGTGTCAGGACACAAACTTTAAACTCCGGCATGAAAGTCTTACAACCCCCCTCCACCACCCCGCCCTCCACACTCTTACTTTCCATCTTTCTACAGAATGGGCGCACCACTTCCTTCACTGACAATGAACATTTGCACCGACTGTAAATCATGAGGTGCAGAATCAGCCAATATGGACACCTTTCTTAAAGATACTGGACTGATAAATTATGACGTTCTTCACTTTAATGGGCTGAAAATGTAACCATCGGTTACGCATAGAAATACAACAGAGTGTAAGGTGTTGGAATATTAATACTTTTATCAATATAAAACCTCGCCAGGGCACCACCACGTCCTACAAGTAACCTTTAATGTCCGGAGGAAACATTAAAGCTTGAATTTAATTCTCAATTTGGTCAATTAATCAGTCTCATAACCGTAAGTTCTTGTCCAAGCAGTGACCTCTGTCTGCTGTGCTCAAAGAAATCACAACCGCTTCTTAGGATAAATTAAGACATTTATTAATAGCTAAACGTCTTGAGGATACATGATAAGCATAATATAATACATAAAAAGAATAATAAGGCTTGTGAATGATAATAAAATAATAAAGAAAATTGTTGAAAAATAGTGGCTTGAAGTGTGTGACTTGAGGCTAACGTATTGCAAGGGGGATGCTAAGGGAAAGCTAATTCAACCTCTCTAAAGAAATGATCTTTTTAATTTCATGTTATTCATCATCAAGCCTTGATCACAAAGCCATGTTATGCCTTACTGTTGTTTTCAGTCATTGGTAAATCCAGCACAATTTCAGAGAACCTATTAGTCTGAAATGCTTCCGAAGTACCAGAAAGGCACCTCAGTTCCTCTGGCAGTTCTTTTAGTTGTCCTGATGTGCTGAGCAAACACCTTTAGTAAGGCTGCTTTCAGGTTTTGGAACTGAAATGTCTTGATATGTTTAAAAGTAAACTAAAAATGACCATTTTTACCTGGCTTCTGCTTAGAATGTTTAATGATTGTGATTGGATTTAGTAATTGATTCATTGTTTTTTGTGTTTTTCTATATCACCTTTATATTTCTGCTGAAGTATTTCTGCTGAAGTAAGTATCTCAGTGACCAGAAAAACAATGTACAGCAACTGTACAAATGAACTTTGATGGATTGATTGATCACATGAACTGCACTGATGAAAAAGTCACTGCATGATGTAAATAATATAAGCCAGGCATAAACTCCTGTCTACAATAGGTATGCTGTTAATCACTATACAGTACATGAATGTTGTTCTTGTCATTTAGGAGCTGGAAGTCTTAATTATACAGATATATGTACCACTGGCCCAGTACACTGTTTTCAGTTGGTAGGAGATCAGAGAGTAAGCAAATGCTTGAGCAATTTCATCAGTGTTTGCTGTATTTTTTACACCACAATACAGAATATATAAGGGATTATAACCTTTATGTGTAAGGTCTTTAGATTCCTTTGCATCGTTTAGTCAGTTCCTGTATTGATTAGTTGATCACTGAAGCGCAGTGAGACCAACATTAAACTTCTCAGGCATCACTTTACACATAAAAACATGTCAGGTTTGGTTTTCTGCTTGAATAGGACTTAGTTTGCTCTGGTCTGATCATGACAAGGTCTTGATCCCATTTGGACCCACTCTTGACCCAAGCTGGACTGGAACAGGCCTTGGAATTGTCTCAAATTCAACTGAGGTGGTCTTGACTGTACTGTCAATGTTGACCTGCTTTGACTTTCAGAAAGGCAGGAACAAAGATCATCTAGTTTTAATATGCTGGAGGTGTACTGAGAGCTCCCAACCTGTATAATATGGACGAAAAGAGGCTGGTCGGGAGTAGGGGTTGGGATGGTGGGGGTCGTGGCTGGGGTGGGCTGACACAGCTTCTGGGCCAGATGATAGAGCTATAATTTCCTTCTCAGCAATGATAACAGTGGATACCTGCCAAAGCATGGTAGCAGAGGGCTGATAATAGTAAGACTGCTTGAATATTAAAACCGCCATTCTTCTGTGGGAGATATAAAGTAAAGAATGAATAAATCCCGGACATAATGTTTTTTTCTGTCTAGATTTCCAGTCTGCAGTATGCGTCTTTGCTCAAGGTTCTGCAGTTACCAGTTTAACAGAAAAATAAAGACAAAAAAGGATCTGGGGTTGTCATTTAATTTATTCTTCAAAGACTGTGAATATAAGTAGTGACCACACCAAAGAGTGACCCTATGAGTATCGGTCATAGGTCTTAAAATGTAATTTTATTTCAGTAGAAACCCACAGAAAAACATTATCTTAAAGCTGCACAGAACAGTATTTTTATATGGACAATCAGGAACTTGAGGTGGTGGAGATCGAACCAAAGCTAAAAAGAGAGACTACTGGACTTATATTCATCAAGTCAACAGAAAAAAAAGCTAAACTTAATTATGCTTTAAACTGTAGACTTGTTGTAAATCAGCTCTAAAAGTAGATCAGGACAGGAATGAGGTTAGCCACCACCATGGCTGAGTTGAATCCAAATTACCTTTAGATGCTGGCTCCAAAAATATGTCCAAGTCTACTCAAGGACATAAAAAACATTTTTGCAAATAGAGTAAATACAGATTCAATATTTACTCCATAAAAGTTAGAGTCTAGAAGTTAAGTAATCTACTGACATGGGTCTCGTAGTTAACCCTTTATATCCAATTGCACAATTTTTCACCACCCTATATTCACTATAGTGCCCGGGAGTTCTAACATTTTAAAGCAATTCAAAATGAATAAGAGAGTGGGAAATAAAGTTTTTTTTCTACATATAATTCAGGCTTGAACCTGTTCCAGCCATTTGTTGCCTTGGCATTCTCTGTCCCTGAGTTTCCTTCCACAGTTCAAACACATGCAGCTTGAACTGTATGTATGTGTTTGTTTGTATATGTGTGTTAATCATGTGGTAGACTCTTGACCTGTAAGGTGTACACCTCACACCCAGTGTATGCTAGGATAGGCTCCAGCCTGTCTTATATAGATAGTTAGATGGCAAAAAGTGGAGTGAACTTGCTGCAGGAGACCATCGTTCACCTCCCACTTCCAACAGCAAGTGCCACTTTTCCAACCGCGACTCGCGCTTACTGTTGGTGAAGGCCTTGGAATTGTCTCAAATTCAACTGGTGACAATGTTTCAAGTGATCATTTTAACCCAAACCCTGATCTTTCTCTAAAACTAACTGTTTTTTGTGCTTAAAGCTAACCAAGTGTTTTTTGTGCCTAAACCAGTTGCTCTGAGTATATATTTTTTAATATTGTGGCTGATGGGTCTACACTGGATTTAGTTGAAAGTGCGGTGCGTCGCCATACAGACGCCAAAGGGTGCCTTTTGCGTCTGCATGAGATGCCAGAGAGATGTGACAAAGTGTCAGTATTTGATGACGCGGATGAGAACATGTTGGATGAGCGTTATCTTTTAAATTTCCCATCTGGATTAGAGAGCAGTATGTCTCTGCCTTCCTGCATGTACAGTCCTATGACTGTGAGACTGTGCTGTGAGACAGATTTGATCTAAAAGTAACACTGAAGAAGATATTGTTAATATTTTATTAAAATTACTTGTTACTGTTCAATAAAAAAAGACTGTATAACCTTCAGAGGAACCTCCAGTCATCACTGCTGCAGACAGACTATCTGGGTGCGTCACTGAAGAGTCTGCAGGGAGGACTGACAGGGTTTCAGCAACTTCTAGTAAAGCCTAGTAAACTATTGTTGTCTGATTTGATTACACTTTTGTATGGGCAGCAGATTATATTTTCCTGAGTGTGGATGTTTCTCTTGTTCTGAGCTATGTTGCCAAGATCAGATCAGTGTTGCTGTCACACTGCCACTGCTGATATCAAAGGAAGGAGACAGAGGAATGCTGCAGATCACATACTGTCATCTCAAGTTAAAATGATCTTTTCCTCTCTTATCTTGAGTAAATGTAATCCCTCACTCACTATATTTAAACATTTAGCACAATTGCATCAAACGTTCATTTTATATTTGCACCATGTCTCAATTCATTTCAATATGTATATACTGTATATATGGTGTCACGATTTTGATCCTAAATCAAAAATTGATGGAAATGAGCGTTCAATTTCAGCCTTCAAAATCAAAAGCAGGATGGTGATTCTCCCTGTATTTTTTTCTCTCCATCCCCACCTACTTGCATCTGAAGAAAAAAAAAATTTCAAAGATGAAGCAGTATAGCTCACCGATGGCCTGCAGCTGCATCACTTTTGAGACTTCATGGCCACTGCCGGAGTCAGAGAAAATGCAGAACTGGAAAATCCTCCTGCTTCCCCGAAGTCACCAGTATGGCAATATTTTTTCTTCCCTATGAGTTGTGTAAACAACAAACACGTTGTTTACAGAAAAACTACAATTTGTGCTACACACATTGGTAAGGTTGGAAATATATTGACAGATTCAAACTTCCCGGATCAATAACTCATATGCAAAACATTGTTAAAACACAAATGATGCCTCGTTCATATTGTAGTAAGGTAGACAACAAGCTACAACATCATTTTCACCATAACAAGTCATCCTCCAAACAGAACTAATAACATTGATCTCTATGTACAGCTGGCTGTGCAATGAGTGCACAGGGACCATCTAAAAAGTGCAACACAACTTAAACTTAAACTTAGTTCCTGTTGTTGTAAAGTACCCCTCTGCCATCCAATGGCTCTCCTTTTTGTTTGCACAGTTTGTTTGCAATTGACTGGTGAAAATGTATTGTTATTAAATGGTAAATGGACTGTACTTGTATAGCGCCTTTCTAGTCTTCTGACCACTCAAAGCGCTTTTTAACTACAAATCACATTCACCCATTCATGCACATTCATAAGATGAATGTGTACGGGGGCTACCATGCAAGGTCCCAACCTGCCCATCAGAGGAAATCTAATCATTCACACACCTTCACACACTGATGGCACAGCCATCAGGAGCAATTTGGGGTTCAGTATCTTGCCCAAGGACACATCGACATACAGACTGGAGGTCAGTGGACGACCCGCTCTACCTCCTGAGCCACAGCCACCCCAATTATTACATTATAAATAAATTATTTAAATTTGACCATATGGCCTCGCTGTGCTATTGATGCCATTTACAAATCAAAACTCAAAAGACTAACTAGCATATGGTATCGTAAATAGTATCTTGCAATGTGTTGTTTCAGAAATTAAACAATGAGATACAACATAACACAACAATTAATGAGCTTTAGAGGTGCTGGTATGTTGATTGCCTTGGACAGACAGGCTAGCTGTTTCCCTTTGTCTTTGTGCTAAGCTGTGCTAACCAGCTGTTAGCTGTAGCCTTATATTTTATGAAAAGATATGAGATGGTGGTATCAATATTCTCAGCAAACGCTCCACCAGAAAGCAAATAAACATATTTCCCAAAATATTATTCCTAAGTGTAAATACTGTATTTTTAAGGTGATAGTTAATGGATGAATGAATGAATTGTAATAATACTTGTAATGGATTTTCCGAATAACATGGAAGCCATCCATTCATTTGGTGCCTGTCATGCTATTTTTTACCCTTAAGAAATCCTTAATCCATGCAGAAAATCCATTAAAAACCCTTAATGTATTACGGTCCATTAATATGTAATTTAATTTCCCCAAATCTGGGGCATATCTGAAATATTCCTGCAATATTATTAATTTTCCCCTGAAATTCAAAGAAGAACCCTAAAATAAACTAAAATCTAGCCTTAAACACCTTAAATTAATAATTAACGTCTGGCCATACCAAACATCTTGTTTAAATATGCTTTCAGGGATAAATTAAGGAATGATTAAGTGTATATTAAGGGATTGTTGTTTGCTATTAGTCAACAGATTTACTTAAGTGCGAATCTATTGATCACATTTATTTTAATGAAATTAAGGTATTTTGCTTCCAAATTTAAATATAATTTCAAAAAAGTTTATCCCAAAAAGTAAAAAATGAGATAATGAATAATGAATGCAAATGATTATTGCTGTGACCAGTGTCCTACAGTAATGAATAACGCATATCATTTGCAAAGTATTTAATTAAGAATATTGTCTTGTCTATGAAATGTCCTTGTCATTTCTTTCTCAGCTGCAAATAAACAACAATACAGTCAGTCCACATGAGAAGCCTTTTATCTATCTAATCTAATGCCTTTTAAAGCCTGGCACCTGTCTTGTGACCCATAAATACAAATGCTACATAATTGCATGAAAATAATTTTGCACGGTTGAGCCAAACAAATCAGTCTTTTTTCCATCTTCAAGGTTGTTCTCACCTCTGGGGGTGGGGGTGGGTGGGCCTGAGTGCTAATGTAGCAGCACTTCCACCATTAGATCTGTTCCCTCAAATGGCAGTAAACATCGTCTTTGAAGTGAATGCAAATGCTGGACAGAAAGGTGGGTCCATCAGTTTAATGACTGTGTTTATAGGACAGTTATTGAATATCAAGATGGTGGTTGAAGTTACAGCTGCCTCTAATTTTGGGGTTGGGAGGCTGGCTGCTTGCTGGATGGGGATTAACTTCGATAGGACCCAATCACCTCCCTTTCCCTCTTTTTCTTTCCCTTCGTTCTTATTCCCCTCCCTCTTCCCTCCATCCCTGTTCCCTTTATTTGCTTTGTCTCATCTTTTTCCCTTTCTTTCACATTCTGACACATCCTTCTCTCTCTCTCCTCCCTTTCTTCCTCTCACTTCAAAGCTCTTTGTGTTTCTATGCAGTTGTGTTTGTGGAGTTCATGTTGATGGTGTGATATTGATTGACACAGGCAGAGTTAGGAAGTGAATTCCTTGAATAGCTGCTGTATGACCTGATTCTGGAGTTGTGTTTGTGTGTGTGTGTACAGCAGCCTACATGATGTGTACAGCAGCTGCAGCTGGGCAGTAGTTTAAAGGAGCTTTCAAAATGGACAGACGTGCGTGGGATCGCTGGAAGCCTTCTCATCTCTTGCCGACTGGTTAACCTTATTACTATACAGGATTTATGTCTTTGGAATATAGCTGGGAAGAACTCATGTGTGGTTGTTGCTCAGCTGCTGGCTAGATTGCTTGCCAAAACTCAACTATGCTCAATCCATCAGATCTTTTATCTGAGAGTACATTTTGTATGTGGTATGCAGGGAAGTTTATAGGCATAGGTGAGCAAGGCGCCACCAGCTGGCAGAGTACAAACAAGGAAGAGGAGAAAAGAGAACAATTTCTTTATGAATCTGTCACACTGATGTCTAAATGCCAGCATTACGTTGTTTAACCCACTAGGGGAACACTCTACTTTGTGCAACCATGTCTCCTAGAAATTACATTCATACACAACTAAATTGCTTTCCCAATTATGTTATGTTGCCAAGCGTAATTGCTGCCTGGATTATGATCACATTCAGTGTTTTTTTTCCAATAAATGAAGCACTACATTTATATATTGCACTGAAGGCAGAGGGACTTCAGGGAATTTGGTGAGGTATGTACCAAAAAATGTAAATGAGCACAGCCGCAGTTCATGTGATTTGCATAAAGTGCAGAAAGTAAGAAAAAAGTAAGGTCTGATGTCAGGCTGTTTCGACGGGTGTAGCACATGTCTGGAAAGGAATGAAATGCAAACGAATGTGTTTTCTGCTGTTGAACTTAGAATACTGGTTGAAAAGAAGATATTTTTGGAGCTGTGAGTGTGTCTTCAATCCCACAATTGGAACAGTATATGTAAGAAATATAATATCCTGATGTCAGAGCAACAAAAAGATCAGTGATTGAAAGAAGTTGAGTTAAGCTGAATATAGTTTAATTAAACTAAACTATCATTACAATATTATTAAATATAATAAAAGGATCAGGGGAAGTGGATGTCTGGGCTAAGGCATCAATATGTCCAGAAGTCACCTTGGTGGTGTGTATGAAAAATCTGAGGATCTGTCTGGTTTCTTCAAGATCCCGCTAGAGGACACTCTCTCTGCGATCAGATACATCTATCACACCCACAACTCTCCTTCTAATTGGTTTGGTTTTGTTGAGTCTTCGTTTTTGGCTCTTTGAATCCCAGGCAGGCTTATCAGGCTGTAAGATGGATCACAGGGAAGTGCCACTACAGTGAATAGCAAATTAGTCCAAATGGTTGTTGTGGCCCCAAATTACAGTTATTATTAAGTCTAAGATGAGCCTCTCCATCACTTATCTGACAAGCTTTGGGACCAAACCTAATGAGTGATCTGATACATTATGTACAATGGAACAAAATACACCAGTGGAGAGCAGATGACTACTATATGGGACTTGCTGACAACAACATTGAGTGAGCACTTGAATGATCTGCCAGTGCAGATTTGAGAGGCCAGACTCATGAAGGTAATTGATGGGGACATTTTGTTTCTACATACAAGTCAGCAGACGAACTTCCTTGGATCACTATTGTCAAAGGTAATGAAGCCTGCTAGCCAGAAATAGTTGGTAATTATGGAAGATTATTAATGACAAAACTATTTAGCAGTCACAGAACTAAATCCAACAATAATCGGTCCTTTAGCTCTTGATACGAGACCACACAGAGACAGATTTGTGAGCACAAAATGGAAAATTCTGATTTGATGCTCTTGAGAATGTAAAAGAGCCCTTATCAATTAATAAAGAGGCATTAAAGCACAGGTTCACAAGTCACAGTCAGGTATCCATATGAACAGTGAAAGAAGTTTTCCTCGCTCTAATCATTCCTCCTGTTCATACTTGTTATTCAAAGATCCCCTTCAAATGTGTTTTCAATTTAAGTGATGGAGGCCAAACAGTCATTCTGTGCAAAAGTGCATTTAAAAGCTGATCTGAGGCTTATATGAGGCTTCAGTAGTCTGAGTTCGTCCTATCAAGTGAATATCTGGGGCAGCTGAGGCTCAGGAGGTAGAACGGGTCGTCTGCTAATCGGAAGATCGGCAGGTTCGATTGCCAATGTGTCCTTGGGCAAGATACTTAACCCCAAATTGCTCCTGATGGCTGTTCCATCAGTGTGTGAATGGTTAGTTTCCTCTGATGGGCTGGTTGGGACATTGCATGGTAGTCCCTGTGAATGTGAATGTGATTTTCCATTAAATCATCAATCTTAATCCTCAACAATAATACATCATTAAGTAATATTGTTAACAAAAATACAGAGCATAAATCTACAATGTTAACAAGTGCCAAGGTTACCTGTTGAGCTGCGGTGGAAGTATAATAACAAAAAGAGGGACTTTGACACTAAGAAGACTGTAACATTGAAAGAAATCTACTTGATTTGACTCATTTGGACGCTGAAGCTTCATATTAGCTTTATCTAAACTATTAACACTACAACCACTAGGGGTCACTATATAGCTAAAACTGCCAATGTGCAGTTTACCCGTGCACCTGGCTAGTGCATTTCTAATACAAAAAAAATGTACTCTGTCATTGTATCAAGGCATTGTCCTCACAAAGTAATGTATGCTAAGCAATCTTTAATCATCAGCTGTGTTTTGGTCCTCTTATTTTATAATCTAAGTATCTTTAAGAACACTAATCACTTTGCATGGCCGTCAGTATAAATCAGTCTAAAATGACATTGAAAATGGATATTAAAGGGAAATATTTGCATATTTGGGTGGTGTGATATTATAATAAAATAACATTCATTACATAATGAGATAACCCATGTTATTTAAATCACCAAATTAGTCTAAATGCCCCAAATGGACAATAATGAGCCATAATAATAACAATAAACAACCACCTAATTTATGGGTGATTTAATACTGCAACAAAATGGACATGACAAAGTCAAGCTCACAATTTCAGCTAATCAATTATTAATTCAGGCATTTCAACAATGTGTGAATAAGAGAACATCACCAAGAAACTTGAGATAACCATTGAAGTTTTTTTTCAATTCACAATATGATAACGCAAATATATATTTCTCTTTTGGTTCCATTCATGAAAACAGAGTAAGACAACAGGGAGATTAGGCTAAATAGCCTATAAACAGTAAACAATAACATGGCAAAACAACAATGAATGAATAATTAACTAAAAATAAGTTTTACACACAATACATGTTTGTGAGTAGGCTCAATCATCTTCCTTTGAACACATGTAATTATACGTGTCCCTCAATCACACTTTGAGCAGACATTCAGTACCTTGACTGTGCATTTTCCACAGACAGCTTTAAACATTTAAACATGAAAATAAATGCATTTCATATTTAGGTAAATTTTACCTGGTGGCAGTTACAGATTTAAATGCCTGTGTTTTTCATCTGGGTTGATCTTCACTATTTTTAATAGTAGGAGGTGCTACACAACAATAATTTAGGAAAAGTCAAAGACTGGAGGGCATGTTGCTAGGCTAGTAAGCATCTTAAAATCTGTTTATAGTGAATGTGTTAGAGTCAGTCAGCCCTAAAAGTGTTTCGTTAGTCCAGTTTAACCTGCAGGACTTTATAAAGATTCATGTAACGTTTTTCTGCCACGGAGGAAATAAATTCATGACAAGTGAAAATGACTCCAAAGCATCTTCCGACGTCTCTACTGCATAAACAGAATATGTCAAGCTGCCAAATACCACTGTCAGAGATGATAAGGAGCTCAAAAGGACAAACAAGTAGTTTTATAAATGCCAACTGCTGCAGAAAATCATTTTTGACTGCTTCAAGAGCCTGGCAGGAGAGTGTGTGAGTATGTAATTATACTATGATGTAGGTTATATTCAAAAGGTAATGTTACGTTTCCTAAAAACAGCTGGAAAATGGTCAAGGGTCGAGTCAAAGTGTGTCATGCCATTGAGAGCTACTGTGACTAAACACATTGAAAAACACTTTGAGGAGAAGAAGGATGAACTAAAATTCAAGCTAACATTAGCTCTGACCACCGACAGCTACACAGCTCTCACAAACGAAAGCTACATCACAACTTTTCGTAAAAATTCACTGGTTAGTTATCGGTTATCTTGGTCTGTTGAAAGCAAAATTAACCGAAACTGACATCCCTAGCATGCACCATCTATTGCTTTTCACATCAAGGCCAGTATTTGCATTCATTGTTTCCTGTGTATCTATTGTGTATAACTAAGAGCCAGGAAGCAGTTAGCTTAGCCTAGCATAAAAACTAGCTTGGCTCTGTCCAAAGTTCCAAAATGAAATCATATTAAGAATTGATAGCATTTCATGGAACATCTAAAACAATGAAAAATGTCTTAGAGCATACTGGGGAATAGCCTCATGCAGATTTATTTAGAGGGAGGTGTCACAGCCAAATCAAATTAATATTCTGCTCTAGTTTGCACTTGATACAAATTGCCAAAACTAAGCCCTCAGATCATTAAGATACTACATCTCTTGAGGCTCAAAACATAGATGACACTCATGATTCTCTCCTTGATCGCTTCCTTTGTTCTCTGTTGTACCCACTTGCTCTCAACTTTTGACTTGCGGAGTGGTTACCTCTCAAATTTGTTTTGTGCTTGCTTAATAGTATGTAAGCACCCTCTCACGTTTTCAAGCAGTCCAAATCTGCCAAAACAACAGGAGAAAATGTAGACAGTTTTTTTTTTTTTTTTTGCCTGTTCATGTAACCTCTTAAAACTTAACTTAGAGGTTGATCAAAGCTTTAATTTATTTTTTAGCCTGAGTTTTTGTCATTAATAAAACTCCATACTTGTCCAAGTGCACTGATCAAACACACAAAAACAAGCCTTTTATTTCCATCTTTCTAATCAGATAAATTCAACGCTGATTTTCTCAGCTGATTCAAAGCATATCACAGTGGAACAAATGATGTGTTGTGACGGTTGTGCTGCCTAACCAATAGTTCCTCCTCTGCACTGAATCTGTGCTCAGCCCCTGCAGAGCTCCGGTCGGAGGATAGGTGGAGAGCATGAGGCCTCAGGGGGGAGTGGGGAGAGATTTTCTGATTTGCAGGTGGAGATGAGGCAGTGGAGAGAAAACAAGGCTGGATTACCTCATGTAGGAGTGAGCACCGGGGAGAGGGGAAAAAGGCCACATCCTCGAGCTGTGCTTCTCCGCCCGCATGAATAATACATCCAGAATTCATAATGCATGATCAAAGTTATGAGAGTTATCCTGCCTGTCACTGCTCCTTACTTTATTTATCTGCTTGGTTGAAGATGCAGCAAGCCTCTGTTCTACTTTAGGTTATATACTTTACTGACTCAGGTATGCAAGGTATGTGGGCTTTTTTTTCTTTTAAGGGACATGTGGAACCCCAAGATCAAAAATAATCTGTTGCTAAAGATACTCAGCTGAAGAGACGTTGGAAGATTTGTTCGGAGGTGGTGAAAAAACAGAAGAGGCTTTCTTCTTCTGATCCGGACTCCTTCTTTAGTGAGGAAGAAAACCATTTTGCTGAAGGCATCGATCCATATCAGGATATGTAGGTACAATTTTAGGGATTTTTTTTTTTTTCTTACATGTTAGAGAGTTGTTTTTGTGCTGTGTATATGGCGGGTGTGTATTTAGGGGCTAAAACAAAGTAAATGAAAATGACATTCGAAAAAATGTAAAAAAAAACAAAAAAAACCATCCTTGTGCAGAAAGTCTGAAACACGCGAAAAACAGGTGTATGGCGGGTGTGTGTGTGTGTGTGTGTGTGTGTGTGGGAAGTTTCAGACTTCCTGCACAAGAACAGAACATTTCTGCTCGTGAAATTATTATATTTTTAATGTCATGTTATTTTTCCTGATATATTTTTCATGTCAGAGATAATGTACAGGGAGCGGGTCATTACTGTGAAAAAAACCTTGACGGGTAATAATCATAATAATCACAATACTTTTCACAATAAAGACGAATTCATCTGATTGATAAGAGCCGTGACACAGTTTACTTAAAAGTTGGTAAAGTCTTCAAGTAAAGGCGTGGACTGCCCGTCCACCTCAAGGTGTAATTATCAGTCTTTACAGCTGGAGCACCTGGTGTGGAAGACTATCTCAGCGGGCTTTTCAGTGCAGTGCAGTGCATGTGTCAACCTGTCCCTTATTACATGGATATTTACTAAAGAAATCAATAATCTGACACAAAATATTGATTTGAAAATTATTTTATTGATTTAAAAATGATTTTATTTCTTCCGCCAAAAAAGAATAGTCCGTTAGATTCTACGGTTGGAACTGTGTGCATAGCAACGTAAATATCTATGAAAACTCTGTAGACTTCTTAAGATTATGACGTTTCTGTCATTCATCTCTGCGTTTCCTTTTTGCAGGGGCTTTGCAGTTGACACACTTAGAAACACAATTGTTACTAATGTTACAGCTGGTAACAATATTACTATTATCACTACCGCTTATCACTTAAATTAGTGTGTAGCGATACACAGCTAAGAGAGGTGCTCACTAGATGTGCTGCCGTTGCCTGGATTGGAGGACAGGATCTTGCTAAACTTTTCCCTTTCTGTAAGGAAAGAAAGAGTCATATCCTGGAACATACATATAAGTGACCCTGACAAGGATGCAGTGAATGACAGGATGAAAGGTACAGAGGATTACGATGGGCTACACAGGCTCCACCCTCTGTATGACAGTCTATGAACGGCTTGCAAGGCTGCCTACCACCCTCATCAGAACCTGGCTGTGGATGAGCGTATGGTGGCCACCAAAGCTAAAATTGGGATGAAACAATATATCAAGAACAAGCCAAAAAAAGTGAGGCATAACACTTCAACATATATGCAGGAAAGTCCACAACAGTCAGTGAGAGGGGACTGTCCTTCGATGCTGTTGAGACGCTGTTCCCCTGATGAGGAAAACTGCAAGAGGATCCATACGGTGGATCAGGGGATCACATTCAGGGGAGACAGTGATGAGAGGGAGGAAAACCAACGATGGCTATGAGAGGATGGCAGTTCCAAGACTTACCAGCTCGTTGGATACTACTCCACATGCAAAAAGAGCACAAAGTGGTACAAGACAATTTTCTATCACTTTTTCGACATTGCTGCTACACACAACTACATCCTGCACAAACAGCTGTGTGCCACCAGAGGTGAGCAGCCCATGACACACCAGGATTTCCAGGAGCTCCTCTCTGCTGAGCTGTGTGGAGTGTTCCTGGACCTCTTAGAAGCACCTCAGAAGAGGCAGCAGTGCCATCACACACCTGTAGTAATTGCTACGGGTAAGGATCCGTCCAAGAAGGCCACGGAGAGGCGCAAAAAGTGCAAGTTGTGTGGGAGAATCACACCGTTCTTGTGCAAGGTTTGCAGACTGCCCCTGTGTGTCATTGTTGACAGGAACTGCCATGATGACTACCACAACTACCTTGCACCCTGCTCATAACAATGAGCATATCTTTGTGTTGAGAAATATTTTGTTCATGTTTCTGCATTCAGGAAGATTTTGGATCAATATGTTTTTTGTGTTTATTCAAAAAAAGTCTGCTTTTTGTATTTTTTATGACATAATTTCAATACTTATATCAATCATTATGGTCCATTGATTTACATAACCTTTTAGCTTAGGTTCTACAGACTTAAGGGATATTAAGCATTTTAAGATATTCTGGGAAATTACATCACAATAAGCAAAAACACCAGTGTAGGCAATGGCAGACCATTTCTATTGCAGATGAAGCCTTTGCACTCTGCTCATAAAAATGAGCATATCTCTAAACCTTAAAAAAGTACATAGTTCAAATAACTTATGGAATGTTAAGAAATATTGTGTTCATGTTTTTACAATCAGAAATGTTTTGGATCAATGTGTTTTGTGTGTTTATTCAGTAAAATTTGATGAATAGACATGTCAGATTTTTGTATTTTTTAAATTTATGACACAATTTCAATACCATTATCAATTATTATGGTTTATTGACTTACATACAGATTCTAAGGGTTTGACGCATTTTAAGATATTCCGAAAAGTGACATCACAATAAGCAAAAATACCAATTTAGGCACAGGCGGACCATTTCTATTGCATTAGAGGTCATTAATAGATCAGAAATGTGTTGGACATATCTAACAATTAATTAACACTTAATCAAAATTGCTGTAGCCTTTGATAGTAAATAACCCGTAACATTATCATATAACTCAGAATCATCTTTATTGGCAAAGTATGTTTAACGTTACACATACAAGCAATTTGACTCGAGTTTAGTGGCTCTCAGTACGCTTACACAAAAAAACCAACACAACACATACGCTGTTAGCCTGTGCGCTGGGCTAACAGTTAGGCCTACAGCTTACGGACAAAATTAAATGTCTATCTGCATGTTATCTTCTTTTAATAATAATGTGTTATTTACTTTCAACTGGTAGGCTAAACGTGAATTTGCCAAGTGCAAGGCTAACGTTAGCTGGCCAACAACCAGCTGTAGCAAACCGTTATTTATCTGTTCATCGTTTATGTTTTCACTGTCACTAACTCATTTTCACTGATTGAACTTTCAACAATTATACGAATTTTACCGTTCTTATTCTGTCATGTGGAATTCTGATGTTTGATCTGTCACTCAAACTATGAGCTAAAGTTGAGCAATGCTCTGTGTTTATATTATACATGATGATATTCCACACTGGTCTGTGTCACACGCTCGCACGCTGTAAACAATCCAGTTGGCTCGTGAGTATGACAATTTGCAATGAACAACATCTGGTTGGATGCATCTCTCACTGTTTTTTTTACACCATCGAAGTCCACAAACAAGATAGAGAATGAATGGGGAGTCACTTCTCTCTCTCTTTTTTCTCCTCAGATCTACACTGATCTCATAAATGGCCCCTATGGACTCCAAATGACGTAAATCTGTCGTAGCAACGGACACCTTTAATCCCTGAATTTATCATTATGAAGTAAATGTTGATTGCAGTGTAATGGCTATAGAATAATGACACAATCAGTGTTTAGACTGTTCCCTATAAGCCTTGCTTTCACCATGCAATTCTGTCTGCAACCATTTATGATCTCCTGGGAAAATGAAGGCTTAATTTATGGCACAAAGGAAGTGCATTAATTATTGCGCAACCAAAAGAGGTAGAGGATAGCATTAGCTATGTTGTTAACGCTACTGCTAGCTACTGTTAGCATCCAGATGATTGATGATTTCTTCATGGAGCTAGGCTCTGAGGAAAATGGAAAGCAATCGAGTTGTCTTTGTGAAAGAGGTGCAAGCAATAATACCACTTGGAAATGCTAAATACAAACATCTTACCATGTGAATAATCAAGAAAGCTGTCTGCTTTCATCACTGCCCAGAGATAATCTCTGGAGATTTAGTCAAATGCTTTTTTTGATCAAGACCGGTAATATAAAAACCTTCAGTTTCATCAGGTTTGTAAAAGATTTCTCTTAAAGTGCTAATGTCCTGAATGGTTCAGGGCAGAATGTTGAAAAATCCTCTAATTGCACGTTTGTTCTTTATCTATAATTTCCTCTAATATATCATCAGTCTATTCATAATTATCTTAGCAAATATTTTATAGTCAATATTCATAATGGTAATAGTATTCATCACCTTTTTTATATAATAAGCAAAGAACACCTTCATAAAAAGAGTCCCCCCATACAGCCACTGTGCAGACCTTCATAATACATGGAAGTGAGCAGGTTTATGACTTCATCAGTATACAACTGATAAAACTCAGTGGGCAGGCCGCCTTGCTTTATGCAGTCATGTGACCTGCGGGGTTGGGTTGGCAGTCTACTTATGATACGATATCCACACTCATTTCTACAACATGGCTGAATCAATACAGGGACCCTGCAGTGGGATTCAGTGGGATTGTATTACCTCAATGGCATAATATTCTTCATGTGAATAAATATCAGTTGAATGTTATGTTAATGTGGAGTTTGTAGGACTTGTTAACTTGAAGTGCTCCCAATCACAACACACAACACATCTGACCTTCCTGGAAGCTCTCTGTGAAGCCCTTTCAAGGTTTCTAATTTCTCTTCTTTATTTGTCTCTACAAATGATTTAAAGACTCTCATTGAGGCTATCATATTGCTGTGTGCATTTCTCATTTATTGTTCGACATTTTGGCCATCAAGAAGCCTTTCGAGACTTTACCTGTGATTGAGGACCATACAAAACACTTGAGTTAAATTTACGTCCAAATCATTTAGTTGGTGAAGGTGCAGAGTGCTTCAGCCCTGGAATTATTAAAAGTTGTTGGTCTAAGTTTAATTAGTGATCACAAGAGGAGACCTGAGCCGAACCTTTTCCTCTTCTGTCTAGTTTATATTTACAGTAAAACAGCACCATGCAATGTTACATCCTCTTCCTTAGCCTTATTGATTTCAGTGGAACAAAGACAGAGTTTTTATTTTTTGTGTTGTGTTGTTTTGTGAGCCGTATCCTGGGGAAGGATTACAGATGAGGCGCCTTGATGGCTTTGGCTTGTTTTCATTCAGCCTGCAGCCAGTGGCAGACTGAGCTCGTTGCTGCAGTAACAGATTATGAAGAAGTGATTTACACATGGATTTCCCATTTTTAGTAGCTTTGCTTGTAACGCTGCTGTTGGCTATTAGAACAAACAATGCGAGGCTGCCGCTGTTTGTTGTCCCTGTAGCACAGCACCTGCCACCCAGTGGGACATACTGTATCATTCTCTACAACACACAAACCAGTACAGTGGTTTACAGGCATGTGTGGAGCACCTACACATACACTACAACAAAGGCTGAAATATTCTACAGAGATTCTAATCATTCTACGCCTAGTGTTAAAAAGAACAGTTGAAGGAACAGAAGAGGAACAATTAAAGGAATAGCTCAACATTTTAGGGAATATGCTCATTCATTTTCTTTCCAAGACTGAGATGAGTGGATCCATACCAAGCTTTTGTGTGTGGTATTAGCCTAGCTTAGCATAAAGACTGGAAGCAGGGGGAAACAGCTAGCTTGGCTGTGTCCAAAGTGAAAAGTTCACCTACCAACACCTCCAAAGCTTAAGCTGATTAACATGTTGTATCTCATTTGCTTCAATCAGTACACCAACAGAAATGTGAAAACAAACTATTGCCTGAAGGGACACTTTCTGCTGAAAATGCTTGACTACAGACAAAACACCTTGAACAGTATACAAGTAACACAAGTAACTGGCTGGGCATTGGTTTTTATGGGTGGGCCCCAACAACAAACTCCCCCTCCCCTCCCCCCTCAAACCCATACAACTCACTCATGACTGTATAATGGTGGCCAGCATGTGCAGTGAGTAAACCTCATTCCCTGGCACCTTAAAAGACATGCTGGTGATAGACACTAGTGCCCATGGGTTTTAGCCTCCTTGCTTGTGCGCCTGCTTCCCATGTCCGAGGTCACGAGTTCGAGTCTAGAGCAGGACTGTGCTTATCTTCACAACACAGGTAACACCTGCAGTTTATGACTGCTGTAGAACCAACAGTCATAAACTGTCAGTCAACAACAACAGCGTTTGTTGTTGTTGTTATGATTGTTGCTCTCCTGTCCCCCTCCCCCTTTCCCTCTCTCTTTCTCTCTCTCAACCCA
Source organism: Thunnus thynnus (assembly GCF_963924715.1). Classification (NCBI taxonomy): domain Eukaryota; kingdom Metazoa; phylum Chordata; class Actinopteri; order Scombriformes; family Scombridae; genus Thunnus; species Thunnus thynnus. The sequence goes on along the minus strand of NC_089526.1, from coordinate 32,689,261 downwards.
ACCGGTCAAAGCAGATGGCTGCCCACCAAGAGCCGGGGTCTGCTTGAGGTTTCTACCCGTTAAAGGGGAGTTTTTCCTTACCGCTGTCGCCAAGTGCTGCTCATGGGGGAACTGTTGGGTCTCTGTAAATTAAAGAGTACGGTCTTGACCTGCTCTATGTGAAAAGTGCCTTGAGATGACTTCTGTTGTGATATGGCGCTATATAAATAAAAATTGTTTGATTGATTGATTGAATACAAGTCATATAATCATTATATGCCCATAGTGAAGCATACTTACAATACAGAAACTGCATCACCAAAATATACACATATGTATACATACACACACATGCCCTTTGCCTAATCAGTACGAGTGCCATAAAATCTAACTGGCCACAATAAAAGGGAGCACCAATGTCCAAAAACAATACTGGCAAATGAAGCCTGCATGCATCCTTCTGTCCACTCTCAAGTGGTGCAAGCATATGAATATTGCACGAATCAATCAATAAACTCAGGTATTAAAGTCCGTTCCTACCTTTAAAATGTATTCTTCCTGACTTTATGTGTGGCAAAGTAAGTCCTTGATTAGAGCAGTAAAGTCCAAGGGTCTCATTAATAATCGTTGCATACACACAAAACGGAGCCTGAAAGAGGTGTGTACGTCACTTCCCACGCAAAAGTTGTGATCTATAAAAACAAATTTGACAGGAAAATGTGCGCACCTGTATGTAAGCTCTGACCCATGCGTATGAACATTTTGGAAATGAGGGAAATCGACGACACAGATGATGAGGTGAGGTGAGGTGAGGCGAGGTGCTGAAGCCAGATTGTATAATAATCCTCTCACACATTTAATTTCACTTAATATCAAACATTAATTATAGATCCATGTTATCATAAACATCCAAACCAACAGTGTTATCTGTACTCCAGTCACCTCATCGCCACATCTTCATCACCTGCACTCACTGTGTAAATTAGAGAAACACCTGTATGCTGGATTTTGGAGTAAATATAAACGAATCCACAGGAATGTTTTTTGAAGTTGTATAAGGTTGTTTTGGGTTACACACATAACTTCAAGACATCTGAAAACGGGGAAATAAGATGGTAAAAGTCTGTTCATGCCTGCTGCGGTCCTTCCTCTGCTGCTGCTAGGCCGAAGTGAGGAGAGAGGGTCTGATACGCTGACTCTCGACACTGATTGGCTAGGCATCTGAAGACAGAGAGAGTGATTGGTGTGGAGAAAGAGACACATGAATATCAATTTTCATGAATGCTTTTGCATTGATCACTTATGGTTGAATGTGGGCGTGTGGAGGGCTGGATATGAGGCTGATCCATGTGCATATTTCCAGGCGGACAGTGATTTATAAAGGGAAATACACGTGCATTCATGCGTACGCATGGTTTTATAAATCTGATTATTTTTTGGCACCTGCCATTTTTCGGCTTTTGTGCACATGTACACTTTAAGTATGGATCCTACGCACTGTTTTATAAATGAGACCCCAGGGCTCTAACAATGTCACTTTCCAATGACATGTTAAGTCAAGCATCATTCTGTTTTAATAGTTCGTTAGCCCTGAGAACAGATGTTTCCTTTCACTCTTAATCCAGACACCACAAAGGCTCTGTTTACACGCGGCATTAACATGCGTCTCAGGTGATCCCATCACAAGTGGACAGCTTTAAGTACGTCTGTTTACACCTGGTATTAACATGCGTCTCCACATGCGTCCTGAGTGACCACTTGTGATCGGATCTCACTTCCCTGCTCTATATGCAAATAAACATGGACATCATTTGACATCACGGAAAGTTCAAAGACCAAATTCGTTCATTATTAATCGTCGGGAGGACCAGACCGGGGTCCGCTCCATCCAAAGCTGTGTTCAACTTGTTTGATAACAGGATAAATATTCAGGATATATATAAACATTCTGTGTCGGAATAGAGAGAGAGAGAGAAAGAGACAGAGAGTGTGTTATATGCAGCAATCTCCTCACAGCTGCATCTCTCCATTCAGAGACGCTGTGCGCATTTACGCACAAGGCACAGCAGCATAACTTCATTGATTATTTAAATCTCTGACATGCTGACAGGATCGGTCAGGATCTAATGTTAATTAATGTTCCATGTTCTTCTACACATCCAACAGATCGGCTGTTATACACACAGTCCAGGTTCATACCGTTTGGAGTAAAGCAGTTGCCCTCCTGATAAATCCTGAGCTCATTATGTCGAGCAGCAAAACTAAAACCTGTCGTTATCAACTTGACGGGAAAGAAGCAACTATCCAGCAACATTTAGCTTCTGAAATATTTTTTAGACAGACAAGCAAAAAGTTAATGGTTTAATTTATATTCTAATGGTCGATTTGAAGAGACTGAAGACTGAAGCTCTTTATGTGTGACTATTTTCTGTTTAAAGTACAGATGATGACAACTGAGATGATAAAGATTATGATCTAATGATGATAGTAGTACATGTGTGCTGTACACATACTGTATGAACTATTATCATACATTCAGAGCAAACTAGAAAACATTTCATTAACATTTCATACATTCTTTGAGGCCTGAAACAGGTTCAAGTTATGTGCTGCATATAGATAAAGACAAAAGATGTCCTCCACCCTGAAACACAAACCAGACATTGCCTTTCTGACTCATATGGGCATTTTCTGAATTTTTTTTTTTCTTTTTTATGACTACATCTGACATCACACTGACAACATCATGGTCACAGATTAAAGAAAGCGACATTGACTGATGGAAATGACTGATGCAAACAGCAGCCTCCATTGTAAAAATCACACTTTGATCAAAAAGTCTTCCTTCATTAACACCACTATCCAATCCTCCTCCTCCCTAACCTTCTCAGAGAAAACATTCAATTCATACAATGACTGGAGATCCTTGTCAGGTTAACACATCGAACGCTGCGTTTGAACAACCAATGCTGACATTTTTCTGATGAGAAAAGTCTTGGGTCTCCAGGAATATTTATAACCATAATGCCTTGAAGAAATTTCTGTAAACAAAATACATGAAAAACCTACAAGAGACAACAGCAGATTGTCTCTTGTAAATGTGTATTGATTGTGCTGACTTGCCACATTCTCTGATGATAAATAATGACCATGCAGAGAAATTCTGTATGTTGGTGTCAGCTGCTGACAGCAGTATTACTTCTGTGTAGATGTTATCGTCCGTTGAAGAAAAGGTGACATGTCATTCGGGTCTCTCTCTCCCAGGGCGGGGTGGTGGCGGTGGGGGCATTGTATCCTCACCACAGGTTGATCTCAGACGCCCTAATCTGGTCACGCTCCATTAGTCCGCCGTGGGTCTCACTCAGTGTAATCTGGTCATGGCTTGTAAAGTCCGGGTGGTTCTCCCTCAGTGTAATTTGGGATTATGTCTGTAAAGCTCCTGTGGTGGGGATCAGAGGCGGATAAACGCCTGTGACTTTCCCTTTTCAACATTCTCCCCTGAACCATTCAGCCCTCTGTTTACTGGGCCAATAATCTGTTAGCTCACAGGCCGAGAAACACAACAGCATAACCCCTTTTATTTTTCACAGGAAAAAATGTATTGTCGTCTGATTCAGCACCATATCCCCCTTTGACACATTCTGCATGGTGTGATTTTTCATTTCTTTCTGATCCCACCCACTTTTTCATCCCTTAGAGCTGTGTGTTGGTGTGTGTGTGTGTGCGTGTGCCTGTGTGTGTGTTTATTCTTAGAAGATTTAGCAATGTGTTTCATCTCCTCTTCCTGACACAGTCCAAGGTGCTGCCATTGTTTTTGTTACATGATAGGCTTGGCTAAACCTTATGAATTTTACCTATGATTTAACACAGCACCAAAGATTCTCAGGATATGTTTCCGCTCCAGCACACAGGACTCCAGCCAAATCCCTCCTACCACAAACAGCAGCCTCTTTCCTCATCAGTATGGCAATTCTAACCTTTCTTCTTCTCACATTTCTCTCCGGGAAAACACAAGCATTTTTATTTTAACACATTTCTTTTTGTAGCTTCCAACCTGTATAAACACATGAAAAATACACCTTATTTAGAAAGTCCAACTGTCAGGTGTTAAAAAAAAGATTCAGCTTATTGTTATTGCTTATTGTAGCCAACCCCCAATTCTGAAAGTAAACCAGAGCTCATTTGGACTCTATTTCAAACCTTAAACCAGGGTCTAACATTAGTGGTGGAAGGTAAATACTGAGCTTGATTACACTTCCAAGTACTTGTTCTTCACTTGAGTATTGAAATGTTATGCTACTTTATACCCGCCCCGCTGTGATGTGACGGTGTTTATATCAAACAGCCCCTCAGTCCTTGAGGCCCCAGCAATACACCCGGCAAGTGTGAAGTTCTCTAGATACAGAAAGGACACACTTACATACAAACAGACAGAGATTCCTTGCTTTTTAGCTAGATGAACTGTGGTGTCCATTCAAATATGTTTGACACATCCTGCATTAAGTCTTGAATGTACATGTCTTTCTCTCCAGGATTTTTTCCAGAGGGTGGGAGGCTGAAACTACTAGTTTTGTTGCGCGGCGGGGTTGTCATGGATACGTGGTGTCAACAGTGTCGTCATACATGTGCAGTAAGGCGGTTGTCCGTGTTGCTGTATGTCTCTACACTGAGCTGAAATGAAATGAGTGCACATAAATTGTAATTGTAAAGAAATATTGTTTATTTATTTATTTATAGTTATTTATTTATGAATATTTATTTACAACACATAAATAAATGTGGGCCTTACAGATGATAGATGGATCAATCAGTCTATCTTAAAAACAAATCTTGATTCTCACACTGTCTATATGGTCCTGAATATAGATGAAAGCCAAATCAAGACAACACTTTGACTCATGGATGAATGATGAATCAGCGTTTTGTTTCCTAATAAGTGAAACTATCTGTCAGTCTTAGTGTTACTGAGTTCAACAACCTCTTAACAGCTTGAGAAAACGTGTTGAGTTGTTGTGTCTGTATTCAGAGATCTGTAAGTCCTTTTATAGCAGGTTTTAATCTTGTGCTTTGACTTTTGCTTGTTAGGATGTTGTTTAGTTTGGATAACAGATTGTGCCTTAAAAAATATTTACAGCACAGTAGTTCATCTAGATACAGGTGTACAGTATTTTTCTGCCTCCCGCTTTGAATGAAGTTAAAATACCCCTGCCCAAGGTTGAACAAATTACAACCATGTTTTTTCATAACTTTAATATGCCTAATTTTTGAAATGGATGGTTGTATAAACATATTTTACTGCAAAATTAGTTAATGTGGTTGATGTTTGGATCCTAACCAAAACTGAAAATAGTGAAAATTTAGGTTTCTCCAAAGGGACATCGTCTGCCTTCTTACATGTATCTCTGGAAATAATAATCAGAATGTCACCAAATTTGGACTGGATGTTCACAAACAGTTTTTGCATACAGTAAATCAAACATTTCATCAATACCTTTGCTACCTATCTACCTATTTATCTTTGAAATGTATCCACATAAACACAGATGAATTATAGGCGGAAATTAAAAGAAAATCCAAAAGGTATGTTTGCAATTATTAAAGTAAGGAGACCAGTCACCCAAAAAATGTCATTTATATGTATCAAAGACTGTTATCTTATAAAAGTAGGTAATTTGACTATTCACTTAACCCTCTGATGTCACCAGCCCCTAACAGGTAACCAGTGCAGCCGTCACTTCAAACGGACAAATACAATAGGGCTCTATTGGTTTAAATGTGTGAAGAAAAGGACACAAACCATAGATTAAGCCAAAAACTATATACATTTCATACAATCAGGTTCAAATAAACATTTTTTTCCCTTCCGGATCTTCAAAACCTCCCACCAAGATGATCGTCTGTTCCTCAGTGAGTCTAAGTGGACCTGAGCTGGTTATGTAATTGAAAACAAAAGCAGAAAGTGTAGCCATGTTGCCACTGCTTGTCAAGCACCTCCTGTAATTTGACACTTTATTGTGCCCTGAGATCACATGTGTTGTTCCTGCAACCTCATGTCTTTGTCTGTTTTTGCTTGACGTAGTTTGGGTGGTCATATTGGTCAAAAACCATGGCAACACAATTGATTTTTTCCTCTACCATAACAGTGAAAAGATTCTTTTGAGAGGGTGTTCTGTGTACTGCAACCCTGATTCATTCAGACTCTGAGGTAATGCCATACCATCTATGCTATATGCAGGTGGTCCTGTTATATCAGGTAAGTGGAACTCATCACAATCAACTCTGCCTACTTGGCTGGGTCAGCTTTGGAGGTTTTTCTCATCCTGCCATCATCATAGAACAAAGCAGGTGGTAGAGCAGCTAACTCATGAGACATCATGTTCTCTGTGGACACGTCTTTGGCTTGAAACTGCTAGAAGTCTCCTTAAAATAGCCCGAGTCCATCCGATGCTGTCCAGACTTGTTTTTCGATACAGGTGCTTTTTACAGGTGATTTTCTTTTCTCTATTTCCCAGAAACTTTGTTCTTGTGTCCTACGCAAGGCACTTCTTTATGAACTTCAAGGAAACAGGAGAAACTTTTTGCCACCATTTTTGAGACAATTTGAACGGTGACAATGTTTACAAGTCAGGCCTGGTCAGTTGCCTCACAGTTGAAGCTCTGCTCATCAGACAGCCGTGCAACAAAGCCACTTTCTTGCAGGAACTTGTACAACTCTGGATGCTGTTGCAGAAATGTTCTCATTTCATCAACATAAATTAGCATGTACTTGGAATAGTTGTTTCTTCCAGCAGCCTCAAACCATGGTAAAACTTCCACCATTAAGTTCAAGTGAAGTTAAAAGTCTGCATCTCTTTCTGCTTACTTCCTGCTATTGAAAAAATGTGAACTTACTCAATGACTTCATCAATGTGTTGATCTTTGATTTCTTAGATGAGTTGTTTTGTTGATGCCCTGTCTTTGGCATGGAGTGAATATTATATATCCCCCATTTGTTCCATGAGGTTAATTGTTCCTGTCCTTGTTGTTCTGTCCATGACATCATTGCTTTCCAAGAGTCGAAATAGAGCTTCTAGGATTCAAGCTTCTTACCCCCCCTTGACAGCTGTTTGCAGTCCACCATCTCCATAGAGTTTGCCAATGCTTGCAAGATAAGCCATAGTGATGTGCATGCTTTCCAATCGCATCGTTACCTTTCCATGAAGAGAAGGAATCTTCAGGGCTTTGCTATAAATTCCAAGGTCGGCAGTTACAAGAATATGCTTTTACCCCAGTTGTGCAGAGAGCTGTGTAAGGCAAATCAGTGCTGTGTAGATTGTAGAATAATCAGTTGGTGAAGCTTTCATGAAAGGTATATATCGCACAGCAACAACTGGAGGTGACTTATCTGTGATGAATAAAATGAACGCAGACAATGATGGGACATGCTGTTCTTTCCCCTCGATGAACCAGGCCAGCTTCCATAGTGTGTCTAACTTTCCAGCTGGTGTGGAGAAGTCACTCTTTGCAGAAGTTGTGATGGCTCATGTATGGCTTGAGGTTCTGGTCTGATAGGTGGTCTTGAGTATCTAGACAATAAATTAAACATGACTTAGTTGTGCCATCATACATTTTCTCAGAAAAACAAACTAATATAATACTTAATTGACTAGACACTGACATTACACAAATATGTTCAGCCTCCCTGTGAAGCTCCTCTTCATCTACATCATACAGTAGTTGTTCAAGGCAGAAAGGGACTTCTATGGAAACCTGGCAAGACCATGGACCTCTGTTGTGGTCTGACCTTGTCTGTAACTTGCTTTCCTACCAGATTTTCCTTATTTTATCAAAATTGTCAATTGCAGTATTAATCATACCAGGGTCTGAGATTCCACTGAGGCCAGTGGGTATCTAGGTGCCCTCATTCCTTGTGACAGCAGAGACAGATGTGAGAAACTGCCTGACTTCATTGTATGAAACACAGTGACCCACTGCATTTAACTCACTGATGAGTGCCTTGCTTCCATATTCATGATTTTCATAATGGGAAGCCCTAGTGTTATGAGGGTGTGCATCGGGCAGCATTGTGCAATGGTGTCTTTGCAGATTGCAATTACACAGAGAGTTCCCATTGATGAAGGCTCCGCACATGTTTGGACAGTTGTATGTGCATTTTTATCCACACACCAGTTCATAATGTCATAGACAATGTTGGTTAAATAATCCTGATATGAATGAAAAGACAGATGTTCTTGCTCTCATAAAAGCCTTTACCTCTGCCATGGTTTTCCTCAATATACCTTCTGCCATGTGTAATATGTGAGTTTCAGACATTGTTGGATGGCATTCCAAATTCACTGTATCACCTTTGTTTCCTTTTCTTTGAGTAAAACAGCCTCCCTCATAGCAAGGCCAATGGGTAAATTGGCTGAGCAAACCAAATCTGATTTTCCTAGTTTCTTCAATGAGTGCATGGAAGGCCTTGTCATGGGTGGACACCTTTTACTCACTTTGATGCTTTCGTTTAGCTGCAGCCACATTTCTACCAGAGATGTGATGTGCCAGACAGCATCAATGATACTTAGCATCAAAAGCAGAAAGATCTTGATATGCCAGCATTCGAAGCTGAATTTGTTCATCTGCTCTCTCTTCTGCTGCATGTAGCACTTTGTCTCTGGTGCTCTTGCCAGTTCTAGTGGTGATTGAGGTAAGGCACTGGTCTTACATGGTCTTTCCTGCAAATGAAGCAGTCTCCTCATTGAATGAAATCATGTCCTCCCTACTTAGTCTTCCAGATAATGTGGTTGGTGTAGATGAAGTCTCATTCTGATTTCTGGTTGCATCAGGTCCTTTGATGTCCATCTTAGTAGTGTATGACGCTCTACATAATTTGTAAAACAGAAACCTAAATTTGAAACCCAATATATCTTCTTTGTGCAGAGAAACGCATTTGTGGACTTCATCATCTCTCAGCTCGGCCCAGTCTATAACTTTTTTTAGTCCCTCATACATTGGATTCTTCACATAAGGCCTACATTCTTGAATTAATGGTTTGGAACAGATGATACAGTTTTGCTGTTCAGTATGTCAGACTCATCAGCTGGTGGTTCCATCTTGTTGCTCCAGATGGAACTTCATAATCTACAGATGGACATGAAGCACTGCATATTACTACATTACACATTCAGTCTTAGAGTGAACATGAACATTGATGTCTGTCATGTCTCTACAGTTTATATCTAAGTGAGATGTAAAACTTATGTACCTAGACATCATGCATCATGTATGCTTGGTGTCCTCACTTCAGCATTCGGCAAGGCTACCGGATAGTAGCACTAATGCTAATACTGAGTGCTAACGCTAACATTCAGGGGCATAGGACTGGGTGGGAAAGGGGACTGAGTGTACAGGGACCTCATGTGAGGAGGGCCCACAAAGATATGAATAACTGTGGATGCAGGGAGGGGCCCATAGAGAATGCCTATGAACAGGGTCCAGAATTTTGTGTTACACCCCTGCTAACATCAATAGAAACAAAAGATGGTACTGATGTTTCCTGATGTTACCCTGATAAGTACACAAAATATAGCACATTTAGGATGCACACAGTCTACAAGTAACATGCTTTACTGTTGATATACCGTAAGCTGGGAACCAACTAGCTAACTGTTAGTTGCTAATCCATGGGATTTTCCTTCTTCTGTGGTTTTAAATAGGCTACTTAAAAACAGATCTTATCTTTTTTTTCTTCTCCGGAAGGATACCACCTTTTTTGTGAGTGTGTCAATAAAGCAAACACACTTTTAGCAGTCTTACTCCTCTCAAATTTATGGGACATTGTAAACAGAGGTCACCGACACCAGCAAAAACTAAAGCCATATGAAATTGTAACCTTTATGTTAATTGTGTCCTACTTAGGATAGTATGAAGAATATCACTTTATTTAATATATCCTATGGAGAAACTAGCTAAATCATAAAAGTAGGAATGATAAATAGTAGGATAAATGTCATCTTTATATCACTGATTTGAATGGAAAAACAAAATTAGGCAATATATAATATGGAGGACCTCAGTGTATTTCTATACTGTATGTAATTTATTATTAATTTATGATTTAATTTATAATTAATCTTTGATTTTATGAATTCAGGCAAAATTTTAAATTAAATCGTGAAAATATTGTCACACAGCCTGTTGTCTCATAGTAAGGTGTCCTTCTCTTTACACATTTACACCAATAGAGCCCCATTGCATTTGTCTGTTTGAAGTGATGGCTGCACTAGCTACCTGTTAGGGGCTGGTGACATTAGAGGGTAAAGTGAAATAGTCAAATAACGTACTTTTATGATAAAATAAAAGTCTTTGGTACATGAAATGAAAAAAACATGGTTATGCTTTGCTCTAGCTCAGGTAGGGGTATCTCAAAAACTAAAGCCTCCTATACTTTGCTCCTATACTATGTGTACTAGTGTGCTTTTCATACTAGTGTGAACAACACTGAAATGCTGTTATGTTCCATTAGCACATTATAGTGTCAATATCCTAGTCACTATCCAAATAAAATGTGAACTTCTGAAAATTGGAAAATACTGTAATGAAAATATACCAGATAGCTTCATCTAAACATCTCTATCCTCCATTATACAGTTAGATTAAAGTCATCTGAAGTATTCTGGTTTCACAAAAATTACAAGGAGATTTTCTTGTTTTTCCACAATCTGAGTCTTATGGATCTACAATAGTTCAGGATAAAATACACTATAGCACCAAAAGGACATCTGTTCCACGAATTTTTTTACACTTTTGTCTGGGGCTGTTTTTCATGGTTTGGGCCGATTAGCTCTGAAGGGAAATCGTAATGCATCAGCATACAATGATATTTTAGACAACAGTTTTCTTCCATATTTGTGGTGAGAGTTTTGGGACAATGGGCCAATGCACAAACCCAGCTCAATAAAGAAATGGTTTTCACAGTTTGGTATCGAAGAACTTGACTGTCCTGCACAGACCCTTGACCTCAACTTCCATCCAACACCTTTTACTGCAAGCCAGGCCTTATCACCCAACACCAGGAAGGCTAATGTAACCATATATTAATAATGAGAACTATCTGGTCATACATTTGAGAACTCTGATTAGATGTGACTAGTCAGCAGCTGGTGAATCAGACCAGTGATGGTGAATCATAAATGAAACAGATTTTAGCGGTCTGCCTGAACTGACTTAAAGGACGGGTTCACAATTTTTGTGCAAAAATGTGTTTAAAGGTTTATCTGAAGCTTATATGAGGCTTGAACAGTCTGAGTTAGTCATATCAAGTGGATATCTGCCACATTTACGGTCTTTTTAGCATCAAATACCCTCTTTGTGTTTCCTTGGAGCTGTGGTGAAAGTATAGAAACAAAAAGAGGGACTTTGACACTGAAAAGACTGTAACGTTCAAAGATATCTACTTGATTTGACTCATTTGGATCAAGACATGAACATATGTCTTGAATATGCCCCCCCCCTGCTGCTGCCCTGTTAAAGGCTTCATTAAAACAGTTGATGGATCAACAGGACATGACTCATGAGATGCATGAGACACAGTCTCTAAATCCCATCTCCAGATCAGAGCCACTCCCCACCAGCCATCATAATTAGCCAATTAATGGGATCTAGCATGTGAGTTTGTTATCTGCTCCCTCAACCCAGCTGAGACACCAAGATTAAAGTCCCATCTGAGTGCACCTATGTGTGAAAACGTTAATGAGATAATGGAGAGGCTGGCACCTACACACATATACACAAAGGAGACAAACACCACGGGCTACATTGTAATGATCTACACAGTAAGGATGTTTTTTGTGTGTGTGAGGGTTTTGTGTTAGTATGTTTTCCTACTGTTCAACGGCTGTCCAGTGGGGCAGGCACAAAGAGCACATTTGATTTATTTTTCATGGAGCGTGAGGAACCTTATCTTTTCTCTATTGTTTGGCCACCTTTGGGCAGGGAGGAGACAGCCACAGCTAAGCACGGTGCAGCAGTAGAAGCTGCTGTTTACTACTGGTATCATTATAGTCATTTTTCTAGCCTGAGCCTTGAATTTTTGAAGCATATCATGTAAATTTCTAATAGTGTGTAAGCAGGTCAGGGGTTGTGTGTGTTGATAGAGAAGGTGGGAAGTGACTAGAAAGGAAATATTCTGTCTCATACAGCAGGTAGTGCACTGTAAATTATTTCCAGCATTTCACAAGATTTAACTGTAATATTTCACAGTAAATTACACTATTATCATTTTACAGGCTTTAACTGTGATATTTCACAATACTGTACTCTGAATGTCACTGTGAAATCAATGCAGGCAAGGACTTAACCCAGGAAATTACTGTCAAATTTGAATTTGAACTTGATCGCACATTACTGTGGGATTAATTGTTAATTTTTTCAAGAAAAGGTGTGACGTAGCTTTCATTTGTGAGAGCTGTCCAGCAGTCAGTGGTCAGAGCTAATGTTAGCTTGACTTTTAGCTCATCCTACTTCTCCTCAAAGTGTTTTTCAGTGCATTTAGTCACAGTAGCTCTCGATGGCATAATGTACTCGGGCTCGAAATATGAATATAAATAATAATATGGATATAAGGCACCTTTTCCAACAGCTGTTTCTGTTTATATGACTGCCTGTTTGTCTTTTTGAGCAACTTATCATGTCCAACAGTGGTATTTGGCAGCTTGACATATTCCATTTCTGCTTTGGACTCGTTTTCACTCGTCATGAATTTTTTTCCTCCATGGCAGAAAAACACAAGCCTTCAGAAACTCCTGCAGGTGAAACCGGACTAACAAAACACTTTTAGGGCTGACTGACTCTAACACATGCACTAGAAGCAGACTTTAAGACACTTGCTAGCCTAGCAACATTAATGTTACAAACAACCTATAATGCAACACTCCGTGTAGAAGTCAGTTTCACATCGTTGCTTTCTTCATTCAAAAAGAATATCTGATGTGAACACGTAACTGTCTAGCTGTTAGTGGATTATGTGTATGCAAATTAACCTATAGACTGACATTCTTAACCAGTCAAAAATATTCTTAGTGGTTAACCAATAAACAGATAACTGTTGACATTCCAAACGGCAACTAATGAGATCAGGTTTGTTAATTAACTAATTGACAGGGTTTTCAATCTGATAATATATATTATTTTACTTTGTAACCAAACTAGCATTAGCTGTTTGTCATATGTGTGTTTTTGAAGCTGGAGAAAAAGAGTTAGCACACAGAGCTACGGTAGCTAAGCTTACTGTTCACCCCAGTAAATTTGAGTGTGCTCACTTTTAAATAGGCCCATAACTAACATCACCTGCAACGTTAACCTAACTTTGTTATGATGTGAATCATATGCTATGGCCCTCACAGTCACCAGACCTCAACCCAACTGAACATCTATGGGAAATTTTGGACTGACATGTTAGACAGCGCTCTCCATGACCATCATCAAACCACCAAACGAGGGAATATCTTTTGAAAAAATGGTGTTTTTCCCTTCAGAAGAGTTCCAGAGACCTGTAGAATCAATTCCAAGGTGCGTTGAAGATGTTCTGGTGGCACGTGGTGTGGCCCAGGACCTTACCAAGACAATTTATTTTGGTTTATCCTCCAATTTGTCACCTGTCTGTAGTTTTTGTAGCCTCATTTTGAACGTTTTGAACATCATCTGTTAGTTTTTGTGCCAAGGGCATTCTCTCCTGTCCTGCTGTTTTTGTCACAGTATTACTGCAGTGCTGGAAACTGGAAACTGTGTAAACTGAAGACCACTGGTTTAAGGTAAGCAGAGAATTTAATGTTTCGATGCCTCAGTCGAGCAGATACGTGTACATAGGTCCATATGTTATCATATATTGTGTTTTATAATGTGTTTATTTTCATGGCTTTTAGTAAATTTTGTGTGTGTTTTAAATGTATTTTGTTTTTATTTTAAAGAACATTGTAACTGTGTTTTGAAAGGTGCTGTGCAAATAAAGTTGATTATTACATGTTCGTGGCACAGAACTGTCAATGCAATAATGGCCCTTTCATTGTCATTTACAATCATACCTGAAGGTGCTATGCAATTGAGTAGCTTTTCAGATACAATCAAATGGGTGGGTATAAAAAGGCATGCAATCACAATGCGTAATGATGCACAATGGCTGATTTGGCACTGTTGAAAGATTTGGCGAATGGAAGACTTCAGAGAGTGCGAATTTTCGGAGACAGGTCCTTCTTGGGCCCACAGACGGACAAGCTCAAAGTTTAAGAGACAGCATGGACACATCAACCAATAAGTACATTCATTAGAAACAGATTGACTTTAAGAGGATGTCATTGTAGACATGCTGTAAGACTTCAGTGTAGCACAAGATTTCCTCTTTTTGTGTTTTGTCAAAATGAGTGGTTTCAAGTTTAAATAAGATTATTTTTGTGTGTCTGTTTCACAAATCCACTGTTCGGTTTGCTTGAATGAACCCTGAATGATCAACTGGCACTAAACCCCTTAAAGCTTCAGGGAGTGTCTGACCACTATGATGACTCAAAAACAATCTCATAGCAAGATCTCTCAGAAATCTTTTAAGTGTTGTAGGTGTAAGACATAAAATAGATCCTACTAAAACATTTTAATGGTCCTCTCTGTCTAAAGACATTACAAACATCCTTCTCCTCAGTCACTTTGATAAACACAAACCTCATCTACTCTTAATCATACTGATGTAGCTGTAACTTTAACTTTCTTAGCTAACTTAACAATACTAACACACATCAATACAGTGTAATGCGGGTTGACACCACATTGAGAACTATGGTACTGTTGCTAACATGCTAACGCACTAAATGCAATTAGCATAACTTTTTCAAACTGCATAGAATTGGTACAGTATTACAAATGCTCAAACACACACACACACACACACACGTGCATTTACCTTCTGTAGATTCCAGGCTGTGGGAGGATTTCAGGCTGGACACTGCAACAGACCAACACGCTGCTCTGGCTGTTCAGACTGTAGCCGCAGCAAGTGGGAGACATGTAGCTATGTCTTGAGTCTTGCTAACGTTACTCAGTAACGTTTGTGCGTGTGTGTTGTCAAGAAGGTTTAATAAGAACTATATGTGCTACACAAAACACTCAGTCAGTTTCATTTTAATCCCTGTGCACTGTAACGTTACCAAATATGTCCAAAAATGTATTTACATCCTTCCCAATCCTATTTTTATCGGCGACGCATGGTCCTTAAATTCAAGCCCTGATTGCTATACTCCATAAAGTCACATTACTGGAGCAGTGTTCACTTAAAACATCTTCAATAGAGATTGATAGTGAGACTAAGCCAGGGTTGCCAATTTTGGGTACCTGGCTGGAGTGAGATTTTGATGCCATGGGCTTAATCACGCGTATGTGCACGTGCACATGCACATATTTGGACTCAATTGATCATCTGGGTTTAAAACAGTATGCAGTTTACACATGTGGTGGGAGCGGGAGTATAGGTCTCAGATTTAAGGATATAGCCTGACTACAACACTATAGTAGACATACATTAATCCAATAAAGGACACACAGGTTTGTTCACTAATGAAAGTCAAAGATGTGTTCTTTCCGATATCAAAACTACGTTTATGTGAATGTTCACAAGTTAAAAGGCACTAACAAGGGTTTACACACACACACACACACACACAGTCACTCATATATACATCAGTGTTCTTCACTATTTTTTTCATGGGTACCGCACTGGCAGGACAGACAACAGCACTAACCATGAAGTAAATCTGCCAACTAATTTGTCATATCATGACATACAATATGTAATGCAGCCAATACAATCTCACTTAAAAATACTTACCTTAAAGCTAGGGTATCTAATGTATTTTAGAGGCATTTGTTGAAATTCTCTGTGCATCCCGACAGCAATCAATAAATCAAATGAAAATCCTGTAATAATCCCATCCAATCATTTCAATGAGCCCAAATGAAATGTCATTTTACAGCAGATTTCAATCTTGTTCTTTGACTTTTGTTAGTGGGATGTCTTTACATTTGAAGGAACTTTATTTTGTATGGTGTTAATTACAGAAATTGTGGACAAAACACACAGTGGGAATGCACCAGCAGCCGATCTATCCAAACTATCAAGCTAACGTTACATTAACATTACTGTAAGGTAGGCTACAACAGCAACAGATAGATAAACTGGACGGTTAAAACACTAATGTCAACTTTAGCTCCACTTTTTGCCGAAGAGTTTTTGCTAGCTACTTACTTTGTGGTCCTTTTTCTGACATTGTCATTTGATGCTGCATGTCAGTTAATGTCATGTATGATCCTCTGAACTCTGACTCATTCGTCTGTCTCATGTAAGCGGGTCCAGTCTGCTTGCTAGCTTCAGCACGGAGGGTTTATTTGATTAAAACACCCCCGTAGCAGGAGTGGGCGGTGAATTGTTGGTTACCCCTTGTTAACAGTAGCAGCTGTCTCCATGTCTCATACAAGGATACTACGTTCAAACAGAAAACAAAACGAGGGCTCCTAGAAGATACAACAGGAGCTGTGGTAGAGATCTGGTCTGAGCCTTTAACAGCTGTAAAGTTATGGCTGCTATATGGCTACCATTTCAGAATTTGAGAGGTGGCTAAACGGCGTTTATGTGCGTTTAGTCTCCATTACAGCCCTGTGTATAACTGTAAAAAAATAATTTGCTTAGTTTAACCATCACTCTATACCAAAAAGACTCAGAAGCATGAGAGTTTGCAAACCTGGACTAAGTATCAGTTCCAATTAGTGTTTACTGATTGTAAAAACAAGACAGAACAGGTTGCAGAAAAACTGCTAAAATATTATCGGATATTAGCTAATTCTTCCTTTTTCAGTCATTTATATGCCTTTCTGATGCTTATTTGTGTCTTTAAAGGACCACTTTGCCAATTTTCAACCATAATTCTACCTATCTGAATTAGTGATATAATGTGAAGTTGTTTTTAATGTTCTCTGTGTCTCTGGGATGCGGCTGCAAAATGTGTTGTTCTTCCAGCACCAGCACCGTCATTTGATGTGTACAGTGATATAGTTGGGGGCAAGGAAGAACTGCAGACTATATCAGTAGTGGTACCTTCAGGGCCGGTCAAATGTGGATCTCCTAAAACACTTCATGTTACCATGTTATGCCAGTGATAGGGAAAAGTAAAACACTAAACACTAAAATATTATACTAGTAAATATCAGTATATTTGGAAAAATGCTAGTTTCATGTTACAAGGCCAAATATTGTGCTATGGAATCAGAAACAACACAGTGTGGAGGAGGAAGCGACAAGCCCTACGTATCATTCCAGCAGTAGGATTGGCCAGGCGCCCATGCTCACGCCGCTAGCCTGCTATTTCCTAACTGTATGTTCAATGGGTGTCTGGGAAACATAAATTCTGAAGGACTATGAGGTAACAGTTTAAGTCAAGCATAGAGGCTATATTATGTGTAGCTTGGAAAATAGCGATATGGAGCACTGAATTTTTCTTTCCTCCTTGTCAGATGTCTTTTCCCAGGACGGCTGCTGCCGCTGCACTGGGGGGCTGCACCACCGCTCGCTGACCACAGCGCGCCACAGAACAGATAGACATGTTGCTGAGAACTACCATTTGAAATGCAGTTTCGGGACATTTCAGAGGTTTGCACCGTCCAATAATAAAAAGAAGTAGCCCGGTGCAGTGTTGGTGCTGGGAGCTGGGTGAGAGCGGACGGTGCTGGTGGATGGTGCAGTCCTCCTAAATGTCCCTTAAACTGCATATCGCTATTTTCCAAGCTACACATAATACAGCCTCTGTGCTTGACTCAAACTGTTAAACCTTTAAAATTAATATTTCCCATTGCTCAACACCAGACACCCACTGAACACACAGCCAGGAAATAGCTAGTGGCACGAGCATGCATGCCTGGCCAATCCTAGCACTTGAATGCTAAGCATGGCGTGTCTTGCCAAGAAAAGCAGTGGGATCCATAATAATGTGTTACAGCGGCAGCCTGCAGCCAGACAGGTGGCTGCACCATTGACCAATGTCCGGTGCAGAGAGAATGGAGACAGAGCAGAAAACTCCACACAGCAACAAACTTTGTGGCGAATATTACATTGGACTTTAACTCTGAATACAGAGCAACAGCGACTTTAACGTTAATGCAGTTGCATCCAGATTTGACCACAATCAGGTCCAGCTCCTCATCATCCAAAACGATAAAAGAAACAGCGTTTGCAGTTTTTCACCATTTCATCCATGATTGTTTCTCAAAAAAAGCTGAAATGGAGATGTCAGACTCAGAGACTTTTGACCGGCAGCTCTGGCAGCATTCAGGCTTGTGTAACATTACAGCTCTTGCTAAGTTTGCATTGATCAGCAAAACTAACTCCAGCGCGCCGTTTGTTCTATGATACTTGTACACTGGTGTGATATATCCAGGCTTGATGAGGAAAAACTTTTTATTAATGAAAATAAGTCTCAGTTAAGAGCTATAACTGCTCACTTACTTTGTCATTGCTAAACGGCCACTCTACTGGCCTTAAACATCGTCAGTAAAGTCAGTCAGTCTGACAGAACAGAACGGATGGGAAGTGTGCAATGCATTCTGGTTGTTGTAGGATTACCCTTAAGAGTGGTATGGGGAATCTACAGCCTTTCTGTCATTTTTTCTCTAATCATAAGGCACAAATTTCAAAAATAATTGCATATTTCTACAACATAGGTGACCTAGTTTTAAGAAACCATCATATTCCCAGCTTTGAATTTTTCTTTTAATGAATATTTCAGGCTTAGTAGCAGGGAACTATATTGTTATCAATTTCTTTCCAGACATGCACATCTTACGCTGCCCAGCATCAGGTCTTAAAGAATAGGTTCATGTTTTTCAAGTCTGTCATAAAACAATACTGACATGTCCTCATGTATCTTGAAAAAGTTATTGGTTGTTGTAATTGTTCCCTTTGTCCATTCTGGAAGAGAAGAGATTCTAAAGCAATTCCCATGTAAGTGATGGGGGACAAAATCTATAGTCATTCTGTGCAAAAATTTCAAAAGTCAGCTAAAGCTAATAAAAGGCTTCAGCATTTTGTATTAAACAAATCAAGTGGGTTTATTCATAGTTAATATTTTTAGTGAAATATTCCCTCTATGTGTTTCCACAGACAGTGTTTCTTTGCTGAGCTGTGGCAGAGAGATTGTCATATAGAGGGAATTTTGTACTAACTCATACTGATGAATTCTCATATTATCTTCAGCTGAACTTTGGAAGTAATTCCTGCACAGAATGAGGACTTTTGATTTGTCCCTCATGTCTTGTATTGGAATCACATCAGGGGGGATTTCTTCATGGCTAGTGTAGACAAGAGGAATGGGTATAACAAACACTAACAATAGCTCAACTGCAATATACAAATGGTCATGTGAGAATTGTTTTCAGACAGACTTTAAGAAATGCAAACCTATCTTTTCATGTATATGGTAGTGCACTCAATTTTACTATTACTGCAGCTATGTTATTTTACATTGTGTTGGTAAATACCTTTCTAAATTGAAAACAGAAAATTTGGGAGTTAAACCAGCCTCAAGTATGAATTAATGATTATTATTAAGTTTCCAGCTTTTAAGACTTTGCAAGGTCAACCCACCAAAATAATTGCATTGTTCTGCAGTAGAAACACTGACCTGTAAAATGTATATAAAATTGCAAAATAAGTATGTTAAACTGATTTTACTTGTGTCTCTATTTGAATCTAACCTTTTAATGTTATAGGTTTGTTGTGGGTTAATTGAAAAAATTGTGAACAGGTCAAATTTTGCAGTATTTTTCAAAGTTATTTTAAATGTAAATTTACAGTAAATTACTGGCTACTGAGTTGCATTACTTTTACAATATGTTCTCTAATTATACAAAAGCATAATGCTATATCAATAATCTGGCAGGCATTTTTACTGTGAAATCACAGTTCAATACAGTAACTCTGCAGGACCATGTTCTAATATTACAGTAATTTGCTATAAAGGTACAGTGCAATACAGTAATTCTACAACAATATACTGCTATATGACAGTAAGTTGATGGCGTGGCGGACTGTGAAGTCATAGTATACAACTGTCATTTTAGATTAATTTACTGTGAAAATGTCACAGTACTTTACTGTGAAAGTAATGCAAATAGTAGCCAGTAATTTACTGTAAACTCAACGTCAAATATTTTACAGTGTGGTGAGTATGCGTTTCATTGATCAGCAGCAGGATTAAAAACATTCGGTGTTGCACAGGAATCTCCTCTCCATCAGACACACAACATACATAGCTAGCATTTACAGTGCCCAACAGCAAGAAGCATGTTAATGTTCCAGTGGTCGAAAGTAACCAAGTACATTTACTCAAGTACTGGATTTAAGTACATGTTTGGTGGTACTTTACTACCTTTCAGAGGGAAATATTGTTCTTTTAACTACATTACATGTATGACCCCATTCCCACCTGGTATTAACATGTAATCTGTATAAAGGCATCTTATCTGGATCAAGAAAAAAAAAAAAACATACTACTAAAAGTAGACTATACATGCTTTCAGCTGTCTCTGTTTGTCACAGAGCTGTCCTTAAAGAGTATTTTGCATCACTTCATAATTGACCTGGGACACACCATGAGCTAATGGAAAATAGCGTCCATTAGCTCTGCCTATCTAATGAATATATTTAGATCCAATCACGATCCAGGCAGAATCAAGATAACAAGAATGCTTATTAATACTTCACCTTGCGAGGCAGCTGGATTCACAAGATCATGACATCACAAGATCACGCGAGAATCCATCTTGTCAAGCTTCAAGTTATGCACGTGTCGGTACCACTGGTTCGGACCAATCAGCGTCCTATGAGGATTCTTGTGCGATCTCGCAAATCCAGCTGCCTTGCAAGGTAAGACAGTGATAGATGGTTCATCCAATCACCTGCCAGGTATTTTTTGAAAGTGCCTGCCCTTATCCAAACAGTTTCCATGGATGACTTTTCAGTTGGTTCTGTGTGACAAACCATCTGGCGTTGGTCATGTTAATTAATACTAGGTGTAAAGGCAAAGGGCCATGATCACATGTTATTATCTGGATACAGATCACAGGTGTAAATGGAGCATATTTGACAGCTGTAGTTACTAGCTTTTTTACTGAATAATATTTTCGGCTAATGTCATTTATGCTTACAAGGACTGCTTTTTGCCAGCACCGTGCATCTGGATGAGAAGATTAATCTTATTCACACTGATCTGGTTCTTAAAGGAATAACACACTTTTTGTAAATGTGTTTGTTGGGGATTAAATTATTTAGCATCTTAAGGAAAAGAAGAATCCATATTCAACTCATCAGTTTCAAATCGTATATATATGTAATGTGCCCTGCTGTACACAATGCATCACTGCTCTACATAATCTGTGATGGTATTATTGGTGTCTGCATCATTGTGGTAAGCCATGATTGAGAAATACAAATATACAGTCCTCTCCTTAACAGCAGGGCAGACAACTTAGTACAAATGTGTTTAATGTAATCTTTGGCTGCATCTCCTCAGCTTTGTGCCGCCTCTGGGTCAGGGCAAGGAGGATGGGCGCTTTAATCT
The DNA here is from genome assembly GCF_963924715.1 of Thunnus thynnus. Taxonomy (NCBI): domain Eukaryota; kingdom Metazoa; phylum Chordata; class Actinopteri; order Scombriformes; family Scombridae; genus Thunnus; species Thunnus thynnus. Next base: position 32,667,656 of record NC_089526.1, on the reverse strand, counting down.
GATTGGCTGCCATTCTGCTGAGTCATTGTGGCTTTGTGGTTTGACCAGAGTACCTTACAGAGGTCAGGGATTGGTTATTCAGTGACCTTGTCAAGTGGTTCAGTTTCTGCTGAGTGAGCTGGTTTTATGAGTGAATTTCCAACCATGTAACCAGTTCACAGTGTGGAAAAGATGCTTTTACATGATTATATGATGCTGGAATACACTTGGATGATTTTATGCCTTATAGAAAATGAATAAATCTAAAACCAACAGAATAACTACAGTGACTCTACATAGTTTGTAGAAGTAACATAATGTTATCTAGGCAGCTATAAATTCATGTTAGTAATAAAGGATTTCTTCCATTACAGCCACAGAGGAAATGTTTTTCTTTTAAAAGATTAGATTACATGTAATTGAATATATGGGATTTTTTTTTTCTTTTAGCATCAGCTGCCATCATTAACAATTAACTAAAAACAAGAATGGAATAAATAGCAAGAATATAGGCCCCATCTAGTAGGAAAAGGGGCAGTGATCAACCAGTGTATGTGTACATACAGAATATGTAGTAAATAAACTTATACCAGTTGCTAAAAGAAATGGCCTTACGTAATCGGACACACCACTGCCTCTGTAAAACAGATCCCATACCACAGTGGGTCAATAAATGGGCTACTTTGCACTTTTGGTATCCATTTGTCTGTATTAATTACTTGGGATACAAGAATATTAGGGCTAACAGGGCCTGAGGATGATTGTTCACATGGGCATGTAAAAAATATTTTGATTGGTGCAGACATGGTAATATGATGGCTGAACATCTGGCAGATGTTTTAAGTCATGCCCCTGCCTAATTAAATGTGTCTATGTCCATTTAGGTTATTGAATTAGGGTTTAAATACTAGCCCATCATTAAATTTTGAAGGACCCACATGGCCATTTTTTCTATAGAAGTTTACTGTAAAGTTACATCAGGAATCCTTTTGTGTTGATTAAATGGGAATTGTTTGTTGAATCAGCTGCTAAAAAAAAATAATAATAATAAGAACGAAACAAACACTGCTAACATAGACCCCATACCCATGTGTTTGCTAAAAGGGCAAGTGGGACAATATGAGCAATCATCCTAAGGCCCCACATGGGCCCATTTATCTCTGTTAATTACTTGGGCTTCTTATTTAAATTTGAATACAACTAGCAGATATCCCATTTGTGGCCTATTTGTTGCCCACCTTGGCCCAATATTTAGCCCAGACTGCCTGTAGAAACAAAAAGAGGCCTCGAAGATGATTGCTCACATGGCCCATTTTAGGCCTACTTGGAGCTGATGGATCCTATTTTCATAAGCATGTCATAAAATATTTTGAATGGAGGAGGTATGTACTGGTTGAACTTATAGCAAATGTTAAAAACTCTAAAACTTGGCTTCAAATTATAAGCATTTTGGTATATATATATATAAACTCAGCTAATCTGCTTCAATAGGACTGTGTGGTTGTTGTTTGATCAGATTTGATGATCGACAGTAACCAAACAACCCACGTACATAGTTTGTAAAAGATCCAACTTGCTAATTCCTGATTTGTGCACAAAAGATTGTGGCATCACATTTTTCTAAGACCTGCCAACCTTAAACCCATGAAAAGACCACAGAAAGAAAAAACGATATACAGAAAATTTTTACATGAAATAACCACAACTGTTCTAATTTCAGCAGAAAATAGTGTGCTCATAGTAACAAGCTGACTAAGAAAATACTCTTTTTCAGGGCTTAAATAGGGCCAAAATGCTAACCCATCACTAAGTAATGTTGGACCCACATGGTTATTTGTTTGTATAGTTTACTTTTAACAGTTCTCCCACATGGGTCCCATTTGTTGCCCATCTTGACTCAGTAGAGGACATTTCCCTGTTTTATCCCACATCAGAGATGGTGGACACATTTTTAGGGACCCTATTTGCAGGGCGTGTCAAGAATGGTTGGCTCATGTAGGGACTCACACTCTTAAGGAAGGGAGCCAGTGTATGTATGCATATACAGTATATATACATTATAGTGGTCCAATATATGTTAGATGCTAAAAGCCATGCCCACTTTCTAAATGGGCCCCAATTTCCAGCTTTCAGTTTTCTCTCATAGCTTTAAATAGGAGATTTTGTGCTGTTATCTTCACTTTGTTAATATTCAATAAAGAGGCATACAAGGTGAAAGTTGTGAATATTTTTTTTTATTTTCTTTAAACTTGTGCATCAACTTCAAAGGGTAAACTGTGTGCACTCCAATTTGTTTTCACAACAAGTTCAAAATTAGTTAAGTGTTCTTTTTTTTTTTTTTAAATACATCGTTTTCCTTTTTAAAACCATTTACACACAATTGTTCAGCACTGGATTCTAACGGTCTATCATTAATCGGGGTTGTAGAACAGTAAGCATCATCAGCAGTCTTCCTCCCTTACTGTGTGTGTATACACTATATATTTGCTCTAACCATTATTGTCATTACTCTTCTTTCATGTGAAGTTAAAAATATCTTTCTTTAAATATGATTCCTTTACATGATAAAAATAGTTTCTTTTTTTCTTCTTCTCCAAAACAACGTTATGTCACTGATGCTTTACCAGAATGCTCTGCCTCTCGGTTGGAGAACAGAGTACTAATTGGTGTGAATCTGCTCCATGGAGGATGGGTGCACCGTGCACTCTTGGGCGTGTGTGTGTGTTTTTGTGTGTGTGTGTCGGCTCTGTCTAGTGTGTAGGAAAGCCTCCTGAACTACCGGCCTGGAGTACCACCCCTCTGCCATGGATGACACTGCGTTTCGTGTTGATAAAAATCATTACAAAATTTTGATTCTCTTCGTACAAAAACACTTTTTCATAGAAATTGCATTTGCACAAGTAAATGTGGAGCTTTGCTGCCAAAGAAAGAAAAAAAAAAAGCCACAGGAGTACAAAATGAAACTGGAGACTTGACACTGAGCAAATGGAAAGAAACTGTGTGTACCCATACAGAGTTGAAGTGAGGTGTATTTACTGCAGTAGTGAAAATCCAGTCTGTAGAGATATAAATAAGGAATTTCATAAATAAAACAATAAATACTTCGAATAAATAGAGTTTGTGTGTTGTGTGATTGCTGTGAATTTAGACTGAGCCATACCCATGCCGTTCCAAAGTTCCTCCATATTGACATTAAGGGTGTGTACCTCAATAGAATCCTCTTTAAGTGACTACTGGCTGATACATGGACGTCAACAGCTCACTATATTGCCCCTACCCCTGCATTCTCTGCTTGTATTCCACTGTATAATCTGCCTCTAAACCCCCCCTCCCCCAACCCCCCCACACATTAAAGACTAAAAGTGTTAGTACTCTGAAACACAAATAAATGATATCACTTATTGCCTGATGGATGATATACAAGATATCCATTTTTGATGTTGATCAATATCATGTGACTAAGCAATGCCTTTCTGTACATTTTGGAGCAGCCGAGCTCGCCGTCGTCTTCAGGGCTTTGGGTTTAATTTAGTCGATGGCCGACCACTCATCCTATTCACAACTTTTGAAAATAAGCAATCCTTTACAAACTGTTCTCCCATTTCCCCCAGGTAGGATCTCTACACGTTCATTCATAATCTGTGACGAAGATGCTCTTGATGCCGCTCAACCAGCCTCTTTTGAGCTGTGCACTGAAAGACTGGCTGAGCAGCAGCTAAAGGTGATAGGTCCAATTCTTTTGTTTTCACTTTTTTTCTGTAAGGGACCACCTCCAGCCATCTTAAATTTATTTCCAGGCTCTCTCTCTTCGACTCCTGGGTTTTGAAAATCCTGGCACCTGCAGTTTGCGCCTTGCCAAGGTGGTAAGAGTAATGAGGTAACTCGCTGAAATTTCACCCAGATTCAAGTTATTTCCACGGGAAATATTGTTGAATCTCTTATCCCTAGCTAATTATAAAGAAACAAGAATGACATTTTGTCAGTATTCTCCCAACCACCTCTGCTCTACCTCCCAAACAACCCAACAGTCAACCACTACAGCCCACCCCCCCTTACCATTTCCCCCCACCTGTTCCCCCAGTGTCTCTACACACAACCTCACTGAAGGAGAGAGGGTGAGAAAGTGATTCCCATTTCATGCCATGGTCTCTTTCCCTGGCAGTCTGCGGTCGTTGAAGGTGTGCATGTTGATGACCTCCTCCGTTTTCACCATGACGGGCGGCTGGGGCTTGTGTTTGAGCCGGCGCTGGCACTTGAGGGAAACCCGCAGCTCGTCCACCATGGCACTGCAGAAGGACCTCTGCGGAGGAAAATAGAAAAAAAAAGGAGAACAGAATGGGTTTCAGACTGCTTCCCCTCGTCCAAATGTTATGGGCAAGAGAACAATCCTGTTCTCCCTGCAGGCAACCTCATTTTGTAGCCCACCCCTCCTCAACACCACCCACTACCTCAGCTCTGAGCTGCCACAGGGGGGAAATGGTGAAATACACAGTGAAGCAGGCTAGGAATGCTGGATGGGGATGGGGAAAGGAGTTGGATGGAGGGAGGGTGCAGTTCCAAAGGCTGCGTGGTAGAGTGTAAAATGTAAAGAGATGGAATCACTTAACAGTGTCCAAAAACATCTGTGGTGGTTTTGTGGTTATTGCTGGCCATGCAGGACTTTTTATGCATACAGTGTATGATGCACTGGGTTTGAAACATCCATGCTTGTATAGTCTCAGTAAGGGTTTCACATCATCAATCTGCAATATTCAATACATTGCAACAGTAATTTTGTAATTAACCTTTTGAATCCTAGGCTTCTTTTCCTCGGTTTTCAGTCCCTTTATTTTACAGGCTTTTAGCAGAATCGTTACATGTCTTAGCCAGGCATATGCGCCCACAGGTTTTCAACACACAATTGTCACCATGAATAGGAACTGTTAGCAGTTCCTTTTTGCACTGTGACCATGGATGTATCACTATCACTGGATTACTATGACACATGAAAATCAAAAACATAACGATTATAAGGCAAGATTTGACCTTGAAAAGGAGGGGTGTGCATATTAATGCAGATTGAGTCCACTGGGTGCAAAAGTTGTGTCATTTTAGTGTGTTAATCAACTTTTACTCAGCCTGTCTCATGTACATGAACATGAAGAGTTATTCATTGTTTCTCATGATGCCTTTCCACATTCACAGATATCGGTGTTAACTTGTGTTTTCCACAACCCTGTCTCCAGAAAAAAGCACTGATATCGGACAATATTGCAAAAAAAACCCATAATGTTAAATTACAAAGTTTTTAAAATTCTGTCTGTCTGTAATATCTACACATGGCACCTATGGTATGGTTAAGGTCAAGGTAAGACTATGGTTATAGACAAAAAAGTAAATGAATAAATAAACTATGGATAAGGCTAAGCAACTAAACCCATTAGGGTTAGGGTTAAAAAAGATTGAGGTTGAGTAAAAAAACAAAAGTAATCATTAATTGCAGGTCCATGAAGTGACACAAACTCTGCATGAAAGCAGTGATACATGACACGCTCATCCACATCCTAACTTTTTGCCTTGCTACATAAAGGCACATTACTTTCTACACTGGCACATTGAACATTGGTCATAAACCGTGAGCTGCAGAATCATCCAATATGAATGTAATTCTTTGAGGTACTGGGCTGTTCCTCTAGTACATGCAGATACAAACAATAGTAGGTACATTGATTATGATGGTATTGTAGCTTTACAGTAGTGCATTCCTACATTTAGAGACAGTTTGTCATGTCTTCTCAGGCTGCACTCCACTTTATTGGTTGTTAAAAAAATGCCGCCTCTGCACTGCAGGCCTGTTTGCAGCTTAACTCCCAGTCTTGGAGTCAGGAGGTGTAGACAGGAGACAGTGTAGACACCAACCAGCTGGAGTTACTAGAGTAGCAAGGACACAATCCTTCACTGGCTTCCCACCAGCCAACACTGCCAGTTGTACTGGATGGAGCCAGCTGACCTGAGATTGAACCCAGATACCAGATGCTGATTTCAGGCTGAATAATTACAATTTTGCATGTTGAAACATCATGAAATACTTTGTACCATAATGGAGGATCAATAGCTATACACCCAGTGGCAAACAATGCTCTTCTACTACACCTCGATTTTTCATTGTGTGTGACAGAGTAGCTGTCCTAGAAGTACTTTATCTCCAGGTTACATCACATCATTTGGTGTAGGTTTGGACAGTTTTCCACAGAAAGAAGAAAATGACACCACCGTACACCAAAATGTACTGAGTACTGTTCTTTTTGGTGTTTAGACCTTACCAGTGTTTTTGCATGCTTTGGATGCAGTTTTAGTTTATTACACTATGCTATGAAAATCAACCTTCAAGAGACATGAAGCTTGTTTGAGCTTGTTTCAAAGGTTTGTTATAGCTGCATGATAATATTGTTGAAAGTACACGTGGGTTCATTTGAAAAGACAGGGAATTATCAGGAATTTAAACCTGAAGCAACAACTAATACTGTGTATTATCCTTCCACAGTAATGCAGAATGAACATGTTTCTAAAGTTCTTTCATGACCCTGGAAGTATTGCTGTTGTTTCTGAAGTCAAAACAAGCCAGTAAGTGGACCTTAAGTGGACAAGAGCAAAAGCAGATATGGTCACTTAATTACAGAACACAGGTACGTTTCAAGTGTCTGCCAGTTGATTTCTTGCCCTAATAAACTGATTGGAAACCACTGGCTGTGTGGTACCAAGGAAAGAATAATGTGCAAAAATGTTCCCTGGTAAAAATGCATAAATCCTGACATCAGTAAAATTAGGGTCATGTTTATGAGAAGCAAAATATCTAATGTTGAAGACTTATTTGTTTGGATGACTTGCTAACTTGCTGCAGTTCAGGAGACTCTTCTGCATTGAATATAACTGGCTGGTAAACTGGTTGGTAAGTACTGATCAGGATCCTGCATCAGCTGTGTTAAATTCTACTGGTGAGTACATGTACACTGAGAAAAAAATCTCCACATAGATTGTGATGAATCACTTTGGACAAATAAGCCAAGTCTCCAGTGGGGATAAGACACTTGTTTGTGTTCCACCCCCACTTTGTAACTTAACTCAATCAGACAGCTGGATTGCTACAGATCTTCATTTAAATAGTGCAGATTTATCCACAGGCTGTGATTCTCATACTGTAGCTGAACATCTGGACACCATGACAAACAATTTCACTGTATAGAGCCTGTCTGGATATGAATTACATGAATACATAATTAATGCAAAGACTTATGCATAATTGAATGATTAAATGTATCCACATTCTGTGTAACCCATTAAAGGGAAACCAATCCTCAAAAAAGAATACCGGTACTACAGCTGTGATGTGAAGACAGTTCTGTCTCAATTTTCTCAATATATACAGTAGAAACATGAAAACGAGACATATTACATTTTCTGTCCTTATCCTAAATCTCTCAAGCAATTTGAAAACTACTGTATTAATATGTGTCTTCAATGATGTCATCAGAGCAGTGCTGTACTGTACTGTGACAGAAATAAAGAGAGAATGCTTTGACATGAAGATAGATGTAAAAAAGAACCCCATCTTTCTAAAGCAAAGCACTCCATAACTAATATGAGAGGTGGTCATGTGACAGTTACAGAGATATAAGAGGAGAGAATATTATAGCCTACAGTAGGTGGTGTTACACTGTCAGCTACAACACAAGATGATACTGGACAGAGCTGCAGAAACACCCTGAGGCGGCTGGTGACAACTAATACTGAAATGTAGAAGCTGCTTTGTCAAAATATGCTAATAAAAATCATAAAATCTTCAATAAAACTCTCAGTAAATTGGCAGCCATGATGAATGGTGGTTTGATCATGGTTCAGTGGTGAACAGAATATTAATTTTGCATTAGGTTTGTCTAGTTATATATTTCATTTTAGTTCATTTTTAATTTCTGTACTAGATTTAAATTTCAAATTCATTCAGATTAAAGGATAAGTCTGAGATTTTCCTTTTTTTTATATTGTCAACAAATCCGATGTGCAGAGCCAAACCAACAATGAACTGATCTACTAAGTATTGTGTGTGTATCCAAAGTCTGATACAGGGGTGTTGGCTGCAGTGTTAATCATTAGGGGCTGAGCTCAGATTCTTCTCCATCAAAAAACTTTTAAACACGTACTTCTAAGTAGACTGTTTCCATGCATTGTTTTTTTTTTCATGCATGTGGGTGCTACGCATTGCTTAAAACATTTGAAAATTGGAGAAGGAAGAGTTTGGATTCAATTTACCACATAATCTATACATGAATATTCCAGCCACTCAAATGTCTCAAACCAAACTGAGCATCATATCAGATACCTACTACCATTATTACAAGCCTACATGATGGAAAATCCTCAAAACCCATAATACAATGGCAATTTCACAAATGAGAGTTGAAAATGGCTAACTACTGAAAGTGACTTTCATCATTTGGTTGCAAAATCATTGCTGATGGACCTAATGGATATGAACCATAATATATGATTACACAATATACTGTATATTACTATATATTAGCTAGCTAAGGTGCAATGCAAAGTACGTTAGCTGCATATAACTTATGCTCTGCTCATATTATGTTCACGTAACTTGGAAGTCATAAAGTCATTTAGACATCTTGTTTCCTGGCTCAACATGAGAGGATGTTTGTGCCACTGCTTCAGATTCAACCCCTTTACTGGTTAAAAATCTTCGTATATCCATTTTTTCCTCACACTGACAGACTGTGTGAGCTGGTGTTTGGCGTAGTAACCCCATCACCTGAAGAACTGACAGAGACCTGCCATGTATTTTCCTGGTCCTGCTTGCCTCCGTTCCATTCACTGAAGATACAAAATTACAACACCGCCGTCTTCTTTAGTGACAAACCAGTCAAAGTGGAGAATTATTCAGGACTAAAGAAAACTTTTTCGGGGCTACAGCGTCACATCTGCACCTGAAAACCTAAGGGTTTTCTGGTGCAGATGTGACACATTTGGTCCCACACATGTCCTGTATTGTTGCAGTCTGTGACTTATGCAAGTGTTCAGTCTGCCTCTCTCTGCATCGCATATGCATTTAGGGGAGGACAGCGCAAATAATTGGAGGAAACATGTTAACAGAGATTAACAAAAATGAAGTAGTTAGGCTTTCATTAATGAACACAATATCTGATTACTGTAACACAAACGAACATGGGGAGTCTTTATTTTGTTAAGACACTGTGAATGTTTAGCTGCATTTACCTCAGTAAAATCCATATCAACACCATCTCCACCTCCACCTGCTGCACTCTGAACTGGAAGACTGTCCCTGGAACAATTCAGGACCTAACTCCTGACTGCAACTGCTGCCTTAGTAAATCAGACACTGAATACACAAAGATTGCAGTCATAAACTCATAGACAACAACTTTGCACACGGTAAAATGCCATTTTCTTCATAAATCTGGCCCTCAGTGTTGTAAAACACCAGGGTGTCAACCTGTGAGCAGCTCAAGGAGAAATTTAAATTGATCTCAGCTACTTCAGTATCAGACAGATCTGTTTAAGTTAGAAATTCCCTATGTGGTCAACAGTATTCACTGAATACTGTGGATTTTCCAAGATTATCTTGACACCTGGAGCCATCCTCCCAATCAACTCAAGCAGCAGTCTGTGACAGGTAATGTTAACATACAGGACATCACAGGAGTATGTCTTTAGACAGATTTGTAATGGCTCATTGGATTTGATATGAAACAATGACTATATAACTGCTAACTCTCACTCACACTCTTACTTTGAATGTGTACATCATATATGGATACATCAACTTATCTATCCATGCTATAATAGTACCTGCTTATCCTTAGTCTGTAGGTTACCTGCCTGTACTGCATGAAAAGCCTATTCTATCACAAGTCTGATACATGAAGACAGAAAACCATTCAAATCTACGGGCCACTGAGAGTTACTAGTTCACCTGACCTGGATGTTTTCATGCCTGCACGAGGAAACTAGAGCAGCCAGAGTAAACCCACACAGACATGAGGAAACATACAAACTCCACACAGAAAGGATTTGAAACCTTCTTGCTGTGAGATGTATGCATACCCCCAAAGGGTTAAAAGGACTATTAGTCGGACAGTGTTTACACACAAGGGATGTGGATACCTTAACTACCCTTAAAACTGAAATTCAGCCCTTCATAATAGTTGTTTCATTTGAATTACATGTGTTGGAGTATATATAGGAGTATTTATATCATTAACAGCATTGTGAATGCTCACTTCTGATCCCGAGTCAAGACAGCAGTGTCACAGACATTCTACAAAGGTAATGACATCACTGTAGGGTACTGAAGAAATACAATTTACTGAGCTTTCAGAATTTTAGATTATTCTCAAATTTGTGCCTAGTTTATAAAATTTTAAATGGTTTGGCCCCTCTTCCGTTATGTGACTTTGTGTACACTTGCTCAGTAAGTTCTACTAGATCCTCCAGAATATCCTCTATACAAGATTGTACCATACCATGTCATCACTATGCATTTGGGCAGTCAGCTTTCTCTGTGAAAGCCACAACTCAGTGGGATGTCCTACCTGATGATATGAAGAACTGTAGTTCAATCAGTATGTTCAAAACCAAATTAAAAAATCTGCTAGAAGCTACTCACCTCTGTAACCACTGAATCTACATTTCACCTCATGGTCATGAATGCAAATAATCTTGCTTTTAATTTGACAAACTTACATTATTAATTTCTAGTTGACATTGTGGGCGTGTGTGATGTGCTATTGTGTGTAGCTTTGTATT